>NC_139721.1:152460348-153660348 GCF_964211835.1 Anser anser
TAAATGAATGTGATTATTTTTTACAAATTGTACAGACTATGATGTTGTATAGATTAATGTGTGTAAATAGATTTCCTTTTCATACTGTAATTCACCATACATTTCCTCTGGTTTTTCTTTTTTTGTTCTTTTTTGTTTTCAGTTTTTAATGTCACATACCTAACAGCCTTTTCTGTGATGTTGTATATAAAGCTGTGAACAAATAAGCGTTTACATCTTTATGCTATCAGTGATAATAGTAGTTAATAACACCATAATGGACTGAAGAGGAATCAGAGAATAAAAATTTTAAAGGTTTTGCACAGAACTTCTTTTATTTCTTTCAAGGCATATAACGATGCAGTTTTCTTACTGATTCAGAGGGTCAGGGCCATGCTGAAAGGTGTGGCTAGCTTAATACTTCACTTTGTAATTCAACAGCTGTAAGATGTGCATGTTCAAGAAAACCAGTCCCTACCCAAGTCACAGCACTGAAGAATACATAGCTTCATGGAACATAGGTGTGCTTACATGGATGTAAGAAATGCACATACACAGAGCGTAGGTATATGTCAGTACCTGGAGGGCTGGCAGCTATTCTTACCTTACTCCATCTTGCTTAAATGCGTTGTCCAGGTACCTTTCAGAAGTACAGCATAATGGACCTAGAACAAAAATAAAGCTATGGAATTTCTTCTACAGGAATGCTGTATAATTATGTATTTCTTCCCTAGAAGATACATGTCCCTATATCTATAATGGGTATTTTTCTGGAAACTAGATGTGCTCAGAAACCAGGTTTTCACAGTTGAAAATGATCTTGGCTGCCGTTGGCAGCCAAGGGATCCGCAGCAATATGTTTGAAACTGAATTTTATTGCATGGGAAATGAAATGCCAAGGCAGCTCCTGCCATGGAAATGAGATGCACAGAAGGGGGTTCACAGGAGCGAGGCTCACAGTGGTGCGGGCCAGCAAGGGAGGTGAGCACACACCAGAGAAGCTGTGATGTGACAGTAGCAAGGTGCCCCAAGGGACAGTGCGTCCCTCAGGGCAGGAACACCCAGCAGGGATAAATGGTGGAGAGCTGTTTTGCTGTTCCTAATGGACGAGGGAGTCTGGCTCCTTCCGTGTGTATCTGTAGGCACCACAGAAGTTATGTCACCAGGAGGGGTCTTCCAACCCTTTGAGAGAGCTGAGATCTCCCTCTCACAGCTCACGCGTGTGCCTTTATGAGCTGAGTGTCACTCTGAACCTTTTTACATTCAGTTAAGTGCCTGCAAAGTACTTTGGTGCCCTTGCTCACACACACGTCCTCTTTCCCCCATTGCTAATCAGGTGGCCCCAGAGCCAGGTCACCTTGATGTCCACGGGTGTGCTGCTTTTAGGGCTGATGAGCCTGGATGGGCAGGAGAGCCAGGGTGCTGCTGAGCAGAGGGGCCAGCAACCAGACATCATTTTCCTATCAGTGCTGGCAAGGTTTCCATGGCAGGCCTGAGTCCTGTCAGATGCAAAACCTAAAAGTTTTAACACTTTTGATGCTGTCAGACCCCCATAGCTAGAGAAATGGATGTCCCCAGAATAAAAGGAAATGTGCATATTGAGGAAAGGAGAGAATAAGGGAGACTGCACTCAAGAAGCCTCTCCAAGAAGCAAGCACTTCTGTTACAACTTCTACATGGTCATGAAAGGCAGTACTAGCTGCAGGAGTCCTTACCAGTTTTGTAACCAACCACTGCCTTGCAGGCAGGCTTGGATAAAGCACAGAGCTCCCACTTTTCCTCTGATTGTACCAAGCAGCTTCTAACTGGGGCATTTGAAGGGCTAGAGGAGATCAGTGCCTGGGATGGTGAAGCAGTAAGAAAGTCTGGCTGCCTTCCCCTCTCCTCCATCAGGCTGCTGAACCTCAGAACCACAGCAAACAGCCCCGTGAGCCCTGACAGCCTGTGCTCAGGAAAAACAGCAGTCTACCCCACAAGCTGCAGGTTGCCGTACAAGGGCAGGGCTCCTGTAAAACCCCCCTACAACGCTGTGCTCTGAGTGGAGTCCGGGGGGGACTTCCTGGCAGAGGAGAGGTCATCCCAGTGTCCAAGGGGGAATAAAATAAAATGCTTTATATTAATTAAGTCCTATTATGCATTTTAATACCCTCATCTCCCCCAAATACTGTAGGCCGGGATGTGTAGTGAGCTAGCTGGCATGCAATTCAGGTTGAACAATCATCTCAAATCATAGTAGGGAAGTATATATTATATCAAACTAGTTACAGATTTTTCACACAGGCAAAATAAATATTTCTTCTAGAGATGTCCTAGAGAATATAATCAATGCCCTGGGTTATTCAATTAAATATGGATATTGGATTTGGAAAAGAAAATTGAAATGAAGAGCCAAGCTCTATGTTGAAGTCCTTCTGCCCTTCTGAGCTGGTGCCTTTGTAATTGAGACTGCTTTTCAACTGAAGCCCGCTGAGCTGTGAAATTCTCTGTTCATAAAGGCTTTATTTAGCAATAGCCCCCAGCCACTGCTTATCCCTGGTTTCCTGCTTACATTCTTCACCTGCTCTTAATTAGTGCCTTGGGCTTTGGCTGCCTGTCTCTGTGGGATATGAAAAATATTTCACAAATAATGAAGGAATCAATAATCAAGTTTATAACAATATAATTAAAAATGGATTGTGACTACGGGGTATATTTTGTTATGTAGAGCCATATTCATGAGAAGCAATTTGAAAATTAAAATATAATCTAAGTATTATAGAAAATGGTGCTGTAGAGAATGTTTGTGTCTTAGCCAGGTGATGAATTAGACATTTTAATCATTCCTGCAGATTCTAGCTTCTGTTATTCAGGTAAGTATCCAAACCATATGGCCTCTGTTAAAAAACACTTAACTTGACCTTATTACTCAACAATAAGAACATGAAGAAAAATACTGTTTTCCTCAAAAACACATCTTTAAAGAATCATTTTCATGATTTTGCCTGTAAAGACCATAACATCCTGTTTCTTGAATAGGGACAACAATTTATCAACTTAGATGCTTGAACATACCCTTTTGAGTTGTAACATATGGAATTGATATTGTTAAAATAAATTCAAAATGATCTTTTAAAAACCCAACATATACCTTGTTCAGTCTGTAGCTCTGGTGACTTGTCCTGGTGCCCCAAATACGAGCTGTCTCCAGCTTGGAAGACACAGGCAGTGCTGACTTTTTTATCATGTATCTAATTTGTTTCTATCTAACTTTAAATATCTCAGTTAAGCATTTTATTTATAAATCTCCTTTTTGGCTGAATACAAAGCCAAATATCCAGTGATCCCACCTCTGGGATAGCTCAGGTCTTGCCCCAAGGCAGGGCTGCACGTAGGACCTGCCTGATGCCTGCAAGGGGCTGCAGGGGGAAGAGCCCTGTCCCCATGGTGTGTTCAGCAAACCCTGGCAATGCTGCTGCCCCTCAGACACACGTTTCCCTTTCGCTGGCAGTCTGACAGGGCTGTGCTATAGATATGTTGAGGTTTTCTAATTCTTCCAGCTGCTTGTGAAATCTGAGTTTTAATTTAAACTGAGTGATCACTAGTTTTATTGTCATACTCCCATGACATTCAGTTATTTACTTTACAACCCTCTCTAGCTTCATTGCAGTGAAATATTGAATTTACAGCAATGCTTTGAAACAGCTCAATGAGAAGGGGGAGGGTTTTATTTAAAGGGATTAATATTGAGTAACTGTTCTTGGATGTACAAATGCAGGAGGATCTTTTTTGTTTGTTTTTGGTTCTGCTACCTATGCAAATTTCCATAGAAAGTCAGGTGTTGACTGGCATCCCATAAAATGGGGTTAGAAATTAGAAAAAATATTTGAAATCACCAGAAGACAGGTTTTGAAAAAGTCTAGTGGCATCTAAGAAAAATTCCACTTTTAGATCCCTATTTATATGGCTTAGAGGAATAATGTGGTATGAGTCTAAAATGGTGGAGCATTCAACCTCATGACCTATGCACATATACTTCCCCTTATATGACTACAGGATCTTAACTGCATGAATTTGTGTGATGTTTTAGAAAGAAATCAAAGAAGTTAGAAAAAAGTTACAAACTTTTCCAAATCACAAAAAAAAAAAAAAAAGCTTTAGGTTTTTATACTTTGTCAGTTTCTATAAGATACTCTAACAATGCTATTTCAGACACTGGTTTCAGCTGTAGATTCAGTGTGACATGGCTCCATCGTGCCTGGGTGAACAGACAGCACTGTTGACGTAGATAATTTGGAAGAAAATGTGAGTACTATAAAGAGATTTTTAGTCTTAGATCATCTTCTCCCTCTATTGTGCTCTATATTCATCCCTAGCCTAGAAAAGTTCTTCCAATTACCTATTCATATACTGATCCATGAATAGTACAACCGCACTTCTATATGTGTTCCCAAAATGTCTGTGATGAATAGTTTATTTCCTCTGAGTTGCAGTTATTCCTCTCAGCATTTGGCAATGTTTTTGAGTAGTTTTTAACTTTTCTCATCTAATGTGTCATCAGGTTTAAAATTAAAAAAAAATAAATAGTGGTTTCTCTGAACAATCTGGATACTTGAGTGTTTGGTTGGCTTATAAGTTGGAAAGGGGCTTCTGACCTTCAAAACTAACTTGCAGTTGACTGCTTAAGGACATTTTTAAAATTCAGATTAACTCAAAATAATAAATTAAAAGAAAAACATACAGATTGGGTTTCGAGAGTTTGAGAAAGAAAAAAAAAGGTATGAATATGTGGAATGAATGGGGTCAAAACTAGGTTCTTACTTAATGGCAATAAGATTTTATGGCAGGAAGATAGAAGAACTAAAGGAGGCCTGGTTTGGGGGACCGCATGTAGTAGGAGGTGGATGGAAAAAGGGTTGTGATAGGAAGAGTTTTGCTGAAGAACCTATTTGAGTTGACCACTCCTTAGGGACAATTTTCATGGGGAACTCCGAATGGTCTTCCAGAGCATTTTCTGCTCTATATACATGAAGCTGAATTAGAAGCTATATTTTAACAAATGTGCACTGCATATAAAACCTGAACTGTTTTGCTCCAGTTCACAGCTAAGGCTGAATAGTTCAGGAATTTAGGTACAATCCACCTATAAACTGACAATCTATATTTCTCTCCTCTGGAATAGAATTTTTACAAATTTTAGGTGATATGAAGGTCCTTTTTTTGGCTCTCCACATATGACAAAAACTTTTCTGAGTAAAGAATAAAGTCAGGAAACACTGATTCATCTGCTAAGGTAGAAAAGGCAAAAAAGCACCAACAGACCAATAAAGCATTTTTACACCAATAAGCAAATAAGGTAATAAGTTTTTTTGGTGAGGCACTTAATATAAATCATGATTCTTGGTCTCATCACCAAAATCAAACACTGGGATATTGACTATATCAGCTGAAGGATTATGTTTACTGTGAATCCCATCTATAGCCAGTTTGGCTAACTTAAAGACTTTTAATAAATTACCAATTGGAATGAAACCATAAGAACACGTGCCCCATGGCTCGCAATCCTATTAATTTAAGCCTGGCTGACCCCAGGCTAACCTGTCCTTCATTACAATCAATTTAACTCTGGGAAAAAAAAAAAAAAAAAGGTAAGAAGCATATGGCTATTTGATTACTGTAAGGTTTTATCACTTTAAGTATTCAATTTTGAACTACTGCTGTACTGTATCTGCTGGAGGTGTATAGGTGACAGCATGGTACCAGTTAGGAATTTGTGCCCATCTCCTATAAAAGAACATTTTCTTAGACCCATTCAAATATCTAGCTTAGCATATTTCTAGCTTTAAACCTACATTTAAGTCCCAACACATAAGTGGATCTTAAGGAGCTCATCTGGGGTATTGTTGATCATAAATACAGCTTCATGGTTTCAGCTATACAAATTATATATGATCTTGAGAATCCTTTGCTGATAGTAACCTATCGTACAGCATGTTTGTAATTCTGTTTTTGCACTTCCACATGACACAGTTTATTCTTTTGCAATACTATGACTACTTTATGAAATTTTACATATTTCCCTTGACCTTATAGATACGTTAGTTATTTGCTAGCGTTAGTTTCTACCTTGTTACTGTCTCTGGACACACTTTTCAGAATCATTATGGCAGGAGAACAAGAACAGAGCTACAGCTGAGATGACACAGTCATGAGACCCCTCAGAGAAGGAAGCAGACGAACATTAAGCTGGAGGTCCAATACCAAGGCTGGAAGACCAACACCTATGGCCATGCTGCTGGGAAGAGCCTTGAGCACCCACATGGCCATGGCCAGAGACAGACAGATATAAGCAGAGCTTCCCACAGAGGGGTCTGAAACCCGTTCCCAATGATCTTGGTGTTGACATAAATCGACACCCCACTAGAAGAACATAAGGAGACAGCTTGGATCAGCTACACCAGTGTTGTCTAAGGCAGTTCTTTTGTAGGCTTCAGTTTACTTATTTCAGTGGATGAGTTTAAGGGACAGCAATATTATCTGGGGCCGTTGTACAGCAGTGCAGACAGCTCTGACCTTGCAGGATGACCTCCAGTGTGGATTCCAGCGGGGTCTCTGGCTCATACATCAGAAGGTCTCACTATCATAGCTCAAGATTTCTGTTTATTATTTCAGATATCTTCTTGCAAATGTTTGTTTCGACTCCTGACATGGTGTGTCAAGTACTGAGGTCACTGTTAATTATGGATCTGATGTATGTTTTGAGAATATGATGGGAGTTACTTAAATCAAGATAGCTTTTATCATAGTTAATTAGTAAGAACTTGAGACATTTGCTGTAGCACTACTTGGAATAGTTTGAAATAGATGGAAATAGATTCTAGCAGGCCTATAAATCATGTTTCAGTGGAAGGAGAAAGCTTGAATAAACTAACAGTGTCAGATGTTGAAGATATAGGATGCAGTACTACTCATGAGACATAAGAATGAGTAGCCAAGTTGCAGAGGGGCCAGTAGGCCAGATTTTGTTTCTCCTTTTCTTCATGAAAAATAACTCAGCATTTGCTTCTAACTGAAATTCAACTGAAATTGAACAAGGAAACCATTATGAAAGTCCATCTAGGTCTTTACCTTTCTAGGTCCCATCTAGGTCCACTTTTACCCATCTAGGTCCCGTCTTTACCCATCTAGGTCCATTACCTTTCTCTAAAATTCATCCATTGTAATGTAGACGAAGAATTCAAGCAAGTGGAGACATGAGCCCACTAGGTTTTTCCTTCTAACCCCAAATGCAATCCTATTTTTAAAAATGTTATGTGTTCTGAATGGATTATAAGAGCAGCAGACTATATAACCACTTGAACAGCTGAGTAATTCTGAATGACATTTACAGTGATTCCTGTTTCTTCCTACAGCCTTGTTTTTCATACACACTTTCTTTCATCTTTTCTCCCCCACACTGCAATATTGTTTGTGATTTATTACACGCTGTTTTAATAGCAGATTAATGAAACACAGAGATGATGACTGGACTTTAAAAAAGATAGGATGGTGATCTCTGTTACAGAATTAGCACAGAAGTTTCTGAGCAATTAATGGTTATACTTGAGAATTGTAAAGCATATTTAAAGTACTTAAGGATTTCTAGTACATCTCACACCATCCAAATGAGATAATTGTTGTTAAATTCATGTCACTGACTGGGAAAAGTAAAAAAGCTAGAACTTGGACTTTTCCAAACTCAGCTACAGTAACAATGATTGAAATACAGAGGTTGCCTACAAAAAAATTAATGTTCCAGAAATAGGCAAAAAGACAATTAGGTGGATTTACATGATAGGGCTGACATTCTATTTGTCTGCATAATGTCAGATTCTCATAAACTTACTTCAAATACCCTCTGACTCCAAGAATCATTCAATTGGATTCTATGAGATGACCCTGCAAAGGGAAATAATCAATATAAAGTGATAATAAAGACTGCAAATATCTATTATAAACTGAGTTACCATGTATATGCCTGCTAGTTTTCAAGATTTTTTATTTTCTTTTTAACCTATTTATAAACATTTCTACATGCAGTGATGTATTATAGATAGTACAGCATGGCATATTAGATCACATCAATGATCTTACAATTGCCTATACCAAAAGCATCAGGAAAAAATCTAAACATTGTTACTGAATGGTCTCTACTTTTTTTTTTTTTACTTTTTTTTTTTCCTTCTTGGACCAGTGCATTTCCTAAGTGCAATGTTTCCATGTTATATAGCACAATACCTCCAGTAGTCTAAAGTTTTCAAACCAACACATTGCATCTCCTTGCTGGCTTCTGGTCTCAGCATTGCTCCATGCTGCTTTGCTGCACACCAAGAGATTTTCTTGCTGTTGCTGATCATTGGAGGATGATTCTTACCCTCCCCCAGTCCCTAAGGTAGCAATTTCCAGGCAGCTTATGCAGATGAAAGCACTGTGATACACCAATGTGCTTTTTTTTTTTTTTTTTTCCCCAGGATTTCCAGTGCCAGAGGAATGGAAAGCTTCCTCGCACATCAAATTTCTCAGACTCTACTGTTTCATAAACATTACAGATTAGCAAAAACAGACAGAATTACAAAATAACAGTAGACATTGTTTAATAATAAAAATCTTCCTTTGTTGTTTTCATCCCACTTTCCACCAAAGTGGAATTAACTCTGTGATGTTAGGATGAAGTTTCCTTCTGAAACACTGAACACCAAAGGATTGAACACCAAAGGACTGAACACCAAAGCAAATATTCTCCTCGGTTGCCCACCCAAATTGGAAAGCCTTGCTGTGCCCATTTGTCTGCTACAGAACCTTGCTTTTGTGTTTCTTGCAGTTGCACATGAACACCTTATGATACTTCTTTTTCTGTAAGGGAAGATTTTCTCCTTGTAATTGTGTAATATTACCTGTTTTATACCTTTATTCACATATTTCTGCTTTCATCTGTCATGTCCTTCTGAACAAGCTCTAGTAAAACCTTATGCATCATCTTGTGAACAATTTTAAATGCTTTTTTTTGTTGTTTTCCCAGATTCAAAGCATTTTTCTCCCTGTTCTCCCTGTGAGTCTGTGAAAAGATCTAAGGTGGTGGAAGTGGAACAAAGCTACTTAATTTGACTAATATCCCTGTCCCTAATACACAGTGTTTAGGAGCCCATTCCATTCATAGCCCATTCCATTCATTAATAAACCATGAAGCATATTGGCAGTACTTGTGGTTTCCAATTCACAGTATTTACTTCTGAGGGTGATTTGCAGAATTTAAATAATGCAGCACGTACCTTGTATAGCAAGCTCTGCGTGACTTTGTACAAGGAAGAGCAGTTTAATTCTGCATGATTTTGTGTAAAGTGTAACTTGTTTCTGGATGTATCTGGAAAGAGCAACTGAACTGTTTTTGTTGGAAAGTTGTGATCAGGCAGTAAATTAAGCAATCAAACTTTAAATTTTGATACTTCAGAGGTTGTCAATTCACATAATTTTCTAGATTATTTTCACTGAAGTGCGGCTTACAGCTAAAGGATTGGTTTCTTTCTCTCTCCTGGAAACCAGCAGCAGCTAACTGGTGCAGAGCAATCTTATTTTTCAGTTCCTGGTCCAGCAGGCAAGGGAAGGGGATCTACGTATTTTAGCATAGACACAAGGTGTGCTGGTTAAGTGGTCTGACCTTCTGTCTCTGATCTTCTGCCTCCCTGCATAATTATCCCTAAGAAAATCAGCCTGCAAAATATGGTTATTTTTAGCTTAGAGAAGTTTCCCAGCTCTGTTTCACCATGCCACCCCACAAATGGTTATTTTGGCACACTGAGAGTTGGTGTAGGCAAAGAAATAGGGATGGAAGTGGGAAAGCCTTTCAGAGAAGTTACAGGTTGAGTTTTATTACAGCAGGAGCAATGAGTAAAATGTGAATCATAGAATCACAGACTGAGGTTGGAAGGGACCTCTGGAGGCCATTTGGTCCAAACCCTCAGCTCCAGCAAGGCCACCTAGAGCAAGGTGCTCACGTCCATGTCCAGATGGCATCTGAGTGTCTCCAAGGAAGGAGACTCCACAACATCTCTGGGTGACCTGTGCCACACAGCTTTCTGATGCTCAGATGGAACCTTCTGTGTTCCAGGTTGTGCATACTGTGTTTTGCCCTGGCTCTGGGCACCACTGAAAAGAGCCTGGATCCATCCTCTCTGCATCCTCCTTTCAAGTATTTATAGACATTGTTAAGATCTTTCCTAAGCCTCCTCTTGTCCAGCCTGAACAGTCCCAGCTCTCTCAGCCTTTCCCCACAGGAGAGATGCTCCAGCCCCTACACCATCTTTGTGACCCTTTGTTGGACTCTCTCCAGTGTGTCCAGGTCTCTCTCGTACTGGGGGGCCCAGAACTGGACATAGGACTGCATGTGCTGCCTCAGCAGTGCTGAGCAGAGGGGAAGGATCACCTCTTTTGACCTTCTGGCCATGCTTTGCCTAACACAGTCTAGGATACCAGTGGCCTTCTTTGTGGTTCAGCTTCGTGCCCACCAGGAACCGCAGGTTCTTTTCTGCCAGGCTGCTTTCTACCCGGGAGGTCCCCGGCCTGTACTGGAGCATGGTGCTTTCCTCCCCAGGTGCAGGACTTTGCCCTTCCCCTTGCTGAAGTTCATGAGGTTCCTGTCAGCCCATTTGTCCAGCCCGCCCAGGCCCCTCTGGATGCCATCACAACACTCTGGTGTTTCAGCCACTCCTCCCAGTCTTGTGTCATCTGCGGCCTTGCTGAGAGTACGCTCTGTTCCACTGTTCACATCGTTAATGAAGATGTTAAACAGGACTGGACCCAGTACTGACCCCTCGGGTACACTGCTGGTTACTGGCTTCCAACTACATTTTGTGCCACCGATCCTCACCCTCTAGGCTCGGCCATTTTGGTCACTTTTCCCGAAATGAACGTAGGGAAATTTTAGGACCGAAGAGTGAATGAAAAGAGAACTCAAATAAAATTAATTTTACCAGGTGAAAGATAAGATTATGCCAATATTTCATGTTTAAAATCTGCAGTCCATGAATCATTTAGACTCCTACCAAGAAACAGATTAAGCTCCAAGTGTAGACACCCTGCTACACACAGCAATGAAATATAATTTATATTAATCTTTTGCAGCTCTATACTATCTCAAATAAATGTGTCAAAGTCCTTGAAAGATTTCAGTTAATAAATTCTCCCAGTTTATTAGCTTGATAGAACAAATTGTGTTTTTCCTGGGAAGAAAATTGAATATTTCAAGTATGCTCAGTTGATACAGGAAGTCTGTGGCAGTCCAGGATATAATCCAGACCTTCTGAATCCCAGCCCTGCTATTTAGCTATGAATTCAGCTTTCCTTAGACTCGGCTTCCTCTGGGTCACATCTCTTAGTCTGAAAAAATGTCCCTGTCCCTCCCCTCCCTCCAAAAGAGCTTTAATCCAAAAAAGATAAAGGGTATGATTTTGGGGTGCATTTAGGCACTTTTGGTGAAAATTTACACTGAGACAACCCTCAAATTTACCAGCAGATATCCTGGATTGGCACTGATAAAGAAGAGAGAACACAAAAACTTCAAGAACAGACATTCTGGAAAGTTTGAAGTCGTCATGTTGTAGGGTTGAATGTAAAGTGCACTAGAATGAATCAGACTGTCACTAACACAATCTACTGTCTTTCTGCATCACAACAAAGTCAAACCAGCCATTTTTCTGCCAATTCTCTCCTCTTTTAGAAATATGTGCAAGTTTACTAGACACTTTGGAGACTGCCCTGGGCTATTCCTATGAAATCACTCTGGAGAAGATAGTCTTTGCAATGTGATTTTCTTGAGTTAAAACCTCTTATTCTCTGTTTCCTCCTTATTTGCTATCAGAGTATCAGTATGACTGAGTATCTCAAACCCTGCATTATTCAGAGCTTGGAAAAAAATGTATGACAGTAACTTGATATGTATCCTGCAGTCCAGACAGCAGCCACTCCAGGATATTCTCCATATTAGGTTTCTTGATATTTATATTTTATTTTACTTATTTATTTTTAGAATGTTAATTGGTCTAGCTTATCTTCTACTAAAGCTTGATTTTGTGTTTAAAATCCTAATATTTTCACAACATGGTTCGTATAAATAAAAGGTCTAGGCAGATGCATCCCAAATCCTGGCTGACTCATTGTCCTACCATTCTTTGTTAACACCTTTTCAAGTTAAAATTAAACTTTCTTGAGAACAGGTTACTACAGTTGTATAATCACCTCTTATTTCTACCAGAAATACGTTATCACACACTTTCTGGGACTGCAGGTTCTTCCTCAGAGTAACAATGGCAGTTCATAGTCTGTGGCGTGACTATTGCAGCATTTTTTCTTACTGCTTCATTTTCATACAAACATAGAAAACTGGTTGGAAAAGATCTCTGTGCTACTGGTCCAGTGTTCCTCTCAGGGGTAAACTGTCGCCACCCTCGCTGATGACAGCTTTAGCTTTGTCCAGCCAAGCTTTGAAGCCCAAGGAAGGCAAAATATTTGATAGCAGCCCTTTGCTCAACAGGCTTCCATTTCACATCATTACACTTAACTCATTTCTAACATTTCAGTGCCCAAGGGCCCTGTAAGTATATTTCCATTACACAACAAATCTCTGTATAAGGATGTTTTTTCTTGAATTTGTGCCATCAGCAGGTTCCATCAGTAAAATCCTATATTTTTGGACAAAGGTCTCATCTCTCACTGCTAAAAAGATCAGTCTCAAGAATGATTACCGAGGAATTCCTCTGATATCTCCCTCTACCCCAAAAAGTATTGCCTGACATTTCATCTTGTTTTCTACACGGCTTACACTAATCCTCATCTTTCCTTTTTCTCTGCCTAACTAACATTTTTAAAGGGTCACATACCAAATGTTTTGCATTAATTGAAGTATATATAGCTCTTTCTTTGCCTAAGAGATCAGCTCTTATCAAACAGGGATAAGAGATTTTCCAACACAGTTAACTGTGACAAACTCATATCTGATTTCCTCCCATTTTCTATTTAGTCCACTTTTTTTCTTAAAAAAAAAAAAAAAAAAAAAAAAGTGTTTTAAAACTATTCTCCAGACATATGAGACAGATTTGGTGCTATGGACTATTGACATCTTGTTAGAGGACTTAGAGTCCTGAGTGCCAGTGAGTGATATGAATTGGTAGCTGGCATCTTTAATGGCAAGTGACACCCTGACAGTGAACTGACTCCTGTGCAACCAATTTAACGCAGTTCAAATCTATTTCTCAGAAACTTGTGTCCTACGTGCTGGTAACTATTTAAATGACTGGAAATTAATTTCTGAGTTTCTTTTCTGGCCAGAAGGAAAGGAGCCGTTTGGGGGATTTATAGCCCCAAATTATTGTTTATAGAAACCAGCAGACAAGTCCCTGAAATGTATTATTGTAAATGAGAGCAGAGTTGTTTTATCATTTCCCATGCAGCTATAGCAACAGGAGCATTTTGCTGGAATACTTGAAGTGTGTCAATACACCCAACCCTGTGAGCTGTGCACCAGTCATTTCGTGTGGTCAAGAGCCATGAATAATATTCCACATATGCTGGATAACTAAAAAGAAGGGGATCTCAAAAATTATATATAAAAGGGATATAGATGATAGGATCCTCCATGGCTTCCCCTGAAGCCATGGGGTTCTTCCTTCAGGGTCCTGTGCAACATCAAGATGAGTCCACTGGCTGCAGCTGGCTCATTTTCACCCCAAAGTCACTCGGTTTATCTACCAGCCATCTAGGCAATCCCATGGGACCCATCTCCCAGGACCTCCTTTGTCTTTCTGGACCTAGTGCCTTTTTTCCTGTTGGCCACAGCTGACCTTTGCAGTTGTGCTGGACTGGAAGCATAGTGAAGAAGACCTGGCAAGCTGTCTGTGAAAGTGATGTGTTGCAGCCTAGGGAAAGCAGGAGTTCATCATTAAATACTTGGTAAATAATGGCCTATTAATAAAGAACAAGGATGGAAGCAGAATAGCTTGAAAATTCATGAGTGCTTTGAAATAGCAGGAGCCAGGTTACCCGGCATCTGAAGTACATTTAAATTCCTGTAAATGTTGTGGGTCGATGATAACTAAACTGCATACTGGAAGGAAACTGGTGATATAAAAAGTAATGAGAAAAGCCAGAAATGAACATTAGTAATTTTCTTCATAAAAAGCAAGTTTCCATGACTCATTCATATACTATCAATTACATGTGTTTAGAGGCTGAGTTTTAAGATTAAAATAGTCAACTAAATTTAACTATGCCATTATCTTTATGTTCTTACAGAAATGTTTTGCCCTGACAATTGCAGAAAACAGCAAACTGATTGTAAGAATAGGCTATGACTGCGTTTACTGCTTATATAAATGTGTGGACAGGGTTGAGAGGTTTTTTCCATTCTTTTAAATATTTGTTTGTCAATGTGAAACTGTTTAATTCACGTCTTGTAAGGGCTTTATTTTTACAGATGCATTTCAATTTATTCATAAAGATGCTATGAATGTGCAATGTGAACTAAATTTCCTAATATCCTGGATGGCAATATTTTTACAGGTATTTACCTGCTCATGTTAGGCCTGATGACTTTCACTTCTTCAACCTTAGTCTATGCTCACATGGAAATAATTTCTTTGAGAATAAGAACATAAATGCCATTATCTATCAGTCCAGAGATAAGTCTACGTGATTAGTCTGTCTGGCAGGAATTTGTGGTGGCTGCAGGGGGACAGTGATAGGAAAGAGAAAAAAAAACTATAGATAAAATGACTCTTTCCTGCTTGCGTTCTCACAGTTTGCAACTATTAGTAACCTGGCAATATTCTGAGTCACAACTTAATACTCATTGCTAGGTCTGTCCTCCATGAATTTGTCTCAACACAACTATATTCTTTTGATTTCCACAGCATCCTCTAAGATCAAGTTCTACAATTTGTTTATATGTCTGAAAATAAATTCTTTTTATTTTACTGTTGTAACCAAATAATTTAATTCAGTGTCCCTTAAGTTTACTATTACAAAGAAATTATGAATAATGCTTCCTTTGTTTTCTCATTTGTGAGTTGACTCTGATACCTCTCTACAGACATCACTATTCTAAATGAGAAAGTGCTAGGCTGTTTAATCTGTCCTCATATGAAAAATGTTTTGTCCCTCTGATCATGTTCTTCTCTCTTTTAATATTTTATCTTCTGTCTTTGCTACACAGAGCTGCACATAGCAATAAAGAAGTGGTTGTACCATTGATTTCTACAGTGTGACAATATGTTAAGAAATACATATAAATGGATCTTAAAGACCCTCACTTAATATTCTTTTACTTTTGACTGCCTTTGAGAACCAAGCCAGCATTTCCACAAAGCCATATAAAGGAACCTTTCTGAGTGGATATAACTCATATTCATGTGGCTATAGCTATGTATACATACACCTATGGGTTTTATTCTCCATCTGCATTAGTTTGTCAGGAGTAGCTGACAGAAATCATTTCCCAAACAAAACTGACTTAAAACAAAATGAAGCTCAAAAAATAAATTTCTGAATCCCATCTGCAATCTATTTGATTTCTTTTTTTCAGAATACTCTACCTTGAAAGCCTCATATCACAGAAGTCCTATGGATTTACCTGAAATATTTGAGCAAAAAGAATTGCTGAACATGAACATGAATACTTCTCTTAGCAGAATTTTATTTCCTGTAACTTTTAGTCTCTCTTTTCCTCATATGGCACAGCAGAAGTGTTTTGAGTTGATTATAATCAGTTGAAAACAGAACATTAAAAAAATGAATTTAATATCCATTTCTTCCCATTTCTATCTGTAGATGAGCCTCTAGATTTTTTCCTCACATGGTTTTACCTGTCTTAGAAAATACTGCAATTACACTCAAGTAAAATCAAGGCAGCCCTTAATTAGACTAATTTGATACCTAAGGAAATGGAAAAAGAAAAACCCAGTAACTAAAAAGTTACTTCAAAGTTTTGGTATGGCTGTACTTGGAAAGCTTGTAACAGAATGTCTCTTCCTTCAGGAGAAACATTTTTCTCTAAATGAATAAAACCACATAAATATTAATTCTCAAATATTAGCCTTAAGTTCTTTTCACTAACTGTCAGGATCAGAAACGGTTGAGGGATAGTGAGAGGAATTTCAGTTAAAAGCATGACCTTCTTATTAGTTTATCATGCAATATCTAAACTGTTTATAAAATGGGAAAAGGTGAACAACATCATGGAATTTAAGTTAATTAATTACATTAGATGAATAAAAATAATCTAAGGAAGGAATTTTTTAGAGAGACGCATATTAAATGGTTAGGTATTTAAAACCTAACTGAAATACTACTACTTTCCTCTTTACAAATATGTGATTATTAACAATTGGTAATAACAGAAGGTTAATATATGTCTTCTTTTCAGGAACATATCAGAGCCTCAGTCAAGTTTTCCCCGTCTTAACATAATTGAATAGCACAGTTGCTTCCCTTCTCTGCCAAGTCCTGGGGCGTTCTGGGCAGTAGCTACCTTTGGAGCCATTGAACTGCAAGAGCCAGCACAGATGTGGGTGAGGAGATACCTCTTTAATCACTGTCTTCACTAGCCAGTATCCATCTTGCCAAGTCCTCCCCATGTCTTCTCTAATAATGAAAATGTGTTCATAGAATTATAGAATAGCTCAGGTTGGAAGGGACCTTAAAGACTATTCATTTCTAACCCCCTGCCATGGGCAGGGATGCTATCCACTAGATCAGGTTGCTCAGGGCCTCATCCAGCCTGGGCTTCGACACCTCCAAGGGTGCATCCACAGCTTCTCTGGGCTACCTGTTCCAGTGCCTCACCACCTTCTGAGTGAAGAATTTCCTCCTAACTTCTAATCTAAATCTCCTCTCTTTTAGTTTAAAACCATTGTCCCTTGTTCTGCCATTCTCTGATTGAGCAAAAAGTTGCTCTCCATCTATTTTATAACCCCCCTTTAAGTATTGAAAGGCTTCAATGAGGTCTCCCCAGAGCCTTCTCTTCTCCAGGCTGAACATCCCCATCTCTATCAGCCTGTCTTCATATCAAAGGTGCTTTAGCCCTTTGATCATCTTCATGGCTCTCCTCTGGAACCTCTCTAACAGCCCCACATCCTTCTTGTGCTGGGGGCCCCAGACCTGGAAGCAGGACTCCAAGTGGGGCCTCACAAGGGCAGAGCAGAGGGGGACAATCACCTCCCTTGACCTCCTGCCCACTCCTCAGAATGCAGTTGGCCTGCTGGGCTGCAAATGCACACTGTTGGCTCATGTCAAGCTTATCATCTACCAGAACCCCCAAGTCCTTCTCTGCAGGGCTGCTCACAATGAGTTCTCCCAGTCTGTACTCATGTCTGGGATTGCCCTGACCCAGGTGCAGCACCTTGCACTTGGGCTTGTTGAAACTCTTTAGGCTCACATGGGCTCACTTATCTAGCTTGTCCATGTGTTCTTTCTATTCTTTTTTATAAAGGCTTTCTTTGCCTTTTCTTCCATGTTACAGATTCTTTCTTTGCTATTTTTTCCTGTATCTAATATTGATTTGATGGTCATTCCAATATGTACTTCATATGGCTACTCTGACTTTGGCTTTTTCATAATTGCTGTGCACTTATAATTGTGATGCTTTATATTTTCACAACTCATGAAAAACAAACCTGGAAGGATAGAAATGCTATTTTTTTTCAGCAGGAGCACTGAAGGGAGAGGGAATACAAATTTTACTTTCACCTTATTATACAGTTGGTTTAAGAGTTCATAGAATCTTATTTGGGGGCACTTCCATCATTTTTTGCTTGTGTTCAAATTTTTGCTCCCTATTTTGCCATTGCACCTAGAACAATCTGACTTTTAACAAGACAAGATTTTAGTATATACTATATACTCAAATGACTCCAAGTTCTCTGACACAAAACATTCTATTTCATTTTCTGTGTACTTACAATAAACATTTCTTTTAAAAGCCACAATTTAAGAAGATAATGGGTTGTTTTTCTCTAGAGTATTCCCCAGTCTATAGTCATGCAAAATGCTGTGCATACACAGAATTTGTCTTCCTGCCAGTGTAATGACTAAAGGTTTCTTTTGCACATTCCCCAGTCTAATTTCTTTTACAAATTTCATTATAATTCAGATCTTTAACTCAATCCATTCCTTGATTGTAAAGCACTTCCCCCAGGTGTGAGAGAGGGAGAAGGTTATTTGCACCACATCATGGCAACAGCTACACTGCTCTATTTTCACTGGGTCTTCAATAACTTGTAATGGTTTTTTACAAGGAAGGTTGAATCCAAGATAAAACCTTTATTAAGAAAGGCAAATGATGTACAATAATGAGTTAACATGCTTCTTAAAGACAGTATGTATGGCACTTGGGCCAGCATCTCTCATAGGCAGTATATCTTCTATGCACTCCCTGAAGGATCTGAGTTTATATCACACTATTTTCATGGAATTGTTTTGTTATTAGGTTCATCTCAAAAATAAATGATTTGCTTCTATCCATGATGCACGTTTGTGATTTTCTCCACACTAGATGATTTTATTCTGCCTTTTCCAGAATGATAGAAAATCCTCAAAGCAACTTGAAAATGGCAGATTTAATTTCTCTTTTAGTCACTTGACTTTCTGAGCTACTTCTTCCATTCCTGTGGGGTTTTGCAGTGGCTGACTTATTTGTGAAACAAATCTGACTGTTGCACAGATGTCTTAGATAAAATGTGGTTGTCTGGAATTTATCTGGCACACTTAACAGTCTTGTTCATGTTTAATTCTTAAAAAAAAAAAAAAAAAAAAAAAAAAGTCTCTAAATCTTGAAAAATGTCACTGAAACAAACTGCCTCTTCCCACCTGCCCCTGCAGGCCCCGGCTGCAGGCAGGGCCAGGGCAGTGCGGAATGGCGGCTCCCCTTTGGGCTGTAGGCCATGGGGGATGTCCACGGAGCAGCAGGGCCCAGCCTGGAAGCCAGGGCCCCCATTCAGGAGCAAGGCAGCCAGGGGGCACCAGGGGCAGCCCCAGCTTCAGACATTGAGCACCTCCCTAGGGACAGGGAGGGCTGGGAGCCTCTCTCCCCAGCCCAGGGAGAGGGCTGCCTGCAGCACCAGGCCGTGGCGGCCAAAACATTAACATGGGGACACCCTCAGGGCCATGACAGCCTGTTTTTACAGGATTTAGTAAAGGATTACTCTTGAACAATGCCAGATAATAAATTTCACTCTTAATATAAATTATTTGTAGCTTTCTTCATTAAGAACCACTCACATCATTCAAGGCCCATTCTCACTTGCCCGTTAATCACGCATTATGCACAGAGCAACAGTTCCCATGCACGGGTTTGCTTGATGAAGGTTTCCATCAAAATGCAACAAGTTTGTGAATGTATTCTCAGCAGAGGCTTGTCTATGAACATTAGTATGCGGTTACTCCAAAACAAATCTATGAAATGCCTCATCTGCTAAGTACTTCAGTGAACTGAGTCAAGGCATAAATTGTCACAGTAAATAAATCCATTCAGATAAATCCAAATCTGCCTGCTCTGACAATTTTTAAACAAAGCCTGTATTTGTGCAGTGTCTTGCAGTCTGTGGTTTTGCTTGGCGTGAACCATTTGTAGAGTAGGCAATTAAATTGCTTCATGGAGTCTCAAAATCTGCCCAATGAGTTTCAAACAAAGCTTGGTTTTATGATCATTTCATATCTCAGCATTAATAAAATTACTGTGAGGTCAAACACCAAGGGAAAAAAAAAACAACAACATAATTTTTTCAAAATTATTTAATCAGCTGCCTGAGGAAAACAACAAGAATATATGGATTGTTAATCTCACATTCAGTAGCTCATACTTAAACTGATGCATCCTCAGCAATAAAAGTCCACGTGAAACATATCAGTCTGTAGGGACACCAGCGATAACCAATGATGATGATCTATGCAATGCCAGCTGAGTTGCTGCCGGGTTGCTACAAACCTCTTTAAGTTAATTTAATGGCCCAATATCCCTGGTTCAGTGTTTTCAGTGAATTAGTATTGAATTAGTTCAAGTTACAAGGAAGTGCCTCAGAAGCCAAGCAGCATAAGATAATTACCATCATGTGCTGACAGGATGGTCTTATTTTTTTCATAGGCCTTGACTAAGCAAATCACTTATTTGCCTGCTTCTCTGGCAAAACATTTATATTCAATTAAGAATCCCATACAGATGCAGCATGTGCCTGAGATACAGTATGACCGGTCATCACCTGTTTTTCATGAGATTTAAATAGACTTTGGATCAAGTCCCAGACTGCAGTGGTCTAGATCCATAGAACACTCCCTTAACCGATAAGAACCCGAGAAGGTTCTGAAACTTTATTTTATAAGCACTATGTTATTCAACAGAGTGAAGGGAGGGCATACAACACGTTAAATATTATTGGGTTACTTCCTGGTCCTGCAAAATATTATATTACTAAAAATGTTATTGTCTATTGATTCTCTTTACCACTTCTTTGGGCTCACAGCTTGATACTAAAAGCAATACTCAAAAACCATGTGAAATTTCTTTGGGTACAAATGTTCAGTGTACATGTCACTCAAGCTGTGATTTTTACAAGCAGACTAAGTCAGCTCATAGCTATAATACACACTCAAGTGCGTGCTAGTGCACAGTTTACATATGCAAATATCCACTTGCATAGTTTACATGACTCAAAGTTGAGGGCCTTTGAGAATGTCACCTTCAGGGAGCCTAAAATAAAAGAAAATTCAGTGAGCTGCAGAGTAGCATCTAGAACTTTTCACTAATAGCAGCTGTGCTCTCATGTTACTACTACAGTCAAATAACAAATGCAAGAGTTATTTCCTTTATTATTCTTCGTATAAGATATATTGCTCACACAATACCAAATATATGTGTGAAAGAAACAAAATCATTTCACACAACAGTCATTTAAGTGTCCTTTTATTTAATCTCGGTAAGAAATATAACCCACATGCTATTGCTGCTGAATTCAATTGATTTTGTTTATTTGTCTGTTCATTTTTCTGCTTTTATGTTTGAGGTTTTTGCCATAACAGAGAGAGGTGAGATGTGCCATTGAGTGTTCTGTGATAAAATAGCACTGACCTACATATATATCATAAGGATTGCTATACAAAGAATACCAGAAGCTCATTTCCTCCAAGTTTTGTTTAATGAGGTATTTGAAAATATTTGATATATTGTGGGTAAGGGTTTATATGTATGAGAAATTATTCTTTATTCAGTTCTGGTCATTTTTATCCACCCTCTGAGGCTGTTTGTCAGCTTATATTAACATATACACTAGTGGTTTTGTATATCTTAGTTTTATTATTTATTATAATTTTATATAATTTATAATTTTATATAATTTATAATTTTGGGGGAAAACAGACCTTTGACATTTGTTTCTGCAGAATGGACTTCAACCAAATAAGATGGGCAGTATAGTTTAATGCACTGTAGCTATACGTAATGTTAAATGCCTTTTGGTTAATGTGCTAACAAGCACTCCATGTAGCCTTAAAACAGGGACAGAGATAAGAATCTTGTATCCATAGCAGCAATTCACAGTAACCAGTCTCTATTTCTACATATTGTCTATTGTAAGGAAACTGCTTAAAATGTTCTGATCATCAGGGGGGAAAGAAACCTAATATCCCACTTGCTGCTTTTGTTAATAGGAAAGTGGAGTGATTAATTACTAAAGAAGGACAAAATGTAATATATTTTGTGGGAACAATGGTGCTATCAGTAAGAACAACACAAAGGGCACATACACAAGTAACAAATCCGTGCTAAATTGCATTTGGGATAAAATTCAACACTGAATTCCTAACAGTTTTCAAAACTGTGAACGTTTTTCAGTTTTCTATCTTCTGTGAAAGTGTCTTGAAGTAAAAAGAACATCTACTGACTCTGAAACCTAATTTCTTTAACATTTTAGTGATATTCATTCTCTCATTAAAGGAGTGGTTTTGCCCTGCAAGGTGACTGTGTTTGAATAATTTTATTGAGCTTGCCATCTTACTCAACTGTTCAGTCCTAGAAGCACATCTCAATATCATACCACCAATCATAGAACTGTAGAATCATTCAGGTTGGAAAAGACCTCTGAGATAATCTAGGCCGACCTTTAACCTAGTTCTGACAAAGTAGGTTAAAATCTAGTACTTTGTTTTTTGGTTTTGTCTTTTCAGTATTTCTTGCAGTTGGGTACAGTGTTCTGTGATTATCTCTACAATGGCAGACCAAGCACACAAAAACCACAGGCACCAAGAGAAGCAGAAGGTATACCAAGATAGTGACTGACAGCACAAGAACCTGTGTTGTTAATTTAGTTCTTAAGGTCATAATCATGAAGATAGGTCAATATTCCCTTTATTCTTTAACCTAAACTACAGAATGGGGTGTCAATCACCTTCTGAACAACTACTTTCAAAGAGCCATCTAGAGACAGGGAGAATCAGCTTTTCTTGTTCTGTACAAGGGAATTTTGTCATTTCCTTTTGCAAGGCATTAGCAAAATAATTAAAATTATTAATGAAATAATTTATTATTGACTGTTATTAATTATTTAATCCAGTCTCCAGTCCCAATTCCCACTGGTACTCATGTTTTTCATGCTAAAGACCACTGAGTAAAATACATAGGTGGGTGGTTGTCACCATACCCCAGAGAGACTACTCATCAACAAGAAACACTGGTTCAAGACCCCCCCCTTTCCATTTCAGTCTAATGGCTCAGCTCCACTTGGAAGGATGAAGGGTTGCCTCAATTTGTAGTCTGGCATTAACCTTTATGCAAGAGAATGATAGCATTTATGTATGTGACTGAATGTTTAAATAATTTTTTTAAATGAAAACAAGTCAGTGCTGTACAAAATAGTTGTAGTTGCCCAGGGACAGGAATGACAGGAATATTATGGCTGCAGGACTGTCTCCTTTTTGTTGTCCTAATGAAAACAGGAAGCTATGGGCCTATCTTTATTTTCATGTGATATTATAGATCTTCAAGAAATTCTGTGTTTATCAGTTCCTTGGACAATTCCATCCTACAATTTTGTTGGGTACTTCTACGCAGAGGACCAACATGTTCTTCAGAAATGACATCTGCAGTTGGATAGAATAGCCACTGGAACAAGTCACTGGATTTAGAGTAGGTACTAGCTTGACACATTTGCTTTCTTTCCTAGAAACCTTAGGCTTTGGAGTCTCCAAAGCATGGACAAAGGTCAGGGATACCTATTCGTTATACCAATCTGGTACATGCTTAAGGGATGTGTTTAAATCCTAGCAGCCTGGGAAATGGTCAAATTATCTATGTGAAAAGACAGAGTAGTGTCAGTAAGTTTACAATGGAACAGACATATCTCAGTTGCAATATTCTCTGGGAAAGCACTTCAAAGAGCTAATTCCTGGAAGAAGCATGAAGTCATAGGCGATAAATCCAGCTAATGTTTATAAAATATGTAGAGTTTTGAAACTACTGAACAAAATACACTCGCAGAAAATCATACAGAAAGAAGACCTTTTGTCCTTGGCCTTATAGGTTTTTGGCAGTCAAAATAAAACACAGGGTGAGAGACACTCCTACTGTAGCGAAGGCAGGAGGTGAACATTTCAGCAGTGTGGGAGTGGGCTGTCCAGAGTCATGGCTAGGATACAGAGCGAGGAGATGAATAGTTTGTTTATTCTGAAGCTCATAGAACTTTTCACTGGTCCTGAGTGGCTCATTATGTACCAGGTCCTTGCCGAAGATGAAGATATGATTCTTAATATCCTGAAAATGACAATTGAGTTTCATCACTACCAAGCAAGTCATGTCTGCTGGTGAATAAGTGTGGCTTCTCAGCAACTTTGGTGATCAAGCCCTTTGTCAAGGCAAGGAGTCTGGCACTGTGACCCTGGAGAGACATAAATATGTTATCAGATGCCAGAGGGTGACTGGAACCCCAGAGAAAATCTCATCCTTACGGATACATAGGTATCACTGATGACACGAAGACACTTCAAAGAAGAGAGCATCTGAGAAGATGTATACTAAATCACAAAAATAAATAAATAAATAAAAATCTGATGGAATGTTACTTGCAGCATATCCTCAATGACTTTGTTTCACTGGACTCCAGTCTGTGTGTACGGTGGGTTGTGCCACTCCAAACCCTGGCACCTTTTTCGCAAAGGTCAACGAAAAGCCAGCTCATGCTCTCCATGATTCAGGATGCTCCACATTTTGCAAGGAAGTTGTAGCCCACATGCTGGAGTGATGTGATAAAGTCTGTTATCCGCTGAGGCCATCCAAATATCTCTGCACCCAAGTAAAGTAACAATATTTCAAATATCATTTCCATGAACAGCTACAGAAGTACCAACCTTTAAGTTCCTGATGCAAAATGTTGTTCTACTTCTAGTTACATATGTGTATATACATATGTATTCATATGTATGTGTATGTATAGTATATATGTGTATTCAAAATATACATACATACGCTGCCTTGGAAAAACACTACATGCAACAGCTGGTTTCTTAATTTCTTTTTGTTTGGTAAAATATCTATTTAAAGCCTATTTAGCTGTAATTTATTCAAGATAAAAACAAGTTGCAGCATAGTCTCAATTATGGAAATATTCATAAAATAATGCAGCACCTTTAATAGCTGGAAAAGAATTGAAACTAATAATTAATTGTACTTGAGTGAAGGGCCACATAGGAGATTTTACCTTGGACTTTTACGTAGAAAAGAGGAAAAATAAACAAAGAAATCAAAGGAAAGGGAAACTTAGCATACAGCTCACAGTTCAAGAATGTTTTCTGCAGTAATCAGTGATAAATGTTTCTTCAGAGATATCTATCTCTGCAGGAGGGAAAAACATCTAATGAAATATATGCTGCTGTACAGAAAATTAACCAGTGAGATAATTCATCGAGAAGAGAACACGGTGTATATAAAAATGAGTCAGCATACAGATACATCAACACCGTGATGTTGGAATTAGAATAAATATACAGGAAGAGAAAGAGATTTTTTCGGTGATAGCCACACTGAACTTTAAACAAAACAAAACAAAATGAACAAACCGGGAAGATCAGGACTTTTGTTCTAGTTCTAGAGGGTACTACCTTGTCATATTTTAATCTTAATTTGCCCTACTTAATTTGACTGTTTTTGTAAATAAATCATAGAATCATGGCATCACAGAAGAGAACCCAGCCTGCTGTAAGAAACCTCAAGAAATCTACTGCCTTGCAACCTCTGTCCTCAAGGATTATCTGAATCTAAACCGTTACTTCAGCACTGTTGTGGCAGGAAGACTGAAGGACCTTTCCTGATAAACCTTGATAAAACATTTTTTTGAGGCATATTACCTCATCTCTATTAAAAATCTTCCATTATCAGAGGTTCACACAGTCATCTAGCAACATGCTTAGCAGCTAGAAAATTTTTATTTTTATTTGGTGGTGGTCAAGATCTTTCAGACTATCGGTCCCCTGATAAACTATTTTCTGCTATAATGGAGATAGGAGTTTACACTCAGACATGTCTATTTGCCATTAAATTACATTTAAAGACTCCAGTGTACAGTTCATTTGTTCTGCATTCTGAATTTTTATAGAAATACCATGCGGCAATTGCAGTAGAAGAAATGGAAAATACTTCTTAAATCGTACCATATTCTCATCTTATAATATTTCCAAGGACATCAGAGTTCTACTTGCTTTTTAACATCTTACTAAGAGAGGAAAAAAGAGAACAAGTGATATAATCTTAAATTCCTCTCTGCTTAATTACTTTCACTGACATTTACATGGCAATATTTTTCATATATTTCAGTTTCCTAAATAAAGGACTGTTCGAGAAAAATGGTTAAATAATCATTAGATCATTATTACCATCCAAAGAAAAAGCATTTAAAATGTCATTGAACTTCATATCCCATAAATAAAGCACTCAGAGATGGAGTACTGTTTTATGAGGGCCAAGCACTATTTTGCGTTAGTATGCTTTTCTCACAAAGACATGTAAAAGGATAGCCCTGCTGCAGTCAGAGAGATAGCCTCATCTTTTATAGGAATATGTTCTGTATCACTGCCATAACTTGACTACTCCCTAATTTAAACTAAGCTAGTGTCAGTGCCTTGTTAATGGCTGTTCTCTATTTGTTATACTTTATAGCTTGCTCTTGGATGTAGCAAACATAGCATATATCTCCCAGCGCAGTTGAAGTAATACAACACTTAACAGACAGTCTTCCAGAGCACACGATGCAAAGTATACAGCTCTGTAGCCGTGAGATGGGGACACATTCTGTCTTTTGCTTGCTTTACTGACTTTGGAGGATTTCTCTTCTGCGTTAGAGCTCAGCACCACCAGCCCATGCACTGGCTTCTCCTCTGCTCCAAAGATACTCCGTGCATTTGCTCTTTCATGCTCATGTGGAGATTGTTTGCAGCCATGTTGATTATGAAGTCAGCAGATTATACTCTTTTGTAAGGAGATGCTCCATTGTGTAACATTCACTGTCATTTCACAGAATCACAGAATCACAGAATCGTAATGTTAAACACTAATTTCTGTATTGCACTCTTCCTCTGCTTTTTCTGTCATGTACTTACTTAAAGAGATGGTACAGGAAAAAGAAAAAGCATTTAAAATGCTTTTGAGGAGATGTTAGTTTCCAACATTTTTCATTGTTGGTGGTAGAAAGCAGTGAGAAATTCAAGCTTATGTATTCTGCACACCAAAGAGCACTAAGGTGCTTCTGCATTACTGGCGAGAGCAGAGCAGATTTCCGTGCTCTGTCTCCAGCCACTGTCCCCTTGTGTTGCTGGCTGCTCCCCCTGATGCAGGGTCCAGCTGGGGTCACTTTGCTCCATACTCAGGTTCGGTCCTGGTGGTTTTGGCAAACTCAGCTGTGAGCTTTTCCTTCCAGCTCTGAGTGCACAAACCCAGGCCCAACCTGGCAAGGAGAACATGCAGAAGTGTCCTTCAGGATGCCCTGGGTCTCAGGTGCCCAGGGCCCTGGCTCTGAAACTGATTGTGTTTTTGCATGGTAATAGTGTGAATGGCAAATGAAGCTGAATTTTAAACCAGCTTTTCAACCATACTTTTAACCAATGTTGTAAGTATATGAGATAGAAAGAGGAGCATAGAGGTCTGATTAAATTTGAATGTGATGTCCACCAGATTTATTCAGTTTGGAACGAGACGGCATTTAAGAAAGCTTTTCCAGAATTATCCTCCTTTCCCTGAAAAGTTTTAAATTTTATTTGCCCTTCATCCACTGACACGATAATTACTTGGGAAGGGCTATCGAAAGTTGAGCACTGACTTTTTTAGAGTGCTCCTTCCTCGTGAACATTGCGGCATCCATCCTAACAGCACGCTCCGGTGTCATTAAGGACAACTGGCTGAGCAAGAAGTGACTGTTCTGCCTAGTAGCAAATCTTCCATTTCCTTTGTTATCCAGACAGCTTCTTTCCACTGTGGCCAAGGACTGTGTGTTCAGTGACTGTGTTCAGTCATGAGCACACAGTGCAGGCCTGCAGGAAGGGGAAGATGCATATTTTATGCTGCAAGCCAGCACAATGTCTCACACACTTTAAAACAAGCACTTCCTATTTCATAACTTCAGCCAATTCCACAGCTGGAGAGTGCTTCTGTCCCATTGCACGTAAGCCTCTTTCGCATATTTCAAAGTCTCAGTCCTACAGCAGAATTTCTGTACTTAAAGGAAAATGAAAATTTCCTTCATGCTATCAGCAATCTCAAACTAAATGTCTTTCTTGGCAGGAAGCTGTGGAGAGTAAGTGCTAGCCCAGAGAGGGAAGGATATATCTCTTGCTCCAGTTACATATTCTAATAATCAGAGAAAATTTGCCCTCATCTTGAACAGCAATTACTCTTTGGGAGGACACTGTGTTACTGTGTTCAATTTTCCTCGCTGCTTTGTTATACCAGGTGTCACATCAGCCCCCAGCTGCCCAGTGAAGCTAGGTGCAGACGTGAGCCCAGTCACCCTGTGGACTATTGGAAGACATTCAGATATTAAAATGGAGAGACGTTGCATTTCAGTCTGTCTTTGCAAGGCTGTGATACCTGAAAGATACTTAGGGTAGAAAATAAATCAGGATTAAATGGTCGCCAACGAGACTGGTCCTTTTTCCACAGCAGGAGCTGAATAATACCACCGGTCCAAACTAATGCCAGGGAAGCTTCTTGCTGGACTGGAACAGTAAGAAGACAAAGGAAAAAAACAGGATAACTATTTTATTAATCATCTTTTAAATTATAATAAATTAAGTGGTACTGGCAGTGGATGTATCTGTGACAGATTTGCTTTGGTCTGTACTCAGTGAGAGTAGTGATGGCAATAAATAATGGCATTTTAAAATAATTTTATTTTCAGTGCAAGTCATTCTGCTTTTCATTCCCTTTATACAGCTTAATTTATGTAATGGATTTGTTGCTGTAGAACAGCACTTTGTTCTGGACATTTCACTTAATGCCCTAGAAAAATGGGAAAATGTTTAGAGGAAAGAAATAAAATAACAAAATATATAACATTCCTCAACGTCTTAGAAAAAGCTGGAAAAATTACCTTTATTCATTGTAGAGTAATAGTCTTCATATACATGCAGGGGTTGTTACAGAGTAAGATAATTCATGGTTTCCCATTTCCAACAATGTAAAACCAGATGGAATCAACTTCATTTGCAGTCAGAGAAGATTGGGTTAAGAAAGCATGTGTGCTGCAGGAACTGATAAAGCCTAGAGTAGATCACCAAGGGAGATGAAAGAATCTCCAACACATGAATATACATTAAGATATATGTCTTGGATTATATGTTATGTGTATCTTTTAGATATACATCTGCTAAAGATGTGCTGTTCTTACAGAAGCAGAGTGGGGTAATGGAAGAGCAGGCCTTTCCCATTCCTGCTTTCCATAATTTATTTGAATTTATAACAGGGTATCTCAGAAGAGAGTCCAGCCCACTCAGCAGGTAACATGATAAGTAAATCATAAAACCTCTAGGGGAGATCACTAGCTTTCACTCTCTAGCCGTACCAGTGTCTAGACAGATGTTGAGAAATCTGCTTGCTGTTCTTCACGCAAGTTTATGTAGACACGAAAAGGCTGCCTATTCTGTACCTCCCTGTAACTAACATTTAGTCTAATCAGAACCCACTCCCTCCGTTCCTATGAAATTAGTGCTGATGGAAGGTTGAGAGGGGCAGGTTGCTCTTCCTAAGCTGATGGGACTTACGCATCCTTTGGTTTCCCAGCTGAAGACGCCAGCTTGGACAGCACTGGTCATGTCATGGAGTAGAAATGCACCTCCAGGGTAATGACTCTTTAGATTGTGAGAGGTTATCTCACAAATTTCAAATTGAAATCTTACCTTTATTGGCCTTGATGGGAAATTTTCCACTGTCTTCAGCAGAAACAAGGTTTTTCTCTCACATCTGGGTTGGATACCTTTCAGAATGGAGGATGTTTAGCTGTGAACTGTCTGCAGTAACTCCAACACTTTCAGCTGTGGGAACACAACCTGGCTTTAAACTAATTGGAAAATCTGAAACTTTGGAGTCTGTAAAAGCTTATCTGACCAGACACGGCAGTTATGAAGTACCCTCATTGCTTAAGAAAAACAATACTGGGCCCTTACACCACACCACCAGGTTCCTGTTCTGAACATAAACAAGTTACCAACTTTTGGAGGCAGTGAATGCATTTGGAATAACTCCAGGAAGTTAGCAAGAGCTAAAAAGCCCTGGAGATCTGCCTTAGCTCCATTATTAGCCTGTCATGTGCTCATGAAAATTATGCAGTAGCTCCATGCAGGTTTATGTACTTCTCACATCCCCTCCCCTTTTTAGCACCTGCAGCTCTGCACTGTTGGATCACTACTGCCAAAACACTCAACCTGAGGCTTATCCACCCCTATATCCAGCAAAGATGCATCTGCTGAAATAGTAATGCAAGGTACCACACTTACATCACCACACAACTGTCTGCCTTATATATGTGAACCGATGGTTCATGCATAAGGCAGTTTCCCTCAGATATGATGTTTGATCAACCCTCAATGCAAAACATGCTGCCTGGCACTAAGTATGCCATTATCCTTTAATTCTTTACCAGGCTGCCTTTTCAGATTTCACATGGCATTTCCCTTTCTTACCAATTCTGAATGTCCCAGAGCTTGGAAACAGGTGTGATTTCCAAAATTTGCAGCTTAACCAAACTGCCTTTCAGCCATGTCTTCTACACTATTTGAGCTCTTGACTTCTGCTTTAACAGGTATGCCTACATACAGTGATACAAACCTTAATCATTCTCCTTTTCCACTACTTACCCTCATGTATTAAGATCTTCATAGCCTTTAGATTTTAAAGAGAGATGTTCAAGAGGTTAGTTTATCTCCACTTCAATTGCTACAGACAATTTAACAAGAGTTATATAGTTGGAGTCCCCATATGCTTTTTCTAAATTACTGTTTTAAAAATTTGAGGCACAGACATTGTTTATGAGGTATGAGATGCTATTTTTGTAATTAAATATTATAAGTCTTCAGAGGTCAGCTTGGCAAGATAGTGCCTAGATGATGGAAATCGCTAAAAGTAATGCATGAAATCAAGTGAAGCAAATTAAGGTGAAATTGTAAACATCACTTTGACAGACAAAAACAACTATCAAGGGCTCTAGTAGATATTCCAATGCTGGAACAACATAGCAGGAGCAGAAATTGAGCAAATTTAATAGGAAGTATGTCTGCTGATGCCAGTTAGCAACAATAAATGTAAGAAACCTTGATAAAAGTATTTTGAAAATAGCCAGACACAATAGAATACTACAGAATGGATTTTTAATTTAAAAAACGATTACTGCACTTTTGAATTGTAAAGGAAAAAATAAAAATAAAAATAAAATAAAAATGTCCTAAAGAAATATCTTGATATCTTTCAGGACATATACAAAGTATGAGGTCACCTGGTTCTTAATCAAAAGCTGAGAAGACCTGAAAAAAAATGCAAACCTACACAGCAAAATTTAAGCTAGCCTCCCTCTCTCTTTGCTGTAAAAAGAAAAAAATAGAATTGGCAAAAGGAAAATTTATTGCAACTGTACACCCCAAGGTTTCACATTTCTCTGCTCGACCTTGCTGTATTTTCCTCTGGGATGTCCTGTAATCATCAGAAACTGGGCTACAACCACTTCGTGCTGCTCCATCTCCAAAGAGCTGCTGAGCCAGCACTTGCTTTTTGCTTACGTTAATTGCAAAATAAAATGAGTTAGCTGAAACCACCTGACTTGTCTCAGCACATTTGGGACAGTCCAAGAGTATGTAAACAACCAGTTAAAGAAGCTGAAACTTGCTTTGCTGCTTGCAGTCGAGGATGTAATGTGAACAGTTCCTCTGATGCAAGGACGCCCACATGCTCAGTATTTATGACTAGTTGTACTTGTTTGAAAAGAGTCAAATGCTTAGGTTATTTTTCATCCGTAAGCTGCTTTGTTTTTAAATTGTATTTTTAACCCTGAGTACTGCCCATCTGTGAGAGCGGAGCAGTATTGTTTCTTCTGGGAACAGTCCACACAAACTGCCACCACAACTCCCAGCAGTAGTACAATGAGAGGAAGCTTATCAGAAGACTTTAGCTTGGTCAAAATTATACAGCTTTGCTGTCCCTGGTCTGTTCTGTCATGCTGAAAGAGACAGCTTTGCATTAAGGCTGTGGTCTCCTTACCATCCATGTCTTCTGGCTCATGCTCAGGCTCCTCTCTGGCACAGGCCGGAGAGCTCAAGGCGGGGAAACGCAGCTGGAACTGGAGGCTGGAGCTGTCAGCAATTCCTGCTCTACCTGTCGGATGGATATGATCAGTGACCAATGTACAAAAGCAGCTATACTCTCTTGAGGGGAGAGAACAACCAAAGCCATCTAGCAGAGATCCTGGAGAGCAGCTCTTGAGCAGTGGAGAACAAGCAACCATTCGGCCATGCCCTGCAGCACAGATTTGTTTTCAAGCGTATGCTTAAATCCACCCTAAGTCAACTAAGTTTACGCTTACCAAGGGTTTGCTGAATTTTTATCTGGATTCATGCCAAGAGAGACAGCTTGCCTCTGAGGGCTCAGAAGGAGTTGGAGAAAAATGTTTTCTGCCTTCCTTCTACCCAAGCGAAGGTTTATGCAGACTGATGCACTCTACTTTAAAAAAGTGACTGAAGTGCAGCGTGGAGCAGGCCTAGCCAAGCACTGATTGTGACACCCCAGTACTAATGTGCAGACATTCAGGATTTAGTAATTTTTCAAATTGTAATGATAATCAGTTGTTACCAACAACAACGACAACAAAAATACCTGAAATGGTATTTGTGTTCAATTTGGCATTTGCACAGTGGACATCATTGTACATATATATATTTATATTTGTGCATGTGTATGTGTATCTATTGTGTGCAAACCATACACAGAACCGACAGCCAAAGCAAATGAGGCTTAAATTCACTCCCTGACTCTACAATGATTTCATCCTCAATAGTTTGTGTTGAGCTCCTTCAGTTTTTCTTCCTCCCGTAGTATTGCTAGTCTCCAAAGACAGCTGATGGGATGATGATCTTTGCTTGCATATTTTGGCTATTTCTGTTCTTCCATAGGAGCACACAGCATCATGTGCCAGTTACCTGGTCCCTGAGAGTCTGTATGATGGAGGAAGAAGATGGGCAGGTTGTGCAGACACCAGTGAGAAGCAGAAGCACCATACTGTGTTTGTAATAGAAAGTGTCAAAAGACATTTAAAAGGATGCTTCATTTCAGCTTGTACTGCAGGGTGGTTAAAGAGACAGAGCTGAAAGGAGTGGGCTGGTCTATGCCTTATTTTCTGCAGAGGGAAGAATTTCAGCTCTCGGCAGCATATCATGCATCATCAGGGCTGTGTGATAGGTAGGTGCAGCAAAACCGTGGCCAGGAGGGATGATGATGACATGAGCAAAATCATTTCATTTATGACTTCAGGCTGTCAGCAAGTACCATCCCCAGAGAGATGAGCAAATGGCACGTTCACCGGCAGCAAATCATATACATGCCAGCTGAACTTACAAAGCACTCACTCCATTTAACCTCATTTTCCCAAATGAAAAAACATTTCTGAGTTTTGATGGGCCTGAATTCTGACCCGCACACGAGTAACCCAGATGACCAGGATTTGTATGTGAGAAGTGAGGCTAGCTGAAATTTAGCAACCGCTCTGTAAAAGTGACTTCATTTTCCTTGATCAGCTCCGGAAATGTTCCCCCATCAGCAATCACCAAGTGCAGGCCCTGTCTCCATGGGACACCACTCTCTGCCCCTTACACATAAGTTTTAGAGAAAGGAATAAATCATGATCTCACTGATGTAGATGAAAATCTTTGGAATTGACTTCAAATTGTACTTTTGGATTTCAGAAGTCTTTCTAGTGTGACTTATACAGTCACTCTGTTTGCTGCATTTGCAGAAAAACTAAAAAAGGACTCCCTTTCATCCAGCTCTCAGAAATCTTGTACCCAAATTGGTCTGAATTTGGGATAACTCATATTTCCTAGGAGCTTTGTGGAGTAGAGGGTACATTAACCTCTGTGCAGCAGCCATATGCTAGTCCCAGCCTTTAGTTTCTCTCCATGTTGATGTTCACTGAGACAGTTATAACCTCCATTTTCCAGCCTGTCCAAAGCTGTTAAGTAGCATTCTGGCAACTTAGGGCCACATCTTCATTATTCTTGGTGTTATCCTGACCTTTTGGTTTCCATGAAGATATTGAAAAATGAAATAAATGTAATTTTTTATTAAAATATTGTCCATATTTATTAGAGCTTCACAAATGCAACCTGGCCTCTGGATTGGGGACTGTGATTTTACCCATCCTAAGATGAGAGAGCTTTCCATAGTGGAGAGACGTGAGGGGACAGTTCATCCTCTCTTAAAAGAGGTGTTGAAGATACCTCCTTCTTCCTTGCTCCATTTAATAGGATCAGGATTTGTCTTCTGCAAAGATCATTTTTGCAGTGCTTTGTTCCACCTGGGAGAGGAATGGCTCCAAGTGGCAGGGTTCCACCTATGAGCAAGTGAGAGAAACCAAGGGAATTGTGTTATGCTACTCTAATATTACCAAAAAAATAGGCTTTTTTGCTGACAGATGAAGTTAGAAGCCAGCTGTCTAGTCCTGTGTGTCTTCCCTGAAGCAGTGTTTTTAAAAGGGAGAGATTTATAGAACTAATAACGCAAAGCAAGGCTTTAAATTTTATTGTGTAGATATGAATTTACTTCACTCTTCTGCAAAACTTTGGAAAGCTGTGAGCTGATTTTAGCCTTGCTAAAAAGGGGAAAAAAGAGAATGGTCTTTTCCTACATGCAGAGAGATGAGCTGCAGCCTCAGCACACCTCCCCTCAGGGGCCAGGGACCTTGGACCCCTCTCCCAAAATGATCCCTTCCCCTGCCAAATCCAACAGAGACACCAGATGCTTTGCAAGGATCATAAGCTAAAAAGGACTGTTTCAGTCAATGCAAGTGTAACTGCTACTGCTTTTCACCCTCCGGACCCATCTGGAAATGTGTGCATAGCTGTAAATAATGCCGTTGTTACTGGAAAGAGCCGGTGCTGGAGGCAGTCACCATCACTCAAGCACGACTTGCAGTAGCCTGGCAGCAGTCCAGCATCCTCATCTGGGACTCACACCTCACACAGACTGGGAGCCAGGCATACCTCCAGCTTACGCCCGGCACTGTTTGCCTGAACACATTTATTTTTAGAAAAAGCCATAAAGAGACTGGCTTGTTATTAAAAGAATAAGATAAAAAAAAATTAGAAGAGCTAGAGCATTTCAATCTGTATATTTTCCAAACAACTAAAATTCTCCTCTCAGGTCCTGACCCCTTCCTATTCTATATTGGATGGCAGGCAAGCGATGCTTAGTTTGTTCTATTTACTTAGCTGGAGGAGCAGTGCATTATAAGGAGATCAGTAATTTTTACCTTATCAGAATATCAGCAACATATATTTTAGAATATTATTATTTATTGAAGAATATTACCACTTATGCATGCATTTTTCCTGTATTTTTCATAATTCCTCCTCGCCAGGTCTAGTTAATATAGTTAATAATGATTTCCACCTCCTCCTCAGGAAGGGCACTACCCTGGAAAGCCTCACATCCTTTCCAGCAGCGAAGACACACAGGCAGAGCTAGCGCTGTCCAACATCCAAGGATGCCTCACAGGACAGTGTAGCACCAGAGGGTACCTTCCATGTGGATTGAATGAGAAAAGGTCTGTAAGATCTGCAGTACTGATAGCCATTGGATTCGGGCTCTGCATTACATTTTTACAGCTATCTCAATGCTTTTGATCTTTTATCAACATTTTAACAAATGGGAATAATACAAACAGAGCCAAATTCACAGGAGCTGGGACTTGGATATCTGCATTCTTTCACAGAAATCATTATATAGAAACTCCTTCATAGAAATCATTAAATCATAGAATCGTTAAATTTGGAAAAGATCAAATCAAGATCATCTGGTCCAACCATCCCCCTACCACCAGTGTCACCACTAAGCCATGTCCCTGAGCACCATGCCCAACCTTTCCTTGAACACCCCCAGAGACGGTGACTCCACCACTTCCCTGGGCAACCCGTCCCAATGCCTGACTGCTCTTTCAGAGAAGAAATGTCTCCTCATTTCCAACCTGAACCTCCCCTGGCGCAACTTGAGGCCATTCCCTCTAGTCCTATCACTAGTTACCTGCGAGAAGAGGCTGACGCCCAGCTCCCCACACCTTCCTTTCAGACAGTTGTAGAGTGCCTCCTCTTCTCCAGACTAAACAACCCCAGTTCCCTCAGCCGCCAGGATTATTCCTTAATCCCATTAAGTGCCTAGGTCTGATATCTGTGTCATCTCCGTAATGTACGCATCTCCTGAGGCTGTGGGGCTGAGTGGACAACATCTAGTCTCTCACATGAGGTGCTTACTGCATCTGTTTGAGCTGAAAGGAGCATGGCAGGAGCGTTCCTGTGGCCCATCAGCAGTCTTCGAGGGTAGGAAGGCTCTGCAGGAGGATCTGGATAGGCTGGGCTGATGGGCTGAGGCCAACTGTATGAGGTTCAACAAGGCCAAGTGCCGGGTCCTGCACCTGGGGCACAACAACCCCAAGCAGCGCTACAGGCTGGGAGATGAGTGGTTAGAAAGCTGCCTGGCAGAGAAGGACCTGGGAGTATTGGTTGATAGTCGGCTGAATATGAGCCAGCAGTGTGCTCAGGTGGCCAAGAAGGCCAACAGCATCCTGGCTTGCATAAGAAACAGTGTGGCCCGCAGGGCTAAGGAAGTGATTGTCCCCCTGTACTTGGCTCTGGTGAGGCCGCACCTCGAGTACTGTGTTCAGTTTTGGGCCCCTATCTACAAGAAGGACATCGATGTGCTCGAGCGAGTCCAGAGAAGGGCAACAAAGCTGGTGAGGGGTCTGGAGAACAAGTCTTACAAGGAGAGGCTGAGGGAGCTGGGATTGTTCAGCCTGGAGAAGAGAAGGCTCAGGGGCGACCTTATCGCACTCCACAGGTACCTTAAAGGAGGCTGTAGCGAGGTGGGGGTTGGTCTATTCTCCCACGTGCCTGGTGACAGGACGAGGGGGAATGGGCTAAAGTTACGCCAGGGGAGGTTTAGGTTGGATGTTAGGAAGAACTTCTTTACTGAAAGGGTTGTTAGGCGTTGGAATAGGCTGCCCAGGGAAGTGGTTGAGTCACCATCCCTGGAGGGCTTTAAAAGATGTTTAGATGTTGAGCTTAGTGATATGGTTTAGTGGAGGACTTGTTAGTGTTAGATCAGAGGTTGGACTCGGTGATCTTGGAGGTCTCTTCCAACCTAGATGATTCTGTGATTCTGTGATTCATGCAATGCCGCTAGGTCCTGTAAAGTCAGGCCTATAAAGTCAGGTCCTGCAGCCTGCAGGAAAAGCAGGCAGGCCCGGGGGGCCTGAAAGAGACCTTTGTGTGATATCAAACCCCAGGAGGGATGTAGGTGAGGCTCAAACTCCAAATATTTTGTCTCCTGACCAAAGGACTAGTGCTATCTCTGGATCCTAATTTGTTGGTAAGTTCATCAGCATCACAGCTAAAACTCGTAGGGATGAAACATCCCATGTGCTTCACACAGCGAGAAAGCTCCCGATTTCCACTCCAGCCTGCCTGCCTTCCCTGCCAGCCCACTACACGAGGATCACACCTCATCACTGGTCCTTCTCTTGTCACCACTTATGTCCAGGTAAACAAGTGTCACTTTGATGAACAGCACAATTCTTATCGCCGTTACTTTTCTAACTACTGCCAACTACCCAGCGAACGTAGCAGGCAGACTGTTACAGCGCTGTCATTTATGACACTATTATTCTTCTCTGAAGATTGTTTTCAGCATCCTCAGCATAAATCTTTGTAGCCAACACTTTTAGACTGAGCTCTAATAAAATGCTGGAGACCTCAAAGCTTTACAAACACTGTCTCTGCCAGGGATTTTATTTTATTTTCTTAGGAACTGACTCTCTTTAAAAATAAAAATGTGTTTTATGGCCTGATTTCAGGGAGATGTGAGAATCAACCACACTCTACTAACTGGAATAAAGGCTGTTGTCTTGAGACATCGCTGATGTCTCCATGGCTAGCATGCATTACATTATCAGTGCTGGGAAGAAGACTATGAGATATTGTACTTGGGAATGTGAAAATGTCAGAAAACTAAAAAACACACACAAAAAAATATTGGGCATCGTCAGTCTAACATTTAGAAAATTCTGGAATTGATGGTGATTCACAGTGAGACATGGATTTGTTATCTTTGGAGTTGAGTATTGAAAAAATACTGATTTTCTGTTGTGGAATTTGGCAGCAGGCTGAAAGCACCAGCTTTACATCTAGGTGGACAAAACCCACAAAACTCTCCATGTGTCACTGGCAAATCAGAAATGCAAGCTCAGAGAAGGATTGCTTTATTTGTCTCTTTTTATATCATCATAAAGTTTTTACCTCAGAAATGTTGCATCATCCGGATTCTCGCTAATACTTTCTCTGGACAACATATATTTTTATTTATATATTTTTATTGAGGCCAAAGAAACAGGCATTGAAATAACCAAGATCCAAAATAGTACCAGCATAGATTATTGTCACTGTTGCTGTATGGGAGAAGAAGCCCTCTAACACCCTTTTTTTGGAGCGTTTCAGAAAGCCTGCTTGTGAGCCTGTTTGGAGGATGCTGTGGAAAGGCACCGGCCAGATTTTGGGCCAGCCTGATGGGCAGGGTGGTGGTACCCTAGGTGCTGGCACAAGGAGGTGGCAGGGGAGAGAATGGTAGGAGGAAACTGAAAAAAATATGGTAAAACTATGAGTGTGAACAATGAAGACTGCTGTCCAGTTGAGAGCATGATAGCCCAAAATGATATGCTGAGGAATTAGACATAATTTCCCATGCTGCTGGCACAAACAAATATATGAAATTACAGTGTCTTATAGGTGCTCCAGAGAGGAAAGGTGAACAGCCAGTCTGCCTGCAGAAAGAGAGGTCAGGAAAGGTTGATGTGATGATGTAAGAGGTTTCTTCTTTTGCTGTGTCCCTCGTCTTGCCTTCTTTTGCTGTGTCCCTCATCTTGCACACTGCCTATAGAGACAAATCTTGCCCAGATCCCAGCCCCTTCCTGAGCTCCTGCCTTTTCAAGGCTACCAACATCCATCCATACCTCCTGATGTGTCAATGCCTCACACTTTGATTCATCCCCAGCATTCATACAGAACTAGAGCAGGATAGAGCTGCTAGAATTTTATATTTATCTTCATTTATCTGTAAGTATTTTATAGTTATTTTCTGTAGGTACACAAGTATTTACACCACTGGTGTACATCCATGCAGCGGCATAGCAGTGTTGCTCTGAAACGTGTAGTTAATTATTTTCACAGGATCATAACTGGGTGGTCAACATTAAAATGTTGATTCAATCAGCAGGGATGACTGTGCTGTTCTGTATAAAGTGTTTTTAAGGCAGCTGTTTCTGTGCTATTTGAGCATTAAATACAGTACATGAAATTTCAGCAGCCCCTTGCAAGTCTGCTGAGCAGTCATGGGAGTTAGGGGTTGAAAACATAATCAGTACTTTCATTCAGACAACGCTCAATACTTTACAAGACAAATGGAAAACAAATGCTAGTAAATCTGTGTTTTTTAATGCATGAACCACCAGTGCAGTCTGTTTAGTCTACGCATATGTCAAGGCACATTTCAGTACACTCCAAAGCTCTCTGTGGGCAGTTTTTCACATTTGGATATATTTTCCTATCCTTTATGTAACTGGCATCAAATATTTACCCTTTTCTTCCTTCCTTCCTTCCTTCCTTCCTTCCTTCCTTCCTTCCTTCCTTATTTTTTTTTTTATTCTATATTAGAAACATATTTTTAAATGAAATGTTAGGTGATGCTATTGCTACTATTGCAAATTAATATATAAACGTGCTATAATGCAAACAGCCTGTGTGACAATCATGGTACTTTTGACTACATTTTAAAGGTGTCACAGTGATTGCTAAGTAGGCCATTATGGATGTTCAAGTTTTAAGAATTTATTGATTTAAATTATGTATGTTAATGTACCTATCAAAGTTACAAATGTAGTTTGCAGCAAACTACTTATAAGATATGAATGATAAGCCATAAATAATGACTATGTCTGTAAATTAAATTACTCGATTATGCTGCAAAGATGCACTTTAATTTGGAACAGAAAATTACTTTAAAGTGATTTCAGCAGTTAATTCTTTTAGGATAGCAGAGCTGTATGAGGCATAGTCTTAAGTCAAGCATCAAACTTTGTGACAGTTTGCCCACAAACCTGGTTCACTGGGTATTGCTGTGACCCAAATACAATGGATGTGACAGACTGACAAAATAATCACTGAGGACACTTAAGCCAAAATACAAAAGTGCTTTAAATCAAAGTCATTAATGTTTTTGCAATGGGAACAACCATGGGTATCAGCTAGTGCTAAGCTGATGAAGGGGTGAAATGAGTTAATTTTGGAAGAAGACAGAGACCCATTGTCTCTAAAGGAGTTACAGATACCTTGGAATTTTAGAATACACGCACAAAAAAAATGTATTATAAAAACAACAACAACAACAACAAAAACTATAGTAGAATTTAACCTGAGACTCTGAAATACGAGCTGAGCAGAAATGCAATGCTTAAGCACTATTCCCATCATGTCTTACATTGCTGGCATAGTAGATTGGATTCTGGATGAATTTCAGTAGATGGAATAAGCAAAAATAACTTACCAAACATGGACTTCTGTACTTGAAAATTGCATTAGTAGTTAGTATGTACCTAAATGGAAAGGGAAGAGGTTATGGAAGAGTCTTGGAGAGCTAGTGTTCAAGGAGTAGAGAACCTTTTCTGTATGCCCCAAGTAAATTACTTCATCCACCTTAACATCAGAGCGTAAACCTCAGGGCTGTTAAGGCACAAAGTAACTGCTCAAGGCTTACCTGGAGCTCAGGGAAAAGGTAGCAGTGCTGGATATCCATAAGTAAACTCCTTCTCAAACCTTCTTGGCCCTAAGGACTCCTAAATACTTGCCAGGGCTTGCTGATCCTTTGGGGACTGTTGTTTCGCTCAGCTCTATGTGTCCAGTATGACAGTGTTCAACGCATTCGTGAGCTTCTCCTTTAGAGTCGCCATTAACACTCACTAAGCAAGGGCAAAACATTGCAATGATTAATTTCAGCTGGATGAGTAATCAGATTTCTAGTTACAGAATGACAGCAAAGAGACACATAAACAAAATATATTTTAAAAAATCCCATTATAAGTCTAAGATCAGTGTCTATTTCTAGTTGTTCAGTGCTTTTTTTTTTCTTTTTTCTTTTTTCTTTTTTTTTTAATCCAGTATCTCTAAGTGTCCCAGCTATTATAACTATGTTTCAGGGCCAATTCAGGGCCAATCTGTACTGAAGTCCTGTTGCTCTAATTATTAGGCCCTTTTTGGTTTTTCTTTCTCCCTCTACTCTTGTGAATGCAAACTCTGGAAGATGGTGTGATGATGCATTAGAAGATGCTGAAGTATATAACAGCATTTCAAGTAAAAGGCCTGTCCTTTGATCACTCAGTCTGATACTGTAAAAAGTCATTTAACTATAAGAATTGTATATTTTTTAGTATATTTTGATTTCTCTTCTACAGGATCCAGTTGGGAGGCATCACTTCTGCAGAGGAAAAAATCTGATGTTTGGAAAGTTTCACCAGGTAACCACTTGTGGGTTCTGGTTCGGGCAGCTGAGAGCATATGGGCGAGATGCAGAAATGTCTGGTGGGAGAGAAGGGAACGTCTGCACAAACATACCCTCCCCATACAGCAGTGGCTTGCCTTGCTGTGCCTTCCTCCTCACCAGCATGTGGGTGAGCTCCCCACCTTCATGCCCTTCCTCCTTCACTGGCAGGTCCCCACGGTCCTTGCTTTATTTATTAATATCCCCTGAGGAGGAGGAGAAAGTCCCCACAGTCCTGATCCACTTCTACAGCAACACTTTCCTCTACCTATCTATGTGGGTGCCACCTCCTCCCATGCCAGATGGCATCTTCAGTCTTCAACTTTACTATGGGATGGAAGAGAAAAGAGGCAGAACAGATGCCTTAGGATACAGGTTGTAGGTACACCCCCATTACATTTTTGTGGTCTTCATCTCCTTTCTCAGCAGCCGTTGCCATTATACCACAGGCAGCCCCAGCAGGCTGCCATCCTGAGATTTCCCCTGAGAAAGGAGCAGCATTTTGGGTAGTGCTGTCACAGGAGAGTTTTACTGGTTGTCTGAATGGAGATGCTCAGCCTCGGCTCCCCCAAGGTGCAATCCCCAGGCCAGCAGTTAAAGTGTCTTCCAGAGAGATTTTGATGCAAACACCCTAAATCTGTGTCTTTTCATTCTGCTCCTGGGACACAGTAGCACCACTTCCCTCCCCTCTCACACCCAACAGAATCCATGTATTTTAATGCAGTCTGTCAGAGGCTTGATGGAGGTAAGGTAAAAAAGATTTCGAATACACTCACACAAAGGAAGATCTTTATGAAATATATGTACCTCCTAGTCTTGACTTACTGTTTCATTTCATTTGGATCGTGTCACTTTTAGCCAAAATTTTACCCAGCCATTCTTGAAGATCAGACATTAACGATCCTCAGGGAGAGCACACACTAGATCCTCACTCAGTTGCTGAAAGATGCAAGTTATAGAAATATTGCAAATAACTCCAATATCAAGAACTTCAGAAGCCTGACACTGCAGATTTTTCCTCTGTCATCTGCCAGCCTTTTCAACACAATAAAGACCTATTTGCTAGATATGCTCATAGAGTTTTGGTACCAGTTTCAGCACAAACTGGAGTATGGCTGAAGGGCAGAGCAGTGGAGAGTTGTGCAGCCCTTTCTGAGGCAGTGCTAACCATGCTGCACTGCAGGATTACATATTTTGTCTCTAATTGTGCTCTGCAGCTTTCCACAACTAACTCTTTATTGCGAAGCTGGTACCTTGCATCTGTCATTTGAGAGCTGGAGATAAAATATAGCTATAATGAGAATCCTAGTCTGTCACACTGATGATGGGTTTGGGAGAGAGAATTCTAAATCTGCATTGACATAGATGAAGGCATTTATGAGATTTACAGAGGCTAATCTTCCTTCGGTATCTCTTCATTACAATTGAAGCATGTCAATTGTATCATGTCATAAAAAGCTCTAAGAAATATCACGGAGGAACATTTTTTCTCCCTTTTTGAAATACATCACCATAAAGGTGGAGTGAAGGTACAGAGGTTTTAGAACTCTAAATTTTATCTCCAAATTACCTAAATTTAGATATAAGCTATCTAAGTTTTAGATACAGGGAAGTGTGTGTGTGTGTATATATATAACATATTATTTAGTTACCATTTATATTTAAAACTTCCATTGATCAGTATTTCCCATATTCCTTTCTCACTTCAATATTTCAGCATAATATTTGAAAGTGAGTCTTAAAAAGAAGACAACTATATCTTGTCTTTGGTTCTCTCATAGGAATTGAACGATATCACTGTTCTTCATTATTTTCACCTTCAAAGATCAATGCTGATCAATACCAATCAATAAACTGTGTTTTTTCCAACAATTTCCCAGTAACTAAGTGCCAGTTTAATCCAATAGTTGCCAGCTGCTAAAGTATTACTTTTACTTGCTCTGATATTGTAATTTCCATCTGAAAAGATTCAAAATTGTCCTATTATGGAATAAATAAATATCATTTACATGAAAAAGATGCCTACTGAGGCATGATTAATAAAAACTGAATTACTGTCTTCTATAAAGTCAAAAATAATCTGTTCCTTTCCACAGTATCACAGCTTTTCCACTGCATAATGCAGAGGACTGATTCCCATCACAGGCTCTACCAAGCCTCCTGTAACTAGCTCAGGCTTGGATATCCGTTTGTTTTTATTTTTGCACTTTGAAATGGAACATCTCTCTGGAGACATTCAAAACCAAAACACTAAAAGGGCACACACTTATTGTTGTCAAAATGACAAATCTGTGTAAAGTCAGTCAAGCAGCCAGCAGCTCAAAGACAGCCCATCCTCTGACAGATGAGGCTTACCGGGTACGCCAACAGCTATGCCAAAGGAGTGACAGGAGTCACAAGAACCTGGAGCTTGCCTCTTCCTGAGGTTTGCGCGGATTTGGATCCTGTAACTTGCAAGCCCATAGTTTCCACTGGATTACTGGGCATTTGCTCTTTTTCAGGTTCTCTGTAAGGATGGTAACCCCTTCGCTCACCTCAGCTTGTCCTGTCCCACCTGTAACACTGCTTTGTTACTGCTCTGCTTTGGAAATCTTCAGTTCTAAAGGAAAGCTACCTTCCTCATGTCTCTGGCAAGATCAAACATGGATTGCTATTGCCATGTCAGCTACAGCCTGGCTGACCTACCACATCACTGGCCTTATTCTACACCAAAATATGGATTCTGTATTTTAAAGGGTAACAACATATTCCTTTACCGACCTTTCCTGGAGTCAAATAGACTACAAGGACACTGTGCCAGTGTCGAAACTCTCAGGCTCTGCTTGAGGCTAATTTCTACACACATCTGTCTTCCTTGTCTAAACAAGTGTCATTGCAGCAGGGTCAGATGCAATTCGTTGGTATTCCCAGGTGTGACTATCACAGAAAGCACCATTGTACTACTGGACAAGTTGAAAGCGAGCCAACGTTTGAGCATAAATCCTGCTCTAAATACAACTCATCTCAACGTAAAGATGGATGATGAGGATTTGGAACAGTTTCTCTATGAGGAGTCATTAATACACAGGGACAGTATGGGAAATAAACCTTTCTCTATTTACCTGCCAGCTAGTTTCCCATTTCAGATCATACAAGGTCTAGGACACAATGAATGAAATGATCAGCCAGTAGGCTTAAAAGAGTGGTATTTATTTGTGCAGTGTGATTATTTGGTGGAATATATTACCACAACGTTTTTGGAGGCAAAAAAAAAGGAGAAAAAAAAAAGTTTTAAAAAAGCTATTAGATGAATTAATGGGAAAAAATGCCTTCCTTTCGCTTAAACACTGTGAACTGTTACCATCTGAGTCAGAAAATTCCTATGCCACAGATTGCCAGAAGCTTGGAAGACATACCATACTTGGAAGAAAAATATCATAGTGTGCTTCCTGTGTTATTCTGTATTTCTTTCTTCAGCACTTGCTATTGGCACATGTGGATGGGATGAGACTGATCTGTTGTCTAAATATGGCAACTTTCATATATAGATAGGTTTTAAAAAGACCTTAAACTTCATGGACCAATGAAGACACTGAACAGCTGGAGTGTTTGGTTGATTTTGTGTTTTGTTTTGTTTTCTTTTTTTTTAAGACAGGGATGAAAGGATATGAAATGTAGAACATTGTGCAATCCCTATCTTTGTAAAATATGAAAAGAATGTGAATTGGAGCTTTAACAAATGTAAACTACTAGTCTTTGAAATTGTGGGTAGGTGGTTTTCATTTCTGTTTGCACAACAGGGACTCTGTACAGTCCTGATGTTAGTAACTATGTCTTTGTTTAGTGAAATGACCTCTTTGACCAGCCAAAATGCTAAGTATTGAGCAGGTAAACTGAAAGCCCGAGGAAACTCAGGGAATACACAGTAACGCAGAGTCTTTCTGTAACCTAGGTTCTAGGCTCAAACCCCAACAATTCCAGCGAAGGAATTTCATTATACTCAGTGCAAATTCCATCATTTTGGATGAATTAATCTTTAAATGAAGCCCTTTGACACTGTCCTCTGATGTGAAAAATAGTTGGATATCTAAAGTAACCTTAGTAATCATTAATCTTCCAAGTGAAGGTTCGAAGGGTGGTTTCACATCTATTTTTTGTCATTATTCTACTTCTCTGGAATTAATCAGTCTGCCCTTTGGCTCAACTGCATGGGCTTGAAGAGTATCGTGTTACCCTTGCAAATAAATGCAGCAATCAACAAAAATCCCTTCCACCTAAATCATATAAGCTCTGTGGGACAGGGTGTTTTCCTGGTCACTTATTTCAACAGCACAACAGAACTTGACTCCTGACTGGTTGTCAAAGACGATTTTAGATGAGGAAAGTTTATTCACTTTTTCTCTTAATTCTTTGCCTTTAAGGTACAGCATTTGAAGTCTGCAGTACCAAGCAGGGTCACGGTAATTCAAGTCTTGAAGTAGCTCAATGTAAGAGTTCATTGTCTGACTTTGCTCTTTAAAGACCTGATTATGGACTATCCTTTCTCTAAGCCTCTGGAAGAGCTTCTCTGTGAACACAGGCATTTTACCCAGGCTTCCATTTTTCTGTCTCCTGGAAGACCCAAGTGAATTAAAAATGTGGCTTTTAAAATACACATCTAACCAGCTGCTGTGGTACGTATTTTTTCTCTAACAGACACACACACACACAAAAAAAAAAAAACCACTGCAGTTTGAGTCTGAGGCAGGTTGTGAAATCCCCGATGTGCAACAACTGTGGTTTGGACAGGCTGAATGGTTTCGCCTAGTCGCAAGACAGGCAACAGAAAAGAGAAATGGCGGTGAAATTATCAGCTGGTGAGCTCCTGGCAGAACTCCTGGCTATGAGGAAAGACCTCTTAAGAAAACTGTAGCCATCCTGCGTTAGAAAACTAATAATATATTCTAACTGCTCTTAATTTATTGTATTAAACCGAGTCAGCAGCAACAGATTGTCTGACCTGTGCATGGGATTAGTTTCCAATGAGGCTGTTATATTTCAGGCTCCGAAAAGCGAAAACCACTTGACATCTGGGAGGAAAAAGGCAACAAATATATTACAAAATGTAATGAATCCAATAGAAGTAAGGGTTCAGCTAAAGGTGAAAAATAATCATGCTATAAATGTCAATGGGTAGTATGGACTATTACAAAATTTCTTTATTCCTGCTTTTACTAGGATATCATCATTTTTTTTCAATTGGGTTGCACCAGCATAAAATGCAAAGAGAGCACTTAGGCCTCTTTAATTTATAAATATGATATAAATTATTTGGAGCTCAGATTCAATCAGTTTAAAGGCACAATATCAAAAAGTTTCAACTAGATCTACGACCCATATAGATTTTTCTAACCACATACAAGTGTTGGTGCTTTTATTAGTCTGCACGTGACACTGTCAATAACCCATATGAAGACAAAAGGTTCAGGCTTCTTTGCACTCCAAATGAAGCCCCTTGACTTTACTGAAGAATCACCCTGAAGAATACCTCTCTCCATCTGGTCTGATGCCGTCATGTCTACCTAAAGCCAGTTTAACTCAAAACCATGTTGCACTAAGCCACTGAGATTGATAAACCATATTTTGAGAAGAAAATATGTTTCTGATTACAAATGGAAAACGTGTACACAGCGCAGGCCCCGGAGTGCCTGAATTAGCATCATCACAGAAGGCACAATTACATCTGTGTTTCATATGTTCCCTTGTCATCCCAAAAGCGGATCTGATGGAACGCAGGACACCCGGAGCTGGCCTTATCTTGCTGCAAACGCTCGGGCGCACCGAGGTCGCGCTGAGCGGCAGCCAGGCAGGAGCAGCTGCGGATAACCTCTTCCCTCCCTGGCTGGGGCCAGTGCTCCTCCGAACATGGGAAATGCTGAGGGGTGGAAATGAAATCCAGATCTCTCAGACCTCCTCATGCCTCATACTCGTTAAATATCTTAATAATATATGTGACAGTTCTCGGTGTTTACCATAACCCCCTCGCAGCCGGGGCAGAGAAGGATCTCCGGGGGCAGATGCGGCACCTCAGCAGCGAGGTGGGGAGGCCAGGTCTGATCGTTGTTAGCCAAGACCGACCTCACACACACCAGTTCTTTTCTTGGTGTGCAGCTCAATTCATTCTGAGCATTTTACTGGATTTACAAACTATTTTCTTCAACACTTGTTCAGAGAATTTTTTTCTGCCTAAAACACTTTTAAATTACAGAAAAATGATCGAGTGCTTTTACCTCTCTCAAGTGTCGTAGTCGCCAGCATCCAACCGTATTAGTGTTGGCTGTCCAGGAGAAAACAATCTAGTTTCTGAAAGCAAACACAGAGGAAAGAGCGTGTGTCTGGGAATGCAGGAGGGCGATCAGTGCTATAAACACATGTATATGAAAACAGGAAAAATGAAGACCTGCCGGGAGAAATTTACTTCGTATTACTTTCCACAGTCTTTATAGAAGAAACATCAGCTATGTGTAGAAAATTTTCCATTGATTTCTATTGGCTTCAATTCCGTCTATGTGGTATATAAAAATAAATGAATAAATTCATTATGGACTGGTTCACTAGTGCACATTGTCAGACACAGAGGAAGTCTGCATTGCAGCTGCCAATGAACTATCTATCTGCTCGGGAGGTAAAAATCCCCGGCTCCTGGCACCAGCTATTAAAACCCTTCCAACAGTCCAAGATCTCAGGTGATCTGATTGATGGGCATCTTTTCATCACCGGTACAGTGGGTGTATTACCAGTGGCTGCAGAACATAGAAAGGAAAGGCTGGATGAATCACAGCATTTGTAGGGAGGGAAAGGCTGTGGAAAACCCTACAAGGAAGGAAGGGGACATCTCTTCCTCTCCCCAACTACAGTCAATTGTTATTTGCATAAATGCATTCGCTAACTTAAAAAATAGCTACTGCTGGACAGGACTCATATTTAAGTAGCTCCGGTGGGACATTTCATGTAGTAGTAAATAAAGAAAAGGATGAATAATTCCGCATGCTACTCAGTTTTCACGGCACCCAAACCACCACCTACCATGTTGTTACATCCAGATGTAGGCCCTCTCATACCAGTTTGAATAATATAACATCAGGATTTACGGTGATTTATTTTCTATCGATATACTTTCTGAAACATTTAGGAACCACTGGTGAAAGAGAAGCTGACTGATTTTTTACTTTTTTTTTAAGGGGAGCTGTAAATGGATTTGCCTTCTTCCTTTCCATGACTGAGCAGGCTCAGAAACATGCGGATAAGGAAGCATTCGTTTGTAAATAGACAACTGACAAGGTTGATTGGAAATTAAGTTAGCAATGAAAATATGTCTCATTAGCTATTTTCCTGTCCCAGTATCATGGTAAATTTCCCTTGTTTGCATGCCACTGCATGTGCTAGTGATGGCCAAACTCTGGTCACTTCCTGACTATGTGAATCCTACAGATAGGCCTATTCCAACAGCCTGTGTCATTCAATGAAACTTTAGATTTGCCTGCTTTATTCCAGGCAATTTCTACACCTACAATAAACATAGATTTCCATCTCCCTCAGGAAAAAAAAAATAAATAAAAATAATAAATCTGCCTTTAAAAAGAATAACTATTTTTATGATTTATCTGTGTTCTGCTGAAAATTTTCTAGCTATTAGAATATTTTGCCTTTGCTATGGAAGCTGCAATGCTCCTGTGACTTTCAACACATCTCAGCTAAATGACAGCCACGATTAATTAAAGCAAAATTACATTTGGTAGGATGGTCACCTTCAGCGCAATTAAAAATAAGTGTTCTGGTACAAAAGAAGAGCCATGCTATTTCTGTTCTCCCAAGCTCTACTGCAAATATAGGCTGACAGATTAATAAAAGCATTTCTAAACAGTTGTAAAAAATCAGCCATCTGATTCAGGAATTTTGTTCCTCAGCTAACTTCTTATTTAGCTACTGAAAACTTCATTTTCCCATCTGTGAGATGACAAAATCCAATGAAAACAATATTAATATTTATGTTCTAAATAGAAAGGGCTTTCAAAGCATGTTCATAAAGTGGAAAATAAAAGCAGAAGTTTATCCAAAACTTTCTGGCATCTTGCATATTTAAAATTTTTCAGCCCTACTGCCAGGATTTGCTGGCTTAAGATCAAGATGTGATATTTTATAAAAGTTATTAATATGGGTGGATAGTGATTCAGCTTTTATATCATTTAAATGGTAAGATACTATTATATGGGTCAGTTAATTTTAACCACGCTTGATTCTGTAAAAAACACATATTCCAAAATTGCCCAAAGGTGATATATATATATTATTGAGACTATTTTAAATGTTTCACAATACCAATTTTTACCACCTAAATTAAGATCATAGAATCACAGAACGGTTTGGGTTGGAAGGGACCTTAAGGACCACCCAGTGCCACCCCCTGCCATGGGCAGGGACCCCTCCCAGCAGCCCAGGCTGCCCCCAGCCCCATCCAGCCTGGCCTTGGGCACTGCCAGGGATGGGGCAGCCACAGCTGCTCTGGGCAGCCTGGGCCGGGGCCTCACTGCCCTCTGAGTGAAGAATTTATTCCCAGTGTCTAATCTAAATCTTTCACCTTTAAGTTTAAAGCCATCAGTCTGTGTCCTTTCACTCTACTCCCTGACAAAGAGTCCCACCCCAGCTTTCCTGTAGGTCCCTTTAGGTACTGGCAGGCCGCTGCAAGGTCTCCTTAGAGCCTTCTCCTCTCCAGGCTGAACCTCAGCTCCCTCAGGATGTCTTCATAGCAGAGATGCTCCAGCCCTCTGATCATCCTCGTGGCCCTCCTCTGGACTCAATCCACCAGGTCCCCGTCCTTCTTGTGCTGGGGGCCCCAGAGCTGAGCGCAGGCTCCAGGTGGGGTCTCACGAGAGCAGAGCAGAGGGGGACAATCCCCTCCCTGCCCTGCTGCCCACGCTGCTTTTGGTGCAGCCCAGGACACGGCTGGCTTTCTGGGCTGCAGGCACACATTGCCAGCTCACGTTCAGCTTCTCATCAACCACCACCCCCAGATCCTTCTCCTCAGGGCTGCTGTCAATCCATTCTCTGCCCAGCCTGGATCTGAGCTTGAATCATTCAGTAGAATGTGTACACATATGTACACATATCAGAGCTGCCAGGAAAAATGCTGTAAATGTGAAAACACTTTGGAATCAACAGTGGATGTGTTTTCTTTCACACACAGCTTTTCATTTTTAATTAATCATATTTTTGCATGTCTCTGAAACATGAGAAAAATCCAATACCTTATGTTAACTATTTTAATTTCTCAATCATTCGAAGTAGGTGATGGAAAATTAAGTATTTTTTTTGTTGTTTGAAAAAATCAGTAAGTGCTTACGCATGGAATACTTTCTTTGTACTACAGCATACCAGTACTTCCTACTTTTCTGATCATATTCATGGTCAAAATGCTTACGTCAATAAGCCCCATTGCTAGGTTACTACACAGTGCCACTCTAGTGGTCTGAATTTACCCAGTGGGAAAATGAGCAAAAAAGCAGCAACTTCCATACATTTTTCTCATGTTCTCAAGATAGGCATTGCCAGCCCAAGATACAGTCATATTATTACTTCAGTTTGAAGTTTAAGGGAGAAACCTGGTCTTTTAGGCAAGAAACATCAGCTCAGTGTGGGAACTGACTTGCACTCAAGTCTCCAGGCAGTACAAAATAACTGGACTAAAATATTTGGATCTTTGAATTCGAGCATACCTATGAACCATTCAGAGATAGCGACAGGTACTTCTGCATGAAGGTAATCACTGTTCTTTCCTTTTTGCATACCAGAGAAGGAAGAGGGAGAGGATGACTGCATACAGCACAAGACAGAAAAAAAACAGCCCATTGTTTACATTTTCCATGCACAAGACTCTTCAGTATGAAAATTCAGGATGGTAAGCACTGAAAGTGATGAAATGATAACAAGTAACAGTTTCTCTCAGAAGACCAGTATAATTTCAACACTTTATTTTGACCTTAAATTGGGTGGGTGGGAGAAGGGTAGTGGTTCCTTGCACGTGAGTGTGAGAGAGAGGGAGAGAGATTTGTGGTCTTTTTTTGTTTGTTTGTTTTTTTATATGGGTCCTAGTGGTCATGCTCCGCTACCTTACTACAAAAAGTACCTGCCATTTGTTTTCTACCTGAATTACTGAAGTTATTCTAGTGCCCCGATCCACACATATACTGCAGATGTGAAGAAGACAGCTGTCCACCTGGAAGCACCTAACCTAAAACTGAGAACATGATACCTTTCACACTGCAACTGTTGAGGTTACTTGCTTCAATAAGATATTTGAAAGGAAGCAATATAAACTTACTATGTACAGGCATTTAAAAATATTCTCCAACATATTTTAGGGGTTGATGAAGCAGTACTTCATCTGGCCCGCTGGACTGGGGCTGCTGCTTTTGAGAGGGGAATGTACAAAAGAACACAAGTTAATTCCCCAAGTGATGTACACTGTGTAAGGCACTCTTCCTTTACTGCAGTGACTTGGCACCATCATGTGGCCACTCTGAGTCTGCTCACTTTAAGTAACAGTTTAGATAGAAAACACTTTGCTATGAGTTAACTAAAATTTACAAATGATTTCAATCTACTTTAGAAGTAGAAAGTACATAGCTTAAACATACATACACTAAATTCTGAATGCATTAGAACATTTTTTTTCAAATTGTCCTTTTTTTCCCCCAAATCTCTGCTCTGGTTGACCATGTTTTCCTTCATGATCTTTAAATTTGAAGTTGTTAGGCTACAAAAGTTAAAGGTATTTTCTGTGGTTAATTTTGTTCCAAATTTTACCAATAATGTTCAAAACTTAGAATAACGTTAGAGACAACTATCCTCTGCCTCACTACAAGAGCTTTGAAATGATTTACAGGATTAAACAGGTCAGTGTTTTCTGTTTTACATGAGAAATCACAAAGGATTTAGAATTTCAGTAAGTGTCACAAGCTCATTATTTCCAGTGTTTGATCCAAACTCTATATATCAGGACAACCTGAGCTTTTGCAATGCTCCAGGGACAAAATCAGAAGTAATGTATCGTGAAATGGAAATTTGTTTGCATGATGTTTCAAGGTAGATATAAGAAATCTTTACCAAGCGTTAGTGTTGTAAAGTCCCAGAGATACAAGTTGCAATACATTCATGTTGCTTACACAGGAGCACAGTTTTATGCTCACCAGACAAAGGTTTACTATTATTTATTTCTGAGTAGAATAATGAAAAACTGTAGTGTAATTTATAGGAATATATTTTCAATATTTTTTTAAAATAAACATATTTATAATTCTTTCAATAAGGAAATACAGTTCATCACCTTTTTGAGCACAATAAGCAAAATTTGGTTCTATCGTTTTTTAAGATAAAATATATCGTTTCATCTGAAACAATGTATCGATTTTCTTTAAAATATATACAAGTTATATACAAATACAAAACTACACTACAAATCTTTTAATTGCGGTAAAAAAACATATAAATATTTTGCAGTAATAAACCCACACAGGTGTCCTGCTTCTAAAAGGACTGCAACAAAATCAAATTTAGTTTTTCAGATTCCTCAGGCTGAGGTAATGCCCACTTCTTCTTTACACATTGAACATCTATCTGTCCGGAGTCCTTGGCCAGCACAACTCCTAACAATCCATTTGTTTTTTCTGGTTCTCCAAGCAGAGCCATAGTTACAACTCTGAAATTAAAAGAAGGGAGGAGGGGAAGTGGGTTGAGACAAAATGAATAGAAAATGATCATTTCAAACGTGTTTTTAGCGAGTTACTTATTGTTAAATGATTCTTTCTTTTCTGCTTATCATCACAGTGTAATACTTTTCCCTTTCAAGTCCCAGCATTTAGCTTTTAACAAGTCACAACCATTTAATGTTTTAATAAGAGGAAGTTCTGCCCCTGTTCACAGATTCCATCATCGATTTCTTATCATGATTTAAAGTTATTTCAAGCTTGTAAAAATGAACTGGATACTTTTTATTGTATTTCCTAAACTGTACAGTATAACAACTTAAAAAAATGTATTACTTTCTCTCAAAACTAGCAGCACTTCGTTACAGCTTGGAAAACTACAAGGAAAATTTTTAGTTAGAAGGATCGTCACCAAGACTAACTTAACCCTAGGGAAGACAGATGCTCCTAGCAGGGCACCCAGCAGGGAGAAAGGAAAATCCTCAACTCAGAAAGGTTAAATTAAACTTCAATTCTGAGTCAATCTACAGGATACCCAGTTTTCTACACTGACTACAGGAACAGCATTGTGTGACTGCCCTGGTATTAGTTTTGGTGAATATATGCTAGCCAAAAATGTTGTTTACTTTGTGACAATAAACACGATATATTTATTTATATTGGTAAACATATGGTAACGTAGGCATTTTAAAATATTCTCCAACGTATCTTGCATATTTATGGGGTTGATCTTGATTCAGAAAAGTTATCTTTGAGTTTAAGCAGTCCAGTGATTTTAGTGGGAACAAAATTTTTCTCTGCATATAAACAGCAAGTCATCCACATATAGACATCCATCCATCCCGCTGATAACACCGTTTCTGAATTTGATTTATACTAACAGTATTTCTGTCAGATTATATAAATAATACATAAATATAATCTGAAATTACACTTGCTGTGTTGTCTCTTTCAAGCAGTTTAAAAAATACAGTTAGAAAAGCAAATTCTAAATAAGATTTTATGTTAAGCAAAAAAATCCTCACCCTAAATGCTAACCAAAATGTAGATGACAATATTATTAATATTTTGTTAAAAATACAGTAATGTAATGTTCTTACTTCTCTGATGGAATAGTTTGCTTTGCCACAGGCAACAGATCATTTTCCAGGAGATCCCAAATGTAAATATTAGACGATGCATCCAGGACAAAAAACACTGCAGGTCTTGTTAAAGCCCACTGCAGAGCAATAATTGGTTGGCCATTTGTGCTGTCATTCCACTCCATGAGGGGATACTCTGATGTCATTTGATGTAATCTAATGCTTCCATCTGAACAGCCAACCTGTATCATCGGCAAAAACAAAATCTTAGCTGGGAGGAAAACAAATTAAGCAGGATAGAAACTACAAATCAATTCTTGAAAACACCAGGCAGATAAATATAGTTAACTGACTTAAATGATACATATCTACCACATTTTACTGCAAAGATTATCCAGATTTTACCTTTTAATATGACCTTGAGTTCAAAATCATTAAGTCCCACTGAGTATACAGAGTAATTTAATACACTGATCTTGGGAAGAAGCCCCAAATTTCCCTTAAAAAAACAAACAAACAACAAAAAAAAAACTTCTCAAACTATCAACTTCACTAATACTGTGATCACCACAACACAACAGTAGTCTGACCTGGGGTGAGGTCAGAGCCTAGAGGCTAATTCAGAAGGCTACTTAATTAACACATGTAATCTGTAAAACCAAGAACAACTTTCAGTAGGACAGACTGTACTTAACAGTATGATGATATTAAACTGATTCATAGTGAACAGCTAGATCCAACGACAGGCAGATATCACTGCTTCCAGATATTCTGTTAAAACCTTTTGTCTTACCTAGTATAACGTTTGCAAGTTTGCTGCAATCTAGGTACAAAAGAAACTACTTCATGAAAACATAAAAGAACTTTTTCATATTACCCTGGGCCATCAACACATAAGGAGGACTTTCTAGGGTTTTCAAATTACAATGACTTTTAAAGATGACTCTGCAAATTGTACTTAGATTCAAAAGGATTCTGCAAATACAAACTTGTAGAAGTCAGTATCACTCTAAATAAATGCATTTGGGAAAAAGGAAAGAACTTCCACAGTGGTAAGTGAAAGTTCTGACTCGGCACATGGTGACACAAAATACATACACAGTAGCCAAACACATTCATTTTATACCTTAGGCAATCCCAATGTAAACCATAGCATATTTAGACATAATACATTATTTAAGAGAGAATCAAGTACAAGTTATATGCAGGTCTAGGTATTTAGGAAATCCTACCAGAGCTAGAGGCAATTTATATTGAATAAACTTTGAAAAGGCAGATAATTAAAGTATTGTGTGTCAGTTTGAACTGCAGGGGCCAGATTTGAAGATAACTGTCCACATGTAGGATGCATATGCTGCCAGGCATACCCCAAGAGCTTGTCAGCAGGCTAGCTGCAAAGCCATGAAGTGGAGAGGAAAGTATGACATGGAATACCCACAGCTGCTCCACAGAGTTTTCTTTCACAGATATCTTGTCTCCAAAATAATTACGTCACTAAGAGATATGTGATAACAGTGAGAAACAGCTGAAGTTTCACTCACAGCAGAAGACCTACTAGCCATGCTGAATTTCAGTAAATCAGAGTAAGTTACCAAGTTAATGGCTGCAGCGAGACTGACATTTGTTTCTATGACCCAGATCCTCCATCTTTCACATATCCAAAGTCACATCAGGACATCATATGTTTGTTACCCTTCATTTCAGGTTGGAATTAGTGAGGTAAATCAACGATCACATCTAGTTAAATACATCAAATTGGAAAACTTCCCTCCATAGGTAATTAAAAATGAAACTTGCATTAAATTATTTTCATACCAAAAAAAGTGACTTTCCAAAAGGGAAGAAATCAATTGCATTGACACGTGTTGATCTTATTCCACTCTCCTGCGGTCTGAATAGCTTTGGAAGAACTTTTAAATCATGTCTTGTACCATGGCCTATCAGACCCTACAAAAAAACACAAGGAAAAAGAATTAAAGCAAAAACAAACAAACAAAAAACTACATTATCAATATTAGAAGTTCATAATTCAAAACTTAAAACTTAAATATTTCATAGAGCAGCTACCTTAAAATGTCCTTAACAGCTAATAAAAGACTGTAGTAATATTCTCAAATTACAAATTTTACATACAGTCTTCTGGTAAAAACCCAAGTAAATGGGTCTCTATTCAAAAAAAAAAATAAAAAGATGAATTGTAGCACATTACTCACAATGTTTGTTCCAACAATGAAATGATTAGGATCAGAAGACAGAAATTTAATAGTCAGTGTTTGGGGTGTTCTCAGGCGCACGTCTTTTGGGAAAAGGCTATGAAAAACATACAGGTAAAAGAAGACAAAAATGTACAGGAATTTTCTCCTAAAGACATGCAAGTACATTACAGAAACTCTTGATCTAAGATTTTTATGAATAGCTCTAGGAAAAGTGTGCACTAAAAAAAAACAAAACATGAAAATATCGTTAAATAGATCAGATAACAGTAATTTAGCAAAATATAGGAAAAATTAGCTTTATGAGATACACATGTATCACATGTGTAAAATAAAAATTAGCTTCATGAGATACACAAGCCCAAAGGTTTGTTTTCTTACCTGCTAGTCAATTCCATAGTAGAACTATGTACTAACTTCACTTTCCCTCCAGGAATTAAACCTAAAATTATATAAAATAATTATTTAAACTGATTCAAGAACTTTACATTAAGAAAGTGCTATCAGCAAATTAAAACCTAAGCTAATAAATGTAAGGATACTTCATAGTAAATTTGTTTCTTGCAGAAATAGCTTTTGGTACTTAAGAATCCTAAATCATTTGAACTCTTTATTTCAGAATTCAAATCTAAAGACTTGAAATCTTTGACAGAAATCAAAGAAAGAGGACAGATAAAGTGAAATATGTGAACTCAATTATGTGTTTCAGTTCTACGGTATGCACATAAGATCATGCAATATCACTATATAAAACCTAACTCTATCAATGGTGAAAATGCGCATTTAATGTCACTTGGATCCTTACCATGAACTACGGTAATAAGAAATGGAACTAATGATTCCAAAAAGCTATTCCATACTACTTGTTAGTAGAGAATAGTGTAATGATTAAAATTATTCAGACCAAAGAACTTCTTGCAGATGAAAAGAAAATGAGTGCTGGCAGAAGCAAACTTGATAATCATCAGCACAGCCTAGCTTTAAAATACACCTCTCCACAGACATACATATCCAAATCTGGCAACTCAACATAGGCAGACAAGGCACAGGAGACTAAAAACTATAAAACTGATCAATATTTCTAGTTTGTTAGCATTGCTTCATTGTTTATATTTGCATTCAAAAATGGATCAGGATTTTATTGACAGCCTTTTCCAGCTAAGTAAGTCTAAGTTTGTTCCAAGAACAAAAAAGAACAAAAGTTATTCAGATGACTCAACAAGGACTGAGTGGACTTGCTTCTTACCATTTTTACAGAATCTTTTTTCTCACAATGAATTAAGTATCTTAATCAAAAGAGGATTTCCAGGATAATTATCAAAATGGAGATGCAGGCAACAACAAAAACATTATAAGAAATTTGGTTAAAACTAAAGAAAGGAGTACCAAGAAAGACATAAAATCTTATACTCCTTGGGAAAAAAAAAAAAAAAAGCTGTTGAGGACACAGGTATCTGCTTTGATGTTCTAAGAAGTGTGGTTGTCCGTGGTAGCAATTGCCAGTGCAGAATTAGCAGATGAGATTCAGATCGCAGTGAAGATAAGGCTCGGGATACCTAACCTACAACCCAAAATAGGAGATATATGTCCTATTCAGGATGGATCTTTTTCCCTCAACAATTTTTCCCTCTTCTAGACCGTTTGATGTCACCACTGATTCTTCTTCCTCCTTAGGAACTTCACCATCTCAAAACCCATGCACTTTATCCTACCTCTACTATACAGTACTTACCTAAATCAGTTTGTGAACCAGACAAATCCACTTTCTTTAATTCTACAACTACCTGAAAAGTCAATATTCAACATTAATAAAAAATAAGTATTTACCAGACTTTAAAGTTTTTTAATTATCTGTAATAACGTATGACATGCCCATCTAAACATTCCTTTAGAGTTAAGTCTAACGTTACAATGATTACAGGTAGATTATCCTCTGTCAATGTCTGCAATGCTAAAAACACCTGCATGTGCCTGCTGGAAATTCCCTACTGGAAGGCAGAAAATGGGAAGTCACTTCCTACACTTAATTGCTCGCTGGCATCATGTTGATTTGATTGGCAACCAAAAAAAAAAAACAGCGTAAATCCCCCAAGTAAGGAATTTAACACATTTCCTGTGTTTCTTACAACCTTTCCATGAACTCCAAAGGAAAGTCCATTTGGCTCAAACCCACTGCTACTGAAGTTACTTAGAGCTTTAAGGGACTTAACTAATGCTACAGAAGGGAAATACTTTTATCCCCTTATTATTCACATAGCTATTCAGTTCCTCAAGCAAGATAATTCATATGTGAACAACAGGTTCAGGGGTACCTGGGCCAAAGCTGCATCAGAAAAACAGAAGACTGAAAACATCTGATAGAAAGAAGAGCTGTCAGGACAGTATTTAAGAGCAACAGACCTGGTGTTTACCTGCCTCTCATATTTTAGGCAGGGTTATCTTATCCACAGATTTCCACATTTTGCCTCTTGAACATTTATTTAATATAATTACAAATATGACTTCTCACATACATTCAGTACAGTCTCTGAAACCACTGTGATTCAAATAAAACAAAGTAGATGGGTGAAAGAGGACCATAGTCCGTTATTCAATTATTAGAAATATTTGAACATATTCCTGTGAAGCTGAACTACCGTTTGCATGTTTTCATGAATTCATGCACCTGTTAACAGTTTCACCTAAAGATAACATCCTGGCATTAGGGAGTCAGGTCAAAGATTTTGAAGAGAATTCCAATAGCATGGCTAGTTTTGCTGTACTTTTCAGGGCGGAAATTCTAATCAGAAATCCAAGATTTGTGTTGCTGTATTTCAAGAAGTATTTTATTATTCCAACATGTAACACTCTGTTTTTTCCTACATATATTACTCACCCACATATTGAGGATTCCATTTTCATCCATTGAAGCTATCTGAAATGGAGGGCCTGACATTTCTATGGAAGGAACAGTAACAATTCATATTCATATATTGACCTTCATCCTGAATGTCAAAGGATTTTAAACATTTTCTAGATTAATATATTCTCTTAGCTACATAAAGCACCCTAATTCTACCAAATGAGAAAAAGGCATGAAACTAGTGTATTCAATTTCACCTACGGGAAAGGCAGATGATCTCTGTCCACATCTTTTAAAGTGTCTAGATTTTGCATGGACTTTGGAACAGAACCTAAACTGTTAATAGATGAAATCTAGTAAAACCTGCAATGTGTAGAACATTTCTTTGGACAATTATGGTTTTCAAAATGAAAATCTGTAATGGCATTAATGACCTCTCCTCTAGCACGCTGCCTAAGAATTTGGAGGCATGAGTATTAAAGTTTCTTTGCAAAGGTTGGTCATAAGAAAATTTAGGCAAAAGACACAGGAAGATGTCAGTCACACATTTTCAGTGCTGTCAGATACACATAAATTGCTGCACTGATATAGATAGGGATTTCTGGACATTACAGGAGGACTAGGAGCTTTCTAAAGGCAGTTTTTGGGTGGTAACTTGTTTTATCATGGAAGAAGAAAATATCTTAAAAAGAGACATTTTAACAGACAAGAACACTCATCGGATATGAAACTGCACTGAATGAACATTACATGAAAATGAGAACAGCAAGTAAATGTGAATGTTATTTGTAATTGATACTACATAGAACTTAGAAGCCAGAATGCAATTATAAACTGGAATTTGGCTATGACATATTTGTTTTAGTGGGTACCTAAAGACCAAGATTGAGACTGATCTCTCGCACAGCAGTTTACATACCCTCCTGATAAGAGAAGCTTGAGAGCCCATATTTCTGATCAGTGCAGAGAGAGGTTGAGACAGGTTCCACTGCTACTATAGGAGAGGTGTGGTTTACTGAGTTTAGAACACCATCTGTAATTAAGAATAATTAAAAGTAAACACTATACTATTTTCATCAAAAACAACAAAACCTTACTCACTTACTAGCTTATAGGAGAATGATGATTACAAAGCTATGTGCAAATAATGAACTTCATGAGTTTGTTTGTAAAAGTCTCAGGTACATATTGCAAACTCTTTCCTAAATTAATAAACCACTACTAGACAAATCAATGTTTCACCTTCTGTTTCTACTTTTTATTTTCCAAATTACTGCTGCATCATTTATGCCACTGTACAATGCATTTCATTAAAATTTGCCATTTCAGAGCTAGCATGAAGACAGCTATGTTAATTTCATGCTCCACCAGTAACAGAGGAAGAAATAAATCACTGCTTAATAAACAGGAAAGACAAAATTGAAGGAAAATGGCTTTTATAAAGTGTTGTTTAACAGACAGTAGTTATCCTGAAACAAACATTTCACCATGAAAAAGTATGCATTTACCCTTGAATAACATTTTAAAATAAATGTGTATTTAGAGCTATTTCAATATGTGTTCTTTGTCAGATACTCCTGATTTCTGGATTTGCACACTGAAGTTAATCTCATTTAAGACTAAAGGCATAACACTTCTTAAGAAAACAGCATTAAAATCTGCTTGCTCACTTAAGCAACTACATGAAATTGTAAACATGTATATGACAACTAGCCTGCTGTGCAACACAAGACCAAATGTCTTCAATCTACTAAAAGAAATTTAATGTCCGTCAACAACCAGCTAATGTTTGCTTTAACATGGCTACTACAATTAAATATGCTTGTGAACAAGTTTTGGGCATGTATGTGTTTGTGTCCCATGTGTATTCTTTTGTCTCCTGCACCAAAGAAAAGGAAAATTAAATAGAGGGTCTCATTTTGCAATAATAACATTATAAAAAGAAAAAAAAAAAGAAAGAAAAAGAGAGAAAAAACACACCTTTATTGTTATGTGTTATTCTTCATTCCAGGGCACAAGTAAAATGGCACCAATTTACAAATGAGACTGAGATGGATCAAGGGTCAAACTGCTGGAATGTACATCTCATTCCCAGTCTCTCAACATACAACTACGTATATTGAAAACTTCATTAAGATTAATGACTTGCTCCTCTATTTAAATTTGAACTGAAAAGCAATGATAATAGGCATAAAGACCCATTTATTTCCAACAGATTCATAAACTCTGAGGATCTCATACACCAATTCAAATGCAGAGTTAAGTATTTAGGATTGGGTCTAGTATGTCAGTCTGTACTGACTGTCTGACTGTCAGTATGTCAGTCACATGCTGTAAATAAAGTTCTGTAGCTTTTGAATTTGCCACCTATGGATTATAAAGAAAAAGTTTAGAAAAGATTTTGGATCATAGACCAAGGGACCAGAGGTGTAGAAAAAGAGAAATACAATGACAAGAAAATGTCAACGGATGAAAGGTCACCCACAAACACTTCTTGAAAATAAAACTTTTTGAAAATAAAAAATTTGAAAAATAAACTTTCTTCTGGCTTCCCAATATGTAAGTAACGCTAACTTAGGTTGTATCTAAATAATGGAACAAATGACTACCACATTATTTTTTCTTCCTGTGGTGGTATATTAGGAACCTTGAAGGAGCATGCCATGACTCTCAATTGGCACCAATGTTAGAGATTTTACTCATATGACAAGTCAGATGACAGAAAAGCATATGGCAAGGTTTTGGCCCAACGTGAGATTAATACCAGAGAGCTACTGGGCCACAAAGTTTAGTCACAGCTTCAGAATCCCTTCAACAGAAGACTGAAAGTAACGGACTTTTGGCTATAGAAGTTAGAATTCAACGTAGTCCATTCCATAAGTTACCTCTGACACTCAGCCTTCATGCACTACTTGTTTGCAATTACATGATTCCCCAAAATTACTCATATATCCTAAACAAATACTAGGTTATACATTGCTGCAATAATTGATAAATTGCCAATAAACAAGCATAAACCTGATTCAACATTTAGATTATCTACATTGAATTCAGAAGTGATAAAGTTACACAGGGGTAATTTTCAGAAATGCATAAGGGTGAGATTCAAAGCAAAGATTGAGATAACAGTATCTACGTACAAATCAGCTGTAGAAGATCTGTAAGTGAACTAAATCTAATCTATACAATCTATCCAGTTAACCATGCACAGATATCTAAATTAGGATGAGATGAATAGCTTTCTAGATCCTATGGAGTAGCATTGCACTGATTTTAACAGAAGTTATGCATGTATATGCTTTACATATCTCACATGAAGAAACATCAACATCAAGGTGACAATTTGCACAGATTGTGACCTTTAAGTGGTGTTTGAAAAAACTGTGTGCTTGTCTTACATTACTTTGATTTTTTTTAAATCAAAATTAATACGTAGGTTTAAATGTAGATAAAAAAAGAAACATATTAAGGCAGATAACGATGAAAATTGGTTAATCTAGTGGTTTCAGATAAGTTAGTAGATGAGTATTCCATTTTAACATTACAGCAATCCTTAGGTTCTATATCTGGTTCATCTCCCAATTCTCATTGCTTGATGCATAGTTTAACTGGCTTACATTTCTTTACAGCTATTATTGATTAGTATCTTTTACTAGACTAAATATCATCTCTGAACTGTCTAAACTAGATTACTGAGAATCAGTGTTAGTAGAATTTGTAGTGGAATTGTTTCACTGCCCACAAAGTGACTAATCAGAATACATTCAGTATCAGAATGATACTAACCAGTGGAAAAAGTCGGAAGTCTAAATGTCCAGTCAGTTTCACCGAATGTCATACGAGGGTGCATTCTTGAGTCTTCTCGAAGATCCCACACCAACAACGAACCATCTGTTGTTCCAGCAAAAACTAAGGTTGTTTTACTGGGACTAAAGCAGCAACATAACACCTGTTGAGTAGGAAAAATATACATAGTTGATATTATGAAATAGACTAATGTTTGATAAGCTTGAAATATGTTCTTACTAGGCATGCAAAACCAGAAGAAACAGATTACAGATGTTTGCTGCAGAAGGATGATTTACTTAAAAGAGTAGCAAGAAGTTCCGACAACATCTGATCAACGAAATGGAGTCAACATTAAAACAACAACAACAACAAAAGACTCTCTCTAAATTCTATTGTTAGAGAATAAAATGGAATGAGGTTAGTACTCTGCACACTAGGCTCAGATGTGTTTTTAGAAGATGACATATCTTGCAGCAAGACAAATACATATCCATGTATATATACATACATACACACACACATAATAAAGTCATTTACTCAATGGGTGACTATACAATGTTTTTAAAACATACCTCTGAGTCACACATTAAAACTTTCTGAGGACTGGATGGCTGCCAGACATTCCAAACACATATGATGCTCTTTCTTTCCAGTAAAGCAACACCTGCTTTTTCAGGTAATCCATGAACTGAAAGTAGTGCCTGCCTCTGAACGTTAGACACATATAGGCAGGATATTTTCCGGTCTAAACCATTGAAAAAAAAATCAAGAAAGCAAAGAAACAAATAAAAAGTAAATTAACTGCAGATGAAAAAGCATAATTAGCTGCTATAGCAACAACCAAAGAACCTAAGACATAATTATGTCTTATGAATAATTATGAATTCTGTTAACAGTAGATTGCTTTTGAAGCTATACAAGAAAAGAGGAAGGACTGGAGAATGAATCCAACAAAATTAGAAGTAAAGTAGAAAGCAAAAGGGAATAGATTCAGGAAGTTAATAGTATGATTATTCTGGGCATAAGCAAGCCAATAAAGGAGTCTGATCTGATATTAGTATATACACAGAAAATTAAGCTAAGTCTCCAACAGGAAACAGCACAGGCCAGGCTTCTGGTTCATCTCACGTGTTCATGTTAGGATATGTATGTTTTTGTATTACAATAGGTCTTCCTCACACAATTACAGATATTTTTCATTTCTCTTTTCATCTGAACTGTCACTGTTTATATGGGGAAGATACAGCTGCAGTTCAAATATATCAGGCTATATTATCCCCATTCAATGACTTTGCTTTATTTGTAACTTTGGCCCTACTTTCAGCCTAAGAAACCTAGGTGAAATGACACTTTGTGGGATGGCTTTTCAGCAACCGGGGCAAGAAAATATATGCAGGACACCCTGATATCATGCTAATGACTGGCTATACTTCTGGTTCCACAGCAGCTACGATGCTCTGATGTAACCCATTTGAAACCATTCTGTACCGAGTTACAGCAAGATTAGAACAATTAAAACAAAAGTGAGCTTTACATCATCTATATCCTGATATGTGCTGTTTGCAGTTCAGTTATGACAAAGAGCATGGTACTTAGTCTAAGGAAGAGTTCACACTATATACTAAAAGGTGTATAATAAAGTTCCCTTACCATGGAGGAATGGCTGGTTAGTATTTAACTGGAAACAGCTATCACTAATAGACAGACTGGTTTGTCGAGATCTTAGTTTCCACCTGGGCTGTGTTGCAACTTGATCTTCCTCTAGCAAAACAGCAATCACCTTTCAAACATAATTACATTTACAGAAGTAAAAGGGTCGTCTTATCTTTCAGCTTTGCTATTTCTAGCTTTCAAAAGTATGTGGATGAATTTAATAAACCTTTATCAACTTTTTTATTAATTTTATACTTTTGCAAATACAGCTTAACACAGACGTAAAAGATGCATAGCTCTGGTTCCATGCCTTTGAAGAGAGATGAATCTCACTGATAATGAGTATTATTTAAGTAATTTATTTAAATTAGTCATAACAAGTACTGTGAGTGATCTACCACATGGTATAGTATACTTGCACACAACTCACAAAAGATAGCAAGTACATAAGTGTACCTGGCCAGCAGACCGGAGGAAATTTGCTAATCTTTGTGAATCAATTTTAGGTGTTAGAGCTGCATTGGCTGACATCTCCTGGCTTTTTATGGGACCTATGAAAAAACCACAACAACAAAAAACAAACTTCAAGCTTGATTCAAAATGGAATCAATTAAGAAAACCATGAAAAAAATGTAATTCTTAAACAAGAGGAGAGCGGCAGGAATCAACCTCTCCTCAGCAATTACAGTACTGAATAACAAGTTCTGTTGGGGAATCATACCCACTGCCAATAGAAACAGCAATCCAGGAGGAAGAAACTATTTCTGCCACTTATTCCCCACCCTCTCCATCAGGGGATTCAGAGTGCCAACTGCAAGTTGCTACAACGCAGCCTGCCACGATACAAATTCTGACATTAGGAGGATTCAAAAGAGAAAGCTTATGTGCATACATCCCTAATTGACTAAGATTAAATCATTCTTTACCTCCAGATACAAGGGCACTTTCTCCTGGATGCTGTGTCCACTTCTCCAATGTCTCAACTTCCTCAGTCTGAACATCTCTCTCAAGATTGTCCTCATTACACTGAACATATGCCTAAAGTATAAAGACAAAGTGATATGGGTAAAGACAAAGTGATATAGGTAACATGGTGAAGAATGACAGCACGTAATTGAACAGAATTTAAATATTCATTTTAAAATTGATGTGCTCAACCTTTTCTATTTGTAAATTCAGACCTAAGCATCCTGACACAGACAGTGTAACCATTCTGTGAATGCACATTTAACCGCATTTTGCACAAGAGTACTAGCCCTACTGAAAAAATACACAACTTCTCCCATTACACGTAAAGACAAAACCTAGGATACCTGGGACAGTGAGCCACAAAACATACAGAAAGTTCTTTATAAAATGGGGAAGGAAAACAAGAAATTCCTTTTCTAACACAGAAAGGAAATGGTGTATCTGGCCAAAAAAACTTTGATATTATTGCTTTATTGAAATGATTTCACATGAAACATAACTATTTATTAATAAACTACCCTATTAGCGTTAGTAGCTTTGTTTTGCAAAGAAAACTGTTTTCCAAAACAATAAAAAGCACTTATAGGATTTAAATATTACTATTATGTTACTCACCTGTTTAGTGTTCATTTTACCATAATTTCTAATATACATGTCATACTCATTTACAGGAGGCAAATCCAATAATGAAAAAGTAACCGAGAAGTCCAGATCAATTAGTGGCAGAAGTTCTGCAATCCGTTTTCTTTAGAAAGCATTACAAGAAAGAAACACAAAAATAGTTAAGACCAAGTATGTTTTATTCCACAGGAAAAACAACTTGATTTTGTACAGTATTGCCTATTTAAAAATCCATTGATCTATCTGAAATCCTATTGTTCCACTTGTATGGATGTGTGGATAATGAAAAAACAATCAATCTCTGTCATTATGTTATGTTATTATTTTTAATTCTCCTTCACACCATTCATACACTTCATACACTACTTTTTCACAACCACTGTGGGAACAGATTGCTGAGATATAACTCAGACTCATGCAAGTTGCTTCCTAGTTACAAATCTTAACGACACATTCAGACAAATTCGTACATTAAAGGAATTAGCCTTATAATTATAGTTACGAGTACAGAGTGCCACAGTTCATTTAAGGGATCTTTTCAGTCTATTAATTGGCAGCAATGTATTAGCATGGTATTAAACTCCACAAACCCTTCACAAGCTGTTGTTAGCATGTACACAAAGTTATATACATAGTTACCTATATAGGTTCTATACAGTGGTGCTGTATACATTTGTGTGAAAGGCGTTTGAATCAGACTACGATGGATAGATTCACTCTACTGAACTTCAGTTGTCTGAAGTTATTTATCTGAACTGCTTGCCCCTATTCCCTCTATAATCAGGAGAGAGTGACAAATATTTCAGAAGGCAATTTTTCGAGAGAGCTCTTCCTGAATTTCCTAATCTTTCTCCACTACGGAGAGAGAAAGCCTAGGCAATGGACTCGTATAAAATCTGGACATATAAATTTAAGCAAGATGAGCTAGCCTAGACAATAACATTTCCCTTATGTGAAGATTAGCCACTGATGAGCAGCCAAAAAGCAATGGAATCTAGTATTAACAATAAAACTGAATGTTCTTGGTTTTATGCATCCAAGTGATTTAACTGAAAATCAGAGAGACATACAGAGCTTCATATAAATCAGGAACTCCTGGCAAGTTCCAGAAGAAACAGGCATCAATTTGTTTCTTTTATGTCTTAGAAGTCTCCAATCTAGATCAATTTTAAATCAGTAATAACATGTTTTTACACCAACTGGTGTTATCCCTAAAAGGGAATATGCTATTTTGGCAACAGCACGTACTGTATAGCATGTCGAATATTTCAAGAAATTATAGTTCTGCAGAGTCCTGAGAACAGCTAAAAGGCTTGCTCTTTAGGACTGCAAGTTGGTATCTAATTAAGTGACTGATGAAACATACAGAGAAACGACAATGCTGGTAACTCACTCTGTAATAAAATGCTACACAAACTGATATACAGATAAATTTCCATTGTAAAATGACATATAGCAAAGCCTACTAACTAATTACTTTTAGGTTGCAAAATTATATTTTGACTCTAAAACCCACAAGTTTGGAAACTTCATGTATTTCAAATATGAAAAAAATGGCATCTCACATATTGAGGTGACATTTTATATGGATTATTTAAAACACACTTACTTTTGCTTACTAGCCACACTTCTGCTACTTTGTCGCTGATTTGCCTTTTCAAAATCCATGAATATTCCACAAAACGAGTTTCTGGCAGGAGGATATTGCCCTTCTGTGATATTATAAAATGTTGTTAGTGTTATAATTCACACTTTACACTGCACTAAAATGTAAAGCAGCAAGTACAAAAAGCGACAGATTTATTACCACAAAGCTACCAAAAAATTTACTTTGCACATTACACAACCTCTAGCACACTATCAGTACAGTAAGCTTTTTAACTTTAGTGATGAGACAGTCTTTTTCCCTTATTTTGGTCCTTTATCAGCCAATCAAGATGACTGACCATTGTAATTTTCATTTTTAGAAGACTTTGATGCAGAAAGTGACTCTTCCTTTCTTCTGTCATTAGCAGGTCCCTTGTTACCTTGTATACAGTAAAATGCCCTATGACCAATTTAAAAATCGTATCAAATTCACACACACTACACCAGGTACATACTACAACTCTAAATATGAAGTCATCTCTACAGCTACCAGAGAACCTCATCAACAGAAACATAACCGATGCCCTTGGATGAATAAGCAAAACATTGAAAACTGTTGTTATAAAAGCAGCAGTTAACAGAGTAAGTAAAGTATCTGATGTCATCTTGATTTTACTCTCTTTCCTGGCTAGGCGGTAGCCAATTGACCTTAGTATCTAAATTCCAGCTAGGATTGATGATGTTTCACTACCTTTGAGGAAGATTGCTTTTACTAGGTAGTATTTTTAAAGTGCTCTAACCTTCAAAAAATTATTACTAAAATGATCAATAAACATTTTCACTAAAACAAATCAAAACTTTGTCAAAAAAAATTGTTGTGTAATTTACAATAGAGCAGTAAGGGCTATAGCTCAGAATTTATATTCTCTCTATATATTCTAATATATTATTTATTAAAATTCCATACTGTTTATTAGATCTAGAGTTTCAACTCTGTTATTGATTCCATATTCTTTATTAGAAAAATAATAAGAATAGCATAAATCTTCCGCAAGAAGAAATCCATATTGCAATATAATGTTTCTGACTTGCAATGACAACTTAACTGAATATGTATTAATGCTGTAAAGACTTAGAGAAACTCCATGCTATATTCTTCTGTGACTGTGTTAGTTCTGCTTTACTGCATGATAACTGGAGTACAAACCTGTCTAAGATTCTTTTGCACAATGATTCTGTACTGCCATTCACATGAGTAGACAGTGCAAAGGGGAACAATTCATTAAATAAGCAAATGGGATTAACGAATTGCATCCTTTGCAATTCGTTAAATAAGCAGATGGGCACTCAGAGGTATCAGATCAACTGAATGTAAAACTGCATCCACAGTCACTTTTCAGAGAAAAACCCTGCATCTTAGAAGTGACATAGAACTACACATTTAAGTAGTAGATGTATTTTTCTCACTTTCACAACCAGAGCAGTGGCTTCAACCTTGCTTAAAAGAAGGCCAATTAACATCACTAGAAGACCCAAACTGCCTGGCACTCCTCCAGTTTTCAAAATCTAAATTCTCTCGTTCTCCTTTTACCCAAAATAAGACATATGAAATGTTAGTCTGTAAATTTTTATACTTCACATTTTAAACGATTAGTAATGCCTCTGAATCATTCTTTAGCAATGTGAAAAGTTACAGCACTTACCCACAAACCCAAGTGACTCATCCAAAGGACCAGATTTCTGCCTTTAAGCAGACTTCCAGAAGAACTGGCGTGTTTACTCATAAGTTGTATGTGTTACTCATACATTTAGTAAAAAAAAAAGACTGGTGCCTAGTCACATACCCATGATTGGTTCCTCTTTTTCATTTTTGATTTTCTTTGGCAGTGAAATAGAAATTCTATCATTTTCTGCATTAATTGCTCTTTGAATTTCTTCAATTTCTGATGTTTTGGAAAAAGGAATCTCTCCTAGTTTTTCTTTTGCATCTCCTTCTTCACCACTTTTGCCTTCATCATCATCATCAAAATCATCTTCGTAATCCTTTAGAAGTAATAGTACTAATAAACATGGGTTGCAGATATTGTATTCTTCAGGATCTTTTTAACAAATTATGAAATGCGCTAGCAGTAAAACAAAAGTATCATACAGACGGCTACAAATCCTCTGACCAAAAGGCACTTAAAAATAACCATTTGATATAAAAACAATGACGTGTTGATTGCGTAGCAATTTTAACTGAGAGAAGAAAATACCCCAGTGTTGTCCTTCAGTGCCCAAGTGCCCAAAATAGACTTTTTTTTTTTAATATCCTAAAGTAGGAACTATATGTTCAGGTGAGTTATGTGTTCTTTAAAGAAAGAACATAATGATCAGCAGCATAAATGACTCATAGACATAGAAAGTTGTTTATTTGCTAGTTTAAATTCAAGCTGCCCTTCAATGGCACCCTCAAATTTACCTAACTTCCATTCTACCCGTTTGCAAGTGCATGCTTAGACACATGCTTTAATAATTCTTTGGAGCACAGCTAAAACAATCCCTCTCATGCTGAAGTAATCATCTAACAAATGATATGAAGAAGCCTAAAAGTGCTTTCTTCTCTCCACTGAATGCAAAGGGAATGCAATTAACGTCTCAATGGCAGACACCACACATAACCGAAGTGGAGATGAATTCTACCTTGGCTGAACAAAGAGGACAATGTTGTTGGTTCAGCTAGCAATGAAAGCCCACTCAGCAAACTCTTCTATCTTAACTTTAAAGTAAACAAAAGAGAGCTAAAAATGGGAATCCAATTAAACAAATTAGTGAAGGGATTGCCATGCATCAATACCTTTTCCAAAGTATTTTTTCAATGAAAAGTAATGAGGCCTTTTCTCTCTCATTAAATTGATAATTTGATGCCATTATTTAAAATATTCAGCATTTTTCACAGTAAACTATTTAAATAATTGAAATCCAGGAAGATAGAAAAAGAATTTTATGAAGACTTCAACAAAAGAGAAAGTTAGTTCCCAACCTTCAATGAAATCTAAGTATATAGCAGAGAGTTTCAACATAACAGTGTATTTACATATTATTTAGACAAGTTAAGGTCACTGTTACCCAGAAAGTATAAGTAAAAACCATGTAACAACCTACAGTTTTCATTTCTATTAATAAAATTAACCGTTATTTTGATACCTGAGAATTATTTCAAAAAGGACAATTGTATGTTTTACTTACTTCAAAATCATCTTCATAATTTTCTGAAAAGTTATCAAACCCTGTGTCTGAATTATAGATGTGTGGATCTTTAATTTCCTAAACAAAAGTAATAAATGAAACCGTTATATAATCTTATCAAGAATTAGTTTTTTAATCTGCTAAATCTTAGCATAAAGATAGACTAATAGTTGTTCTATTCAAGTATTTCTACATTTTCACAAAAATATGCAACAAATTCAGTTTAGAAATACAAAGAAAGGTGTATCAGTGATTATTACTGATGTAAAATAACAATTTAAGATGACAAAGGAGAACTCAGCTCTACATTGGGAGGAACACCTGATTTTCCCACCTGTAATTTTACCAGAAAAGACACAAAAACTGATGTGTTGCCTATAAATTCAATAGTATACAGTAGCTTTCATGATGGTGTAACAGCAAAATAAGACTGTTGAATTTTTTAGGGGATTACACCAAAATATCTCTATACCTAAATAATACTGAGGGACCCTATCTGATAATAAAAGAGTGCAGATGTTGGAACCAGGAAAACAGATACATGGATGCAATGAGAAAATAAGTTTTATACATAAATAAATTTGTTAACATTGAATTTTCTACTATATTTTCTTGTGGTAAGATTTATGGCATCCCTGAAATAACTTCAAAGAAGCTGTCTTTCACTAACTTATTGATTAAAATAACATCAAGTAATTACCCTAGCATGATCAAAAAATAAAGAGCTTAAACAATACACACCAATATATCAAATTCTTACTCAGCCTTTTCCTTCAATAGTCTCTTCCAAGTAATAAATTAAATTATCTACATGCAAGGGATTTCAACAGACTTCAAAACAGAAAGGTTTTGAAAGCTTTTATGAAAATTTTCCAGCAGCACCTATTATTTCCTACTTCATTTATAATCCAAGGATAGCAGTTAGTTGTCAAACACCGAGTTAGGCACACATTTGATACTTTCACGACTGTTCAAGAGCTTTCTGTCTCAGATAATATGCTTCAGTCTAAAAACCCATTATCTTTCCACTCCCTGCCAGGACCACAAATTGGAAACTCATGAAATTCATTGTGGGTATTTCAGCAATTTGACTAGCTCAACACCTGCAATCCCATCCTATCAACTGCAACTACAGCATGATCAGTAGCCATTTCACAGAATGTAGTGCCTTCCTCTCCTAAGTAGCAAAGACATTATGCAAGTGTAAGCAGCTTACACGGATACCTTGTTTTTCAGAGTCTAATATCAGACTCCTAGGACTACAGTACTTCATACAGTCATTCTGGCTGCCACTTTGAGTCATTTCCCAGATCAGTCTTGGGATCAAGAATAGATTGTATTAGTCAGGTTGGCCATCTGGGCAAAACTGGCCAAAATTGGGCAAGATTTCCGCAATTTGTTTTGCCTATAAGGTTGCAGGTACCCAGCAGTAACTAGATCATATGGAAATGTTTTTTTTCCTTATTCCTTTTAGTGAAAATAAATGTAGTAACGCACATATAAATATACTCTTTGTTACACTAACATGTCTGAATCTTTGTATACAGAACTTTCATTTTTATTAATGTGTACGTTTATAACATTGCACAGATGCACATGTAGTTTTTAAACAGCAAAAACCTCCAGCTGTCAGTAGTTGTCAAAATGCTACTGTCCTCCTAAGAGCCTCTTAAGTTCTCATAGGAAATCAGAATCACCCTACCACAGCTAGGTTCCTACTTTAAAAGGCCTCTGGAAAATATATTGTCAACAGAAAGCAAGATGAGGAAGACAAGCTGGATTACCTGAATGACTCTGGCATTTGCAGTAACAAATATATGACGAAATTAAACAGCATAAAGTGCAAACCCATAGAATTTGACAATTATTCCTTTTGAGTTAGCTCCTAAGTAAGGATCTCATCCTCCTAGTTTGCCTCCCATTGTCAGTGAAGAAAGAGAAGTTAATGGAAAAGAAATCCAAACTGCTTTTTTTCCCCACAAATTACAGAGGCAATTTAGGTTCTCACCAGCCAACTCATGCCTAAAGATGAGATGCCTCAGCAGTTGGAAGCAATAGAGGAAGAGAACAGTTTGAATGTATTAGTCACCACAGGGATAAGAGCCGAGCCATACAAATTAAGTCAAAGAATACATCGGAAGGCTTCTTTTAGGAAGTAGTACATGTAAGTATTTATGTCACGTACGGTATCATGCGAAGCACTGATGAAAAGTCAGAGTTCAAGTCTGGCCACCCATATTCAAGAAAAATCAATGCAAACTGAAATAAAGAGATACTAGGATGATGAGAGGAATGAAGAATTTGGCTTGTAAAGGTCAGCAAAATTAAGTCAGAGAAAGAAAAAACTTGCTTCGTATAAACTTGTTAGGGGAAGAAAACCCAAAAAAAGTATTTGAACTAAATGCTAACCCTAAGGCAATAATAATAGAAATGTATTGGAAATTAGAAGAAAAGAATAACAGATAACAGAGGTCTTAGAACAGCCTTGAAACAGACATATTCATGGCATGAAAACTAATAGTATGTTTTTGAAAGAGATACAGCTGAAGGATATATGAAAGATAAATATCTGCCCATAGCACAAGAATACAGAAAAGCATGTCTTCAGTCGGTACTAACACATTTTCTCAGATCAGGACCACAATCCTACAATATTCCAAAAGAGAATTTAGATTTTTGAGGATGGTTACAAACAGTTCAAAATATAGAATTTTTTTTTTTTTTTTTTTATGATAAAGTTAGGTTGTATCTGCACTGACTGGTCCAAATTAACCCAAATCTAACAGCTTGCATTCTACACTTGCCGAAAACCTATGTTAAGTAATGATTTTTAAAAACTGTCCATTTATAAAAATACTTTCCTCTCTCTTATGGCAACTGTTTTAAGTAACATATACAAATTACATTGCTAACTGCATTTTATTTGGCTTGCACTACATTTTATCTGCCTATGTCAGCTGTTTATAAAAAGAAATGATATAAGTATGTGTACATCTTTTATATTACTTATGTGTAAACTTTTCCCACCTACTGAGAATTACTTTTCATGTGTAGAAGATACTGAAATAAAGTTGAGTAGATGTCTACTTTTAATGCTTGGCAAATTTATACAGAATAAGTCTATTTTCTAATGCTGTATCCAAAAAGAGAGAGTAATAAATATCTGAAGATCAATCAACATACATAAACATTATTTTATCTTGGAATAGCATTGTATTGAAATTCTTATTGTAACTGTCATTAATCGCAAGAAAATCACAACATTCTAAGATCCAAAACTAAATAGTTTTACCTCTTGTCTTGTGTCCCTTCTCTCTTTTTCACTGATTTTTCCTTTATCTTTTGCAGTCCTATTGAAAAAGAGAATGACAATTTCATTTGTTAACTCAGAAGAAAGCACTGGGGTTATTTTGTTTGTTTGCTTTAAGAAAAAATTGCTCTTTCTTCCTGAAAATGAAAAAAATGAAACTTTCCAAAAAAAAAATTTCTACAAATACTTTTATAGATCTGTTTACGATATAAAATGATAATGAAAAAGCAAGTGATTAATTAGCCGAGAATTGAAAAAAAACTTGTTCAACACCTATAATTGCATCAATACAAAAGAAAAATTAAAGAGAAAAAAATATGAAACCTACACATCTTTGAGTTTTATTAATAGCTGCAGCCAACTGTAGATCAAGATCAGATTGGTGTAATGTGCTCTAAAGCTGTAAATCGGACTGACATTCAAACCTGGTGTTTCATTGAGGGGTTTTATTTATGAGGACAATGCAATCAGGGCCAGAGAGGAGGAGTAAATCAGCAACCACATCTGCCCTGTAGTGATTTGTTTGATTATTTCAGAAGCTGAGTATCAGACTTCAAGAAGGGAACGTTCTGAGTTCTTAAGAAGTGAGTGAGTGTTCATATATACTGGTGGTTGGACAGATGATTGTACTGATGAACATGAAAAGGCAACAACAAAAATTTGCTTGACACTGAACTGGGATTTAGGGACATTCCTATATGCTATAATGCTTTCCTTGCCATTCAGAAATAGCTAACTCCTTTTTACCAGCTATGCACAACCAATGTCTACCCCGCAACACCCCATCAGCAACAGCTGCAAAATCCAACCTTCTGTAGTCTGCGCTGCTTGACACAGCTGAGTACTGCTGCTAGGAACCATCCGAACATACAGGGCTTATTTTGGTTTTCTTTTTACAGGAATACACTTCCACAATGATAAACTGACTAATACGGAAGTGATTTGTCCCATTCTTAAGAAACTGTTATTATACTTAGCCAACAGCAGTAGGGACTTCAGTGTCTCTGTCGGTGTCCCTAGACACCAGCATGGCAGTCTTCTTTTGAGCTAGGAAGCTAAACTAGGATTCAGGAATGAGAATTGTGACATGACATCCACAGAGAGTTATACTCCAGAAAGCTGTATAGGAATTTCACAAGGCTGAAACATTAAAGAATGCAAAGAGAACTAGAATGTATAGAAAACTTCTAAAAGAGATTTTCCATTTGCTAATAAAAAAATTTGGAAATATTACCCTGAAATTTTACTCTTCCTAATCAGGACAACCTCGACCTTTCCCTTTTACAACAACAGTAGTACTGTAGATATCATCCAGTGGAGCAGCTAAGTAGAGATATTCAAATTGAAATAAACAGTTTAAGAAGGTTCTACATAGGTTGTCATGAACCATACGTTTGTCCACATGACTGCATAGTGAATTTCAGGTGGTAGAGCACAGCATTTCTATCTCCCAAACTAAGTGCCTACATCAACATACCTGTAGTTTGCAAGGACTGCAAAATGTCTAATATTACCCTGGTGTAGAAAAAGAATTAAATGGAATAAAAATATACACATTTTTAAATAAATCATCTTGGAGGAAAAGCCCTAGATATTATGAGAACAAGAGCTCATGCTTAATGTTTCGGTTGTGACTGTATCTTAGTAGATGCCATATAATATACATTTATTTTAAATCTCTGAACTTACCTTACATGCTGATGGCTCATTTTTTCTTCTTGTTGATTCTCCTCTTCTTTTTTGTAGTCACTGTTCTGTAAAAGAAGTCACACATTCACAATTTTTATAGGATATCTTCGTGTCACTATATTAGTAACAATGGCTAAAGAATGCTCTGGGCCCACTGTAAACTGCTTGTCTACACGTGAATTGTTAGCCCAGTTATTGGTCCTGTTTTGCCACAGGCCAAATTTCCTAAGCATTTTCCTAAATAATCCCCAGATATGGCTGAAAAACTGGTAGGGAAAAGGGCTATCCTCCTCCATAGGCATCTGAATGTGGCTATACTGCTTCAAAGAATGGTATTTTAACAGTAGAGACTGCAAAAATTCACATCTGTTGGATCCAAGGACAAAGAATAGTCTCATGCACTTCTAATTCCCAGTATACGACTTGCCTCTTAAACTCTATATTATGATGGCTTTGTCTGTGTTTGGAAATGCACTAAATAGGTGATTCAAGATAAAGTTGCTTTTATCAAAAAAGGAACTTTGAAAGAGAAACATCAGCATAGGCGACTATTATTTGTAACAGCTACTTTAGTAAATTTCCAAGGAAGTCAATCCCCAAGCAAGCTGCTGATAGACTTTTGAATTCTGGTGCAGAAAGTCAGTTACAGGAACTATTTGTGGTGGGTCCCTACATTGAAGATGCCTAGTATTTTCACTAGAACATGTTTCTGACCTTTTCTTTGAGAAGCATGTACATACTCACTCTTTAATAAGTAGAAGAAACTACCCTAGACTACCTGAGTGGTTCTTCGTGCCATAAAACTCATCTCAGATTTTAAGAGTTAAAAATTGCTACAGATTTCTTCTCTCATTCTAGTACAATGAGAACTTACAGAAAACAGTAACATTTCCAAGTTTCTGATTAAATCTCTATGATACATCATCATGCTCTGTATTTATATATAAAACATATTTAATGGCTTCAGAAGTAGAGACAACATAAAGGGATCTATACTCATATGCCTAATTGTGAGTTAGATGTACACGCTCCCTTTATAAGAAACATCAAAATAGCCTCTAAAAAAATCCTGATTTTTTTCAGGCATTCACTACACTTTAATGGACCTTTAGCCTAATCTCTACTTCACAGTGTTAATGAAAATTTTCAAAGTCATAGCAATCAAGAATTTTATGAAAAAAGAAATTTCTAACATACACAAGTTTCCCATTTAGATTTCATGGGTAGAATCGGCTCTGGTTTAGGACACTTAAATGCATATGTAGTATGTTAATCTACAACCTTAGCCTCAAAGTTCAGAAAATGTTGACATATGATCCTAGTATTTTCATTAAAAACAACATATCAACAATTAGAGTGATAAGTTAATGAATTTAAATGTTAAAAACTAACCCTAAGATCATGCTTCTTTCTTTCATTTTCTCCACTTTTTACTCTTTTATTAGCTTCTGTTGGATGTCGTCTGTCTCCATGGGAAGATGCCTCTTTATATCCCTTTGACTTGTGCTTTTCTTCCTCTTCCTTGTCATAAGGTTTATGACTTCTCTCTTTTGAAAGTCTCTCTTTTCCTGGCCTAAAAGAATGTTCTTGTTTTTCCCTGTATCTCCTCTTTTCTTCTTTATCCAGCTCTTGATATTTCTGTAACTTGTGTCCCCGTTCACTTTCTTCAACTTCGATTGCTAAAAATTTGTCTATGCTCTTTTTGGTATTGTTATCCTGCAATGAAAAAATAACATTTAAGAGTTAGAAAGTTCTACAAAACTGTTTTATTTTACAAATCCATCATTTTAATGGTCAAAAATAGACAGATTTGTTAAGTACCAAATCTCTTTCTTCCAGCGTGGATCTTCCAGCCAAATTTTTTATCAAATATGATGGCGAAGCAACTGACAAATTATCACATAACTTGAGATTCTGAATAGTTCTTCAGAAACATTGCGTACTTGGCTACAGAAACGTCTTTGGGTTAGGTAATCTTTACACAATAATTTAATTCTTTATTTACTAGGTGATCTATTGTAAAATAGGATGCCTACTTACCAATATGCTTGAAATAAAGGCATATATAGCAGACAGAAAAAAAATGATGAAGCTGTACAAAAATAAAGCTGTTTGCTATCCAAATTTCATTTTACTTTAAAAAAAAAAAAAGTGAAGTATTTCCTTAAAACAGAATGGTTCTGATATATTTTGTTATGTATTTCGTACGCCTGTGAGAACCTTACTATACATGGCACTCTTGAATTTCTAGAGAGCGGGGTCTGATTTCTTCATTATTTTGCAATTTTATCTTATTTCATTACAAAACACTTCATTCCTTTCTCTTTCTTTACCTTCTTTCCTGTATGTCTTCTTTCTCGCTCTTCATCTCTTGTTTTCTCCTCTTCTGAAAAATATATGTAAAAATTGATGAGCAGACTTTATTATACTCAAACTCTGTACGTAATTAACTCTAGACTAGAAGAAAGCATTTCAAGGATATTGATTTCTAAAACATAATAGCTTTCTATAATAACAGATCGTTCATTTGAAATTCTCCCTCCAAAGCTGGTTATTCCTGTTTCCTTCCTGATGAACCCGTCTGTTCTCAATTGTCTTTTGTAATGGTAAGAGAAATGACACATGCTACTAACTCCGGCAATAACCCTACAACTTCGGGATTCAAACTGATCACTCAGTACAGAGTGCCAGGGCAGGACTTCTTTCCAAGTCAACTGACCAACAAAAGCAATTAAATCTCTTCAGAGGAAAGGAAACCAGCATCAAAATTCAAAAAAGCACCAAAATAAAACTAAGTTATGACAGGATTCTGTAAAGATTTATATTTCAGTAGTTACTCCAACCTGCCTGTGTTCATCCTCTCTGTATGGCTGCACAGTACTTCTACCTAAATATCAAATATTTCAAAGTAAAAGAGCAACACAAAGTAACATACCCAAACGATGTCGGCTTTTTTCTCTTTTTCTATAATGTTCTTTCTCTCTTCCTTCAGATGGTTTCAGATTATTTTGCAGGTCTGTTTGCTTTATCTCATGTCTTTTATGCTTTTTATCACGTTCTCTATCACTCTCCCTGTCTTTATCTTTCGGTACACTGTATCTTTCCTTATCCAAACTCTGCTCTCGAAGCTTAACTTGGTGTCTCTCTCTGTCACGTTCTCTGTGATGTTCTTTTCCCCTTTCTCTCTCTCTCATTTTATCTCTGTCTCTTTCAACAGATTTAAATCTCTCTCTCTCTCTTGTTCTTTCCTTGCTCTTTCCTCTGTCTTTGCGTTCATCTTTATGAGTGCCTGCGTCATGAACAGCCTTCTCTTTCCGCAGTTTCTTTTCTCTGTGCTTTTTGTCTTCATTCTGACCCTCTGGTTGTGATGCCTGGAGCACAAATAATAATAGTAATATATTAATTAATTTAGCAATCTATTTAGATATAGTATATACACGTGAAAAAAAAATCAATTTCAGGATTGCTAACTGAATTTAATTTCCCTAGCTGTATTAAAATGCTGATATATCTCTAGGCTTACTTTGTATGTAAAATAGCTAACACCATGCATGTATTTATTGTAAAGAGAACTAGTTAAGTGAGATTCATAAGCTGCGTTTTCAATGTATGTGGAAAGAATTTGGTAGAACAAACAGTGTAGAACTGCGCATCCTGTTTAGAGTTAGGTCAAAAAATTATCAGAGCATCTTAAAGCTGTTAGCTCACGTAGACAGAAAATGTGCCATCTTGTAAAATACGTAACAGAATCAAAGAGCAATGATAGATAACTGGGGCATCCCGTAACTGCCTTTAGAATAGAAGATTTGCTTTTACTTGAAGAGAAAGCAAAATACAGCATATAAAAGTTGTGAAAGAAAATTTTTGGCCTAGATCCCATGATGATGCTACTATTCCTATCTTTATTTTTATTTTTAACATTATAACAGATTATATTTGAACCTTCTTGAATCAAGTATCAAAACTCCCACTAGTTTCACTACATCCACGATTTTAGCTATTTATTTAATGCAGAACAAACAGAACTTTCTTTGATTGCAGTCAATGAGTACACTGAATTAAACTTTATCCATCTGTTTCACAGAAATGAAAGCCCAACCACACTACTTCTGTTGGAACCAAAACATTTTGTCTCAAATTTGTTTGCTTTAGCCTATGTGGAAGTAGAGGAAATGTTACTGAGTATCTAAAAAGTACAAAGTACTTATACTGTAGCACTGGCATTGAAGCAATGGGGAGCTTTGAAATGTAATTGGCAGAAAGCTACGTGGACAAGATGAACAAGTAGGATACCTTTTATCAAAGAATTAATGAGGATCTGCACAAGACACAGAAAGAAATACACATATTGGAAAATACCTCTTAAAAAAATACAGCACAAGATGAATATAAATGGTGTTACTAACTGGAGACTGAATACACATTTGGCCAAATGCCTTTGGAGAAAGTAATTAACCAGCTTAAAAGCACATGACAAACATAATAGATAATGACAGCAATTACAATATATAATACGCATGTAGGAAACTGAGTAAGTATATATAAAGTAGAGCTGTAACTTGGATTTGGGCAGTAGGCAAATCAGATCCCATTGTTTTATGTGGCCACTCTTTCTGAGAAGAAATGTCTCCTCATTTCCAACCTGAACCTCCCCTGGCACAACTTGAGGCCATTCCCTCTAGTCCTATCACTGGTTACCTGTGAGAAGAGGCCGACCCCCAGCTCCCCACAGCTTTCTTTCAGGTAGCTGTAGAGAGCAATGAGGTCTCCCCTGAGCCTCCTCTTCCCCAGACTAAACAACCCCAGTTCCCTCAGCCGCTCCTCACAGGACTTGTGCTCCAGGCCCTTCACCAGCTTCGTAGCCCTTCTCTGGACACGCTCCAGGGCTTTGATGTCCTTGTAGTGAGGGACCCAAAGCTGAACACAGCACTTGAGGTGCGGCCTCACCAGACAGTGCAGAGTACAGGGGGACGATCACCTCCCTGGTCCTGCTGGCCACACTGTTCCTGATACCAGCCAGGATGCCGTTGGCCTTCTTGGCCTCCTGGGCACACTGCTGGGTCATGTTCAGGCGAGCATCAATCAGCACCCCGAGATCCTTTTCCTCTGCACAGCTCTCCAGCCACTCTGCCCCAAGCCTGTAGCGCTTCATGGGGTTGTTGTGGCCAAAGTGCAGGACGTGGCACTTAGCCATGTTGAACCTCAGCCCATTGGCCTCTGCCCACCAGCCCAACCCATCCAGGTCCCTCTGCGGGGCCTACCCTCCAGCAGATCGACACTTCCCCCCACCTTGGTGTCATCTGCAAACTTACTGAGGGTGCACTCAATTCCCTCATCCAAATCATCAATAAAGATATTAAAGAGGATGGACAAGGCATAGCGTCTAGTGGAACAAGCAGTCAATCTTCTCTGTTTAGACTGTCAATAAATGACAGTTGCACCAGGGGAGGTTTAGGTTGGAAATGAGGAGACATTTCTTCTCAGAAAGAGCAGTCAGGCACTGGGATGGGTTGCCCAGGGAGGTGGTGGCACTACTGTCCCTGGGGGTGTTCAAGGAAAGGTTGGGCGTGGTGCTTAGGGGCATGGTTTAGTGGGTGACATTGGTAGTAGGGTGATGGTTAGACCAGATGGTCTTGGAGGTCTTTTCCAGCCTTAATGATTCTGTGATTTCTGTAAGGTAACTTAGTATCAAAAATAATAAAAATAAAATAAAATTACCCTAAGATGTTTCTGAAGTTCTTCTGATTTCCAAGTATCTTCTTTGGTTCTTCTCTAGAACAGAAAAGACGGCAAAAGGCAGTAATAAATTTGCAGTAAGAAATCATTTAACAAAGAATATTTTTTCAAAGGAAAGGATCAAGCTATGTATGGCAAGTAGTACAGTATCCTATATAAAATCCCAAACATATAATACATGATTGTTAATTTTTTTTAAGAGAAAATTTAGGTACATATTAGAAAACAAAGTAAGAACATTAATGATGCTAATAGCCTAAAAAGAGCATAGTCAATAGGTATTAGATAATGTAGTTTGAGATTTATTTTAAAACAGACAAAAAAAAATGTAGCCAACATTTAGACTTGATTTTCCAGTGCCCAAAAAAGTACATCTGCCACTTTTCTGAGGTCAACAGTTTTCATCTCACCACCACCACCAGAATATGATGCCTTTTATATATGATGATTTCCCACTTCATTCTCTGCTATTGCAGGAGACTAACAAATAGAGAGGGACCCTTTTTAAAGCTTGATGAAATGTAATACCTTTGAGAGCACCGTCCCTCCATCAATGAGTACAAAAGTGTCAGAGGAATTGCTGTACACACAGAAATAAATGTTTAGGACAAACTTTAAAAGGATTTATCTAAGTTGCTCACCTGTCTACTAATTTAAAAGTCCTATACACTCATTTAAATCCAAATTAAGATTAGTTATTTAAGCCACACTCGGGTTTAACTCAATTCATGCACCTGACAACACAGGGTCAAAAGATCTGTCAAAAGATATTAAGTGCCACAATTTACTGAACTCAAGAAGTTCTGTGAAACAATTTGACTTTTAAGCATCTGTCCCCTAAACTAAAGGTCAAGTTTGTTGCCTTATGAAGTCCGCAAACTAAGTATCCTTGCTACCTCAGACAATTATTTAAGATACCAAGAGGGGGCTCTTCACTCATAACCTAGAAAGACTGGAGTTTTTCAGAACTTAATCTTAAATTCTGTTTAAAATGTTATTCTTAATGTTGTTAAGAATTTTATGATTCTCTTTAACTGTGATTCTAAAGAAAAAGAAACAAAAGCAGTATGATATATTTCTGCAGTCTTAAAGCCAGAGAAAAGTACTTTATTATTTACATGTAAATATTTCTCTCTCTCATTTCCAGTATCAGTTACCTATCTGAGAGCTCAAACAGCATGAGTGAGAGCCTTGATTTGACAGAAACAATAGAAGGAGGCTTTCTCAAACACTGTAGCTGTACAAATGCCTCTGGATCTTTGACAGCCTTAAAACATGCCAGCACACCTGAATAAAATTAGATCAAAGTTTAGCATTCCATCACAATTCACTCATCCATCTCTTTTCAATAAAGAGGTTTGTGATGCACTACAGGTAGGGAAACGGTGTCAAAATGAAAGCTTTTAGAGTGTATCTAATGTAATGAAGTATCACAAACCTTGCCACACTTTTTTTCACAGTACTTTGTTCTCTATATTCACTAATTAATTGTAAAATCCAGATTGAAAAAAATAGTAATAATAAGTGTTTTTCCTAAAATATTTTTTCTAAAACTTATAGTACGATTTATATATATATATATATTTTTTTTTTTACAAATTTTGGCAAAAAAAATCATTTTTCCAAAAAAGTGATATGATACCATTGCTTTTCCAAGTGAAGATGTAACATAACTGCACACTGATACGTTGCAGTATGTTTTTTGTTCCTTTATTTTGGAGCTCTAAGAACTTTTCATAACACAACAGCACCACGCAAAAGTTATGTGGGTCCCTAAAGCACTATAAGCCTCAGCCGTTACAGAAGTAGCAGCTATCCAAGACTTTTCATTTATGATCTGAATCAGGAACAGCTTTGGGTGTTTTCATCAACGACCAGGTCCCTTCAGCAGGGAGGTCTGCAGCTGATGCAGCCACACCAACGAGAAGAGTTACTCCTCTAGCGGAATAATCCTTATTCCTCTAGGGGATATAAGGAATAAGGGCTTCCTCATGCTACGTGGGTGAGGGTTTCATCGTTGCAGTGACAAAATCGTGAGACTTGAGCCCCAGGGCAGCAGCAGAAGCGCTGGGGCCGCCAGCTGGCTGCGCCCCTTCACGCCCAGGGCCGAGCCTGGCAAGGAGCGGCCTCGACCAGCAGCGGAGGAGCCCGGCTGCCGGCCCCGCCTCCTCCCCTCCGGCTGCGGGCCCTCCTGAGGGGCACGGGGGCGAGGCGGGCCGGCCCCACCGCGGTCCCCTCACGCCTCTCCCGCAGCCCCGCCCGCCGCTGGCCGGCCCCTCACCTTATCGCCCTCCATGGTCGGGGGCGGCGGGGAGCCGCCACCGGGAGGGCACGAAACGGCGGCGGGAGGGCGTCCGGGCTCGCCTAGCGACCGGCGGCGGTGGGCCGGGCGGGGAGAAAGCGGGGAGCCCGCCCCGGAGCGGGCGGTGCTGCGGCCGCACGGCGTGAAGGGAAGGGGAGGGCGGCGTGAAATGGCGGGCGGCTGCGCTCCCCTGCCTCCGGCGTCGGCGTGAGGAGAAACGGCGGCGCCTCAGCAACACGTGTAAAGAGCTGCAAATGTAAAATAATAATAATCTCATAAATAGCATCGGAGCTATTTTCTGCAGCAGGGAGCAAGGGACGGCCTGCGGGGAAGGCGGGCGCTGCTTGCACGGCGAATATTTGCACCCTGCTAACGTGCTGCGCGATTTAACAGGCTGACTGAGAACTCCCCTGGGCGCTTGAAGTTCGTTTTTTTGTGTTTTTTTTTCTTTTTATTGGGGAAAAAATAAAATTGTAACTACATGAAAGGGGGGAATGAGTTTACTGAAGTATTTGTTATTAACATTTGTAGAAAGCTGATTATCGAGGGGGGGCAAAAGGCGTTTGAGAAAGGCATGTGAGACACAATCCTGAAGTTCAACAGTTGTTGTCATTAGACTTCAGAGATAAAATTTAACCCTGAGTTCTCGGCCTTAAATAGTCAGTTGGCAAATATATACAAATACGTACATCCTTGATGCAGATTTCTCCTATCCATGTTTCCTTGCTTTGTAACATAAATTAAAAAGGCTGTAAAAGTTGTATCTCTGTCTGGAATATGAGTTATTTTCCTTTATCATGTATCACTAAAGCAAATAAAGCAATTAGGATAAAAACAATGATATTTAAAAAGAAAAAACATTATGGCTTTTAAGAGCTATATTGCACTAAGCATCTATGAATGCTAAACTATTTATAAACATATGAATAATTTAGCTATCTTTGGTAGAGCAATAATAATCCATAAGCATTTTTATATCATCTTCCCTGAAAAAGTAGAAATGCGTGTACAAACCATCCTGGATTAATTCCAAGAGCTTTTTAGCCAAGGTGGTGAGGTGTTATAAATACATGGAACTATGCATCTGCTTAGTAAAGGATATTCTGCACATGTGATGTCCTCCATACAGAAGCTGAAGGACAAAAACTACCTTTAAGTACTCTAATTCAACTTGTTTTTAATAACAATACAGTAAGCACATATTACTAAAACCAGTAAATGCGACAGCAATACCAAAGACTGGACAGAACAAAATATCTTTTTTTTTTTTTTTCAAATTCTGGATGTACTATCTACTTCTTTAGAGTGTGCATATGTATTAGTTACCAAAAACAAACAAAAAACCAAAACATTTCAGCTGCCAGTAGCTTTTTATTCCCCCTAGTAGAGTACACTAGTCAAGCAGCTTTATGACGAGAAAAATCACAGATGTGGGAAGGCACCACTAGAGGGATTGTACAGAATTTTGCAAAGCTTAAAGCCAGTGATCAAACAAGCTTAACTGCTGCATGAGAGCACAAGTTGGAGGAACACCTGTGGAATAACAGAGCTAAAATTTGTGCATGTCGTTGTTTTTCTACCATCTATCAAAATAAATGACAGTTTATCACCAATCTAGTGAGGAAAAAAAGAAAAAGAAAAAAAATGTCAGTAGTTCTACTGTTTTTTCTAAAAATGGATGTTAGAGTCATGCGGACACATGAAAAAAAAAAAGAAAAAAAAAAGACATGCATTTCTTCTATCACTATACAGCATAAAAAGAAGCCCTACCTTCTCTTGGAAATAAAAGTGTGTTGTAAGCTAGGCTTTTGGTAGCCCTGAGAATTTTAATAAGATTTTAGGTAGTACACGATTTTGTATTTTGTCACTTGTTTTTCACCTGCACTGCTATCTGAAAAACATGAATACACAATAACAGCTTTTTATACTTTATAGTAATGTGCTATTATTTCTCTTTGGATATTCTTCTAATCCTATGATGCAATATTGCTTTTTTCTCCATTTGTGTGTAGAGTGACATACCACAGAATTACAACAAAAAAAAATACCAAAAATATGTACTCTCACAGCAACAATGTGGCAACCCTACATCATGTTTAAAAATTATCATTAAAAACAACAAAAAATATAGGTTTTGTATGAAGGAAGAGACTTACCAAGATCTAGGTTTTGCAGTTCCCCCCCCCCCCCCCCCCCCCTTTTCTGCTGAATTCTGAATTTCTGGTGAATTCTGGTGAATTATAAAATTCACCAATTTCTGCTGAAGATGAGAAGAAAACTCAAATACTATTATCAGTGTAGGTGCACAAGTGACCTCTCACAAAGTGTTCAAAATGCTTTTGGTAGTCATTCCTCCAGACCCATAAACAGAAACAGCAAAAATGCGGATCTCTGAAGTGACCTATGTGCCTCTAGTTTTGAACCATAACTTGTAAGAGTACTGTTAGGGGGAAAACAACAACAACAACCACAAACAAACAAAAACCAGATGATGATCAAGGTGAAAACTGAAGAACATATTATAGTGGAAAGTATATATGTCTTCAGCAACAGTAAATATTTGAGCATCTTATCATGGGACTGCTATTTATGCATTCAGTGAAAATGAAGGCAGATTGGGTTATACCAGAGATCAGAGATACATGGGTTTGTTCCAAACAACAGAAGCTCTATATACTGATGGTAGAGTCTTCTAACTCTTTTTCTGCTACATATTAGATAATTTGAAGCAGGTAGAAAATATTTATGCTATATGCTAGATGATCTGAAGCAGGTTGAGACAGCAGGACAAAATCAAACCCAGAAGTACACTTAAAATATGTTTTCTATTAATAATGCCTTTTTTTTTTAGCTAAAAACTCCTATCTGTGTAAACATTCTCATATTTCTATTCATAGTTAAAGATTTCTATTCAGTAGTTAAAAATCTGTAGAGAAAAGTTACATATTGAAACAAAGGTGCTGACTAAAATAAGGTCAAATCAAATAAGTATCAAATACTGGTTTTCAGGAAGATTAACTGTTAATCTGGAAGCAACAATTAAAATTGTTTCCCAAACATATTTTCTTGAAGTTGGGGGAAACCTAGATTGTTCTTTTTCATCATATAAACTAAAATTAGCCAATTTTTCTCATCCTCCCCCCCCCAAAAAAAATATATAAATAAGATCTTTTTAGTAAGCTATTTGAAAATATATTACTATATATAAAATATAAAATATATTATTATATATGTTAAAAAATATTATTGGTACTTACTGGATAAAAGGCATCATAGCAAACTATTGTAATCCCAGGGTTTACTCCAATGGAAGCTAATGAGTTTTAAACAAATAAAAAAAGAATCCTATGAAAAGGGGGAACAAACAAAAATAACTAAGAATTTATATAAAGGAATATTGTAATAAAAAAGTATTAATTAAAATTCCAAGGAGGCAACGGGCCTACAAAGCAGGATAAGAAAAGAATAAATATTATCTGAGATAAATGTAATCAGCTCTGTAGCTGATATAATTCACTATAGGATACTTAAGGAAAAGCCAGAGTGATCTCTGTGGTATAAGTACCTTCAAGTGTTCTTGACATGTTCAAGAAGACAGCTATTGTAAGTATCAAAAAATAGGAGGATCAGGAAATAAGTGAATTAGCTTAACAAACCCAAGTTTCTGGAGCAAATTATTCAGCAATTTGCCAACACCAAAAAAAGATAAGAGTAAACAAATAACTTCTGTTTATCAGGAACATTGTATCAAGTGCTCTAAGAGAGTGACTTTAACTTAACCCTCAAGCAGCAGAGTTTGTATCTTAACAAGGCTCTTTTGTCTCTATTATAATAATGGTATGCTAATTTCATACCACCCAGTTTCTTCACCAAAATACCATGTGAGGCCAAGTTGGTTATCTACAGAAGTTCTAAGAAGTCAGCTGTAACCTCTTTATCAGAACTTTCTCTTGATGTTACAGATAAATGCTTTCAATTAAATATTACAAGATCTCGCTTTTGTTTTCCTATTTGATTGGCGCTGTATCACTCACCTTTAGTTCTAATTAATCAGACTTCTGTATCGACTAATTCATCATTCTGGCCAGGCTCAATGCTAGGTTGTCAGGCCTACAATTATGTGTTCGTCATGCCAAATGCTACTACAAGATTCATTTTTTTTATACTGTGCTTCTCTGAGGTATTATTGGCTGTACGGGGTACTCTGCCAGTTCTATAACCAGCTCATTTGCAGAACGCACAGAGACATAAAGGACAGCAGAATAAAATGTTGCATATGGTAAAGTGTTAGTTGGCATAACATCATGTTAATTCAATCACTTTTTTTTTTCTCCTGTTTTGAATTTCAATTTTGTTTTTTGATACAGTAATATTCTGGTTCTGATACTGTGAAGCTAAACAGGGAAGTAAAATGGAGCAATGGAGTCCAAGACCTATAACGAAGGACTTGAAAAAATGAGAAAATCATGACAGTATTTTCAGTAATTGAAGGAGCTGTCAAAGAATACAGCCACTTGTACTAGGTGTTACTCAACCTTAGGACTGAAGAATTCACAAGAAAGTTTATATAAGCAAACCAAGTATTTAGGAATATAGTAAATGCAAACAGACGGACAACACAAAACCACACAGACAAACAACCCCCCACCACATTTACTGTAGTTTGATATTATTGGTATCCAAATGGGTCACAGTCCCACTTGCTATCCCCAGTTTAAAAATTAAAAAAAAAAAAAAAAAAAAAAGCTTTTGTAGAGTATTATGCTGCCTTGCAGTTTCCCAACCATCTGGGAGGAGTGTTGCCAGCAGGTCAAGGGAGGTGATCTTCCCCCTCTACTCAGCCCTGGTGATGCCACACCTGGAGTACTGTGTCCAGTTCTGGGCTCCCCAGTAAAAGAGGGGCATAGGACTACTGGAGCGAGTCCAGAGGAGGGCTACAAAGATGATCAGAGGACTGGAGCACCTGTCATACAAGAACAGTCTGAGAGAGCTGGGCCTGTTTAGCCTGGAAAAGAGAAGACTGAGGGAAGACCTCATTGATGTATAAAAATATCTGAGGGAAGGGTGTCAAGAGGTTGGAGCCAGTCTCTTTTCAGTTGTACCCATGACAAACTGAAGCACAGGAGGTTCCAGCTCAATATGAGGGGGCACTTCTTTACTATGAGGGTGACAGAGCACTGGAACAGGTTGCCCAGAGAGGCTGTAGAGTCTCCTTCTCTGGAGATACTAAAAACCCGCCTGGATGCCATCCTGTGCAATGTGCTCTAGGTGATCCTGCTCGGCAGGGGGGTTGGACTAGATGATCTTCAGAGGTCCCTTCCAACCTCAGCCACTCTGTGATTCTGTGAATGTATGGCCATTTAGTTTTCTTTGAGTCATCCGTTGTGTCTGAGTGCAGGCATCGAGGGAATTTGGAAAGATGACGTAAGAAGAACACAAGTTCCAGTTTTGCTGTGCAATGCTAGTCAAACAGCTTTTTCTTTTGTACTATTTCCTTTCTGACTTTCCATTTCTCTGGATAATTGAGATGAGGTTGTTTTCATTTCTTAAGGATGTGAAGTTAATAGAGCTTCCCTTTTTGTCATTTGTATGTTTTTCATAACTTTTTAGCCTATGGGCTAAATTTGCTCACCCCTGCCTGCAAATGCTAGTCTCAGAGCCCTGAAACTTTTGTGAAAGTTGGCTGAAGAGAGGAGAAAGAGCCCTGACTGCCCCGCTGAGTGGAAGGTTGGGCACTTATATCCAGATGAATAACACTCCTCATAAATGCTGAGATTAATCAGCAAGGGTGTACCAGCAAACTGATAAGCAAGGACAAGCAATAGCTGCTCCTCCCAAAATTGGTGGGGTTATATTATTGACAAGATAAAGGAATGGTAGGAGGAAGACATGTGAAGAAAGCGTATCTATAAAGGGACATGGGATGCAAACCTGTAGAAAATCAGGATTTATTAGTTCTGCAGATCAGGACTTGTGTAATCCCAAGAGTCTGGATTGTGGGTGCCACCCCAGGTACTCCTATATATTAACAAGATGACAAAGGAGACAGCTTTATCTGAGGATGTGAGAGCAAAACTTCAGGCAGCACCTGTTGTAACCCAGGCGTGGAGTGACCAACCCCTGGCTCCTCTAAGCTGTGTATCAGTCCATCTTTTAATAACATCCCTCAACAGCAAACAGAAAAACGCGAAGCTTTCCATAGAAGGGCGTAACAGGTGGAAACCTTTCAACCACACGCGTGGCTACAGAGACTGGGGAGAAGCCGCGGCGTGCCTGTGAGGAGGCACGAAGCAGCACCGAGGTGCCCGCCATCGCGTGCCTCCTCACAGAGCTCCTCCACCGAGCGGGGAGAGCTCGGTCGGGAAGCGACGAGGGGGTCCCCTCACGGCTCGACTCTTCCTCGGGCAGGCCCCGAGCGGCGGGGAGGGAGCCCCGGGGCCGCCCGGGATTGCGGGAGGCGGCGGCGGCAGGAGGGAAGGGGGCGGCCGGCGCCTCCCCGCGGCTGGGGCCGGGCCGGGCCGAGCCGAACGCGGAAGCGGGCGGCGGCTGGTGTCGGTGCGCGGCCAGCGGGGCCGGGCGCAGGATGCGAGGAGGAGGAGGAGAAGGAGGAGCAGCGGGAGGAGCGGCAGCAGTCGGAGGAACCGCCGCTGCGGCAGCATGAGCGGGGCCGCGGCGAAGCAGCCCCCCGGAGCGGGGTCCGCGGACAAGGCGGCGGCGGCGGCCGCCGGGGACTCGGTGCCGGAGCCGCCGCCGCCGTCGCTGCTGAGCGTGGACGTGACGGGTTTGGTGTCGCAGTTCGCCAGGAGCTTCGTGCTCATCTTCCCCGTCTACGTGCTGGGCTACCTGGGGCTGAGCTTCAGCTGGGTGCTCATCGCCCTGTGCGGGCTCTTCTGGATCCGCAGGCACCGCGGCGGCAAAACCTCCCGCCTGGGCCGGGCTCTCGCCTTCCTGGAGGACGAGGAGGAGGCGGTGCGGCTCAGCGTCTCCTCGGCGGATCTGCCCGCCTGGGTGAGTGCCCAACAACGCCCTTCGGCGCTTCCGAGGGAGCAGCCGAGCCCCGCGGCCGGCCTCGGGCCCGGCACCTCCGTGGTGGCGGCCGCCTCCTCGTCCCCGGGCCGCGGGGCACGGGCCCGCTGCAGGCCCGTAGCTGGAAGGGAGAAGGCGAGGAGCTGCCGGCCTTGGGGTGCCCGGCCCCGCTCCGCCAGCCTCCCTCGGGACCCGGGACCGTCCCTCGGCCGCGGTGGCCTGGCCCCGCCGCCGCCTCCCGGCCCGTTAGCGCCTGAGGCGGCCGCCCTGCCGTGCCCTGACCGCCGCCGCGGACCGGGCTTCCCTCGCAGAAATAAACTTTACCTCAGGCTTTGGGTTACCTTTTTATTATTTTGTATCTTTTTTTCCTCCATCGGATGGCAGCGACTCCCGCGTTTGGGACGTCGCGAGGTCTCTGCGATATCTTGTGACTGGGGAAAAAGGTTTTTTTCTTGAAAAGTTGAGAGCAGAGGCTGACAAAATCAGCTTCTTAACGGTTTTAAATAAAGTGTTACTTAATAGGGAATGACAGAAAAATGAGGTGGTATTCTTGGCTGCTTTCAGGGCTGTGAGGGGAGGGCTAAGGTGAGGGCGCTCAGGTGGCTGTACTCAAGCATCGCCGTGGTTGGCTTTAAAAGGTTTTCTTCGAAAGTGGAACATTCCTTTGAAAGTTTGGGGCTTTCTGATAAATATTTACAGCTACCATTTTCAGCCGAAGCTCAGCTTCAGAGCTGACTACTAGCTCTTTGTAATTTTTACCTGTGGTGTTAAATTTCTTTAAACACAGCTAACAGCCAGCCACCCAGCAGCGCTCATCAAGGCCTCGGGTGTCCTGTTCTGCTAGGGTAATCCGCTGTGAGGAGCTTGATGCTATCTTGGTCTCCACATCAGAAGTCTTGGGGATTTCTGCTGAATCTTTCCATGTGATTTTGTTGCTGCCTGTTCTCTGCTGCTCAGTGATAGCCACCCACGTCTCTGCAGGGTGCTCTGTGCAGTGGCTAGGCACCTGGCAGGCTTGCAATGTTCAGTATCCAAGTTGTGGTCTCCTTGTCATCAAACTGTACCTGATGTTACCTGTTCCCAGCTCTAACAAGGAAGTTATGCGAGTTTCAGACATCCAGAGTGAATATAGGGTATAGGTGTGAAATTGGAGGCTTCTTACTTCTGTTTTCTTGTGTCTTTTACCCTAGTTCTTTTTACAAGATCGTGGTAAACACGGGAACTGTGTATAAAAGAGATGAGGTGGTTTTACTGCTTGAAGCTGAGATGTAAGTCTTAAATAAACTGGCCAATAGCTCTTACGTTAGCTCTATGATTGCTTTTTTTTTTCCCTGTTACCATGCAGTCATATAATGGAAATGTTCTGATTTGACGCATTTAAAATAAATTAATTGAACCTGGGTTTGTTGTGGAGGGTTGTGTAAGTAACTATGTGCCAGTAACTAGGCAGTGGATACTCAAGCTTAGTGCTGTGTGTAAACTCTAAATCATGATTAGTTACCTTTGATAAAATGGCAATTAATTCTTGCATGCAGTTGGCCAAATACCTAAAAATTGAGAAAGGGGCCTCTGGACTTTAGTGTACACTGTGGGTAGAAATTCATAGAGAGAAATGAGTGCTGGCTGCAAGCACCTGCATATCATAGTGCTGTCAGAAAGCAATTTATCAGTATGCAGTGTTTCCCTGAAGGTGTGACCGTCTGATACATCAGTTGGCAGTTGTATTGTAAATCACTCTTTTCTTTTTCTTTTTCTTCCTCTCTTTAATCATATTGTTAAATCTTAAAGGTCTCGTTTCTTTTCCTTCTGCTAACTGTATGCTATATTCTGGAAGTATGCATCCAAATAAACATAGCTTCCAGATTGAATGCAGCCTGGAAAACAGAAGTCTGTTGAGGACTGAGGGCCAATCAAAAGTGGTCTTTGTCTGCTCTCATAGTCATTAAGCTTCTAATGACTCTTTTTGCTATCTGTGTAACTTGTCTTGGACAATGGCTATTCTCTTTCCTTCTGTTTTCTATATGTTATCCTAGAGAATCACAAATTTCAATCATATTTTGAGTAAGAGACAGTGGACAGTATATGGAGCCTGATATCTCTTACTATTGATTGATTACTGTTCCAGTTTATCTCTCTCAATGTGAACTCCAAACTAATGTGTGCTCTTTTGGTTTCTGATCATGGAAATAAAGTTAAAATGCAGCATTGTCTTACCCAAGTAAGTTAAAATATAGGGCATTTTCTATTCTTCAGGGACTAAAACTGAGATGCAGTAAGCTGTTTTTCAATTAGCATTACCTAACATCCTAAACACTTATTTGCTTCGTGGTATCTTTTTTTTTTTTTTTTTTTACTATTCTTATTAGAAAAGAATTTCAGGTGAGCAGCATTGTATGTGAAGTGTGATTTTTATTATTTTTTCTTTTTATTTTTTACTCTTACCTGCATTACGATTGATTACTGCATAAGCCATTTATCTGAGGTATGCAGTAATACTTCACTGACTTACTTATTTTTAAGAAAGTGGTTATTGCAGGAGTAGTGTGTTAAGATTTGTCCTGTGACTATGCTTAGTTATGATTTGCAAGTAATACTATTGTGCTATCACACTACCGTTAGTAATGTTAATTATTAGTTTCCTAAAAAGATTTAATTTTTCCGTAACCAGATGGTTATATGATAAGAACGTTCTGTTCTGTGAAAGGAATGAATTCAACATGAATATTAAGTCATTTAAAATGTAAATACTCTGTTATTTAAAATATTATGCTTAAAGATCACACGCTAGAACATAAACTCTTCAGGAAGCAATTTTTCTTCTCTGTTCCTTGCGCTTTGTATTACTAATTCAAGTGGATGGGATCAAGAAATATTTTGTTCGCTGTCGTAATAAGATCTGTACTCATAGGCCTGCTAACATGTAGTTATAGCTCTGCTGCGTGTTTGGGAGCTGTCACTGGTTATGTGGGGTGGGAGGGAGGGGAGTTGGGCGCTTTTCCAAGTCATTTGAATTAGGCAGCAGAATTTACAATGCAAAATGACTGGAGATCAAAATGGTCTTTAAATAAAGTCAGTGTTTCCCCTGTCTTAGCAGCGTTTCATACGCTATATGTATTTTATACTGGAATAAATGTAATTAAGATGCAAACATATATAAGGAAAGCAGCAATTAAGAATCCTTACTTTGAATAGAGAAGGTAGGAAACCAGGACTGAAATTTTAAAGGCAAGGCATCATGTTGCTTTAGATGATGAAATTCCATCACTGTTTTAAAAATAGAAGTGGTGTAACCAATTTACTTCATTCTTTCTCAGAACAACCAAAAAGTTATCTAGTTTTTCCGTTTTAGGGGATTTGGGATTGTTTTATGTTACTTTCATGATGTATTTACAGTTACTGTTCAGCATTGTTTTGGATAAGTGAAATTTACTCCTCTTTTCTTCAAAGTATAGATAAAGGCCATGCTGACTTTTTTTCCCCTGGATTAATTGTAAATTTGGCCTGGTACCAGGGCCTGTATCTGTGCAGTCTGTCAGCAGTCAGCAGGAGACCAAAATAGGAACAAATCTTAGCGGTTTTAGATAATTGATTCTGAAAACATGTTTGGACAAATTTTTTTGTTTCTCTTTCCAAGTATTATATTATAATGAAACTAAAGTAGTATACATCTTTGAAGTAAAAGTAGTGTCATATTAATATATTAATTACAAATTTGTGATAGTATTTTGTGTCCTATAGACTTGAGTTTCTGCTGTAGTTTGGAGTGATTTTTATGGTGGTATTAATTGTTTTTCTCACCTACCTTAAGGTACGGGAAAAAGCCTGCCCAAACTGAGATAAACGTGTGACTAGTCACCTGTTCAAGTAAGCCGACTTAGAGTGGTAAAAAAATTTGCTAGGTACTCCTCTTGGGAAGTGGTATGAAATTCTTGTGCTCAGGTAGTATTTTGAATTGCTGTATCATTGCTGTACCTGTAGGGAAGATACTTGTGTGTACCATTTTTGGTAGATGCTGATGTACAGCTCCAGTAATCCATGAATTATCAACCCAGGATTAGATGAGTGTTTTTTCGCAGTGGTTCAGCAAAGTATGGCTTCTGTGGTAATTGCATACTTGTTAGCTGAGTGTTGGATTGAATGTTGAACAAACCCCTAGTGTTTAAAGGATCACAGACTGTTCTGGGTAAAAGTAGTCTTTGGAACATGTGTGAGAAAGGAAATTGTGATTTGTAACTATGAAATGATTTGTATTTAGTCATGTATATCCTTTTTTTTTTTTTTCAAACCCTTCTATGAGCTTCTTGTAAAATACTGTAGTTACGTGGTTAGGGGAATGAAGATTTCAGTATTTACTGATATTAGGAAGGCAGACCCAGTATGTTCGTGGAAGAAGATCAGTTAAGCAGGTCTAAGTGCAGAGTCATATCCTGTACTGAGTTGCATCTGCAGAGTACAGAGGATCGAGGTGGTGGTGCTCTTACTTGTATTTGATATGACAGCTTCTGGATGCTGTAAAATCAAACCTGTGAACTGGATCTTAGATTCAGGACAGGAAGCTCCAAAGACTCCGTACTGATGGCTATTGAATATGTACTCGGTAAACCTGATAAAGCAAAAGGACTTCTGCAATGCTAATTTGTTTTTTAATTCCCACAGAACAAAAAGAGCTTTCTCTCAACTTACAACTTCAGCTAACGCTGTTAGCTATGTGAATTATAGGTGAGTTTTTATGCAGCGTACTAAAACATAAAAAGGGGGATATGAGCCATTGTTACACATCCTCCTCATCCTTTCTCCAAATGTTAGTTGAGAATGTTAGATTCAATATAAAAATGACTTCCATGTATGTCTCCTTAATGCTAAGCTGCATCTAATCAGTTTAGATGGTGAGTGCTGCAGATGGCCATATCCTGTGGGCTGCCAGCCTGCATCTGGAAAGTATGAAACAGCGTGAGTGAGGATGGAGTAATAACTTGTGAGTACTGAACAACTGAAGTCCACATCCTTCTGCCTGATGCATTTTTTTCAAAACTGCCTTCTGTTCTAGATGCCTGATGGTGTATGTATACACACACATGTACTGGGTGGTTTAGTGGTTGTGGGTTTTTTATTTTTTTGGAAGAAGTTTAATTTGGTTCAGTATTACTTCTTGTACCTCAGAAGGTGACCTGGGTGGCTTTCTAAGAGTACGCCATAGGTAAGAATGATGGGTTCTAGGAATGGAGAACCAGGTGGAAAAAAATTAACTTTTATGTTTGACATTGATAATATCTTCTGTTTCTCAAATAAAGTTTTCAGATTTACTGTATTAAAACTATGCTGAGCTGACTTCTGTCTCATACTGCTTTCTGTCATGTAGTAATGGGGTAAGCATCACTGTATGATTCATACAGAAAGATCCTTTTTCAGAGTGTTTATGGTAGAAAACCGTGTGATGAGCTGATGTTTATCAACATGATATCAAATTACTGTAGAAAAATATTGACCTGAAAATATTAGTATGCTTTTGAACTGTTTTTAGGTACAACAGACATTCTAGCTATCTGTGTATAATGGATTTTTTTTTTCAATATAACAAACTGATGCTAACCAACAGTTATCAGTGACTTTTGTGATGTGCTGTTTGTCTGAGTAACTGAAGTTTTGTGCCTTTTTATTATGTTTAAATTTTACTTTCACTTTGGTCTGCCAGTGTTGTTTCCATGCCAGAATAGTCTTTGAATACAGGGGTGGGGCCACCTTGAGCCATATTTGAATAGGTAGGAGTCATAAAGATCTTGTCAGTAAAGACTGAAGCTTTGTGGAGGGGGGGAAGGAAGGCTAGAGTAACAGTCATCCTTTTCTGCCTCTTCCACGAGCTGCTTCTGGCTTTAGAGAAGGATTTACTGCTTCTTGAGACTGTTGGCACATCACAGAGTGTAGTTGGATATGCATTCTAAATTATATTTTTATTTTTATCTTTTTGCATGTGAGAGCCTGCTGGAAAATAGGGAGATGAATCAAGGTTATCATCAAAACATTTTCGTAGTAGTTTACAGTAATGACAGCCTGCTGTAGAAATTTTAAGCATTCAAAACAATTCTTTGGTGTCCCGTTCTTGTATTTTAAAATGAAAGAACAGGTAGCATTTTGTTTCTAGTAAGATAAAAATCTTTGTCTTAAATAATTTGATTTATATTGCAGTTTATTTTTCCTTTTATCCAGCTGTCACTAATTATAGCATAGAAAAAGTTTTCTAATTGCAGACATTGCCTCGAGTGTAACTTTTTGGAGCTTTGCAGCAATTTCTTGCTGACCATATGCCTGAATATGAGCTATGGGTTTACGGAAGCTGTTTTCAAAATGTGTTTTGAAATGAGGTTTTAAAAGAATGCAGTTTTTTTTAAATATCCCCTGTAGCATCTGAAAGAAGGTTTGGTAGAGCTTTATAGTGTATCAGTGTATCATAGTGTATAGTGTATCAGATTCTGAAAGCAATGGTTAATGATTATAAAGTGACCTATGTCACTGATTTGTTGTGTTTCAGCATGTAAATACAAAGGAATCAATAAAAAAAAAAGAGTATGGTCCTTCTGGAAGCATTGCATAAACAAGAGATTTTTGCATTAGGCACTGATAATGTAGGTAGAGAGTTGTTCCGAACATTTTCAGCCCATGAAGTCTCATCTTTCTCTTTGTTTTCCTTATTCTCAGACAATATAAATTAAATCTGATACTGTTCTTTCCTATGGAAGGTGGGAATGTTCACCCCAGCAGCCAAACTTAAATCCTTGTCTTTGGATGATGTGTGTGAGCACTTAACGAAACAAAATACGAGGTACTCAAGTGTGAGTAAGAACAGTGGGAAAGAGTATTTTGGTAAGAAAGGGGTGTGTCTTAGTTTGAAACAACTGTTTGAATTAAGTAGGTTATGAAACTGAACTGCTTAGGTCTAACATTTTATCATTTGTATAACTTTTGGATTGTATGGCACTTCGATATTTCTGATTAAGATTTCTATCAGGTGAATAAGGGAAGTATTCTTTAAAGTAACGAAAGAAGATGTTAGATGGGGAAGAATCAAATAAAGAACTTGCTAAAAGTGGCCACCTGTGCAATGGTTGAAGCTGGTTGCCAGCGTGGTGTGTTTGACAGTGTATGTGGTTCTCCAGGATGGCTTGAACTCACCCAGGACCCTTTTCAGTCCCCTCTGCCATACACTAAATGCTTTTCTTATTTTGCAGCAAAAAAGAGGATCTAGACAGCAGTTGCTTTTCTTACACAGTCTTAATACTTTTTCTGCGGAAGCTTTGACATCTCACTGGATGGGAGAAAAGTTCTGTTGGGGCGAGCAGGGAAGGATGACAGTGTAACCGAAGATGTATGTGACGTTTTGTTTTGGAAAATAAGGATCTAATTTAATTTTTTCTTTCTGGCACTTCCCAACTTTTCTGTGTTCTGATTCCATGAATGTCATTCCTTTTACTATGCTTTTCATGTAAATTTTGTGACTAAAATGACCATCAAATCACAAAATGGATCATTGTCATGCCTGGTTAGTGGGGCTGTTCAAACTTGCCACGTGAGCTAATGGAGTAATTGGTAGAACTAATAGATTCCTTCTCCGTTGACTTCAATTAGTCCAGATTAAACTTGCATTGTATGGAAGTTTCATTACAAAGGTGAGGTTCAAGAATCAGAATCATAGAATCACAGAATATTTTGGGTTGGAAGGGACCTGACAGATCACCCGGTTCCAACTCCCTGCCATGGGCAGGGACACCTCCCACCAGGTCAGGTTGCCCAAAGCCCACTGTGTCCTTTACTGTTTTTGAGGGCTTGTGTTCAGCATGTATGTCTTGTTAAATCCATTCCATTTGCCTCATCTCAAGATACTTTGCGTTGATCTTTCTCTTGTTCCCTAACATAGTTCCGTATTTCTCGGAAGCTCACAGTTCAGGTGAGCTGTGTTCTGTCTCTTCTTGAGTCCCCCTGGGGTGTTGTTTTAGGAGGGGAGATGCTCCTCAGACTTTCTGCAGAGCCATTTGATCCCCATGCCCAGCCCAACTCTAGTTTTTATTCCCACATAGCTTCTACCAAGCTCCATGTAGCAGTCTTTGTTGGACTTGCAGAGCTCTTGTTTTCTTTGCAGTTTAAATGGTGCAGCCTTTTGACCGTTCTGTTCCATTTTTGTGCTTCCTGTGATGTTCTTAAAAGAAGAAAGTGAGAATGTTCAAGCTTCTTCCTATTGAAGTTTTATATACATTCTTATGAGTAAGGAACCAGTTTTATTTGGAAAACTTTTATTTGTAAGTGAAGTCCTGCTTTCCTCTGTGTTTCAATAAGCTTACTGCAGAGAGAATCAGGGAGACCAGTAGTTAAAAAGAACGAATCTGGAGTTTCCAAACAAAGTAAAAGTGCACTCCTGCCAAAACAGCTGTCCTGCACCCAGGTGCAAAATTTCTCCCTGCCTTCCTGTGCCAGCATTAGCGTTTACCTGGCCAGTTAATCACAGGCTTTGTCAGGCTGGATGGGGCTTTGAGCAACCTGGGCTGGTGGGAGGTGCCCCTGCCCATGGCAGGGGGGTGGAACTGGATGGACTTTAAGGTCCCTTCCAACCCAGACCATCCACTGATTCTATGGCCAGTTCCTCTAGTTAGCTTACTGTGCAGCCACACGCGTGCTGGTGCCTACAGAAAGGAGGCTGGGGAAGCCAGTTTTGATATGAAATGAAGCGGTGCCTTTTGTGAGAGGACCCTCTTAGCAGGGAGTGGCAAGAAACGCTGCTGAGATACTTTTGATGGGAAGCACAGTGTGAACCTGAGCAGTTTATAATGCCGAGCTGCACATCCAGCTTCTCTGATAACATTGAAACAGGCCTGTTAACATACCTAATTATCAAACATATAAACCCTAAGTACTTTGAGCCAACTTCAAAGCCAGCCCCGTTTTTAGTGGGTGGTTGGATCAGATGAGCTCCAGAGGTCCTTTCCAACATGTTGTTCTCTGATTGTTTTTGTTTTAAGCTATCGTTTAATTAGCTTTCAGTCTCCAGCTGCGGCTTACAACTAGTAAGAAACCTTTTCTGCATAAAAAGCCAGTATTTACTTAACTATTAAGTGTACCAGCAACAAAAGTAGATGATGGCTATCTTTAGAGAGAGGTTCTGTGGGAGGTAGTGAGACTTCTGAAGTCATTCAGATGCCTGTCAGCTAAATAGCTAGTATTAAGGCTCTGTGCAGCAAATTGCTAAAACACAGCATTTTTCCGATGGAACTCCAGTTATATAAATAACCTTTCGGAGAGGAGCGTTCCTGCGTGAGTCACTGCACCAAGTTTTGTCTGCTACACCCTGACGTGACTACAGGACTCTCGACAGCACTTGGGAACCTGAACCAGGGCTAACGGTTTTCAGCCGAAGCAGCCCAGGATTCTGCCTCAGGAAGTTGTTACTAGAAATACGAAACTAGATTTACTTGGCTGAAAATAGCCATCACATGATGGACAGGCATTACATTGTCATTTGGCTGTCCTTATCGTATAGCAGCCTGGGTCAAGTTTACATTAGGTCAAAAGCAGGCTCTTTCCCCTGAGAGAGTTGTGATTGTGAGTTTAATTGCCCACCTTTTTACGTCTGTTTTAATGAAGACTTGAACTGAGAGAGTCTAGTTCAGGCTCTCGCCCTGTTGTTTTCATAACCTTTGTTTGCATTCCTTCCGATAGATACTGGCTCATGTGAATTATCCAAAGCGACTGAAATAGTTTCTTTGGGGAAGGTTTGGAAGATTAGCACCAAATACGAAATTCAAAATGTATTCCCAACCTGTTGTCTGTCGGTATCCCATCACTGTCTGTTTTAAAGGGCAGGTGGGAGGAAAGCAGGTGGATCTGCGTGGAAGCACAGTGTCTCCCTGCTTCATTTTTAAAAGTAACCGCGGGATATGCCGATGTGTGAAGGTGATCATAAATCCTGAAGTGTTCTGGTTTGAATTAACCCTGCAGTATTACCATCCACACTTCTGTTCTTAAAAGTTGTGCGTGTTCAGTTTGAAATAGCTTACTGGGGAAAAAAATGATCGTGGGAAGGAAGAAAATGCAGGTAGAGCTTAGCAGCTGAGGAAGCTCTTAGTTTGGTGTTTATGCACTATTACTTCTTCTTTGTAATACATGGTTCTTCAAGCCTTATTTCAGCTCCCCATACCTTGATATAAAACAGTATGTGTGCTTTCTCGGATGCCGTTCTTCACACAGCACACTCCGTAGGCTGCTAAGCTTTGAAATCCAACAGTGAGTAAGTTTACAACTTCACATCCAAAATCTTGACAAGAACTCGTGCGGCATTCCTCTGCAGGGAAGAGTTTTACGAGACAGGCTCTGAGGTGTTTGTGCAGCCTTACAGAGCGAGCCCTCGGGGCTTGTTGGTAGTTAGCATGTTTCACCCGTTTGCGTGTTTCCAAGCAGAGTGCCATTACTGCAGCGAATATATATTTCATTTGCAGAAATACCTTTCAATTTCTTTCCTTTCCCTCCACCCAGCCTATTGATTGATCAGGTTAGTTGTTGAACTAGGATGCTAACTGCTTTTGTATGCATGGCTAGGAAGTTGTCTTAGCCTAGTAATCAGGTTTATGGTGCTGACTAACTATATATATTTTAAACTACTGTGTTCCTCACCCAATTACTTTCCTCCTAAAATACTTGGAACTGGAAAGAGAACGCTTTTCCACCCACCCACCCTCTGCCAGTTAAATGTCAAATAGCAGCCAGGAAATAAGGGAATTTTTCCGTGCGGTAGGGAGGGGGGGAATCTGGGTGCTGGCTTTTGAGTTGTATGTGGTACAGGAATATCTGATAGCGATAAATTAGACAGTTGATTAGGTGTGACTGATAAATTAGATTAAAATGTAGTTGTTTCTCTGTCTCTATTTGCTCATGGTAGTCTTCATTTCGGTTTATCTTTTAGGGAAAATATTTGAGCTTTGGAATGTGTCTTTTTCCCCCTCCTCTTTGTAGGGTGTGTTAGGTATGAGCACCGTGGTGATGCGAATGTGCTTCAATTGTCCGTGCTCCTTTGATAACATCGTTTTTCTTACTTCTGTCTTGTTCATTTAAGTCTTTATTGTGATAATTAGCTCTCTGCTAGATTTGTCTGTGTATAAAGCATTTTAAAGAGCTGTGCATAGTAAGTGTTTGTGTTATTTTTGGTCTTACATAGACGTATGGTAATTGAAAACTTCTGCCAACAGTTGTGTTTTTCCAGTTCCTTTGTGTTAGGTTGAACTTGTCTGCGATTTTTTTCCAGTACTTGCCCTACCTTTTACGAGTTCTCTGAAGTGTATTTGTGAATAACAAAATGTTACCAAGCTGTTCACTTGGTTACTTTGATGTGCTGAAAACCTCCCTAATGAATTATTTTTCCTTTCTAGTTCGTTAGAGCAATCCATAGAACCATGGATTTGTTTTGGAAAATAGTGTTTTGTTTGTTTGCTTGTTTACAAATCACTTTCTCGTATAAGAATAAAAACCTTAATTAACAACCTTAATTTTACTGTATGAGATATGAAAAACTACAAAAACGTTACTTTAAAGCAGGGATTCAGGAATTCCCTTCCGGCACACGCGTGTTGTTTTTAGTGTACCTGCTTCCTATGTACTGAGCTTTCTGGTTTTCTGGCGCTGCTGGGAGGGAAGTCTGCTGTTCTAGTAACACCACAACAATGCTTCTGACAAAGCTGTCACTGGAAGTGGAGATACCTGAAAGTAGGTATCTTTTTTTATTTCCCACTTCTTCCTAGGGCTCTTTATGTTAAGTCTGGGGAGAGCCTGCACAGCATCGTTCTGGATGTTATGCAGAACTGGGGAGGGATTGTAGTGGGCAGTGAGTGCACATAGGACCTGCTGGAAAATTTTTAAAGATATTCAAGCATTTACCCGGGAAATGGGTAATAGGAAACCTATTATGGCATAGCAGGGAGCAGCGTGTGTTTGTTCTTGCTCAAGACATCCAGTCTTTCACCTTCATTTCAAGTGAGTCTGGTATTTGGGATGTAGAATACTTGGCAGTTTTTTTCTTCCGGTGAGAAGTGGAGACGTTTCTGCTTGAAGTGAAGCTCTCCTGAAGGGATGGAAATGATGGTAGCTTTTCCTTGAAGTTGCTTTAAAGCACTTAACCTTGACTGTAATAACATTGATTCACATCTGTATCCTCACAGTGCAAACAAGAAAACTGTAGAACATCATTTCAACTTTGACTCTTTGAAAAGCAATAGAAATATATCCACTTGCCAGAGAGAGATTATTCCTTATTCCTAAAATTAATGGGTTTTAAGCTCTTGACAAATCACTTTGGAATTTCTTCTCTGAAGTTCTCATTCTTGATTCCAATGGAGCACATGAGCTCCTAGATTAGATGTAACCCATGAGAAGTTGTAAGGTTGCTTGCTTCTTTGCTTGAGGCTTGCATTGCTTGGGGCAATGATTTTCCTTTTTTGTCAGTCTGTCGTTTTGTGGGTTTTGCTGTTCCAGTCTCTTCCAACAGTCAAAGTGATGAGCTCCAGCTCCACTTTCTGCTGCTGTGATTGTTTGCATTCCTGTCTGTCCTACTATAGTGAATGCAACATCTAAGTAAGACACTTATGCTGCAATGTCCCACTGAGTAAGAGAAAGGGAAAAAATCTCTGATTTGGGGTAGCTCATATTAGTTAATGACATAGGATTTGACATGTCACTATTTTAACAGAAAGTGACTATATTCAGCTTCTGAGGACAAAAAAGAACATTGAGGCATTGAAATACGTATCTCAAAGACAGTGTTAATTTTTTTCACTGTACTTTACAAGTCACTTGATTGAGGACTTCTACATAGGCAAACAAATCTTAACTATGTAGTTAAGAGGAAAAAAAAATTCAACTTAGTTGAAACAAAAATTATCTGTAGGTGAATGTTAAGCTGGCTGACTATTTATGTCCGAACAATTTTTCAAATACATTGACCAGAGTCTGGGCTGTATTGGATGCAACAAATCATACCTAGCAACTGGAATGGTGCATTTTGATTGAGCATCCCTTCTAGAGTGAAAAGAAATAAAATATTTGTCTTTTTTTTTGGCTACTTGGAAAAGTCTATCAAATTCTTCAAGATAACTTTTTCAAGCTGAAATGGTATAGCTGCAAATTAACTACTATTTATGCAGATATCTGAAAGTGACTGTGGTATTTTACTCAGGGGGTTTGATGCTGTTTTAACTGTCATCGCTGCATTCTAAATTCAAGTGATATCTTGTGCAAGAAAGCTATTACATGCGATTAAGGGCTGGATACAGCCCATAGACTGCTGAAAATATCTATTAATCATACGGGGCTGGGATTCAGGCCTCAAACAACACAATCAGCAGTAAAAGCTGTAAAAAAAATCAATTGCCAATTAGTACAAATAATGACATTTGCTATTGCAGACTGAAATGTAGGTTCATCCTGCTGAATTTGGGCACCTCATTCGAGAGGTGCAAGCCTTTTTCTGCCATCTGTCTTCAGTCAGTGGGAAGGAGTGAGCTGAATTTTTTGCACGAGGTCCCTTTTCTCTGTATAATAAGAATCTCTGTATAATAAGAATGTAGAGTAATGAGGTCAAAACTCCATTGCTGCTTTTTACCTGCCTAAAATTAACAAAGAATGCTGTGGGCCACGGCTGCTGGATTTTAATTAATGTATAAAGTAAATATTCTACAATAGGACTTAAAAAAAAAAAAAAAAAAGATTAGCATGGTACAGCAGCCTCTATTGTAAACCTGCTGAGACTTTAGGAGATAAGAGTGGCTGGGCTGCAGATACCACTCCCTGCACGTGCACAAACATAACCTCTATCAAGAAAAGTCCAGATTAAGGAATGTGCTGCTTAGGGGCAATCCAATTAAGTGCCATAGTTATTCAGTCACTGTTGTGTGCACAATTCTGTGAAGCTAGATTTTAGGGAACTGATGGACTCCATGGATGATTCTTGTCAGTTCAGACTGTTGCCTTCAACTGATGTAAACTTATTCCCACTCATAAAACTGATATTCACTTTGGTTTTAGGCATAAGACGTTTGGTTTCCATTCAGAACTAGAATTTGCTTAACCGAAATTTAGACATAAATCGGTATTCATTGGAGATTTTCTTTATGATCAATGCAGGCATCTCCAGAGGACTCAATCTGCCCCTGGGGGAAGTGTTTCAAGGTGCCAGGTGTGTATCTGCAGAGGTCCTTCTTTTCTCTGTTAATGATAAAGCAGGTGCAGGTTGACTAGATTACTGTTGGACGTGTAAAAGATGGAAATCTTAAATTAGCGCAGAACAAATCATCCTAATGATCACCAATATTTGAATCTTTAAAATTGGAAACCTTTGAAATTGCTGTGAAGCCGTATGTAGGAGAAAGGTTGCTGAGAGGTAAAAGGAGTCTTCCTGGTGTGGAGCTGCAACTGGGATCTAGTGGGCATGATCTGATTACCCCATTGGAGCCGCACAACGTGCAAACATCCAAGGTGGGACCACAGATAGAGATCAAAATGCAGAAATGGAGAGCTTAAGTGTCAGTTAGAAGTGACTCATTCCTTAAAAATCCCATTGTGTGCTTCATGTTATGATTCAATTGCAGGCGGCGTGCTTACAAAGTGACTTACTGCTGCTGTCACCAAGTAAAGCAGTAGTAGTTTATGTTGACCGTTTTTACTGCCACATTGCAAAGTGGAATATAGACTGTTTAAAGTGGTAGAGTTTAGGATAAAGAATATTCAAGAGATCCCAAATGCTTGGGTTATCTGCAGCATTGATGATAATCAGCAATATGAGGGAAGAGGTAACAGCCCTGTGCTGTGTTCAGATAAGGAAAAATGTGTCCAACTTCCCTCCACTCTGTTGCTCCCTCTCCCTCCTGTCTGAACACCCAACAATTCCAGCAGTCTAAAGCTGGAACATCCCCTCTCTGTGTCCAAGACAGTACTAAAACGTAGTCACTTCCCTGCTTGCTACTCAGGGTTTGTTTGGAGGGCAGGAACTGCCTTTACACCAGGGCTGGTTACCTGGTGTTTACCCACAGCTGTAAGCACTTGCTGCGCAGGAGCCATGGCTGTGTGTACAGAAACAACTTTCTATGGTTCATGTCACTGCTCATGCTTGATTGGGCTTGGTACCTGGAAGTAAACCAGTGTTGTTCTTGAAAATCTTGGCTATATACTCAAGAGGGCAGTTATTTCACAAAGTTCCACTGAAGGGCTGGTTCTGTAACTGCTTCAGTAAATCTACAGCATATTCTCTCCAAAAATCGACGTCTCCCTCTCTAAATACATGCAAATAAAATAAGCATCGTGAATTTATATTAAAACTAGAGAAATGAAAATGAAGTATCCTTCAAGAAATATATTGCTAAACGTTAAACTTCCTGAACCAGGAGGAGGCAGATTCTTTAGTTTTTGGTTTTTGTATTTCTTTTGTTTTTTAGTATTGCTTTAAAAATAGCCAGGCTTAGAAAGAACACTTGTATTATTATTTTGTGTTTTTTTTAGAGTTTTGTGATTACTTTCTTCCCCTGTTTTTATGATGGAGGAATTCATAACAGAGGCTGAAGAATGTTTTGTCAGAGCGTGTTGCAAGACAACTGTTTTGAAAGATGGCATCGCTGCTGGTTTGCAGCCATGAGAGAGAGCATCTGTGTCCACGGGAAGCTGGAATCTCAGGGGATGTTATCTGGAACCAGGGCCTGCAGGAATTTAGTACGGTGAAGCATTGCCAGCTGACAGCTGGGCTTTTTACTTTATTTAGTCATTTGTATTTTTGTGTTTTCTACCGATACCTTAAAAGATGTCGTCATCTTGAAATCTACTTGTGAATTAAAAACAAACAAAAAAAAAATCAGATGTTGATTTTTAAACTTCAAATTTCCTACCCATAGCAATATTTTATTCTCCTTGGTTTTGTTGACTTGTAAAGACTTGCAGGGAAGGTCAAGTGACTGGAGAGCTGCCGCTGCGTACGCAAGTCAAACGATCAACAGGACGTTCAAATATCTAGGAGGGTTTTAACTATAATATTGCAACACGCAGCAGTGTCTTGGAGAAAAGGTACTGCGTGCCCGTCGGTATCCATGGACTAGAAGAGCTTGGTCAGTCTTTCGGTAAGTGACAGACTGAAAGCAAGGTTTGCCCTCCTGCTTACTGTGTGTGGTCTAGAACAGCATCTCTTAGAAGGCTTAAATCCTGTTTATTTCAAATTTAACTTTTTCAATGAAAATTGAGTTAATCGGTGTCAAAGTTAACAAATTTAAGTCTCAGTGCTGGCTTTCAGTCTGGTTTTGTCAGGTTTTAATTTAATATTTGTCATAGACACAGTCTCCATGCTCCATGGCCAAGCTGCCCGTGCCTTGTTCCTACCTGCAGAAGGATTCTTCCTGCAGTAGTTCTTGCAGTGTGCAATTTGTGGGATTCCTAGAATTTGTACGAGTTTGGCGGCTTACTTCCTTTGGGCCAAGATTTTACGTATTTTCCTAAGGCCACAATAATGAAATTTAGTTGCATTTAGATCTGAAAACCCTACTGCTTCTGAGCTTCCCACAATATCTTTCTGTTGGAGGCTGTGTGACTGACAATGGGTCTTGTGGCAGATTTGCAACTTGGTGGGTGTAAATGTGCAGATGCCACATGAACCAGTTCAGTGTGCAAAACCGGCATGCTGCTTTTCAACAGTGGACGTGTTTTTCAGTGGTTTCTCTTCCTTCTGTGGGTCTGACTTAAGCATGCTCGCCGTACTTGCTATAAAATGCCTTCTTGACTAAGAAGTGTTAAGCTCAGTCATGGGACAGTTCGGCCAGGTGAAAGGCTATTGAAACGGACCCATGATTTGGATGAAGACAGGAATTGTGACCTGTAGGCACAGACTGAAAACATGCTCATAAAACCTCCCCAGTATATAATGAAAATAACTTGTTCTACTTCAAAACCAAAGGATATTCCTGCAGAAGTTCGGTGGGGTTTTTAACTGTGTTGAACATTATCTTCTGTCATTTGATGACATTTTTTTGTTGTTTTTTCCCCTCCAAAGCATCTTTTGTTGACAACACCTAGAGCCAAAACAGTAAGGCTGGTGTACGAGGATAACAGTTAATTTATTTGGGTGGCAGGCTGGGTTTTGGCTCCACTGGGCAGCTCACACATATGAAGTCACACACCTGAGCTTAGAAATTGGTCTGGCTGAGCATGCTTCAGTCTTTCCTTAGCAACCCGAGCTACCCAAACCACACCAAGGCTGTTGTTCCTCCTCTGTGCTGAGCAATGGCAGCAAACTCCGTGGTGTTGGGGTGGGGTTTATAACCAGAAATAGCACAGTGATGCCTGCGATTGCACTGAGTTGGAACTCAATGGTCAGAGCGTCTTCCAGTTGCGTATTTCATTGGTTTCCTGTTTTCAGCGTGGTCCTGCCACGAAGGTTACTCAGCCTCTGCAGAATCTGGGTATATTCAGGGAGGGATCACATCACAGTGCTGCTTTTGTGCTTTGCCCTTGAACATCAGTTGTGGTTCCTGGGTGAGCTGGGCCTTTGATCTCACCTAGCACAGGAGTCCTTATGTTAAGTGGTGCCAGGGAAGTGTGGGATGTGTTTTGGGTATCTTTTTCTAAGAAATAACAGCGTGTTGTGCTGAAATACAGTCTGCTGGGGCGGAGGGACGGGGACACAACACAAAATGCTCTTAGGGAGAACTGATGTTAGAAACCGTAGTGCATCTGCTTTTAGGTAATCTGATATGAAAACTATTGAGCTTTCTATAAGAAATATGCAAATAACACTTCCTGTCTGTGTCTGTGACTTTCTAAAGAACTTTGCTTGGACTTCCGAATGTTTTAGAACCTGTTTGGGCAAGCTTTTTGCCCTTTCTGGATCAAATGGTAGTGTTACCAGTGAGCGTGTTGTGACTGATTTGTGGAGTGGGTGGTGGACTTAAAGCAACGAAGAAAAGAAATGAATGCGGACAGCAAAGAGCCCGCTAGGTTTCAGAGGGCTCTGGTGGGTGGCTGATGAAGTGCTTGAACCCAAGAACACGAAAGATACACGTGTAAGCTGGCAATGCCATGGCTGGTGCTGTCAAGTTATCTCAGGTTTTCCTCCCCACCAATTTTTATCGCTATGTTAACTGAGACCCAAATAATGTGTTCATGTTGTTATAATGTTCTGCTTTCTGTCACTTCCTTAGCATAGCTTTAGAGTTTCGGAGAGAGTTTATCACAGAGTATTTGCAGGTTCAACAAAGCTGCCACACATCGTCTGTCCGTAAGCCTTACACTTTATGGATGTTATGTAGTAAATTTGTAGTGGCGCAGGTAGAAATGATACAGGAGGATTTCAAAATGTCCATTATACTTTGAATGACTTATGTTAAAAAAAATGCTTTAATACGAAGAATAAACTGGCTAGATGTACTGGATGAAGTTCAGTATGTAGGATGTTGCACACTTTTGCTTCTCTTATGAGTCAGTCAAAACATGTGTGCATATATACTTTTCTCAGTTTAAAAACTGAATAATGAGCATATTCTACAGACTTGTTTGACTTCTCAGGATGCAGGTTAACCCAGCTTTTGAATTTGCATGCTCTGATAGTCTGTTTTAGCTTCAATACTACACAAAAATGGAAGTTCTTCCTTTAGCTCGTTTGTTTGTTGCAAACACAGGTTTGCAGTTTGCTCATCCCCAAACCAGTAACGTTGAAGTGGTCGATATTTGTCTGAGTTCACTTAGATTTGTGCCGAATGTGTTGTGAATTATAGGTTTGGTTTTTTTAAAGGTTTCATTGCAAGATGTGCACATTGAGTCAAGAAGATAATTGTACTTTTCAGTAATTAGCTGCTGGTAAGCCAGTTAAATAACAGGAAAGGAAATTGAATTTCCCTGCTAAGGAGAGCACTGAGTCTTGCAGAAGATGGTCAGTAGTTCTTGAACACTTTTATCTTTTCTGAAAATTGATGTCCATATTAATCTGCACAGAAGGGCTCCGTGGTCTCATTAGAGATCAGCTGTATAATTTACCAAGTGTTAACGGGGTAAGTTCTCCCTTGTGAAGGAACCTTAAGTGTAATGAGTCAGAACTCCTGACTGCAGGGGTTAGTTAGGAAAGTGGGTGGTGTGTCAGTGAAGTAAGACAAAATTTTCACTGCTTTAGTCTAGTAAGAGTGGTTGGCAATTTGGTGCAGAGCCCAGCGCTTCTTTTCGTAGCTATAGGCAATTCAAAGGATATTAAGTTGTGCTGCCACACTGGTTGTATAAGTCAGTTTGAAAACTAACATTTAGCAATCCAGAGAGGAAATTTTTTCTTCTGTTGATCATCAAGGCAGCGAAACGCTCTGGTATGCAGCAGGGTCCTTGGGAACATGTCTGGATTCCCAAGGGAATTGAAAAGGCATTTGTCATGTAGGCTTAGAAGTACAAAAGATGTTTCTAAAATGTGACAAATTGAAAAGAAGGTGTTAATACCTTTATAAAACTTACAAAGCCTGAAAGCTAAAATTTCAAGGTAATTAAACTTGCTAGGGAAAGGAAGAAGAGGAGTGAAATGACATCTGAGTTTAACAGGATAAAGTAGGCAACATGTCAAGATGTAGTACTGTGCAGCGCTTCAGGTAGCGAAATTCAGCGAGAGCTGTTACAGCTGCTGTTCATGCTACACCTTTCACAGCCTCACCGTTTAAAACCTGGGTTTCTGCTGCCAGCAGTGATTGCAAAGCTTGTGGGAATCCAGAGACATGCGAACGGGGGCTGTCATGAAATGCCCTGCCCTGTAACTACTGCTTACACCAGATGTCTGTAAGCTGGTGTGACAACAAGGCTTGGAGTGTAAATCCAGTTCTTGGTTGTTTTGTTCGTGTGCAGTGTTGTGCTGTTCAGTTCTTTACTTAACTCTGCTTGTCCTGGACTGTCATTGGACATTGGCATTTAAAATATAACTTAGTGCAGTGAATGCTCCATGCAGGTGAGATGGGCAAAGGGCACTGAGCTTCTGACCACTTAAGTAGTGAAGGTCACAGCACTGCTGCAAATGTGGCTAGGAAGTGCTCAAAATGGCAAACCCAAGAGCTGGTGTCGCCTCCCGTTATTAAGAAGTGCTCGACATCACTTCTGTTCCAACTGGCAGTTTCCAGGAACGGTAAATCTTTTGTTTCAACCACTAGATGATGGATGCCTCGAACTGTTTTTGTTATGAATTTTCCACTCCCCCTAAACTTGGGGATTGATTTCAGTGAGTCCTTGTTCTTGATGGCTTCTGACTAACGGGTGTACACTGAGCCCATGTAATGGGAGGGTTGGCTCTTGGCAGGTCTGCAGGCAGCGGCCAGGTGTCAGGGGGGTGAACACAGGGGGCTGTTAGGTCTCTGTGCATACTGCACCTAACCAGGCTTCTAGTCCATGCTTTGCTGCTGTATCCAGTGATTTCCTAAGTGCTTTTAAATTGAAATCCCTTTACATGAAGTATAATGGAATTTTTGTTATTATATTAGATTTTTAAAATGAAAATAAAAAGCCTAGCCATCTAACTATGAGAAGCATAACTTAATTTTCCCAGTCTGTTTTCATGCTGATGGTTTTGTTGGTTTGGCTGGTTTTTGGCCTTCCTGGCCCAGTCCAAACAGATCACTGCAAACTTAGGATCCTTTTCCAGCTGAAAGTAGAACAGAAATTTGGATACAGAGATAGTGAAAAACGTTACAAGATCCTCTTAAACTACAGTGGGAATGAAGCAGTTAGTTAGTCGACTTCGTCTCAATATTGAAGCCTGAGTTCTGGTAAGTGGTACTATGTGCTGGCACTTGAAGATGCTTCTGAAATGAGGCTGCACTAGATCAGTCAGTGCTGGAGGACTGACGGCTTAAAGCTTTCTATTTATAAAGAGGTGCACTGCAGCTGGGGATGGAACGGGCGGAGGGAAGCTGCGTGGTTCCTCTGGCAGCAGCAGTCTGCCTTGTAGGTAGGGTGGATTTTGCACGTGGATATGACAGAAACCCATGCCAATATATTTCCAGATGTTTGAAAGGAAATTGTGTAACCAAGAGTGGCACCGCAAGGATATAGTATTTGGTTTGTGTGTTCTGGAAGCTACTGATGCTGAGTTTTCAGGCTGAACGGCGTTCCTCTACTTGGGCTTGCAAAGGCTGAGTGTCAGGCTAGAAGTAGGATTTCCCAGTTTCCTTGCTAGCAGACTACTGTTCTGTCATTTTTCCAGAGCAGCTGCTTAGAATGCTTATCCCGGAGGATTTTATTATGGCAAGCTGCTGCTGAATAGGAGGGCTCTGGGTAACTTTGTCTTGCAGCACGCTCGCTCCATCTCTCTTTGTACTCGAACGCAAAAATAGCAGCACTTAAGCAAATTTTATTTAGTTTTCGTGCTGGTGAGTCAAATTGATGAAAAGTAATGTAGTTCTCAACAAGCCTCGCTGCCAGTATGAGTGAAGCATATGTAATAGATGCTGAAGTGAGAGGTATGCGTGGTGAAAATTGAACTTGGGCTTTGTGCTGCCTCAGCATCCTTCAGTTCTGAATTGCAAGACCGGCTTCTGGACGACCATATCAGTCATATCAGGGCACTGGAGCTTTTCTTTGCAAACACCAGCATCATTTTGAGTTTTCAAAAGCAGCGTTTGTCATTGCAGCTAGGTGGAATATCCAGATAGCAAAGAACTGCAGGATTGTCAGCTTTCTAAATGTAATTCCCAGTGCCTTCTGCAATGAGAGGGGCTGGGCTGGGGAAACAGGATGGCTTTCTCAATTAGTCTGATGTTCATAATTGGTATTTTTTTTTAATATTGAAACAAACTGGAATCCTTGTATTACTTAAATGAGAAAATGGTGGACATTTATAATCACTGAGGAAAAACGGATATACAGTCTTCATGCATTTAAAAACATTATATATTTTCAATTTAATTTAATGTTTTAATTCTAGCACAGCAGAAGGTTTGGGTGTGTGACCCCTCTCTATAGTTTGGGCCTTAGTGAAATTCAGCAGTTTGTGTTTAGGCAGCAGTGACTCTCCTAACTGTGCTGCAGCCTCTTGCAGCATTTTAGGAAGACTTGTTTTATGCTAGCATAGCCTGACTTCACAAAAAAACAGCCTATACACTGCTAATCATTTTCTTTGTCTTACAGATATAATACACAGAAATACATGTCGGGAAGTTTCCGTTAGGAGCTATCAGGATATTTATCCCATCTCTGTGAGCTACTGTTCATATCAATTTTAAACGGGTCAACATATTGGACAATTTTAAATGGGTCAACATTAGGACTTTCTTTAGACATTAAGAAGAAGAGGAGAGGAGCAGAGGTGACAGAAGGCTGCAATGCAATACAACTTTCTTACACCATTTACGGAGTTTCAGTTCCAATACTTGAGGGATATCACTGTTGTTATAGTAGCTTTCCTGTGTTACTATTTAAATCCAAAGGTGTTGAAAATCTGTTTCAGCCTTTCTACTAGAGCCAACCTTTTTTGTGTGTAATCGCCACCTTGTTGAAAGAATTACTTCTTCACCTTGGTGCTCCCTCTGACTGGGAGGCAGACAGCCTGTGGGACAGGGAAGAACACGGCAGACATCGCGCTGGAAAGGTTGTGCTGAGCAGAGCTCTGTAGCTTGTCGTGGCAGCTCCTAGGACTTGCTGAACTGATAGCAGCAGCTCACATGGGATGACGATGTTTGTGCCGGTAGGACATCGTAGGAACATTTGATGTGATACCAAGTATGTGTGTCTAATACCGCTCTCATCTCATAGGTGCAGAGCTGACTCAAAGGGCATGTAATTCTTTTTTTTAAAGGTTTATTTTGTTTTCCGACGTGTTGTCCAAGCATTTCAATGGCTCACATTCCAGTTTATAAATAAATACAATCCTTAACCTTGCTTGGCATTGTGACCGCTTCTTCCATTTAGATAAGTTTCCATTTTTCTAATATTTCCACTTTACTTTCAGGTTTTATAGTGCTCAGAGAGCCCTAGCAATTGATCCTAGGGCCCTTCCCCCACTCCTTTACATTTTCAGATGTTTGAGTTTTGGTTAAAGGCAATTACTGCCAAAACCTGTGCTGCTTATTTTAGGTAGGTTTTAGTTCTAGGACATGGTTAGTCTTGCTGATTTACATAGGCCTTCGTAATTACAGTTTTGAGGAGTACCCTGTGGCTGTAATAGTGTATATGACAAAACTGATTTCCTATATTCAGCCTGCTTCTGGATCTCCCAGATGTTTCTGTTAAAAGCCTTTCCATATGCAACACACGCCCAACGGTTCTCAATAAAGTTGTTTCAAGGGTCCTTGCCTAATTCCCGTACTGACAGCTTACAGCATTTATAATACTGAATATGAATTTTGCTGTGCAAAGGCTAGTAATTTTGATATATTTAAGACTGCAAACACAGAATCCATGCCAAAGCATGCTAAACAGAAACAAACTGTGATTGCCAGAAAGTAATGGAAACAGCGGTTGTTTGTTAATTTAGTCAGCAAGTGCCTGTGGTTAATTGCAGTGCTTTGAAGAACCCTAATTATTAACTGTTTCAGCTTCTTTCAGGAATACTGAATCCAGCAGTTCTGCAACAGTGGATGTTTAGTGTTGTTTTTTTTCCTTGTAATTCAGATGATAAGGGAGCTGCAGCATTTCTGGGGTTGAAAAAGTTAGGAAAATTGCCAGAATGACAGTGGAGGTGAATTACTGGGAAGAGAAGATGGAGGTGGACAGTGTAACAGGAGACAGACTTGGCTGCTCTGCTTTCCCTTCCAGCTCACCCTCATTTTACTTTAAAATGACTCATTTTACTTAAAATTACTTTAATTCTCATTGGAGAAGAGTGGATGTCCCCAGCCTGGGTTTGAGGAGCAGCATTTTCATGTTGTGTGGAGCAGCAGAAGACTCGGAGCGTATTCCTCTGTGCAAAGGAAGATTCCTCTGCTGCTGCTCCTCGTTTCTTGAGAGAGGGAATTGCTGGCTGGGATATGCTGTCTGTTAGGCCACAGCTCTGTTCAGCTCTCTCTCGCCTAAAATGTTTTAGGTCTGCCTGCCTTGCTGAGTGGGACACATTAAAAAGGTGCTAAAATGAGCTTGAATGCTGCTATATTATACTTTTAATTCTCTCGATGCTGGGATTCCTTTTCTTGAATCTTCTACCAAATTTCTCCAGTCAATTTGACTTAAAAGTGCAATGACTTCAGACAAATTAATCTGACAGTTATAATTCAAAGATTCACGTAATTTTAGTATTTTTTCCATGCCATTTAGCTTTAGGCTAAGTTTAAATAACTGCTGCTGGTGTGCTTTCGGAAGGTGATTTAAAGCAGCTAGGTTGCACTTTTGTTCTGAGGATCCCGTAGGATGCTCTCCCTCCACTGATGATGCATGAAGAGAATATGGAGACTAGTTGGGATACCTTTTAGGTTTTGATGTTTAATCTGGACAGATGTGCTTTTGATACAGAAGGATTTTTTTTTTCAGTTTAGCATTCCAAAGTAAGCAGAAGGTATCTAATTTGAGAGACATTTGTGAAATAACTGGAAAGCTGTAGTATGTAGAACACGTAGTTATAACTATATCAAGGTTCTTGGTTATATCGTGTGACCAGATAATAAAACTGGAAGTGACTAGTCAAGTGTCTTTCGGATCTTCAGCTGGATGGAGCAACAAGTAATTAAGTGCAATACAAATGGAAGGAACCAGATATAAACTAAGTCACGTGGCCTCAGACAGGAATTTTTTAAACGTAGCTAATACAACACGTTATTTTTACTGGAGTCTAAATTTTTGCCTGTAATCCTTGAGGGAAATAGAAGAAAAAAAAAGCTACATTGTAGGGTAGCTTTTTTTTAAAAAAACAGTTTTGAATTGCTTTTATTGCTCTCTTTTCTACATTGTTGTAATATGCTGTTCATGAAAAAATGATTGGTTTGTAGCAAGAAAGTTTTTTCATTTAATTTTATGGAATGTTCTCATCAATAGCAGAAGTTTCCTACTTGCAGTGTAGGTACCTTTTGCGTTGTGTCAGTCACCCTAAGGACCTCTGTACCATACTGTATTTATATCGCAATCACTAAATACAAGTTAAATATAAGGGTTGGCTGATAGACAGCTTGGAGAATGGCAATGTCTGACTACCTAGCCAATGATTTTAAAAAGGAAAATGTTTTAGGGCGAGAGGACCAGTGGATAACAACTACTACTGTGTATATACGTAATATTTATTTTATAGTTGATTATTGATACTTGTGACTTACGCTGAGAGCAGTTCACGATTCTTTCCAGAAGAATGCTGGAACCTAATGGTATCTGACTTTCTTGTCAATGCTTGCCTTTAGTGACATCTATGTGGATATGTAGATATTATGTAGGTACTCTCTTGCACAGTACTAAGAATTAAATCTAAGGCATCAATATTATTCTTTGCACTTTACAACTCACAGTTTGTTACCCTTTAACATGTGCAACTGCAGGTGTAAACTGGGTTTATATAGTCCTAACCTAAGCAGTAGGAGCACAATGGGTGTGACACGCTAAAGGACAAGTAAATATTAATATGTCAAAAATTAAGAGTCGAGCCTTGTTAAGGTGTAACAAAGCCTGTAATGTAGATAAAAAAAATTCCAAAATAATAATTTTGTGTAAGTGGCCTCTTGGTTCTTTCCGAGCCTGTTATTTTCTGTAATTCAGGACAGAAAGCAAAGGGTGCTTGGTGGGTGCAAGAGGGAGATGCTGCTGCCTCTGTCAGTGCATTCAGGTGCATTGAGTGTCAGCTGTGTGCCTAGCATCCTTTGTGTGGCTTATGCTTTAACGAATTTATACCTTAAATCTGGGCAGCAAATCAGAATGAATTACATGTGGTGGTCCAACATCATGCTTCAGAGATGAGTAATTACTGCGAATTAGCACATTTTCTGTCTGCAGATTCAGCAGGCAAATGTTTTAGGAAAAAGACCAAAATGTTGCTTATTAGCACTAGGTCTGGCATAGTGCTGGTTCTTTTCCTTCCTTTGACTTTTTGGCCACTGGAAGCAACTTGAGAATCCTGGGAGATAAAAAATTGGGCATAAGCTTCATTCAGCTGTAATTTCATGTACATATGGTAACCAAGTCGTTGAAAATGTGAAAATGTAAAGTACTTTTCTAAGAAAGCAAAAAACACCCTCTAAATACAGACTTCTGACATCCTACTCACCATAATTTTCTAGGAAATTAATTCTAAATAAAAACTATGATAATATGGGTCTGAAACCACTCAATTTTTAATAATTAATTATTTTTGTCATTACTAAGTGATAGAATTTCTTATAAAAATAAATCCTGCTGAGGATTGTTGCAGTCAGAAGCAGATGCTGTTGATCATTCTTGTGCCACTTGTAGTGGGTTTGGTAGATCTGTGATACACTTGTAAAAAGTTGTTTAGAAAAATAACTGACAATATTGATTCAGGGTCTAGTCCTCCAGCGGAGCTAAAATGTGTGTGGTTAGTAGAAATTAAGGAGTGCTGTGAAGATAACTTGAGCATACTCAAGAATATGGTGATGCTCATCATTAATGCAAGAATTCAATAAAAATCTAACACAAATCATTAAGGGGGCTTGCTTTCAAATTCTGGTCGTTTAAAATACAGTTTTAGAAGTGTATATCTAATTCGCTGTTCTCATTTGAGATGTATATATAATAAAAATAACCAGTAGGCATTGCTGTTAAAACCAGTAGTACAGTCTGTTATGCTATGAAGAGATTAAGAGTTTGCAGATCAGCTGAGACATTGCTTCACAAAAGTTGGTAGATGTAGGTCACAGTTTTTTCATGTGTTCAGGGGCATTTTGTGCTTCAGAAGTGTGATCTGCATCCTGTCGTTGAAGCTGTTCACAGCTTAAAAAAAAAAAAAGCATAGGTCTGCTTCAGCTGAACTACTTCAATTTTTTACCTGTCTTTTGTATGTGGAGTATGTAAGGCTACTAACCATGCTTTCCTTCTGTGTCTGGAAAGCTGCAGCTATTTTTCCAGCTTTTAATTGGCATTTTCCTGTTGTATCGGGTACTTTCATCTACTAATATATCATCATATATATCATCATTCTCTTGTTTCTTGCTGACTTCTGCAGTTGCTTAAAAAAATAAGTTGTTGAAAATGTGTTTTGAAGGGCTATTGATGGAACTTAAATCCATATACCTGAGCTTCAGCTTCACTGAATAAATATTTCTGGTCATAATTTATTGATATTGCAAAAGATCTGGAACAAATGAAAGAAGTGCAGGCAAAATTCTTGCAGTCATGTATGTCATGTTAGAAACCCTTGAAACATGAGAGGTAAATTTTGTTGACATCTTGCACTAGCTGTGTCAGCTATGCTTATTTTTTTTTTTTAATTTGTAGTGTTAAAGCAATACTTTATTCCAGATGTCACTATTAAATACATTCTTGGACTTGCACTTCTGTAGTTTAGATATGAGTTCATATTTTATTTCATTGAATTCTAGTATTTTTGTCAAGAATGCTCAGTACGTAACGTGTTGTTTGCTTGTATATATTACTCATATGGAGATCACTAAGCTTTTCTGTATTATAAATGATTAACTAAAACATTTTTTATATTTGTATTAATTTTTCTTTTTTTTTTTTTTAGGTCCATTTTCCAGATACAGAGAGAGCAGAATGGCTCAACAAGGTAAGGGTAGTAATTAGCATTACTTAAAAAAACAACAACAACAAAAAACATAGTGGAGGAGATGGGAGGATTTGAGTTTAAAAAAAAAAAAAACACAACATGGAAGAATCGAAGAACAGGATGGTTTTTAACTTTTTATGCTCTTTGTGCATTTGAAGTTTGTAGTTGGTGATCCAGTCAGCCACAAGAAAGAATCATGATAGATTACGTCTATTTTCATGATGTTGAGATTACGTATGATTTTTGGACAATGACTTTAGATGACATTAAAATAATGACGGCTATAATTGCGTGGAAGTCATACCAGCTGTAAACACAGTTTTTTATATTCTCTTTGTCTGGGATGCTTTCCAGTTACTGTAGAATCCTGACCTACAATCTAAAAATAAACCAATTTTGCAGTTTTGATTTGTAACTGTAATAATAGAAGGTACAGATCTATGTACCTTGGGTATTTTAAAATATTTTTCATTCAAAGAGCAAAGAAGAACAAGTAAATTAGAAAATAGCAAATAATGCAAATAGACTTAACCCTCATCACCCTTCTCTCTAGTGTTCAGCATGTGCAGACTGCATTGAATTAATGTGATAAAAGACGAAATTTCTCAATATTACTTTCTTTCCTCCTCCTGTGGTTGATTTGTGCAGGTGTGTAAAATACACAATAATTGAGATGAGAAGTCCAGAAAGCTTTCTTGTCTGTTAAGTGTATGTAAATGTATGTAAAAAGTTACCACTTCTTATGTCTGTAATGAACCGTCTAGAGATCTGGTATGTTCAAAACTTTATACATTTCTTAACATATGCCTTTAAAATTATTTTTGATCATGTTGGAAGTTGTATTCAATGTAGTTTTTTCTTTTTTCTTTTTTTTATTTCTTAGACTGTAAAGCAGATGTGGCCTTTTATCTGCCAATTTATTGAGAAGCTCTTCCGGGAGACCATAGAACCAGCAGTAAGAGGAGCAAACAACCACCTCAGCACCTTTAGTTTTACAAAGATTGATATTGGTCATCAGGTCAGTTTCTGCTGAAGTTTTTTAAGAGGTTCTACTTAATGTACCATGTTCATGTATCTTGTTTAAATCTACAAAAAAACACTTCTCAAGGACACTGGGTGGTAAGCCTGATTCTGGTTTCTGTTGTAATGTTAAAATAAAAATGTGTTAGGCTTTTTTTAACACTGTTCAGGTTTTGGGGTTCTTTTCCTTGCTGTCTCTCCTGTAGAAATCTGCTGGAGGACAGGTGGGAAGACTCAATGTAAAGTAATTCCTAGTCATGTGGAGTACATAACAACGTGATTTTAATACTGTTCATGTAATGCTTTACATTAAGCGAGCAGGAAACACTATCCTTTTCTTATCAGATGATCCAAGTGCAGTTACCTTGTCTTTTAACAAATTCGTTTTTCAGCATGTGATGTATGGAGTCCAGTCACAAGGCTGCTGGCTCAGCTTTTCCCAGGGCTGCATAGAACAATTTCAGGGAACAGATAGGTGTGTTCACCTGCTGTTCGTTCCCATGAAAGAAAGGGTCATGGTGTATAACTCTCACATGCCTGCAGAAGAGCCTGTTTGACCAGTCCAAGCTAAGAATAAGTTAACGTTATTTGCAATAGGTTGGGCACTACTTATTCTTACCTGCGTGGACCAAAATTTTACTTTCTGAGATTATTTAAAAAAAAAAAAAGGCGCACAAAGTACTTTACATGCTATCTTTTTGTGGAGATTATGGACTATTTTCCATCCGTTCTGACCAGATTCCCCTAAGGAGTAGTTGTTTTAGTTGCACGGGGAGGTGACAAATTGCATTGTCTGAGAGTGTCAGATGTGCTCCAGTATAGAGAAATAAGATGTGTATTGACTTGGGGGGAGGGGAGGAGCATAGAAACTTGATATTAAATCTTTGGTAAATCTTGAAATCTAGCGGTCTAAACCTAGTCTAATTGCCAGAAGGGTTGTGATTGAGCGGATGCTTTTGATTGTTTTGAGCTGAACTAATAGAATTGCTTCTTTAATAATGCTTAATGCCTTTTAATAATGCTTGTAGTAAATGTCTAACTTGTTTACCTTTGGACATGAATATTTGTATATTCACCTTTATTTCTAATTTAAGAGTTTGATATGATGTATACAGCAGAAGCGTCCAACTTTGATTTGCTTCGTTGTTTCAGCCGCTGAGGATAAATGGTGTAAAAGTGTACACTGAAAATGTGGACAAAAGGCAGATCATTTTGGATCTTCAAATCAGGTAGCCTTTATTTTCATATTACAGCTGTGTCCATGCTTTAGAATATGTGCCTTGTTTGATTGGACAGTTATGCTGGGGTGAGAGGAAAATAATTGCTTTGGTGCACAAATATAGTTACCTCTAATTGATTGCATATGAATGGAGGAAGGAACTGCATGCTGTAAATAGAATTAATCTGAGGGAAGTAGTGTATCAACTCAGTGTGTGACTGCATCACTAAACTAACATTGTTTAATTAAAAACAAAACAAAACAAAACTTTCCAGAGCTAAAGCATGATCTTTTTTTTTTTTTAAATGCATTAAAACTTTGTCATCGGGTTTAGTCTAATCTAAAATTTCAGTTATAAGATGTTTAGGTATTTTTGTCTTTCCTCAGTTACTTAGATTCTTTATAAACACACTATCAGATAAACAGAATGATAGTAACTTGTGCTCATACCACCAACTGAAGTAAATCTATGTATTATATAATGCTCAGCAGCTTCAGGTTTCTTTGCCCTTTCCTCGTGACCCCTTTTATATAGGTTTATAAATAGATCTAGCCAATGCTTGCCAAAGTCTTTCTCAACACTGTATCTGCAGTTACAGAGTTTTTTCAGAGCATGCTCAGTGAATCCAGTAGCATTTGTGTATTTAGTAGTCATAGAAAAATCGTACAGTGACTACTTTTGCCTTTTTGTAGCACGTGGAAAGGCCAGGTTTGTCAGTCACTGATGATCCATCCAACAGAAGCCTTCTGCGTTTCTTGCTGCTTCCCTGGCAGTAACCAGCAGGACAATTGGGCCTCTCAGCCCGTTTTCCAAAATCAGTTCTGAACTTTGAACTTGGTTATTCTTAATTTTGAAATATTTATCTAAATCCCAACTATGTTGAAGATTCTAGGCTTCTTTATCTAAGATGGGCCTCAGAGTGTTAAGAGAAGATCTAAAGTGGCTGCTGCATACTTTCCTGGGTTTTAGAGTTGGGAGGCTGACGACCTCAGCAAGCAAGGGCCAATGTCTTTATTGAGTTGAATCACTTTGTATCTGTAGGAAGAAGAGAGCTATCCACATCAGGGCTAGGTGGTGTTGGACAAAATACAAGCAGGACTTTTTCTAGAGAGTCTTTCACTGGATGGATGCTGCTAGTACTAAAAGAGAAAATCTCTTCAGTTTCCTCTTTGCTAAATATTTGTAAAAATGAAATTTCAGGATCACATTTGCAAAGGAGCACTTTGCTCTTATCTTACTAACGTTCAAAATGTGTCAAAGCTCATGTTAAAATTTAAAAGTCTAGTTTCTGGTGACAACGATGTGTAAGGGGAAAAATCTTAACTACTTGAACAAAGATAAATTCTGAATAAATTGTTAATAAAATAGAATAAATAGAAATTTTACATTTGCTTACCTACATGAATGTAGTAAACACTTGGGGGAAGATAAAGGTTTCAAATCAATAAAAAATAAGATAAACTCTGTCCAATTAAATGTAAATAGTAGTAGAGAAGGCCAAAAACAATTGAGAGATTGAGGAAATTCTTAGTAATAGCATACAGGTGAGTTTTGTCACCTTCTTGTAGCACAAAAACTAGAGGTACCGAAAGAAAGTTTTAGGCTGCAGATTTAAACACACAATTATTATTTTTTTTCAATGACATTCTTGAATGGAGAAATTTGCTACCGTTGCATTGGCAGAAGACAAAAGTAAAAATGGGTTCAGTAGACTTTCTAAAAATAATGAAGATAGTCCAAAACACAGAATCACAGATCACTGTAATCTGGGAAACAGTCTTAGTGCTATTCTTAGTTGTCAGATTTTTTTTTTTTTTTTCCCTCTGGATATCTCCTGTTGACTACATTGACCACATAAAGTAGGCTTTGCTTCTGGTCTGATTGAGTACAGCTGTTCGTGTATTCATACACTACTGTCCTCATTAAATAGTAATCTATCTTTGTGATCTGTGCAGGGGTCACAAATATTTCTCAGATATTATGATCTGAATGTATAGAATTTGCTTACTAAATGAGTCTTCAACTTGCATGCTATGTTACAGTGGAATATTCTGTACTACGTTGACTGTTGATGGACCCAGCCAAGTATCTTAGCAGATAAAATCATATTTAACTTTATTACAGGGTTGAAAGTTGTTGACTTTGTATCCTCAACTGCAGTTTATTATTCTTTTACTTCAGTTAGTAGCCATGTTATTGTGGATTTTTCAAAGGAACATACTAATACCCAGTCTTCATTATACAAATAACTTGAGTTCACCTTTCTGCTCTCTCTAATGTGTTGTTACATAATTATATATAAATTGTTTAAAATGGTGAATTAAAAATTATAAACCTATTTTTAAACTGTACAGTCACACTACATTCTTTCTGTCATGATGTGGTCTATCAGTTCCCCAAACTCTGGACACTTAGAATAGTCTGAAATAAATTCCAATGTTGCACGTTACAAGAATTTTTTGGAACTATTGTTTATTTCTGTTTAAAGGCTTGATAAGATTGCATTTGTTTGAATTCACATAGACAGCATCATCTCACATGGAGTGCAGGAGACTGCAGATGCTTTTGAATAAAAGATGTCATGAATGCAGTAACTCTTCCCTTCATTTTCCTTTGATTGCACCTTGTGGCTATTGGTTGTCGGGGGAAAGGGGCAGGGGTCCTACCCTCCTGCTTATGCTGTGAGAGTAATTTGTTTTATCTTGAGTTGATCTTTAAGCCATGAAGAGAGCAACTCCATTTTCTTCATTATTTCCCAGACGTTTCCATAATGAGATTTCACCAGACTCCTAAAAACGTCTGAACGGTTTTTCACTGTACAAGTTAGGTCTTCTGGAAAATAAGAAGCCTTTTGAGAATTCAAAATTAATACAGTTCTGCAACTAGCATACCTTACATGACAATCCTGTATTGGTAGCCCCTTCTTGCTAATGGTTGATATTCCTGTGCACCATAGAAAGGAAGAGATTTCAAACTTGAAAATGTAGTTCAGTAGAGCTATTCAGCATATGAAGTCCCACCAGCATTAATTTGTAACCTCTGCAAATACTATTTTTTAAAAAAAAGTTTCCACGGTTAAGTTATAAAGCTAACCAATTCAGATTTCAGGACTGAAGTGTATCAGTTCTAGGATTTCTCAAGCAATTGATCTTGATGCAGCTTTTAATAATATGACACTGTTTTCCATGCTTTTGTTTATAGCTGTTTGGGCTTCTAAGGATAAGCTTGGAAGAACAGTAAACTACCTACCTGTTTTTATTAGCAGATATCAGATTAAAAAACATAATAATAAAAATCTATCCAATTACTACTCGAACAAATTGAGGAATAGTAGTGCTAGAAGATTGAATTAAAGCTCAAAAGGGAATAGGAAGTCTTGCAGTTGCTCCAAGAGACAAAAGTTTAACTTGCAGAAGCCTTGCTTCTACTGCAGGATCTGGAACAAGGTGCCCTGTAGAGGAAAAATCTCTTTTCAACAGTGTCTGCCCTTGCTTAAGCTGCTTTATCTCCTCTCTTAGTTCCTTATTTCATTTTCTTTAATTAGGCAGTCTATTCAGGAAGCTTTTCAGATTTCATTTATCCTTTCCTTATAACCCATATCTTCATAGGTAGCCTTCTTCTCCAGCCAGTAGGTATGACTCCTAGTTTGTTCTTATTGTCTCTCTGTAGAATCATTGACAATACTAATTTCCTTGTGAAATGCCACGAGCTATCATCCTAAATTCCTTGTTAAATCTCAGAACTAGTTTTGTTTTTAGACCCAATATGGCTCACTGTGGTGGTTTTACCTGGCTGGGCAGCTGAACTCTACCACAACCTTTCTCTCACTCCCCTTCCTTAAAGGGAAAGGGGGAGAAAATATTATTAAAAATGGGGTCAAGGGGTGAGATAAGGACAGGGAGATCACTCAGCAATTATTGTCACAGGGAAAACAGACTCATGTAGGGAAATTAATATAATGTATTGCCTGTAACTAGCAGACTAGAACAGTGAGAACCAAAAGAAAACCAGAAACACCTATCCCCATCCACCTTGTTCACCTTCCTCTCCCCTGGCTGGTGGCCCAGGGGTTGCGGTCAGTCCCTGAGGCTTCATCCCTGCTGCTCCCTCACGGTCCCTCTCTGCCCCTGCTCCACGCAGGGTCCCTCCCACGGGATGCCGTCCTTCCCCAACTGAGCCTGCGGGGGCTGCCCACAGGCAGCAGCTCTCCAAGACCTGCTCCCACACGGCTCCGTACCACGGGGTCCGTCCCCCAGGAGCAAACTGCTCCAGCACGGGTCCCCCACGGGCGGCAGCTCCCCCCAGACCCCCTGCTCCTGCGGGGGCTCCTCTCCACGGGCTGCAGCTCCGGCCCGGGGCCTGCTCCTGCGGGGGCTCTCCATGGGCCGCAGCCTCCTCCAGGCCACATCCACCTGCTCCACCGGGGGCTCCTCCACGGGCTGCAGCGTGGAGATCTGCTCCGTGTGGGACCCGTGGGCTGCAGGGGGACAGCCTGCTCCACCAGGGGCCTCTCCACAGGCCGCAGGGGAACTTGTGCTGCGTGCCTGGAGCACCTCCTGCCCTCCTGCTGCACTCACCTTGGGGGCTGGGTCTCACTCCTCTCTCCCAGCTGCTGTGGTACAGTTTTTTTTTCCCTTTCTTCAATCTGCTCTCACAGAGCTGCAAACAGTTTTGCTTACTGGCTCAGCTCTAGCCTAGCCACTGACAGGTCCCTTTGGAGCCGACTGGAGCTGGCTCTGATCTAATGTTGGGCAGCTGCTGGGCCCTACTCACAGAGGCCACCCCTGCAGCCCCATGCTACCAAACCCGTGCCATGTAAACCCAATACACTCACAGCATGTGCAGTTCTGGAGAAGATTCGCTCTTCTAGGAGAAGATTCACTCAGCTCTCTGCTGATACACGTTTGACCTGTATGGAGCTTCAGGGAATGCAGCAGCTAAAATCTGAGTCTGTGTTCTGTGCAGTTAATTTTTCAGCCTTATCACATGGGCAAAATAGATGGGGATTTTATGATCTTCTACAAATCTCTCTGATATATAGGCCAGCATGTACACAGTCTTAATCCTCTGACCCAGTAAGTGGTGCCCCCCAAAATGGGATGCAAAAACTCTTCAAGGGAAAATTTTCATTGTTTTCTTGTTTCCTTCCCTCTCCTTTCAGAAAGGGCTTGATTCTGTTTTGGCTTAAACCTTGCTCGGTGAATTCATCCAGCTCAGCATGCCCAGCTTATTGAATTTCTAAATATGACTGTTATAGCAAGTCTTTGAATAATTCAGACAACTTTTGATTTGTAGCAAAATAACAACCTCTGTATAGTGCTTCTCATGATTACACTGCATGAAAGTGGGTTTAGGAGCACATAGTGTCAATGAGCCTTTTATAATAGCTTTCCTAAAATGGAATATGAATTGTGCGTCTGTTATTTCCCCAAAATAAGGCTACACCTGTGTTTTGTCATGTGCATCCTTCTGGAGATGATAGCATACTTCTTTGTGTTAATTACTGAGTGTTTTGATGATAGCGGTGATGTTTTGAGGGGCATTTTTTTTTTTTTTTACTGTCTTTATGTTTTAATGTTTACACGTATTTTTTGTGTAGACAGATGCAAAGTATTGCTATATGCAGAGTAAAACTAACACTTGCAGTTTAGTCTATAAAAATGAAATGTTCTCCACGTTTTTTGTTTCTTTTTTTTTTTTAGTTTCGTTGGAAACTGTGAAATTGACTTGGAGATCAAGAGATACTTCTGCAGAGCTGGCGTGAAAAGTATACAGGTGAAGTTCAATATTTTTCTTTTTTATTTTGATAGCCAGTCATCACTGAATTGTCGTTTGCTGATGAAATCATTTACACATTGCCAAATTACACCACTAATTGTGTAATTTTGTTGCTTAATTTTTTTTTTCATGATTGCATAATATTGATATTATGTAAACTTCAGTAACATGACTTAGCTGAAAGGGTACATTCAGATATAGAGCTGTTTTAAATCAGTACCATTTTCTGCTGGAGAAGATAGACATAATTTCACATGAAGCCAGTGCAAGTGTACGTGTGAGATATAGGTTCATGAGGGGGGTTTGTGTACCTTAAAACTCTTTTTTATTTAATATCTCAGTGTTAGATGTGATTATTAGTTTTAGGTATGGGCGCTCCTACCTTTTGATAATGTTTCACAAGTTTCCTCAAATTTCTGGTGACAGATCTCTCTAACATGGAGGAAAAAAAAGTATGATTTTTTTTGTCTTGAGATACCTATAAGCATGTACCTACTTTTCTTCTAACACGTATGGATTCTACTGTTTTGTTTGGTACCATATTTGTTTATGTTGAACTATATAATTAATCTACTTCATACTTTTAGCAAAATTACTACTGACATGACATAGTATCATGTAGATGAATGAAACGATCTGTAAGTCCAACTCTTTAGTGCCTGTGTAAATTTTTTTTTTATTTGGATGACATGATGATACAAATACATATATACACAGATAGATAGATATCAAGAATTCTTCCATACTCAGGAACTTCATGAATTGGGAGTGTGAGCATTGCCAGTGAAAAGATTTTGTTTAAAGCTCAAACTAAAGTAAATTCTATTGCCTTTTTTTTCCTCCCATCCTCTAGATCCATGGTACTATGAGAGTTATCCTGGAACCACTAATTGGAGACATGCCCCTAATTGGAGCACTATCACTTTTTTTCCTTAGGAAACCTGTAAGTACTATTATCTCTGTTTCTAGTCTTTTTAGATTGTTGATGATAATAGTCAGTAAACGATGAAGAATTAAGCAGCAAAAGGAAACAACTTGGGAAATCACTATTATTTGGTTGAACTTAGTTTCTCAGAAAAATAGTGCAACACATTTTATGAATGCTAGAAGAAAAGGTGAATAATAATTACTTTGAAATTATGAAACGTGTTGTGTCAGAGCTGTCAAATTTTCCTTACAAGCCTTATGATTAAGAGGAGAGCAATGGATACTGTCTAGGTGATTTGTAAGAAAGCTTTTGATGCTGTTTCCCCTGGCAGTCTGCTAGAGAGCATGGTCTGTGTTAAAATTCCACAAGATTTGTGCAGTTGTTTGGAAAACTGTGGCAGTACTACTCACCCCAAATTAAAGTCAGAGTGGATGTATTGAGATTACCTACTCTGCTGATTAAAGTTTTTATGTTAGATAGCAGGTAAGTGATTTCCATTACATTTACCAGAGACCCAAGTATGAGAACAGGTGAAGCACAGAGATAGAATTGGCATCCAAGTCAATCATGACAGTAGCAGAATTTGGAGGGGGAGAATATGTCACATAATTCAGTTGGAAGAAGTGCTGGGCCAAAGTGCCTGTTGGAGCAGGAATAATAGCCAAAGCTGCGCCAGCGGTGTCTTGCTGGTATGAAGATGGCATAGCTAGACCAGGATGTGTAAACAAGAGGAGAGCCTGCAAGACATGTTCTGTTTCAGGTATGGCATTTCAACAAAGATATTAACCAACTGGAGAGTATCCAAAGTAGGGAGGTGAGAATTAAGTTGATTGTCAAGGACAGACCAAAAGAACGGGAATTATTTAGTTTAGAGAAGACTGAGGAGAACATATTCTTAAAAAATGTGAAGGGCTGTTATAATAAAGCAGCACACAATGCTTTCTGCATATCCATGGCAGATAGGATAACAAATAATTGCAGCAAGAAAGATTCAGAATGGACAAGTGGAATGAGAGAAAGTCTGAGTGGCTAGTGAGGGACTGCAGTAGGCTGCCTAGAGATATTTTGAATCTCTGATGTCTTTTAAGAACAGACTGGATATGCATCCATTAGGACTGACATAAGTATAGCTCTTAACCCTTCACAAGGTTCTGACAAGGATGTCCTCCTTCAGCCTTTTGGCAGTACTTTGCCTGATGCAGCCCAGAATACTGTTAGCTTTCTTTGTTGCAAGGGCATGTTGTTCAACTCTGTGTCCACCAGGAACCACAGGTCCTTTTCTGTCAGGCTGCTTTTACCTGGGTGGTCCCCAGCACGGTGCATAGGGCTGTTCTTCCCCAGGTTCAGAACTTTGTACTTTTCCTTGTTGAACTTCATGAGACTCCTGTCAGCCTATTTCTCCAGCCCATCGAGGACCCTCTGGGTAGTAGCACAACACTCTGGTGTGTCCGCCATCCTCCCCAGTTTTGTGCCATCTGCAAAACTTGCTGAGGATATGCCCTGCCCCATCGTCCAGATTGCTAATGACGATGTTAAACAGGACTAGACCCAGAATTGACCCCTCAGGTACATTGCTAGTTACTGGCCTCTGATTAGACTTTGAGTCACTGATCGCCACCCTCCAGACCTGGCTGTTCAGCCAGTTTTTATCCCACCTCGCTGTCTCCTCATACATCAACAGCTTGTCTATGAGGATGTTATGAGAGACAGTGTCAAAGGCCTTACAGAAGCCAAGATGGGCAATATCCACTGCTCTCTCCTCATCCATCCGGTTGGTCTGTTCATTGTAGAAGCTTATCAGGTTGGTCAAGCGTGACTTCCCCTCGGTGAATCCATGCTGACTGCTGATGATTTTCTTCTCTTTCACGTGCCTGGAAATGGCTTCTAGGTCTACCTGCTCCAGCCATACAACAACCTCGTTTCAGAAAAATGTAAAGGAGTGTATAATGCACATTGCACGTTTGCTGGGAGAAAATCCTTTGATATTGCATATATGTGTGTGTAAGGCAGTTTCAGTGATTTGAACTTTGATACTCCTTTTAATAGGTACCAGTAAGAGGGGTTAACAGCAAATAGGAACATAATGGAAATTCTTATTATATACAGACTTCTTTAAAGAAAATAATTGTTTCCATCTATGATTCAGAAGTATACATTCCATTGGAAGCTTTTGTGTCTCAGATATGTTCTAATTACACTGTAAAAGTCATGTCAACATTTAACAATTTCAGACTATGCCAGGTCATACGTTGCAAGTATATGGGTTTAGGCACTTTGAAACAGTCTCTGATCATCTTGGTTTTCTCATCAGTCTGCAACTCTGGAAAGTTGATTCAGTTTTCAAGGTGTCAAGGGATGTGTGTGTATTCTTTACTTGAATAGCATCAGAAAGCATGCTATTAGAGTCTTCAGTGAAATCCCATTCTTTTAACAATTATTTTGAGCAGATGTCCTATGGTAAATTTTTGCTGACTCAGTGGAAAGATGGGCTTCTGAGAGTGTTCATGTATGGTATAACGAGACCTTCTAGTGCTGGTTGCTTCTTTCATGTGGCTTGTTTCATCTCTGTAGCGAAACCATGTTTGCTTGGGTAGGGGGAATATAGACTTAAGTCTCAGTAAAACATGTACAATAGGAAATGGTTTGCAGATAATTTAGTGAGCTCTTTCGCAGAAGTGAAGTACTTCATGCCAAACTGATAAAAACATCATTGCTCTTATTTGGAGAGAATTGGGCACCAAATTTCAATTTCCACACATTTCTTTGAAGTGGGTCTAAACATTAGGGAGACGTCTGCTTAGTTTTGTCTCATTTTTATCCTCTGACATGAGTAGTATGGGTTTAGGGCATCTGTTAATGTTCATGTTTACATTGGCAAACTAAGCAGGGCCATGACAAGGATTTGAACGCTGCATTACAACAGTCTGCACTTTGTAATCCTTAGCATTTTATTCCCCTGCTCTTATTTTGCTGCTCCTTGCTTTTATTTTGCTGTTTAGTGCTCTCCCAAACAACTTCCAGACTCAGTACAGCGCACAGTTTGTTACAGGGACTTGCAGATAGGCAAGTTAAATGCAAACAGTCTTTTCTGGGGGAGCAGGGAGAAGAGTTTAGCTGTGTGGACACAGGCTTTATTTCTTATCTATGGGGTTAAGAATGGTCCATGACCTGTTCTTAATGTTGTCGATGTGGCTTGTGTCATCTCTCTGTTCTGTTTTGACTTCACCGAGACGGAAGCCAGCGTGCGCTCCTCCTGCAGACAGAAGCCTTTCTCCTGGCACACTCCGTGCCTGAGCCATGACAATATTATTACGTATTATGTCTGGACTACTTCCTTAGGGTATGCCCTGCAGCTATTGCTTCTTTCTTGCTTTCTAGGGGAGAGGTAGGAAAACTCGCGTAGTAGCATAGCCCTACTGGACAGGGAGGAAGAGATCGGCAACAGGTGTGCTTGTTGTCCCAGGCGGTTCCTAATATTTCCTCTGTTTCCCACTCTCAGCATCATCGTCCAATAGCTTTTGTCCTAACCTTTCATTCCTGCTACTTTCAGGACCTCTCCAGTTGCATTTTTAGCTGCAGTAAATGTTTCCATCCCTCATCCATTCTAAGGTCTACACAATTGCTAAGTGCTCATCTCAATCAACCTGCAACTAAGCCAGTAAACCGAAAATATAGCAAATGAAACACCTCTCATTTGTCGTCAGTAGCTTGCTGAACAAGTGACTTTAGGAAAAACTTTGTTAGAAGTAATTTTGTCTTTAGTCCTATCCCCATCCCACCTTAACAGGGGTCTGGTTGACTTAGTGGTACAAAAAAGGATGGGAAATAGACTAAACTATTAAAATTAAAAAGCACCTCACCCGCATCACTCCCCCCCTCCAAAAAAAAAAGTTACAAAATTATTGAAGTATTTTTCACCCTACTTCCATTTAAAAACTAAGCTTGGTGGTCAAGTTCCAAGCAAACCGAAAGTACAGAAAATGCATCTGGAAGCATGTTATTCCATAGTTTTAGGTTATACACAGCTCTTTAGTTTTTTTCCCAAGCAGACTTCTTTCCCCACTCCAGTGTACTTTCTTGGTATTTGTTTTTCTGACTTCTGTAGAAAAATGTAAAATAGTGCTTATTATAGCAGTACCCAAATTCTGTCACCTTACTAGAGAGCAAGTGGCTGCAGCCAAGAAAAGCTTTTCTTCAGTTTTCCTGTTAGGAGAGATGAGGAATTAGTTGGCAGCTAGCCGGAGATTTTGTTCTCATATTTTCCAGTCCAAAGTAACTGGCAACAATTCCACTTGCTCTGTATCATCTGTTTGCTGGCCTTAATGACTATATAAGGCAACACTGCCTAAATTAATAGTTCTGAACATGCTTGTTTAATGAGTTTGCCAGTCTCATATTTCCAAATAATTCACGGGGCTTTTGATGCTGCAAGAGTTATTTATTACTTTGCATAAACTTTTAAAATACTGTATTTTGCTCTTGTTTTTGCAAAGGTACTAAAAGTTTCATCAGCTTATAAAGCATTCCCAAATTTGTAAGACATCTCAAGAGAGAGAAATATGTGCATTCCTAATGTTTTGAAGTTTTCTTTTAAATCTGTGAGCTTCAGTGCTAGAGAAGTTAGCGCTGTGTAAATGGCTAAGGTCTTTCACAAGGTCTTTTTCATGGCTTCTCATTATGTTAGTACAATGTATACTTACCATATGTTCTGTTTCTCAAAGTGTAGTTATCGTTCAGCTTCAGAACAAATTATCACATAGTTAATTAATCTGAATTTTTTGTTCATTTATAGAAAAGTATATGGTTTTTACAGCTGTACTGTGAATTGGTAATTTTCAAAAGCTTGTTCAGTGACACACTTAATATTGAAAACCAGTCCAGAACCAGTCCTTTTCTCTTTAAAAAAAAAAAAAAAAACAAACCCACCTTCTAGCCACACCCCACCCTCTCCCTCCCCCAAAAAACCACTATGACCAACAACAACAAAAAAAAAAAGCACAGCAAATCATAATACTATTGTTCTAAATAAAGGATGGAAAGTAAGATGCCTTCCAGGAAAAGTGGGCAATTATTCCAAAGCACTTATTTTTATATTCACACTTTGCCCTTCACTTGCTGAATCAAGCTGTGCTCTACACTCTTTACAGATTCATTCTGTCCTTTAGTTGTGCTTTATTTAATATTGTTTTAGTTTCATTTATTATTGGCTGTCTTTGGAAAATTCAGTGCTGGATGTGAGTTTCAAAATCATCAGTAAAGATGAAAATTAGACTCTAAAGGAATCCTTGCATCAAAAATTACTCTCTAGTGAAATGCCTGGAGAAAAAAAATGAAGTGGTTATGTGGAATACAGAAGAATATTGTTTGGTTTGCTCTCAGTTGATCAAAAAACAAAAAAGCCTTCAGAATGTATAGGACTACGGATATCTTTGCTTTTTAACCTCTTTTAAAGGGCCTTGTGGAACACCTGGATAAATTCTGGAGTGTAGGTACTGCTACAATATATATATATGTTTTTTAATTACTCATGTTACTCTTGATTATAAAGTGAAAATCATTTGCTCTGTTACATTGAATGCTTATAATTTGCTATAACATTTTTTTTTTAATTTGAAAGGCTGTGGGATGGTTTCAGGACTGTTTTAAATAAACAAATGTTGCTGCTTCCACAATACCTTAGTCTCCTCTCCCTATGCCCTCCTTCCTTTCCGTGTTAGTGTCTTCCTTTTACCAGTGTTGAAACTTCTGATCCTGAAGGAAGCTGGCTCAGGGAGGTAAGCACGCAGAATATTAAGCACAGCAAGAAGTGACTAGTTTCTTTTCTGTGTCTTTTAGCATCTTGAGCTGGCTCACTAAGGAGTCAGTGTGCCCATACTGTGTGAGGGTATGAGCAGAAATGCAGGAGTGGTAGAAGGATAGAAAACCGTACAAAGGAGAGGCAATCAGCTTGAACTGTAACTTCAAGTAGATGACACTAAGAAGAATAGCAAGGTGTATAGGATTCTCGTGGGACCAACCATGAAGCTTCTTTTGGTTACTTTCATTCAAACTTACCTGCCGTCTTCCCCCCACTATACACCTTATCTGTGTAGTTATTCTCTTGCTTAAATCTTCAGGCAGTTGCAACTGAAAAACTACTGCTGGTAAACACGGTTCCTGTGCAAAGATACACATCTGTTTCTTAGAACAATGATGAAAACCAGTGTAATTTCCACTTCGTGACATTGTACGATCTAGCCATGCTTGAGAGACTGGGTTTATCATCTGTTTACTGTCTGCTGAGGAAATGCACTGGGGAATGTCATTTATTAAATTATTACAGTAATATTGCAGTTTTGCAGTATAGAAGTTGTGGGCTGTGTTCTGTTACAGCAGACAAATTTTACTGTATTCCTGCATGACCATTCGCAAATAATAGAAGAGGGCATGTTACTTCCCTTCTTATAATAAATTTCTGAGAAAAAATACAACTTAGCACTGGAGCTGTATCACTGGCAGGGCTGAAATTTGCTCTGTGGAAATCTTCCTCTTCCATAACTTGACTGGCAGGAAGTTTTCCATCAGCATTTTAAAATACTTTGTGGCTTTTCTTCTGAGAATTAGTAGTGCTTTTGGCAGCCAATAAAGCCACAACTCTGGCAGTGTTTAGAGGCTTCCTTTTGTACTGCAATGAGCTATTGCAATGGCACTGTATATTCTATATTCCAGTACGTTTGTTTCAATTTGTAAAGGCTGTTGGTCTTCACTTTGTTTTAGGAGGATTGTTCTATTACCATTTGTTTAAACGTCTATGAACATCAGAACTATTCTTGTCTGTTACTTACACACCCTGGCACTTGTTCTGTGTTGCATACAACTAATTTAGGGATTTATCAAACTTACTAATGTAGTAGCAGATTGGTGTAGGGCTTTATGTTTTTTTACTGTGACATCTGCATGTGTTTTTTTAAACATAATTTAAATTTGCATTGTTTTGCTTTATCAACCCTAAGGTATGCACCGTGCACATTAGATGCCCCTGAACTCCTTCACAGTCTCCTGAAATAGCAAAAGTAGCAAATTCTTTTGTTCCGTTTTTTCCAGTTCTTTTTACTGTCACTTTTCCAGATGATTAATAAGCATTACGTGTAACCAACTCATCCCATCTCTCACATATAGAGAATATCTGGGAACTTTCCATTTCTGTTTTCTGAAAGCTGTCTCTGGAATAGGCTTTGGAAGCTTTCCACTTTTCGTGGTGCTTCTGCCCCTGTGTGTTACGCAGGTGAATTCCCAAACTAGTCGGTTTGAGGGCTTCTTGCCCCCACACCAAGGATGCTTTAAAGACTCAAATACTGCAGATAGATGTCAGGAAGGAAAACAAAGGAAAATTCAGTAAATATTTGGAACTCATAGCTTATGATGGGATTTCTACTCTGTTATATGGTATATGACATGGTTATGCATGATGTCCAGTTTTGGTTGAATGTTTGATTAATAAATTCTAAAATTATATAACCAATTGATCAGACCTTAAGTCAGTCAGGGTTTTAAGGTGCACCAAAAACAGTTCTAACCATTGAGTTTTCTTAAAACACAAAATAGGTGGGGTACTTTTCAAATAGATCCCAGCTTTAATATTGAGTCAGTCAACTAGTAAAGTTTAAAAACTTGCTAGGAGCATTTTTCCATCTGGGGTCCTTGCCACCTTGCAAGAAGGGAGGAGAAGCTGTCAGAACACTGCCCTGTCCCCGCAGCATCTCACTCCCTCCTCAGGCCTCCCACCACTCCCTGTGCATCTCTGCTGAGCAGGGAGAGATGTCGTTTCTGACTACTGACAAGGTGCTGCCTCGATTGGACATCCAGGGCCCAGTATGGAGCACCTGGCAGCCTTTCTTTGCTTTGTCTCCTCTGCCCTCCTGGGCAGCTGCACTCTAAAATCATCACATAAATAGTCCTTCATTTGTGGTACGAAAATTTGGTTGGACCAAATCAGCATTTAAATGTAGACATGTTTTGTTAATGAAATACCAGTTGCAATAAAAAAGTCACCTAACCCTATGAGTACACGTACATCTAATCAGTTTGTTGGACAGACGTTGGACAATCACTGGTTCCCTACATAAGGATTTTATGTCCCTTTTCTTTTCCTCCAGCTTGTGTAATAAAACATTTACATGAATAAGAGGGATTTGTGTCTTGGTACGAGTGTACTTTCAGGTGTGTTGCATTAGTCTTCAGTATAGTCTAGATAAGACAAATTTCTGGGATTTCATGGAAGAAACATTTTTTCCCCACTGCTGTGAGCTGAGGAAGAATTGAAAGAAGTTTGAGTAACATGACAAATGTGCTCACTAATTGGAAACCTGAATGGCTGTCTGAAATCCTGCCCTAGGCCGGTTTGCTGTCTGGTAGCAGTCTGTCTGTTTGCAACGCATCTCACCTCTCTGTCGCAGCGAGTTATGGAAAGACACCACACTGTTTCTGGCTCCTGGCAGAGTTTCACCCGGTGACAAACTCTGCACGCAGTCTTTCCAGTGCCCTGCTCATTCTGCTGCAGCGAACCAGCTGGCATCCCTTGAATTTAGCTAAACCAAGAGAATTATGCGTTGCTTAAAGTACTGACAGAGAAGGAAATTATATTGCTCAGCTACTTTGGACACTTACAGGCCAGACGTTTTTCTGTTTAAGTATGGATTTTTCTGTATACAGTACTTCATAAGACGATTGATAACTAGCAGTCTTCCTTGCTCCCTTTTCTTCCACAGGGCACTTTAGGTTAGTGACGATCCTTTAACTTGCTACTAGAACCACAAGTTTTAAGGGTTCTTCTTCCTCTCCCACGAGTTACGGGATGGTACTGCTCAAAATGTAGAATGAAAAGCCTTGCTTGGCTGTGACTGGAAGGCCTTCATCATGCATACCAAGCACTGCAGTAAATTTGACTACTTCTTTCTCCACTGGGTATTTCTGTTGTCAGTGCTCATCTGTGTAGTACTGCAGATAACAGCTTCTTTGCTTGAATTTTGTGTTGCTTTTTGGAAAGCTCTTCTTTTTGTACATTACAAAATGTGTATCTTATGCTGGAGCCTGATTATGTTTGGAAGGCAAAAGTGTAAACCAAGGTTTTGAGAGGAATTAACATGAAGGAAAATCAAACAAACAAAATGCATCTGTCACTAATAGCTGTAGATTAAGACCAGAGAGCTTGTTTTACTACAGTGATGTCAGGTGTATTTCCAATTACTGCTGGTCTCTTCAGGTAGAACTGGAAAGGAAGCACAGCATTGGGAAATGTAGCAAGTCTTGTCCACAAGTGGAATTTACCTTCAAAGCCCAAATAGTTAAAGCTTGATTTATGCCAGGAGTTTGAAGGCTTATATCCCTTCCAAAACATTTCATGGCTTAAGATTTATTTGCAAAGCTCTTCTATTAATCCTATAAAGTGCTTAACCTTAGTAATGTTTTTGACTTTCTTAGCCCCAGCTTTGAGTGGAAAATGAATTGTCTTCAACATTTTGGAAACTGACCTGATTTTTGCTTTTTGTAGTTGTTCCTGTACAATGAAAGGATGAATAGAAGTTTCTGATTAACACTTACTGCTATTCTTCTCTAAATGCCCACTATTATTAGCAATAGTTTTTCAGTTTCTTTATGTGTTTAAATTTCACATGCTTCATGGCTTAATGGCAGCTAAGAACTAATGACATTGAACTGGTAGCAGTGCTTTTGAGAAGAGGTGTGTAATAATCAAACTATTGATAATGAGGTTGTACCGTAGGAATGATTATGTTTTATATGCTATGATGCAACCTTACAGAATGCTTTTTAGTCATACTAATTGAAAATCTTTCCATTCTCAGTGATATCTGTTAGGTTCTTTATTTTGTTCCGAGCAGTGGCTGTTAATACAGAGAGCACTGTTATACACGTTTCAGCCTAATGTAGGAGATGTTTCTCACTGCTGAATTTCAGCATGCATTATGTTGCTCAATTCAGTTAAGCTTCTTTAGGTGACAGTGAGGAGTTTTGCCTTGTTAACTGCTGTATGCAAATGCCAAATGAAGCATGAAAAAAATGAAAAGGAAATGCAAGGAATTTCTATTTATTCTGAAAATATCAGTATGTAAAGCTGTTAAATGTGTGATGCAGGTACAAGCATTTAAGAATAAAGGACTACTTTATGGTGTGTATTTTCCTTCTACTTTGCTTATGAATAATTAAAAAAAACAAAAGGAATGAATCTTGTAACAAAATGGATTCCTTGTCTTAAAACAGTATAACATCGTTTCTTCCAGAGTCTTGCTACACTGCATAAATCTTCTAAGTGAGACATAATGTAATGTTAAATAATTAAGGAGTAGCCATCTAACGTTAATTGTTTATACTGTGGAGATGAGCAAATAGATGATAACTGATTACCCTGTGTTAAGAGGTATTCCAACCTATAAGTAAAGACACTTGTAATTAAAATTTCTAGTGTCCAAAAATTATTTTATCACAGAACTTTTTTTGGAAAGCTACCTATTACCATCTGCTCATGCAATTTGGTCAGTAGTTTGTATTATGTTCAGACAATATCTTTCCTCATAATGTTATTTCATTTACCTCTACTGGTGTGTGCGTCTGCAAGCATGAACTTGGAAGTTCAGGTTTATATTAGATAATATCTGATATTATGTTTTTGCTTTGTCCTGCAAGATAATTACCATACACAGAAACAAGTAAATAAGTGAGAGGATGTCTTTGGAGCATACTAGTTATAAAGACAAAAATAACTTAATTATGAAATGTAATTACCACCAGGCAAATAAAATTTCTCAAATTCAATTTCTCCAATGGTGTATTTCTCTAGTGATGTAACAGCTAAAAAATAAGTGATACTGGCAAATAATGCATTTTTTTAATTTACTTTTTAGCACAATATCTTTTTGATGAAACTTGCAAAATGTGGCTTTAGAAATTTCTTAAAAATGGACCTAAGCTTTTATAGTAGCATTGATTCTGCAGTATCTTATTAGAAAGCTCCTGTTATTTCTAAAGCTACAGAACTCAAAGGAAGAATGTTACTCATAGTAGAGCAGTGTCTAACATTTCTGTTCTCTATACTGCTTCTATTTTACTGTGGATACTTTGGGAAAGTGTTTTTGGGGTTTGAAGCAGAACGATAAAAATGTGTTGTTTTTTTAATTGCTATCTCACTTTCATAATTTTTGTATCTGTTGAGATATTGAATATAGCTCCTGGGCAAAAATCACTATAGGAAATGGATGGGTAAAGGAAATACTTCATAATTGGGAAGGGAAAAAGGGAGGACAGAAAGGCCCATTTTGTTTCTCGTACCCCATAATTAAATACATACATCTGGCAGAAATTTCTTGTTTACTGCATTTTAACCCACACAATATAAAATTATGTGAAGAAAGAAAATGAATTGAATAGAACTTAATAATGAAATTTTGCTGTCATTTTGAGAGCTGTTCCCTTCTGTCTGATTATGTAATGACAGAATGAAAAATGGATTTGACATTCATTCTTTTGCAGTCTGGGAAACTTGAAGGGTTTAGAAAAATTGCATTTAACGGAAGCAGATAGATAAACTGCAATGATCTGGATAAACTTGTAGTTATTTAGTTCTAAGTGCCTTGGTTTCTAAATGTTAAACTAAGTCTCATTTTAGTTGATGGAGGAAGAGTAAAAGCTTCTTTGGATCATTCCCCAGAGGTTAAGGTAGATGTCTATATTAGAGAAGTCCTCTTTCTGTCTCTCTCTTGACTACACAGAGATGCGAGAGTGTAATATGGTAAAAGGAGGTTAAAACAAATTTGTAGGAATTTTCTGAATGGCTACCAGTAGAGCAAGTGCTAAATATTAAGCATGTGTTGGAACCTGTGGGTTTATTCACCCTTCTCAATGGCATAGTTTGGAAGGCACTAATCTTATAGCCTGGATGTTACCAGATGCATTTTTTCTCTTGTAGTAGATTTGTGGAATCACAGAATGTTTGAAGTTGGAAGGGACCTCTGGAGATCACCCTCTCCAACCCTCCTGCTTAAGCAAAGCCACCTAGAGCTGGTTGCCCAGGACCATGTCGAGATGGCTTTTGAAGCTGCCAAGGATGGAGACTTAACAACCTCTCTGGGCAACACTGTGCCAGTGCTCTCGTCAGCCAGTAAAAAAGTGCTTCCTGATGCTTAGAGGGAACCTCTTGTATTCCAGTTTGTGCCCATTGCCTCTTGTCCTGTCACTGGGCACCAATGGAAAGAACCTGGCTCTGTCCTCTCTGCACCCTTAAGGTGTTTATAGATAACGATAGCTGCCTCTACACTGAACAGTCCCAGCTGTCTCAGCTTTTCCTCATCTGAGTGGTGTTCCAGCTCCTTATCATCTTCATGGCCCTCTGTTGGACTCTTTCCATCATGTTCATAGAATCATAGAATCCTAGAATGGTTTGGGTTGGAAGGGACCTTTAAAACCATCTAATTCCAACCCCCCTACCATGGGTAGGGACACCTTCCACCAGACCAGTTTGCCCCATCCATCCTGGCCTTGAACACCTCCAGGGATGGGGCATCCACAGCTTCTCTGGGCAGCCTGTGCCAGTGCCTCACCACCCTCTGAGTGAAGAATTTCCTCCTAAGCTCTAGTCTAAATCTACTCTTCTTTAGCTTAAAACTGTTACTCCTTGTCTGTCCTATCAGTACACCCCCTGACAAAGAGTCCCTCCCCAACTTCCTTGTAGGCCTGTAGGCCCCCTTTAGGTATTGGAAGGCTGCTGTAAGGTCTCCCTGGAGCCTTCTACAGCCTGAATAACCCCAGCTCCCTCAGCCTGTCTTAGCAGGAGAGGTGCTCCAGCCCCTTGATCATCCTTGTGGCTGTCCTCTGGACTCACCTCACCAGATCCATGTCATTCATGTGCTGTGGCCCCAGAGCTGAATGCAGCACTCCCAATGGGGTCTCTTGAGAGCAGAGCAGAGGGGGACAATCCCCTCCCTCACCCTGCTGACCACGCTGCTTTTGATACAGCCCAGGACACGGTTGGCTCTTGGGGCTGCAGGCGCTCATTGCCAGCTCATGTTGAGCTTCTTATCCACCAACACCCCTAGGTCTTTCTCCTCAGGGCTGCTGTCAATCCATTCCCCACCCAGCCTGTATTTCTGTTTGGGATTACCCCAGTCCAGGTGTGAGACCTTGCACTTGGCCTTGTTGAATCTCCTGAGGTTCACACAGGCCCTCTTCTCAAGCTAGACAAGTTCCCTCTGGAAAATGCCTCTCACGTACTGGGGAACCCAGAACTGGGCACAGTGCTTGAGGTGTGGTGTGACCAGTGCTGAATAGAAGGCAGGGATCACCACCCTTGACCTGCTGGCAATACGTCATGTAATGTGGCCCAGGATAGCATTAGTCTTCGTTGCGGCAACGGCACATTGCTGGCTCATGTAGGTTCCTGCAGTACATCCCATGATATGTATTGTCTTTTACTGTGGAATATTCAGGCATTAAATCTTAATACTTTTCCATTAAAGAAAGGATAATGATTATGAGCAAATGTATTTTTTTTCTACCAAATTATCTGTTACAGGTAGGCTAAGTGCTTCATAGATAACATTGTTGAAATATTTGGCCACTATTACAAAAGTACATTAAGTAACAGTGCACCTTATGTAAGTAAGCGTATTATGTGTTATCTTTAGTCTAAGTATTCATAAACTATTAATAGATCTTTTATGAGAATGGTATGTGCTAGTTTTTAAGTAGAAGAAGAATGTAGGGAGATTCTTTTTGCTAGTTTGTAGAAAGATGCAGCATAGTTTCTTGCAGAAATCTTTGTTTCAGCATTTAACTGAACCACCATGATTACTTTCTCAGCTGAGGAATATCAAAATACTTTTAAATGTTTTTTTCACGCAACCTTTCATAGTTCTTCTGGGTTACCGAGATTTGGAAGCATGGTGTTAGTTGAATGGGTTTGGCTTTGTTGCATATATTCAATTAAATTCTATGTAATTAATATAAAGCTTTTAGTGAGAAAGAAAAGCAGCAAGCTTGGTTCTATTAGTTTTCTTATCTAGAGTGAGAAGATTATAGGACTGAAAAGGATATTAGAATTTAGTCAATGCCAAAAGCACTGTAACAGAGCAAGTCCCTTTACAGCATTTTTATGTCTAACATTTAGTAAAGATCTTCACTGAAGGAAGTGTACATGATGTAGAAATGAATTATCCCTAATAATTATTTTCTGAGAACTTTTCTCACTTCAGTATCTAGTCATACTGATACTTTTCTATACTGCACTAATGATAGAATGGATTTGTCTTTTTGTCATTGATAACAGCCTCCTTTGTGATTGCAAACTGTTGTCAGGTCCTTGTTCAGCCTTCTTAATCCCAGTCCTTCATTCTTTCTGTTGGTCATGTCTTCTAGATCTCTCTATGCTTCTTTCGATGCAGCCCAGGATATGGCTGGCTTTCTGGGCTGCAGGCACACATTGCTGGCTCATGTTCAGTTTCTTGTCCACCGGTACCCCAAATCCTTCTCCACGGGGTTGTTCTCAGTCCACTTACCACCTAGCCTGTATTCATGTTGGTAACTGCTCATCTATACCAGATCTGTGGTGAATACGCTCTGAGACAGAACCACGTTTCATCATTTGATGTTTGTAGGTAGTAGTTACTACATACTTATGTATGTTGGAGTGTGCATGTGTATAATTATTTACATTGAAGAACAAGGATTGATTAGAGGATGGTGGGTTGTTTTCCTTATCCTGTTTTAAAAATTATCACAAATTATTTGGAATGGAAGAGGTTTTGGTTTGCTGTTTAAAAAATTCTTCGAAACTGGTTATTAGCCTTCCACTGATAAGAATCTTTAGTTATCAGATTCATTTCCTCAGTGCTGTGAATTCTAAGTTGCTTTTCTGTTTCTTTTTCTTTTCTTTTTTTTTTTTTCTTCTCCTTCCTCTGTAATTCACAGCTTTTAGAAATTAACTGGACTGGACTGACCAATCTTCTGGATGTTCCAGGGCTAAAGTGAGTATATGTAAATCAGTATTTGATACTTCATTCCCCAAATCCCCAGCCCCCATAAAACCATAATAAAACCAAGCTAAATCATTTTAGGTTAAATGTCTCTGATCAGTTATTCTTTAATTTAGAATTAAGCAAAATTGCTCAATAGGGAAAAGGTAATGATTATGTCTGTAAGTAAATGTATGTCAAAAGTATATCTAGCAGATCTTGCTAAAAATATTTTGAAAAGATAATTTTTAATCTGCTTTTTTTAGTGTTCTCAGCCTTTGCAGATTTCCAGATTCTTGTGAATTTCCTATGTGCCATCTCCTAGGACAGCAAAAAGACAAAGAGCCTTATTTTTCAGGCTAGAGTGTTCGTAATATCTTGGCTTATGGCTTTGTATGCCAATAAATCTCTAGTTGCTTGTGTAAAGATAGTAAGAAATACCTTAAGAGTGTAATAAAGTTAAATAAACTTTATAATCTTTTTGTGTGCTTAAAGATTTCAATTTATTATGTGAGGATCAAATGGGGTAGCAAAAACATTGACCATATATAGTTGGAGAAAATGCTTGGCTTATTCAGAGCTTTTCAAAATACTAAATGGTAAAACCACAAAGAAAAAAGCAGAAGTAGAGGGGAAAACCATTTTTTTTTTTAATTATTTTTTATCATTGTAGTGCTGAAAAGATAAGATCCATGAATATCTAAATAATCATCAAAGTTGTAATAGTTACTCAGGGGCTTTTTAATATTGAGGCAGTGGCTAAAGGGATAATAAATGGATCTGATACACACTTGGGTTTTGCAACTAGCCCTTTTATTCGATCCCAGACTCTCAGGAGTTAGCAGATTCCAGATTTATTTTTATTGCCTCAAACCAAGAGATGGAATTTAGGTATGAAATTAATCCTTCAGTGCTCAGTTGCATGACTGAAGTGGTTTCTGCTTTGCTTAGACATGTGAGGCCGTTGCATGGAATCCCAGTTGAGCAGCTTGAAATTAGAACTTGTATGAAGTAGGTTAATGGCTGCAAGAATTGCTTGTTTCAAGCCTGCTTAACACTGCCTCTGAGGAAAGGGGTTTTCTTGACAAGTGAGAAAATGGCTTCCAAAATACAGCTCCTGAGTAATAATTTGCAATTTTGAGGTAACACTAATAAATTTACATTTAGTACTTAAGCTTACAAGGCTCTTGAGATTCATACCATGTCTGACAGGAAACACGAAAACCTCAAATGTAAACAAAGTCTCATTAAGTGTCTCAAGTTTACGGTTTCCACAGCAACTAAGCTTGGCCACATATGTGTATAATAGGGCTGTCTAGATGTGGTATGGTTCCTATAGTAACTGTAACTGGGGTGACTCATGCTCTGCCTTGCCAGTAGATTTCTTCAGTGCTGTATTTGTTTTTCTTATCTGTATGGATAGGTTGTATATTTTGGTATGACAGCTTGACATACTGTTGTTATAAACAGTGATGAACACGAGATGGCTGCTGCCACAGGTACCTTTCACGTCCTGTGGCTGCTGGCTACACATTACTTACTTGTACTTTGTAAACGTCTCCTACCAAATGAGTTTCTGCCTCTGCTGCTGGAAGCTTCCGGCTGTTAACAACTTCCATTGTTCTTTCTATACAACTCCATGAGAAAAAGGACACAAATATAATTCATATTCCATCATTAGTATAGCTCACAGAGGAGTGGCATTCAGATATCTGTATGAGGAGGATCCAGGTTGTGTGAATACTCAAGTCACATCAGGAGGGGATGTGGAGGACAGGAAGATGAATTCTGTTATGGCTAGTTGAGATATAGTAAAAAATACTCTGTGCAGTCAGATCTGTGCCATTTCTGCACTATGAGTAGAAGACAATACAGGAAGAAAATACACAGCTGCCTTTTCTGCCCCTAAAAGTTAGAGAGCACTAACTAGAGAGTAATATAACTGAGTAGGTAACTGCTTGTTATTTTTCTGCAATGAAACTGAGTGTTTTGAAGACACTGTAATGAACTGCCTCAAGCATTTCACTTCTCTCATTTTCATGAACTGAAAAAATAATTGTACTGAGAACCAGCGACTGAAACAGCTTAAGACTGCATAATTAACCAAGAACTTTTACATCAACATAAGGATTTAAATAGATACCACTGTCTCTATTGCTCGACCAGTTATTTGCCTCTCTTTTCCATAGGTCACACTTCTTAGTTTAAGTAATGAAATAATAAAAAAATGTTATTTTTACCTTGTATTTATAAAGAATAATTTTCAGCTGAGAGTATCCCACTTGGCTAATATTTGGTTAGATAAGTTTTAAACACCTGGAAGGTGTCATGTTATTTAAAATTCACTTAATTCCTAATTTACAAGCTTCAGTGTTCTTTTCCAGGATGTTCCGTGTTTTTAAAGAGTGAGTATCTACTACCTCGCATGAGTCCCATTTCTCTCTGTAAAATTCTGTGAAATTCCATGAATACCAGTTCATTTTTCATATTCATTTCTCTGATGTTTTAGCAAAATTCAAGTGTTCATGTTGGGACAACACTGTGAGACTGACCTTCAGAATCCCAGAGTGGGAGTTTGGTCCTAGCAGAAATGATTGTGAATCTTCCAAGTGGCTGGGTTGTGTTGTGCTTCAGGCTGTTTTTGTCTTATTTAGGGAGGCCTTCAGTAGCTCCTTTTGAACATGAATTAATCTTTGATCCTTTTGCTAGGCTGGGATAGGTACATTTATGTCTGTAGTTTATTTCGTAATGTATGTAATCATAACTATTTACAAGAGCACAATAACTTTTCTTTCAAGGTAGCTTTGGTACCATTGCCTGCCTGTTGTTCTCTGACCTGGGTCACGTAGAATGATTAATAGAAAAAACTGTCTTCGGGCATGCACTTTACTGAACGTAAAGGCAGAGCTTTCTCTTCTTATTGGGTAGGCAAACTGACAAAAGCAGGAACAAAATTTCTGATGTTTGATAGCTATCTGTTGGAGACTTGTCATCAGACTTGTATTTTGAAAAGTATGCTTGTTGCTAGTGTAGCTACCATCACCTCAGCTTTTTCTTTTTTTTGTCTTCTCTCGATGTTAAGGTTGTTTGAGATGTTTATCTTAAATTTTTGAGTCAACCCTAACAAAATAATGAGAGCTGTCTTCTCGGCTCGTGTCAGAGAATGTTTGGCATTCAAAAGTTGAAAACTAGACGTTTAGCAAAACTGAATTGAGGAAGTTTGAAAAGCGACATGTGTTACAATGATAACTAAAGGAAGCTATTTATTTTCAAAAACATGATTATCTTGTGGTAGTTGTTATTTTAAGAAGTACTGAAACTAGATATCTGTAGGGTTTAGCATTCCTGTTGAATGAAAATCTTTGTAAATATGACTGGATAAACTCTGCAAGAAGGGAAGGGGAACGAAGACTCCTATTTAGAACAGATACAAATTAACTCACAGGAGTTGAGAGGAAACTTTGCCTATGAGTAATGTATTAACATCATCCACTAACGCTTCTTTCAGAGAATAAACACGTATGGATAGCCCAGTACGTTGATCTTGATGCAACCTTTAGTTCCCTCTGTTCCTATTGTATTGGATGCCATTAAAAAGCTAGCTATGTTCTATCATGTGTCGTAGTTTAACTGGATTTACAGTAGATGTTTTTAAGAAAATTGGTGCCACAGATCTAATAGGTATAGTGACCAGTCTGTAAATGATTTTTATGGCAACTCTTGCCCCCCCCCCCCAAAAAACAAACAAACAAACAAACAAACAAAACAGCTTTTTATGCAACCTAAAGATTTGTAAGCAAATAAATGAAGTAGTACTGTTATAGCCAATTCATTGAATGTAGGGGGACTGTCTGTAGGAGTTGGCCAATTGAGATACTGTCTCTTCTAAAAGACCTTGATGCAACTGCCAGTACCAGTAGCATTGTTTTTTTTCCACAGTCAGCAGTAATGTTACATTTTGAGGTCAATAGGAAGTTTTCTTCCCTTCTGGCTGTACTTTTTTTGTACTTTTTTTGGAGTAATATTCCTAGCACATTTAGTCCTGTTACAGTTTAGCACTCAGAGCTAAGATGGTAAGTATTTGAGGTTAACTGGTAATACTCCACCCATTACAGTTCAGTCTGTAATCACAGGCTCCAGTTGTTGTCACACCATTATGCCTTTACTTTGCTATGTTTTATTTGAACACTGAAACCTCTCATTACGGGCAAAAATTGCTCAGGAATCTAGTTTTCATCCTTTTGTAGAAATTTTATGTAGCACATCTCAACTTTTGTTTAGCTGGTGACCAACCATCTAACACAGATAAATTTTAACTTAGGAGTTTGAACTGTTTCACTGCTGCAGAAATTTCAGGAAAGTATTTTAGTGAGAGTGGTGTCATGCAGACAGCTCCCTTACGTGTTTACCCTTATAAACTAGAAACCAGGCTGCTGTGTATGGTTTAAGGGAAAAGTGCAGCTTGACAGGCAGTAATCCTTAGTTGTCCTAGCCCGTCCTCATGGGTACGTTTGTGGTGAAGAAGGGCCACCAAGGGGAGGCAGGCTCTACAGGTTGCAAGTCTCTGACATGAAAGAAATATAAAATGGGCCAGATTGTATTTAATGTGCTAATTCTGTTACGCATCTCTACCATAACAGGTTTGTTTATTGCTAACTGGTAAATTTTCTCCCAAAATGAAAATGTAACATATATTATTTATAACATAATATACATTTATAATATATACTGTATAAATATGCTAGCTGCTTCAGTCAGAACTACTCTCAACTGCAGATTCAGTTATAGAAAAACTTCACAAGGTGATTACTTACAAGTGCTTAATCTGAAAAAATGCATGCAGTAATCAAACATATTATCTGCATCTTAATTTCATAAAGACTGTAAAAGGAGAATCTTAAAGGAAGTGTACTTAGGTGGAGAAACCATTTATCCCTGGAACATCTTCACCAGCTTTAGCAGGAGCACACTTGCAGTTCAAAATACCTCAAGTATTTTTCATCATTTTCTCTCTAAGCATTTTTAGATACTGTTAACCTCTCCCTGGATCCTCATCTTCACTGGTTTGTTCCACCGTATTGTCTTCTGCCAGTGCAGGCAGTGCAGCTAACCAGGGGTGCTTTTCTGACAGCATACTGATCTGTTCTCAGTTCAGACCCAAACCGGGTGAACCCTTAGCTTAGGAAATGTTTTCTGCGTTAGGAGGTTGGGTTATTTAGTGATTCATTACCCGTGTGTTTGTACCGCCACTCCCTTTTTACCAGCACAAAACCTGTTTTACTTCCCTAGGCTATATTTTACTCTTCCACAGAGCATGCTTTATTTGTGTTTCTGTTTAAATGACAGTCCTTCTAGCTCAAGAGTACAACTTGCTTCATAACAATACAACAGCAGTTAGCCAAACTTGCAGGGACAGTTAAGTCATTCCTGCAATATAAAAGTAGGTTAACAGTTAACATCTGCTTGGTTATATGCAATGCAGGCAAGAAGACTTATGCAATAGCCCTTTACCCTGGGTGGTTTTGAAAAGGCGAGGGGGAACTTTGGAGAACTTTCATATTCCTGTCCTTGGTTTGTGTTATTCACATATCAGCTGCTTCCACCTGGTGGCCATTTTGGCTAGAATCCTTTATTTTTTAAAAAAAAAAAAAAAGTTTTTAAAGAACAGATTTGGCTTTTGCACCCCTCAAAAAGGGGTGTCCATTTGATTGTCCATCCAAATGATTGTTCATTTAGGTTGTTAAGCAGCAAAAGATGTAAATGGTAGCTGTTAACAGACTGCTATCCTATGAGGATGTAGAGATTTGTTTTCTGTTCTACACTGATTTCCCTCAAGACATGTTTATCTTATTCTAAAAGTGGCAATAAATGCTCTTACTTAGTTTCCAGATGTGGCTGGAAAAACTGCATTAATACTTAAACTTATTTCAGTGTATATTTTATGTTAAAAAAACGGATCTCAAGTGTTGATATGATTTTCTATAAAGTTTCACTCTTGAGCTGCCTCAGTCTGTGTGACATAGCATGTTTAATTCCCAAGAAGTAACTGAGTATTGTTTTCTCTAACAGTGGCTTATCAGATACAATAATATTGGATATAATATCCAACTACCTGGTCCTTCCAAATAGAATTACTGTTCCCCTTGTCAGTGAAGTGCAGATTGCTCAGTTGCGATTTCCTATACCAAAAGTAAGTATATTTCTGTTAATAGTAATAATTTGGCATTTAATGATGTTGTTGTGTACATATGTATGAATTTCTAAATATAGTTATTGCAATAGTATAGGTTATGATGAATCTGTTCACTTTAAATGACCCCATTTATAAATAATTTTATGGAGTTTGATAATAACACTGAGAAGGACTTTTTTTTGTTTTGTTATAATCTTCCACATATTACCTATAAAGCATAGTACAACTGTGTGGATTAAAAATTATTGTAACTTGTAATTGTATTGTAATACTGTAAAATTATGTAACATGTTTTATATTATTACAGCAAAATATTCTTTACTTGAAAGTTGTTACTACTTAGTGCTACTCTGTTCCAGTAGCATGGCATTTCTTGATATAACTGGTATGTTTCTGATTACTGATGATAATTTCTTTTTTCTTTAAGAATCTTTCTGAGTCTTAGGTGTGCTGTGATATCTCTTGATCCACAGGGTGTCCAAACCAAGTTTCATGTTAAGGAAACTGCAGTGGAACTTATAAAGAATATATTGCATGAACTGTGATGGCATGGAAACTTTGAGATTACTATATAAACTCATCCTTTCTTTTTTTCAGGGTGTTCTAAGGATACACTTTATTGAAGCTCAGGACCTGGAGGGTAAAGATACTTACCTAAAAGGGATCGTCAAAGGAAAGTCAGATCCTTATGGAATCATCCGTGTAGGCAACCAGATTTTCCAAAGCAAGGTCATCAAAGAAAATCTCAATCCAAAATGGAATGAAGTTTATGAGGTATAACCAATAAAAATGTGTTTTGCATTTTGTAATGTGGTCTTCTAAAATTTCTTTTACTAAAGAAAATACTCAAGAAATAATTTTCTTGAGGAACTTTTTGATGTTTCCCTCCAGAAGTCCAAAGTTCTGTAACAAACAGCTATTCTCCATTGATGTATATATACTTTGTCTAGACTTAGCAACAGTAATTCTGAAAAGCACTCTAGTCTCTTAATACCAACATGAACAGAAAAAAAAATCTGAAAAGCTCTAATCACAGAACCACAGAATTGAAGGGGTTGGAAGGGACCTCGAAAGATCATGCTTGCTCAACTCATAAAATCACATATTTTTAAAGCTTTTGCCTGTTGATATGTGTTAATACACAAAGACACTGCTGTTTCACTGTTTTATTGTTACTGTGCCATTTGACAAAGCCAGTTAGTTTTACCATTGACAATGCTGTCTTACTGTACTTCCAGGCCTTAGTATATGAACATCCAGGACAGGAGCTAGAGATTGAGCTCTTTGATGAAGATCCAGACAAAGATGACTTCCTTGGAAGGTAAACGTTATGGAGAAAATGTGTGTAGATAGTGAAAGGAGATTAAGTATTTTGATGTAACTTTTTTTTTTTTCATTTTGTATTTTATTGCGCTTGTATTTCTGCTGTGTTACTGCATTTATAAATTACTTATCTTTTCAAATTTTGGTAGTAAGTAGTTTCCTAATTCCTTGGATACTACATGTATGGAAACAAATTTGTATTAAAATGTGCTTGTGTGTATATATACACATATGTATGTTTTCATAGTCATGAAAAAAATAAGGTAAGTGTTGTGGATTCCCAGAAAAGGGTGCTTTAATTTTTTTTTGAGTTGAACCATACCTGCTTTAATATTCTTAAGCTAGCATTAAATCTTAAAGATATATCAACTTCATCTGAAAAAATAATTATAATTGTGTATCTTCTTCATTAGAGTATTTTTTTAATTGGTTAGCTCAGTTTATTTTCCTCTACGAGGTGATCTCAGCAGTTTGATTAAAGAAAAAATATTGCTATAATGCTTTCGCAAATATTACTCACTCTTAGATTCCATAGGCCTACCCTTAGTGTTTACCCATAAACATTTCAGGGTTTTAGTCAGCTTCTTTCAACAGTAATTTGTCACCTTTATTTCTTGCAGAGTTTTGGAGCTTCCCATTGTTGCTTTCCATACAGAGTAGAACTCCCTTATCTTTCCAGCTCCTTCTCTCTTAACAGGAGCAACAGTACCTACTTCTCTTCTCATTTAAATAAAGAAGTAGGTAGTACTAAGGCTTCTTTTCTTTGCACTTCCCTAATCTTACATTGAAGTGGTGGGGGGGAAGAGTGGCAACTTGATCGTAATATGTATACCAGTACTAGTAAAACAAAAGGCAAGACAAATGTTCATACACCAGCATGCATTTGTCTGCCCTATTTAATTTTTAGCAGATTCCCTGGTACACTTTTGGCTTGTGCAAACTAGCGCTCTGTCAGACAATTCTAAAGCATGAATTTGGTCATAACATATGTCCAGGGGCTAATTCCAGTGGGTAGTTCGGATGTGGTCATGGTTTTGAGAACTTGTGTATGAGCCATATTTTGCCAGTTGCACCCATAGCTACAAAATGGGCTCTAGTACAGGCATATTTTCTATCATCCTGCATTCCATCCTGGCTCAGACATTTCATTCCCTACTTTTTTCTCTCTTAAGGGCTAAAAGAATAGTACTGTTTTGTTCTTTTGCTGTCAGTGGAAATCTGGAATCAGCAAGCACAGGGTGGGGTTTGAGCTCTGAGTTAGACTTTTTGCTTCTTGTCTAAAACACTTTTTTGTTTGTTGTTGTTGTTTGTTTTGTTTTCTTTTTTCCTAGTTTGATGATAGATTTAATTGAAGTTGAAAAGGAACGACTTCTAGATGAGGTAAGTGTTGGGTAAATTCTGGTTTAAAAAGCAAAACAAAACAAAAAGGAAACAAAAAATGCAACAAAACATGTTGTACATTTAGTTGTTCTCATATTTTTTCCTGAAGATAGTTCCTGAATAACCTTAATGCTAGAGAAATAGATTCCTTGATGAACAAAGCAGTGGTTTGAAGGATAGCTGAACTGTTGAATGATGCCATTCTTCTGCTGCTGTTGGGTTTTAAGCTTACTAGTATGTGAATGCAAAAAATGGTGTCATGTATTTGATAAGGGATTTTTCTTCCATGAGAATAGTTATTTGTCTGCATTTAACTACTTTTAGACTTTAATAAAACTAATGTAGAAGAAAATGGAAGTTTTATCCTACATATAACAGCAATTTTATTAGTGATGTTATGTATTAGTTTTTGATGTATTAGTGTGTATTTTTAGAACAGCTTTAAAGAACTCAGAGAATTCTCTTGATGTTTTAAAAATGCTTTTATAGGATAACATAGAGGTTTGCATGCGTGGTTTTGTATGACAGAACTGAATAGTAATACATTGTCATAAAATTTAGTGTGATACAGGACATTTTAAACAACAAATTAGATCTTTTTAGTTTATGCAGATTCCAGCTGTAATAGATTTCTAGTGTGTCTTAGCATTTCCTAAATTTCCTGAAGAGCCAATTGCAGTTATGTATTTCTCTGGTGTCAGATTATTTCACATTACTTTGCTTAACTTTTAGTGGTTTACTTTGGATGAAGTGTCCAAAGGAAAATTGCATTTAAAACTGGAGTGGCTCACATTGATGCCAACGGCAGAAAACCTAGACAAGGTATTGAAGGAACACGTTACTTTTCTCCTAATATTTTTTTCCTTTTCCTTTTTTTTTTTTTTGTGCACACATTTAAATATGTAAGTGATTTAATTCTTTAGCTGTAGTGAATTTGGATAAATCTGTAACTTTATTCCAAGCTGTCTGTCTTTAGAAATCTCAAATGAGTCATGCCTATCAGTGTACTTCTGTGGAATGGGATTTTTAAAATGCTTTTTCCTTCTTTATCTTTTCTCTTAATGTTATGGTTCGAGAATATCAGCCAACATTTCATTAGACTTGGAGATAAAACTGAGCATGATATATAGTCTATCCAATTAAAAAAAACAAAAACAAACAAAAAAAAAACTAGGAAGTGGGGTGGAATTCATGGAAATACCTACATCTCTATGGAGACTTAAAAAGCTACTGCTTGTATTTTATAGTGTGTATATGTGAATGTTTGGGTTTGGGAAGATATTTTTAAAATACTTTTCAGGAAAGGGACAGAAATAATGTCGTATTTAATTTGCATAAAGGCTCACAGTATGGTTTTCATTTAGGTGCTAACTAGCATTAGAGCTGATAAAGACCAAGCCAATGATGGACTTTCTTCGGCATTGCTTATTCTCTATTTGGACTCAGCAAGAAACCTGCCTGTAAGTTATATTCTCCTGGATGCCCTTTTCTTATAGGTATCTCTTGCTTACTTCCAGCATGTCTTGCTTGGTAGTATGGCACACTGCTTCACTAACACACCTTAAGCCATGTGTTCTATTCTTTCTCTTTTTTCAAAACGTGTAATGTAAGGTCCATATTTCTAGTAGTACGGTAATATATTTATATAATTAATAAAACATTACCCTTTAATCAGTGTGATTTTTTCTTTAAAGAATGCTCCTTTCCTGGACTTGAAAGGCTGCATGTTTTTATTATGCAGTGTTTTCCATAAATAGTATGGGATCAGCATGGGGAATTATAAGAACTAACTGGGAAAAGGCCTACTTCCTTGAATTCAGGTAAACTTGCTTGCTTTGGTTTAGGATATCTGTGGTAGATTTGAAGGAAATGAAGTCCTCAACATGAAATTTATGCTGTGCGGTTGATGTTACAGTGGCAGAATATTTGTATGAGATTTCTGTCAGGTTGGCGTTTGGAGTAATGTTTATTTGCCTGTGTAAAACGCACATAAAACATGTTTCTGTCGTTATATGGATTATACTATGGCAGTGTGAAGTAGTTTGTCTGTGGTGAGCACAAACTGTATTGTAGTTTATTTCAGGTTAGCAGTGTTCTGTTCATGGTTGGAAATTATGGCAGTAATAAAGTAAACCCCACCATAAATAGATATGGGAAGCACTGAATTTTTCCATTTTTCAGCATCGCTATTAGGTGAGAAATTCTGGGAGTGATGGCTAAAATACTAATCAAAGATCTAAATTTTCAAGCCTCAGATATTTTTTAATGTGTTTTGCAAATTTGTCCACTCACCTTAAATTTCAGTTAAAATAAAATACTGCATCAAAGTGTAACAAATGAAATCGCGGTAGCCTAAAGGATTTACATCACTGACTAGTGATTTCATTTAGCAAATAGTCTGTTCTAGCATGTATAGAGCAGTGCTTGAAAGCAGTATTATGGGTGATTTTAAAAGCTAAAGGGATGTACCTCATTCGGAATCGTCCTGCATTATCTTCTTAGAATCACTTTTTTGAATTTGGGGGAACTCTGTAAATTAGTAGAGAGAGTAAAATTACTCTGTATTAGAGTAAACATAAATAGAATAGAATTATGGCATGCTTAACATTAGTTTCAGAATACTGCAACACACAAAAATGTCTGTCTGCCTTCTGTTTTGTGTGCTAGATTAAATTGAACCCATGTCTTTATTTTTTTGTTAAAAATTACTACAAATGAAAAAAAATACTTAAAAATTTACTTTTTGTTAAAAAATTACTTAAATGAAACTCTAAAAGTTTAAAATACACTGAAGCCTCTTCATTAAAAAGGAATAATTTATAGTTCTCTCATCCACAATCTCATAACAATCCCCTAATTTTTTCCTTACCATCCTGCTTCTCTGTTTTAGAATAGTTTCTCTAGGAAATACGTAGAGGCTTTGTCGTAAGTTTTAATTTGTTCCCTTCCTATTTTAAATATTCTTTAGTGTTGTCTCCCTCCCTTACAGAGGTTAAGCTGCAAGCTTTGTGTTTTACCTACTTTTGGAGACAGTTTTTTTGTTACCGTGTTTTAGTCAGTACTTCTGATCGGTAGATCTCTAAACTCTAGGGCATGGAAAGCGGAAGGAAGTTCCTTGCCCAAAGCTGACTAGTTAGCTACAGAATCCCAAATTTCTTATTGCTGTGTCTGATGCTTTGTTTACAGTATAGCATTGTGTGGGTAATGTCAGGGAATGAGGATGGTCATAGCGTGGAACCTTTATTCCTTTGTTTTTATTGTTCTGCCAGCCCATAAGTGTAGTTGCTACAAATAACTCAGTATTTAATTGCAAGTCATTCTCTGTCCAGTAATGCGCTAGAATATGCTAGAAACTAGCATTGAATACTTGAAAATTCCATTTACAAGTTTACAACAATAATAAATACAATACTGTTTTAAATTCAAATTGTCCAGAAACAGATACAAAAAGGTATTAAAATTGGGTTGGAGGGAAAATATGGGAGGACAGTTTCTTGTGGCAAGACTTCTATAGATTCTGGATTTCTATAGATTCTGTAATGACAATAATTATATCTTGTAAGGGAATTCCTATACAAAATACAGCAAATTATAGTGAATACAGCTCTTTTTATGTCCATTTGATTGTGATATGGAACAACAGTTATAAGACTAAACATGAAAGTCTGCTAGCTTCTCATGATGTGTTCATATTCATTGATAGGGTTGCTGTAGTGTAATAGTAAAATTAATTGCTCTTTTGGATTGCTTATATTTATGAGGAACAAAAGGTTAAACGACAATGAAGTCTCACTTAAAATTATGCTACTTATTAATAGTTTTGAAAACTTGTCCACAGCTTTTATGTTGAAACTGAAATATTTTCTGGATGAATAAGAACTTTTTATTGCCTTCAATATGGATTTTTTTTTTAAAGTTATTGCTGATCACTGGTACATTTTAGATTTAGCATCAGACTTACTTTGCATGAGTTGCAGTGGATAACCAAATCAGGCGTTCTTTTGCACAAATTCATTGTAGTTGTGAGATTGTGAGCACTAGGATGATTTATCAGAAATATGTTTTATGTGAAACAGAAATGGTTTAGAAGTCAGGTCTCTAAACTTTCTTAGTTGGAACTGCCATATAAATCTGAACTACCAAGAATAAACCAGGAAAGTTGTGCTAATATATTTCAATAATTAATAAAAAAGCAAAAAAAATCAAGTTTCTGTGCTACAGAAAGTTTAACTGTTAAAACTATTCATAATGACAAATATTTTTGTTATCTGCTGTTTTCTCTGGAATCCTTTGACTGTCTTCTTTAACTTTCTTGTGTAGTAAAGCTGCTTATGCATTCATTCTGCCACAATCCCATCACTCTGCTTTCTCCTTCCATTTCCATCTTCCTAAGAGTATCTACGAGGGAAACTTTGGGTGTGGATACTTAAAAGAGAGGAGAGCATCGGGACTAGTCTTTTGTGAAAACACTACCTCACTCTATAGAGCACTATTTGTGAGTTCTCTGGTGTTATTTGTATTGTACCTTTTATCTGCCAGAGTGTGGATTAGTGCTACTAAAGCCACTCACTCTAGTGGATTGAGAGCATGCAATTTGTTTTGCTGCATGGTTTCAACAAGTGTGCATTGTTTTTTTGTGCTATTTTTCTTGCATTTTAAAGGCTATTTAAATTTCATTGATCAGCATATCATTGGGTAAGTAATTAACCTTTCATGATAAAAACCCAAGATAAGTTTGTTGTAAAAGCTCTTACATTTAGCTTAAATTGGTGATTCATTGAGAAATAAAATGCATACCATACTAGCACGCTGTGTGCTGGCAATTGTTGGCTTTTATTGCAAAGGAAAGAAAATGTAATAAATACTACAACCAACATCCCGGAATCTTTAATGGTGATGCACTCAACATTTCTAAGAACTTGCAACCTTTCCACACAGGTTCAAGTACTGAGCTAAAAATGGGTGTGATTCTTTGTGCATCCCAAACTATAAATTCCCTTGTAAATTCTGTTTCACTCCATGATGCTCCTTGTTTTGCAAATTCCCAAGCTCCTTTTTTTTCTTTTTTCTTTTTTTTTCTCCAAATTAGTCTGTAGTCAGGAAAATTCAGGCTAGAAAGAATAAAAAGTTAATATTTTTGCTTTAATTTAGTGATAGGAGATCATTGCAAACTAATGAGTCTCTGAATACTTACACCTAAGTCTGTAAACACAACCTTGGTATCCCCAGAAAGAATGGCAGTCTGTTCCTAATAAGAACTCTCTTGCCAGGGAGGTAGTTATGCCACTGTAGATTGTGCAGATTTAATTTGTAGCTGGCTGCTTTTGATTCGTATCATAAACCTTGATTTAAAAACACTCTTCCTTCTTTTCCCTCCAATAAACCAACAAAACAATCCTTTTCCTGGTCCTTTCAGTTGGTTTCTGTGTAGGAATTCATTTTCCAGTATCAAAAAATCTTTGCATCTACTAACCAAGTTGTATAAAATTTAATGAGCAAGATACACAGTTCATAATCATAGATACTTATATTTTTGGAGAAACATGTAATTTATAGGTATCACAAGGATTCAAACCATATATTCTGTGGTTCAGTTATCTTGGTGCTAAAACTGATAAGTAGTTGCTGTTTTAATTATAAAAACTATAGAGATATCGTTTTTAAAAAAAGTTTGATTAAAGCGTAGCCTTGATGTTTTTGTTAGAGTCATTGCATTAGAACATTGCATCTAGATATAACAGTACTTAAAGAGATACAGGACAAAACTTTCCAAATCCATGAAGCTATTTGCAAGTCAGAGTGGAACTGTTTTAAGATAGCCATGTTTGGGTTTCCTTCGACAGCACTGTCAGCTGGCTTGTTCTGCAGTTGCTGTTGGGTACCAGTCTTGCAGCAACCAAAGGGGCAAGATTTATGGCTGGAAGCTAGGAGAGAGGAGAGGAGAGGACTGTGATAGCCCAGAGATAACAGCTTCAGCAGTTGTAGAACTGCCCATTGTGTTCAGGAGATCTTTAAATGTCTTATGCAGACATTCACACCTCTAAGTTCAGGTATCTAAGTGACATGTCTGAGTTATTTTTGGTGTTTGTGGATGTGTTTGGTGGCTGTTAAAAAGGGATTTCACTTTATTTGGGGGAGAGGAACAAACAAAGCCCTGAATGCTCAGATTCTTTCTAATTGTTTTTATTGACTGCTGGAAACCTGGATTCATGGCACCTAATTCAGACATTTACCCATCTAAATCTGATTTATCTGAAGTTAAGGATTATGAACTATGCTCTTACTATAATTTCTAGAAGTACATAATACTAATTTTATGATATGTTGTCATATATATATATTTTGTATTTAGTGTATGTATATAACACTTAAATTATCTGTATTTTAAATCAGCTCTTCCAGATCAGTCACTGTCTTCTGGTCATCAGCTGAGAGATTTAGAAACTTCTAAAGCACCATCTGAACCCCAAGAAAAAATTAGTGAGTTAACATAAGTAATGAGTTGTACTCTACAGCGTATCAAATTAGCATTTGGCTTAATAATAAAACAGCTTGTTAGGTGCCATATAATTTATGGCCTTGCTATATTAGGATTTACTGCAAAAGTCATTAGCCATTAGAGAATACTAACCTGAAGTTGGATTTATTTCATTGTGTCAGATGTCAGCATAGTTCTTGGATAACCGTCCCCTTTTCATGTAACTCAGAGATGCTCAGAACCATAGCAAGACAACTTTGTAATCCAAGGCAAGACCTTTTCTTGGCTTTTTTTTATTGAATAGTCCCATTTCTTCTCCTAGTCTCCTCCCTCCCAGCCTTTCAGCCACCTTCCTCATGGACCTGCAGCTCTTTCCCTTGAAACCTGAAGTCTGGCTTAAACATATTTGCCCCAGCTGGTATCCCTGTTGGCCTTCCTTGCTATGATTCCAGAGGAATTGAGACTTGTGCAATAGCCAGGAATCATTGGTTGCCTACCTTTATAATTGATGACAGAGGTTTGTTTTGGGCTTTTAAAATTCCTTGAAACAATAACATAGGGGAAAAACTGTGTATTGAATTTGCAGGTAAAAATGCAAGGGAAGGATGGCCAGTAAGTTTGAGGGGCAGTTTATGTATCAAAATGATACTGATGAACTGCACATATGATCTGAAATTAGGTGCTTTTCAGAAGAGGACATGTACTGCTCTCATATTAATATGGGATAAGAAAAGCTGTCTGACAGGAGTAGATCTGTAGTCATGCTGTATCATGCTGTTACAAAACAAATACCATCTTGACTATAGAAAGGAGTGTAGCCTGTAAGATGTGTGGACTAATCCTTCTGTTCTGCTTGGACATTAGTAAGGCCCTTATTTTGGACACAGCTGTCTAGGATGGAGACCAGTTAAAATGAATCTGGAGGGCAGCAGTGATGATAATGAGAAAGCTAGAAAATGTGACTAGCAGAGAAAGAATAACTAGGATGCGTTTAGCTTTAGGAGATAAAAAATGAAGATGGAAAGGACACAAGGCTGCTGCAAACAAAGTTTTTCATGTTTGTCAGAGAACAAAAAGCAGTACTTAAATTCCAGCAAGGAATATACCAGTTGAGCTTTAAAAAGCCTTTGAATGATAAGGAGAATTAAACATTTTGATCAGTGTATCTGGGGATATTGTGCAGTCTCTATGTTTGAAGGTCTTAAGTCCAATAATCTTAGACCCTAACATATCTAAACAAGTACTTTTGGAAGACTGCTTAATTTTATTTTACAAAAAAAAATACATATTTTTTAAAAAGCCAAACTTCTGCCTCCCCCCCAGTTTCATTATATTGTATGTTCCTTCTGAAACAGAAATGTCAAAACTGAACGCTAGGAATCTTGTCACACAGACTGGCCAATATATGGATGTGACATCCCCAAAGAAAATGTAAAAAAAAAAAAAAAAAAAAGTATTTCTGCATGAAGCTTAAAATCTTTTTTCAAATTTTAGTCAATTCTAAGTTTGTATTTCATGAAACCGTTTCTTTTGGCAGAGCATTAATTATCTTGTTTTCTGTTCATCATCCAGCATGTTTACAAAAGCCACTATGCAATAATTTTTTTTTTTTGCCATATATTACAGCTTTTAAAGCACAATTCTCCCTTTAAATAGAAATATATGCTTGTAAAAAAGCCAGGCATAAGTATACTGCTTTGAAATAGGTTTTATGTCAAAAATATATTTGCTGAAATTACCTCTTATGCATTGAATGCCATCAAAATTTTTCCGTAATATTTTTGTAATTTACATGTATCACTTCAAGAACAATCTATTGTTAGTAAAATAAAATGCAAAACTTTGTTTAGTTAATGGAAAATAGTCAGGTGTTTTGTCCTGCTAAATCAGTTCAAACTCCTCCTGTTAGTTTATTTGTATGCCTTCAACTAAGTGAAATATATTTAATTCTAGTTAGCTTGCAGTCTTTATGTCATTCATCTGGTTAAGAGTCTCAAACAACTAAAATTTTTATAATGATCTATGTCTTGTCAATACTTTGAGCATAGTAATTTCTCCCACAAAAGGGCTCCTTCACATAACCATTTGATTTACCAGAGAACCTTCAACGTTGTGAAAATATATGTAGCCAGATATTAAAAAGGTTCATTTGGAAGGCAATGCTTAGGACAGCAAGCTCTCAATACAACCTGTTTTATGAAGTTTCTTTTATTATTATAAAAGAGCTGATAAGGGAAATGTAAGTGTATTGAAAGGGTGTACCTTAGTTTAAAAGCAGAATACAAACATTCAGAGAGGATATGGGGGAAAAAAAGCTTTGTCCATTTTTATTTCTTTATTTTTGTTTGTTTTTTTAGTGATCCCATCATTGTTTTGTTTGAAAGGTTTTTTTTTGTCCTATGTTTTCATGTAATAATTAATTAACCTAATGAAATTGCTTCATTGCATGACTTTACTAACCCTTCCTGTGTTCATTCTCTCCTGACTTAAAAGCATAATCCATTAGAATTTAACCCTGATGGCTTGAAGAAGGCTGCTGTTCAGAAAGCCCTAAAGGTAAAACTAATATAGTTGTCCATTTAAGGTCACAATAGTAATCAGAAGTGCACGAATGCCTGCAACACTTTCCTTGCAACAGTGAATGGAATTTCTTTTGCCAGATCTATATTTAGTATGATTCAGTTTTATTTACCATCTGATTTCAAGAAATGGTCAAGATGTTAGTAAAATTCTATGGTCTGTGGTAATCTGAATTTTAAATCAGTCAAGTGGAGCATAGGCTGCTTTAGAAGACTAAAATAAATTAATCCTGAGAACTAGCTTGAAGTAGTATTTAAAGAACAAAGCCGACATGAAAGCTAAGACATCTTTTACATACTGAGTGATACTTTACTGCTCAACTCTGAATGACTAGCCAACAAAATCAATGTGTTACGTATTTTTGAATTAATCATTTTTCTGCTAGATGTTTTTGGAAGGTTTTACATCTTTTATGTGAATGCTGAATAAATTCAGTCCAGCCTTTTGATACGGAAGACTTCATGTTGAGTGGCAAACTTGGAAGGCATGAACCAAGTTCTCAGGTGGAGGAACTTGGACAACAGGCAGGCTCTAATAGACTGAATATCCTGTCAACAGCAAATTTGTCAGTGGCAGATGTTAGAGGTGTGTTCCTATCTATTTAGCATGAATTAATATTATTTATATTTATGTATGAGAATAAGCAACAGGGTCTTTTTGCAAACTAATGGAGTTTCTTCATTTTATGAAAAAAGGGAGCTTTAGACACCTTTTTATGGGTGAAGAAAAAATGAAACAAATTTCTCTTACCATTTTTCCCACCATCAGCTGGAATGTAATCTGACTTTCTTTCTATTCCTTAGACCTTGTAGTCTGTTGTCTTTGATTAAGGCTATATACCTTTTATTAGAAATCACAAAAGAAAGGCGGCATTCATCCAAGAAAGGAGTGATTTCTACCAGCTTTTTTTCTAAAGGAAAGTATTTTTAATAAGCAGTGTGTCACGTTAAAATCAACCAATATTAGTGGAAGTTGCTGTCAAAAATGTAAGTTCAGATCCAAAATTACCTTAAAATACACTCATTCTTAATTTAAAAAAAATAAATTATTTGAATTGTTTGTGACCTTACATGCATAAAGTAGATTTTAACTAACTTTCTGTTTACAGTTTCCCACAGGTAGAACTCAAAGTATATTAACTATGCATACTGTATTGTCTAGGCCTCTTAAACTGCATTAACACCTACTTGAGATGATTAACTTTCATGTCTAACTTTTCCTTCTGACAAATTTTTAGTTAATTTAAAATTTTTGAAGAAACATGTAATTGGGAATGTTCCTTTGTGTATGTAATTTGATTCTAAACTGATGTTTATTTTCACAGTTTGATGTAATGCTATACAGCTGGTGAGCAAGGCTCAGATATGGCAGATGGTTGATTCTCTAGTAAAGAGTATTTGGTAAACTGTAGAAATATACATCAGGTACATTATAGTGAATCTTCCTTCTCCCCAGACTGAAAGTGGGGAATATCAATGTTCTGATATTACATCCAGCTTAATAATAATACTGCCATGTAAATAAAGTGAACTTTCTGAGTTTGGGTTTTTTCCATATCTTCCATCTGTATGCCATACTCATTTTGCAATTTTAACTATGCTTTGTGGGCTTTGGGGGTTGTTGTAATGCTCATTAAAGTATTTGCACCTTTTCAGTTTCATCCAAAGAAAACAGAAAGGAGTCTAAAATTCCAGTTTATTTCTAACGTTTTGTTTTAGTTTACTTAGGGAAGTTGGACACCTTCATATTAATGTGTTCACCAGGCTAGTAATCTGTTCACCAGTCACTAGCCAGTATGCCATTCCAGTCTGTTGAATAAAATGCTGAGAATAATAGATTGTCATACAGTAGAATGCAAATGAATCGTATTTTTAAGATGCAGACATGTAAGTTTCAGAGGAGACATTTAGGAAAACAGTTTAGTCTGAAGACAAAGTTTTTGCTTTTTCTTTACCAGTCAGGAAAGAAAATAAACAGCAATCCCAACCCACTTGTTTTGCTGTCAGTTGGACACAAGGCACAGGAAAGTAAGGTAAGTTCCTGCTCTCTGTACCTGTCTCTGTCTACAGACATTTGGTGGCTCTTTGTGATTGGTATTGGCTATCAAGCCATTGAGCACATGCACTGCTCTAAAAGTTATCACCAGAACTGAAATTTTCAACAAGGAGCCAAAGATCGAATGGGTACTTAATTCAAGCTGTCTGTGAGTAGAGACCAGATTTATAACTATTTGTAGACGTCCTCTCACAGTGGGTTCTGATCTGCAGCTGGGATTCTTGCCACAGTCGTTGTGTAAGTAACAATGTGAGCAAAACACGGGCTTCAAAACACTGGTCAGGATTTGAAAATGCATAGACAGAAATGTTTAGGTTGGAGGGGACCAAGAAGATCATCTGATTCAACCTTCAGTTTAAAGTGTAGGACTGTAGATTAGCCTAAGTGCTGTGTAACTGTCATGAGTATTTCCCCAGAGGAAATTCCACCACTTCTATGGGCAACCTATTTCAATGTTTTATTGTTTTCATGGTGAAGAATTTTTTCATGTACATGAAAAATATGAATTTTCCATGAAGCAGCTGGTGGCTGTTGTCTCTTGTCCTGCTGCTATGTATCCTTGTCAATGCGTACCTCCACCTGGTCTATAACTACTTTTTAGATATTGGATTAGATCCCCCTTCCACTGCCTTGTCTCTAAGTTGAACAAACTGAATGCCTTCAACCCTTTTTTATATGTCAAGTTCTCCATCATCCTGGTGGTCCTCCAGTTGACTCTCTCCAACTTCTTTATGCTTCTTGAATGGGGAAAGTCAACATACTGCAACTGGACACAGTATGCCAGGTCTGGCCTATCAAGTGCTGAGTGGACCGATGCTCATCTTTTGATCTCTTGATTATACTCTTACTGACTTAGTCTAGGACATAGTTTGCCTGCACTACTTGCAAGAGTGCACTGCTGACTTAGCTCCTTTGCCCTCTAAGGTAGACACCCATGGAGTACCTCTGAACAGATCCCAGAGCAAGTTGAATCTGGTTTTCTAAAGTCCAAGAATTTTATTCTGTTATTTTTCATCCTCATGCATCTTAGGATCGTATCACTATCACTGATAGTCACATACGCAAACCAGTCTTACTCATATGTAAGTAGTAGGTACGGAAGAGCTCCACTCCTAGTCAACACCCCAAATGACTGAGAACAACCCTAAGACAACAGCGTGTTGTATCCTAAAACAAACTCGTAATTGCTTAAGCAGCACTGTGCTGCTTTACTAGGAAATGGAGAGCTTCAACTGCTCTAAGGTAAGAACTTGGTTTGGCAGACCCGAGAGAGCTTTGTCAGAAGAAGACCTCATCCATCTCTTTACCTCATCCATCTCTTTTTCCTAATTGTGTGGTGTGTAGCCTGTGATGAGGCCAATGTTGATGGTGATCCCTCTGATACTGATGCAAGGCATTCAGCACACTTGTCTTGTTCATAACTAACCTCCATGTATTCAAGCTGCTCTTTAAAATAAAATGACAAAGGAACAGTGAAGTGATACCTAGAAAGGTAGATAACACACAGTATGGGTGGTTTTCTTTTTTGCATTGAGTTAGTTCAGCCCTTACAGAGAAGTATGACAGGAGAGGGAATGTGCCAGTCTAAATACCTTACGTTTGTTCATAGACTGATAGGAAGTAACAGTTCTTCAGCAGGAGTTGTACTCTATGTAAAGCAACTCATCTGTGTGCATGCAAAACACATTTTATTACGTTTCTTATGTATAATTTGATATGTGATATTACATACACCTTGAGTGGATCCCACCTGGTCTTTAGTTGTGTTAGGTTTTAAACAAATTTTGCAAAGACAAAATGAAAAATGTACTCAACTCTTAAAAAGAGCTTTATTAGAAACATACATAGAACAAACGTATTTTACAATTTGTCTGCTTCCTGTTCTTCCTGTTCTCTGACTTTAGATTCGATACAAGACCAATGAACCAGTATGGGAGGAAAACTTCACTTTCTTTGTACACAACCCCAAAAGACAAGATCTTGAAGTTGAGGTACATTGTCCCATTCTTTAGATACCTTTCTTTTTTAAGACATTTCAGTAGCAATATTTAGATGTTATAGGCTGTTATGACATCTATTATATTGTGAACACCATTACAGTTATGCTTAAATTGGTTTTTAATACTAGGCTATGAAATGTTATTTGCATTTACTATTAAAAAATATAACCAGTCTTTCAGTAGAACATTATGCTTGATGATTGCCACATTTAAATAAATAAAATACAAGGAAGAGAAGTACATTTTGATGTCTGTTTGGAATCTTTGGTCTTCTCAATTGCTAGCAGTAATACAGTTATGTATGGTTGATTTTGTTACCTTTCTCATGCTGAGGAAGTCTTTGCTTTATCCAAATACTGTATCCCCCTTACACTACTGAAATGTTACTCATGTAGTTGTAAATGAGGGCTGTCCTAGTTACTATTCCCCTAACAGTTGTGGGAACTCATTTTTGCACAGACCATTTGGAAACCACAGATATTTTGATCAGGGATCAACTAGATATATATTCTAGATGTAGATGCAGTTGGTTAGTTTTATGTCTTGCTGTAGAAGATAGGGATGAAGAAAATAGGTGTGGAGTATATTTGCTATTTTCTTCTTTGGTGTAAAGTAGTTTTAGGATCAGGGAAACTTGGTTGAAGAACTATGTTCCGTGTGCTTTTGTGCTTTTCTTTTTAAATAAAACTGTCATTTCCTTTTCTTTCTGTGAATTTTTACAAAGTAGATGATACAACATTGTTTATCTTATGTGTTCCTTCAGGTGAGGGATGAACAGCACCAGTGTTCTCTGGGGAACCTCAAACTGCCTCTAAGTCAGTTGCTGGAGAGTGAAGATTTAACTATGCATCAGCGGTTCCACCTGAGCAACTCTGGTCCAAACAGCACTATAAACATGAAGATTGCACTCAGGGTACTCTTAAAACTTTTCACATTGTAAACATATGAAAGCATATTTAAAACTATCATGACTTCTGGTCTTTTATCTTTATGAAGAAGATGGTATGTTTCCTTGAGTGTGTGTCACAATTCCTGGTGTCCTTAGGCCAGCAGCACTACCAAGTACACACAAAGATATTCTCTATTTTAAATACATTCTATTTCAAAACCAGAAATTCTTGGAACAAAACAGTAATCTGCTTTAATTAAGACTGAGGTTCCCCTTGTTTTTAGGCTTGGAAACTGTATGGAATCTGAATTCCTGCTAGTCTCTTACGACTTGATCTTACAGATCTTACAGTCACTGTAAGATCACTGAAATTAACTTTATCTTACAGAAATGGAACTGAGGTCATCATGGTCAAAAAAAAATAAAGTTTATGCAGAAAAGAAGTACCTTCACAGTACTAGAAAAGTTCAGACCAACTTTCAAGTACATTGGAGACTTCATGAAAAAGCTTGCATGCTTGAAAGTTGGTTTTTGTTTTCCTCCAGGTAAATTATTTGGCATAATAAGTAAGGGCACCTCTTTGGAAGTACTGGAACACTTCTGTTACCTTATGTTACTTGTTCTTTTCTAAAGCACTTTATGTAATGTATTTGTAACATGAAACTATTTCCTATTGTAAATGAATGTAACCAAAATTTTTGGTCCTGGTTTACTGTCTTAATTTAACAACTTGTCACTAAGTACTTCTTGTAGAAACAAATTTATTCCTCTTTTTTGTAGTATAGTAATATTGTATGTATTTTAACTGTATCTAGGTCCTTTCTCTTGAAAAGCAAGCAAGATCTCCAGATCATCAACACTCAGCCCAAGTAAAAAGGCCGTCTGTTTCCAAAGATGCAAGAAAATCATCTTTTAAGCCTCAGGTTCCTGTCTCGCCACCACTTGATTCAAACAAACCTGTTCCAGCCTCCCCAGTGACTGACAGTGATAAAAAGACAGAGGTAGCTGAAAAAAGTCAGCCTCCCAATGCCAGTCCTCAGTGGCCAACAGATCTCAGCCGAAGTTCTTCGAGTCTTCATGCCTCTAACTTCAATTATTCTCCCAGCCACCTCTCAGTCAAGGAACCAACTCCTAGCATAGCCTCAGACATATCTCTGCCCATTGCTACACAGGAACTACGGCAAAGACTGCGACAACTTGAAAAGTATGATGTTAATTACTTGTTTTGCAATACATCTAAGTTGCTTTATAAGAAAATGTTATGCAGCCAAAGAAATCGCTCAGTTTGCATTTCAGTAATATTTTTTCCTGTTGCAGATTGAGCCTGGAATTAGAAAATCAGCCTTTGAACTTTCTGCTTCCTCTTGGTACCTCAGTTAGACAGATTTTGCAATTAGAAGTTACTACACCATTGTTGTGATCTGCAAGATAAAGTCCACCTTGTTCTCATTACTGCACTGACTATGTAGTGCTGAAAAGAGTGGAATGGTGAGAAGGAAGAATATGTGTTGGTGGAATATTAGTCACACTCACACCAGTAGTTGCACCACTGAATCATATTAGCATTAAGCCAATTTAAGCTGAATATAGGTGGTCTTCTTCGTAAATTACACAGAGGGATAGTTGACTGTAAAGAATGCTAAGTGGCTGGTCAGTTATTATTCAATTACTGAGGACTGCTGCAACCATGATTTCTTAAATTCTCTATTTTTTTTTCTCTTACCTCAAAGGGCAGCTATACTTACCAGTAAAGGTAGCAGAGCAGCTATTCTACTCTGAATAGGAGAATGGAAGCCATTAGATCCCTATTCAAGTTGGAAGCTTCTCTGTGAATCTAAGTAGATTCATAGAGAAAGACATATGTATATATTTAATTTTTATATTAGTTTGTGAGCAAGGGATTGAACCAATTCCTCATTTTCTGTGTCAGAGTTCATAGAATCAGTAGAGTAATATAGTTTGGAAGAAACCTCTGGAGGAAAGTCAGCCCTCTGCTCAAAGCAAATCTTGCTTCAGTTAGATCAGTTTTCTTGGGCCTTGTCCAGACAAGTTTTTTGCATACGTCCAAGCATGGAGTTTCTACAAACTTTCTCAGCAGTTTCGATGCTTAACCATGCCACTGCAAAAACATTTTTCCTTATTTCCAGTTGGAATTTTTCTAGCCGTAACTTGACCTCTCACTGTGCATGTGTAAGAGGAGTATGACTCAGTCTTTTCTATGATGTTTAAGTAATGAAAGACCATGTTTGCATATGCTGTTGACCATCTCTTCAATCTGTACAAACCCAACTGCTTCTGTGCTCCAGTTCCCCATTTATCTTTAGGGTCCTTTGTTGGTTTGTCTTCAGTTTGTCAGTCTCTCTTTTATCCCGAAAGTGGGGTTAGACTTTATTAATTATGATAAATGTTGAAATACTACTCATTATTTAATCCACAAATTTCATACTTCATTATTTGGTAAGAGTGGTAAAGCTATGGCTAAGGAGGTTCTTTATTGCAAGCCCCATGTATCTAGGTACTCTGACCTTTATTTTTCTTATTTTTTTATTAAGAGAATACTGAACTGAAATATTTCATTCTAGCCTGGTTGTCAATGGCCTAGACTATGGGAAACTGATAAAGATATACTCACATGCTAACTTTTGTTTCCTCTCTTCTTTCACATTGGTGCAGTGACAGTTGAAATAGATAATACAATATTTCTGGAAATACTGTTCTGAAATACTTAATGTATTTCAGTTGGATCTTACTGAAAACACGCTTTTTAAAAACATACAATATTCTGCTCTTTCACCACAGTGGAACAACCCTGGGGCAATCTCCATTAGGACAGATACAGCTAACAATTCGTCATAGTTCACAAAGAAACAAACTGATTGTGGTAGTGCATTCCTGCAGGTGAGCATAAGACACCAAATTTTATTTTTAGTTCTGTGCGTATTTCTTGGTATATGACTTTGTCGTATCTTGACTTACCCTCTTAAGTTGTTCGATTGTGTGGACGGTCTTAATTACTTTTAAAATGACATGCTGACTGTAATTACTTGTAAATATGAAATCATACAGAGCTAGACTTACAACAGAATCAGTTAAAACTGAAGATTTTGCTGTGTTTTTTTTCTTTGCCTATATCAGATTTTAGATGGAAACGGTATGTAGATTTCTATCAGAAGTGTCTAAAATCTTTATCTAAGAGCCTGACTTTTTCGTGGAATGACAAAAACGCATGATTTTTGGAAAGCCACATGTAAGCATTGAATTGGAATTCAAGAAACCTTAAGTTTCCAGCTCTGCTGTCTACTTACCATTTATCTGATCTTGTACAAGTTACTGCTTAGCATTTTTTAGATTTTTTTCCACTTTTCTATGTATTAGAATGTAGCCAATATGTAGCCATACTTTGTGCAGGATATCCCACAGCTTATCTATGTAAGGATTCTAAAATACAATTGTCATAAAGATGCAGATGGTTCTCAAACAGGTGTAACATTTCTAGAAATATTTTTCAACAAGTTTGGTACTTCGTGCATGGGAAACATCAAAGATATGTATGTGGTGATGAAATGAACTTTATTTAAATATAGAGTGCTAAATTAAGGGATAGTAGCGTGGACACGTACTTAGCAATGTCTCATTTATTTTCTAAAGTGTTTTTCCTTGTTTTTCACTGGTCACAGAAATCTAATAGCGTTTTCTGAAGAAGGATCCGATCCATATGTTCGAATGTATTTATTGCCTGATAAGAGAAGATCAGGAAGAAGAAAAACACACGTATCAAAGAAGACATTAAACCCGGTGTTTGATCAAATGTATGTTCTAAACTGTCTGTAGTGGTTCTATATTATGTAATTATAAAGCTGCCAAACCAAGATTTCTCAGCTTACCTGAACCACCAGACTCGGTCATACCTTTCTCTTCCTGTATAATAGCTCTTTCCATCCTCCTCTTCCCTGTTTTCACTATAACCCTTCTTACACTGTTACCAGCCATTCCTCTCTTCTGCCTTATCCCATGTTACACTGTGTTTGCGTAAGTAGCTAAGAAGTGGCATGCGCTCTTTGGGCAGCTGGTTGGAACATGAGTGCCTTTTAGTTGGCTAGTGTGGCTAACTTGGCTTTCCTGACAAGAGGCATGAAGATGTAGATTCTGACTGGCCAGTTTTCTGGCTTGCCTCCTCTGTAGGACTGGCTAGCCAGTGTCTGTACATGATCAGATTGCTCAATCAATCTATGTCATGGTACTTCTCAGCATCCAGGGAGTCAGGAAATTTCCATGTGGATTAAATCCTGGCCGACAGGTTGGAACTAATGCAAGCTTGTGCAGTATTTCATTGCATACAGATCCTTATCTTTGTACTCAGCTTTTGATGATGGTTTCACTCAGATGCATACCTCTTCCTCCCTCACCCATCACTTCTTAATAACAAAGAGCATTCTCTGTAGATGGGAAATTAGTTTGGGGGAAAAAAACACGTCAGTATATTCTGTCCAAGGAAATCTGTAAATTGTTAGTTATAGGCTCTGGTAGATACACCTGGTAGTGCAGCTCGCTCCTGTTTATCCCAGGATTTGTTCTTCTGTGCCTTTCAAAGTAAAAGGTATTGAAAAGCAGTAAAGCTGCTTAAGAACTGTAGTGAAAAACAGATGTAGATTGTGGTGCAATCCTGCCCTTACTTTCTGTAAGTTTTGGATCTAGCAAACAACACGCATTCTTTCTTAAAAGTTGATAGTTTCCTTGGTGTGAAAATGAGCTCTGGTTCTAGAGGAATGAAGATCATGACTGATCAGTCTTTCCCTTCTGGAGAATAGTGGTGCTGAGCTGTCAAGATAGTAGGATTCCTCACTCTCCTCTGTAGTCAGTGATTGGCCTTTTCTTTGTTTTGTTTGTTTGTTGTTTTTAGCAATGGGACAGAAGTCTCAAACGTTTGATGTTGATTTGGTGTTAATATTGATCAAAGTATAGGAGAAAAATTTTAGACAAAAATTTGGGATTTTTTCTCTCATCATTTATCTCAAGGCTTTTTGGGGGGGATTTGTTCAGGGAGGGGCATAATTCGGTTTAGATTTGAATTGTTGTTTAGCTGTAGGAACTGAACGTGCACTTCAGGTACAAAATTCTCTCTAAAGCATCACTTTTTCTGTCAGATTTGATTTCAGTGTTTCCCTCCCTGAAGTACAGAGAAGAACACTAGATGTAGCAGTGAAGAACAGTGGTGGTTTCTTGTCCAAAGATAAAGGGCTGCTTGGCAAAGTAAGTTGAAAATAAGCAAATTCCTTTTGTACTGTATGTTGTTACATAAAGATTAAAATTCTCTTGTGATATGAGCTTGTTAGTGTTGACTGACATAACTGATTCAGGTAGGAAGCTTTTAAAAATTATAGATGGCTTAGATGTCAGGCTTCAGTAAAGGAAGGAATGAATTGCAAAGGATGAGAGGACATATATCAGACTGTGAGGTAGTAATCTCTTCTAGAGAATGGTAAGTTCTGAGACTGGCAGTAAAAAAAAATAAAAAAAATAACCCTGCATGTTTGATTTATTAATTATACAGTCAGAGAAACTAAATAACAGCCAGTAGAAAACTACTGATATCTCAGGAGATGGTCTGGCAAAATTGCTGGTCTTGAACACAGGTGGCTCAGACATCTTATCTGCAGCAGCAGTGAGAGGCTAGCTTTTGCATTATATCAAACCTAAAAGACAAGAAAAATTACATAGAGAACACAACAAATTTATGCTTAGTAATTAAAATTCCAGAAAAACCATGAAAAAAGAACTACTGGAGGCATTCCTAATGCCAGAAACAGCTACTGTGTTTATACCTTCACTGTTCTACAGGCACTCATTAAATCACTCTGTTTCCTACACATACGAACAGTATGTTCTTACACCTGTGTAGATTGCCATATTCAAACTCTGTAAAGAGGATGAGAGAGATCAGAATTATGGTCAGTTTATGGTGAATGGTGTTCTTAATTTTCCTGTTGACAAGGATGTCTGTTAGCATAAATACTTCATCTGACTGCCGTATCCTTTGTTCAGAAGTTATGCCTGTGAGGTGCTCTGGGACCAGTTTAAGGGTACAGATTTTTAGGCTAAAAATTTGAAACTTTACTACAAGGCTACAGGTGGAAGATAGTTATGATGGCATCATTGTAAAATATGTTGTTTATTAATGGCATTACTTATCCTGTAGTTGACAAGATTGTCAAATTTAGTCTTTAAAAGACACAGAATGAAAGACAGAATGCATTAATCACTAATGTCAACTTTCCAGTTATTGATACCTCTGGCATCTGAAGAACTTGCTAAAGGCTGGACCCAGTGGTAAGTATATTTCCTTTATTAATAATAATATTGCATACTAATAACTGGTATGTTAATAGTGTTAATAATACATGCTAAATGTAAAAACGTTTTCCTTTGTTCTCTTTGTTTTCAGGTATGACTTAACAGAAGATGGTACAAGACCACATGGTGCAAGCTAGGCCCATGGATACCGGGAGTTCCTGACACATACCTTTGCCAACCTTTATATATTTTTAAAGCATTGTTCTCACAGATGTACCAATATTATTTTTATAGCTTTACCAATTTAGTTGTTAGACACATCCCCAATAATTTTATAACACTTGGTCATTTTATGTAGACATACAGTTTCTCATTGTTAAATTTTGTATTTTAATTTGCTCAAAAATTTTACATGTTACTGTCATGTGCAATCATACAGTAAAGTAACCTTTTGTGTTTAAGTTCATCTTTATGGTGGTTATACCTATTAGAAAGTGAAAAGATGTTTCCTGCCTTGTTTTATATCTCACCAAGCTATACTGTACCATGTAAATATATACTATTTTTTTATAATTCTTTCATGCTGGTTTGAATTAAGAACAAAATTAGATAAAGGATATAGATATTTTCTTCTAAATGCATGTTAATTTCTTCAAATGAATCTCTTTTGTCTTTGCAGCACAATGGTCTTAATGTTAATCATTTTGTGATATTCTTCAAAAACAAACTGCAGAAAAATGTTTTTACTTTATTGTGCTTCTGGCCCAGTGTGGCAACTTTAAAATGTACAAAACATTAACATTTTAGTATTTATATATAAATGTATTATTGGAAAATCATGCTATAGAATATTATAAACAGAAATGAGAATTCTATAAATATTGTATAAAGAGAGGTCCATGAATCATGATTTATAAATTTGAGTTTTCATTTAATGGAGTAAACATTACAAGCAGTACAGTTTGTTATACAGGTTCACTTGGGTTTTGTTATTTATTCCTGTACTCTGCAGTACTAAACACGTGACCCTTTGAAGGCATGAGGACATGGATTTTACTGTATTATAAACAAATCTCTATTTAGAACTGTCCTGTCTGCCTTGTTTCACTGATAAGGTATACAAATCAGCTTGCAATGTAAGTTCATACAGTAGGCATACGTACAAAACATATGTTCTTTTTATTATAGAATACTGTGCTAAATAGTTTATTATTCTATACCTTCTGTAATACTACAATGGAACACCAATATGTAAGAAAGTGTGAAACTGAGTTGAAAGTGACTGTCTTTACAGTTGCCTCATTGCTACTTAGTGCGTTTGGTGCATGAAGAAAATGCACGTCAGTGGTCCACACAGCTTTCTTGAGAAATAATGGCATTCTACTGAAGCATTGCCATAGTCTGCTGCAAGATCAGTAGTGATACTCAAACTGATAAAAGTAGACAGTTGCAAGTTGAAGGGAGAGTATCAGCCTCAGCAGCTGAGCTCACAGCTCTAGTTTTATGAACTATGGGGTGTTTTTGTATCCTGAACTGATTTTTCTTTTGCTGGTAAGTTTTCTCAGACTGTTATTTAAAAAAAAAAAAAATGTGCATTATGAATCCAAGAGAACAGTTGAGCTCTTTCAGAGCCAACAGCCTCATTCTTGGATAAGTATGCAATTAGACAGAAGAAGTACATTATTTAGCTAAGATTCTAGAATGATCTCTCAGCCAAGAAAGAATTTTAAAGTATAACAATAAACTCCTGAAATTAGCTTTATTGTAAAATTACTGACGGAACCTTAATTCTAGATGTAGAATATGCCTACATTACTAGATGTACCAAAGTGCCTACCATAGATGTAGCTTTTTGTCTTTTTCAAGTTTAAGAATTGACTTATTTTAGTTTGTCAAAATTCAGTTTAACATGAACATTTCTCACACAGATGTGACACACACATACACCTCTATACAGTGATGGCCTTCTTATTGCCACATTTTGTATGAGACAATTTTTGCAAACAAACCTACATTGTAGATTTTGCTGCTGTTACTTTCTGAGGGACTGGGCAATAGAGGGAGGTTCTTTGTAAGAAACGTTTCTATTTGAAGGCTTCACTTTATATTGGATTGTATGAGTGTCTGTATGCATATACACTCATCTGCTCATACAAAATATATATTATGAAATATGGATTTTCTTTGCTAGATCTCTGTTAAAATGCTGGAAATGAAAAAACAGAATTATTGTTAATGCAATGGAAATTGAAAAAGCAAAAGGTGTTGTAAGAAAGAGGTGTGCATGCAGTAGTTCAGCACAATTGTCTTTTGCCTTGGTTCAGCCAGAGGTGGAAGAACTTTTGCACTACATCTTAGCCAGTGACTCAGCAGTGTTTGATCCCTAGCATACCGATAAGCAGTAAGACCGATACAGTGCTTCAAGTCTTAAGTGAGGTCTGGGGACAGATGTTGGAAGTCTGCACTTGAACAAAAAGAGCGCATATTTTGTCTTCTGAAGTCTCCAGGGGAAAAGATGCTGTGTTTGGGTAAACACATGATGATAGCACAAAGTGAGGAACTGAATAAATTGTATAGGACAGGTTTTCAAATAGCTCAGGACCCCACATTAAGGATAGGTTCTTAAGAAAAGTGCAGTTCCTATTTAGGAATCTGAAGTGATTGTAATTCCAATGCAAATTCCATAATTCTGATTGGCAGGTATCAGTCATGGATGCCACACTATTTAGAAATGTTCTGAGTGAATCTGGATTAGAATAAGAATGCCTGTTGTTGGTAGTGGAAGCAAACCTCTGTATTGTAGTTACCAGGTTCTGAGTGTTCTGTTTGTATGGAAGTAGCGAGGACAAACACCACTTCTCCTCTGGGCAAGAATTGCACTTCATTATCAAGTCAATGTATTCAGTATCAACTGATAGCTTTTAATGTAGTTCTTGTTTATCCTGTGCCTTAAAATATGAACATATGAAGATGTTTAAGAAATGGCTAAAATGAGCTTTGTTGCTTGTATGTATCAACCACAGTCTCTAGTATTGAAACTGTTTTTAGGATTACTCTGCTTCACTGACATGAAAACCAGCTCTCTTTTACCGCAGTGATCCAACCCAAACTCAAATCAGCATGCATATCACTCAAGTTTGGGTTAAAAGAATTTTAGTTTTGTCTTGAATCCTTTATCAGAGCTGCAGCTAATGGTGAGAGTTGAAATGAGAACAAAGGGTAATCAATTTTGTACAGATTGCCTTTTTTGCTCATGTAATTCTACATTATGATGCATGTATTCAATAAATGGTTCATATGGAAGTCAGTGTGTTGCTTCCCTCTACACACACACACTTTTCGTCTCTTTTGCATTTCCTGTCCTAATTTGTAATCTAAGAAATTTTTATGCTGTTAAAAAAGACAGATGTTCCAAATATTGCAACCTAGGTGGCCTTGCTACGAGGTGTCCAGGCAGATTTGGGGGTTTTATGTGAGAGAAAGTGGAGTGAGAAGTACAGGATGAATCCCTGAACTGGGGAATTCCATGCTTGTTGGTTTGGAACAGGTTCACACATAAATTGAACAAAGAGCGTATTAAATCTTTTTTTTTTTCTCTCTCGTAAAATAATCAATTGAACAAATTATCATTATTCTAGTACTTAGTAATTGTCATGAAATATGTTTTCAAATGCACCTGGAACCTAAATAATTATAATACCTCTTCCCTTAAACAACTGAAACGTGTCTGAATTCCTAATAATCAGTTTTCATCCTCCATAGATAAAAGCTGCAGATGTTCATAACCTGGGCACTATTGTATTTTGAAGGGACCCCACAAGATATACATTATTGGTGCTAACTACAGAATTACAAGGTTTGTGTTGTTGAGGGTTTTTTGGGGGGAGGTATGTTCCTCTTTAGCAGAATAAATGGCTTCTGCTGATCAATGGGAGGACAAATTGAGACCCAAATCAAACCTTCCCTTCAGACGGTAACTGGATCTGCACTTGCAAAGAGTGCTGCCTGTGTCTTCACGAGAACTTGTCAGAGTGTACAACAGTCCAGGTGGACTTGGTTACTGATTTGGTGGGCTCAGCCAAACCTAGACTTTTTCTTAATATCGGTTGCAATGTGTAAACCGTTTTGGACCATCGTTTAGTTTCCATCTTAGAGCGTATTTGTCAATAATGTTACCAATACAGTTATTTCAGCTAAGAGCTGAAAAAAAAAGTTGTTTCCTATGTGGTTTCTGCTTTAATTATTTTAATTATATTATTTTCCACCAGACAAACTCTGAATGTTGGATGCTACCTTGGACATTTGGTAGAAAGAACCAAAACTTCAGATGGTCCCCAGACCTATTTGTGGCTGTAGCTGGCTGCTGGAGGATTTGAGCTATTTAATGACAAATATTGTTTTTATGCACCTTAACAAAGTGTCTAACTTTATCACTGTGTGCTCTTCTGCTAATTTCTAAGGCTTATTGTCAGGCTCTCATCAATATTCTTTGCCATCTTCTGAAATACATTATTTGAAAATTGCAAAGCAGCTGAAGTAAGAAATCCACTTGTATTTCTGTAAGTGCTATGCCGTGAGCTTAGCTGCCAGATTAGATGACAGCTCTGGGAGCAAAGTTCTCTCATCTGTATTCATGTGATAGAGGTGATGCTCTCTGTTCCCACCATCTGCAGGGAATACTGCTTGCCAGTCACCTACAGTGGGATCCAATTTGAGCAGACTGCTGCATATCTGTTACCTCAGATGCAACTGAAGTGAAGCCAACCTGTCTCCTTTTGTTCCTGTGAGCCCTCAGTAGCCGTACACTTCACTGCAAAGGAGTTAAGGGCTAACAGGGACCATTCTTCCCTTTAACTTCCACACAGAAACAGGTATGAGGACACAAAGCCAGTCAAGATTCCATCCTTACACCGGGGTTGTACGTGCCCACATCCCAGGGGACCACAGCTGGGGTGGCTCTTGGTGTGGGGCAGTGGGACCATGGGACCTGTTCCTGACAGAACCCAATAACCCAACTGTCCCCACCGATGGCTGCGCAGCACTCTGCCTGAGAAGTAACGTACAGAAGAAAGTCACGAAGTCCCAGCATCCTGGCTGTCCTGTGACTTCATTTACCAGTGTGCAGTGAGAATCTGTCATGTGACTGTGGGGATCAACTTGTGGTTTTTTGATTTTGTTTTGTTTAATGGAATTGTTGTAAGCAGAAGTTTGAACTAGATGACCTGTGGAGGTCCCTTCCAACATGAATTATTCTGTGACTCTCGAGTATATTTTTTCATGTTAAAATAAGGTAAGTAAATGCATTTTTGGTCCTATGCAGCAGGTCTTCATGGGCATTTTGCTGCCTGACCCCAAGCTCTCAGAGGTGGGCTTGTAGCAACACTGGCTGAGCACAAAAACAGGGGAAAGCTGCAATATTTGATAAGTGAGTATGCAAAAATCTAGTAATTAAAAACATTATGCATAGAATTTGAGTTGTAACGTAGATAATGCTAGCAAAATGACAATTGTCTGTAGGTACTGAATGAAAATCATTGATTTTAGTGGTTAGCTGGGGAGAGATCCCTAAAATAAATAAATAAATAAATAAATAAAGTGCTCACATTTAATGGTCATTGCTTCCAATGCTGAATTTCAGATTTTTTTTTTTTTTTTTACGTGGATTTGCAAGCTAATGTGTTATTCGACAAACATTCAGAGACTGGTAACTGGAGCTTCATGCAGATTAATAGTTTAATAAATACTCTGCAAGTCAGTTCCATGCTGCCTTCAGCATGGGAGAAATACTTTCACCAATACTTTCACCAGTACTTCAGGTTATTTTGTGTGCTTTTCAGTTGCTATCTAGAAGTTTAGTTCAAGTTACCAGGTTTCAGTGTTTTCAACTTAGAATCGATAAGGCCCTTTACCTGGTTTGGCATGAATCGAGCTATTCTCTAAGCTAAAGTAAGCGTGATAACCACTGAACAGGTCCTCTGTTGTGACTTTCAGTTCAGAGCTTAGTTGGATAAATGTGACAGACTCTGACAGCAGCATCCAAATGAAGAACTGTTTTTTTTTAAGGCATGTCACTCATACAGGTGATGAAAAATGAAATGAAATGGAAATGAGTTCTTGGAAATGGTGTGACTCATAGAATGGTATTTGTGGCAATGCTAAATCTTCGTGTTTCATCAGGTAAATCATTAATATGCAGGTAAAGTGAGTTGGAATTGAAGCCTTAAGATACTAAGATGAGATTTCTGAAACGGTTGTAAATCTTGGAGTCTTATGTAACTTTGCTCTACATCGTAGCTTTCATTGTATTTAACATGCTCTTTCTAGTTCAGATTATTGGGAATGAAAATAATACTTACTTTTTAACATTGAATTTGCTTATAAAGCATTTTAGTTTTGCTTGTCTTTCACAATGAGACACTAAAATTTTGGGATTTATGCACGTTAGTGCTTTTTTTTTTTTTTTCTCCTGAAGACACCTTTATATTCCACTAGATGGTAGTGCAGATCCTATTCTGAAGTCTGCTGCCTGTTCACTTTGTTTCTTGAACAGCAATTAAGTGGTGTGGTTCCTAGGTGTCTTTGGGAGTGGAGCCTGAAGTCAACGCTGAAAAGCAGTGAAAAACGGGCATACTCCACAATGTGCTCTGCTCTCCTTCTTTACTCTGAGGCACAAAACTGAGCTTCGTAATGGGGTTAATAATATGGGGATTCGTTTTGCCAAAATGTTCGTATAAAGACATCTGCTCATCAGGCACTTGGAAATAAAAACTACTGGTCCATGATTTGAGAAAGCATGAAACTTCTCGAAGATTAAGGTTCTACATTCTCCAAAAATTTGGTATACATCTGTGTCAGCAACTCACACAGGCGTTTCATGCCCTGCAAATTTATCTGCCCTGTAAAATTAAGGTCTTGTGATGCTAGATCTGTTTGTTACATAGACCAGGAATAATTGACACGTATGTCTAAATGAGTGACTTTGTGAGCACTTCCAAGAGCCTGATTCCAAACATAACCCCAGATGATATTGCACGGAGCAAGTATTACACTCCCTTAATTCCCTCTTTATTTGTTTGTATATTATGTTTATTTGTTTCCCTCTTTATTGTTTGTATATTCCCTCTTTATTCCCTCTTTTATTTCATGGGCTAGGTTGCTAGAAGGCAAGAGTGCTTGTGAGAGCTGGGCTACATTTAAACAGCACTTCTTCCAAGCTCAGGATCGGTGCATCCCTAAGAGTAGGAAATCGGGGAAGGGGGGCAGGAAACCTGCGGGGATGAGCAAGGAGCTCATTGATAAGATCAAAAGGAAGAGGAAGGTCTATGAAACGTGGAAAAAGGGCCTGTCCTCTTGGGAGGAGTATAGAAGTGTTGTCAGGGCCTGCAGGGATGCAACAAGGAAGGCTAAAGCCCACCTAGAGATGAGGATTGCAAAAGAGATAAAAGATAATAAGAAGGGTTTTTTTAAGTATGTAGACAGTAAAAGGAAGACTAGGGATAATGTGGGTCCCTTACTGAACGAGAGGGGTGTCCTGGTAACGGGAGACGCTGAGAAGGCGGAGATACTGAATGCTTTCTTTGCTTCAGTCTTTGCTTCAAGGACTCCCCCCTGGGACTCCTCAACCCTGGTGGGAGGAGAAAGGGGCTGGGAAATGGAGGGCTCCCCGCTGGTTGACGAGAGAGTGGTTCAGGAGCGTCTGAGTGGGCTCAACGCACTCAAATCCGTGGGTCCTGATGGGATGCATCCACGTGTGCTAAGGGAGCTGGCAGAGGTGATCGCCAAACCGCGCTCTATTGTCTTTGAAAGGTCCTGGAGAACAGGAGAGATGCCTGAAGACTGGAGGATAGCCAATGTCACTCCGGTCTTCAAGAAGGGCAAGAAGGAGGATCTGGGAAACTACAGGCCAGTCAGTCTCACCTCTGTCCCTGGAAAGGTGTTGGAACAGCTTGTTCTGGATGCCATCTCCAAGCAACTGGAAGAGAAGAATGTTATGAGGAGTAGTCAGCATGGATTCACCAAGGGGAAGTCATGCTCGACCAACCTCTTTGCCTTCTATGATGGCACCACCAGCTGGGTAGATGGGGGGAGAGCAGTGGGTGTCATCTACCTTGACCTTAGCAAGGCTTTCAATACTGTCTCTCATGACATCCTGATAGCAAAGCTGAGAAAGTGTGGGATAGAGGAGTGCACAGTAAGGTGGGTTGAGAACTGGCTGACTGGCTGAGCTCAGAGGGTGGTGATCGGTGGCGCAGAGTCCAGCTGGAGACCTGTGACTAGCGGTGTTCCCCAGGGGTCGGTGCTGGGTCTGCTCTTGTTCAACATCTTCATCGACGACCTTGATGAGGGAATAGTGTCTGCCCTCAGCAAGTACGCCGATGACACAAAGCTGGGAGGAGTGGCCGACACCAGAAGGCTGTGCTGCCATTCAGCAAGACCTGGACCTGCTGGAGAGATGGGCAGGAAGAAACCAAATGAGGTTTAATAAGAGCAAGTGTAGAGTCCTGCACCTGGTAAGGGACAACCGGACATATCGGTACAGGCTGGGGGACGACCTGCTGGAGAGGAGCTCTGAGGAGAAGGACCTGGGGGTCCTGGTGGACGACAGGTTGGCCGTGAGCCAGCAGTGGGTCCTGATGGCCGAGAAGGCCAATGGGATCCTGGCATGCATTAAAAGGAGCGTGGCCTGCAGGTCAAGGGAGGTGATCCTCCCCCTCTACTCTGCCCTGGTCAGGCCTCACCTGGAGCACTGTGTCCAGTTCTGGGCTCCCTGGTACAAAAAAGACAGGGATCTCCTGGAAAGAGTCCAGCAGAGGGCCACAAAGATGATACGGGGCCTGGAGCATCTTCCTTATGAAGAAAGGCTGAGAGACCTGGGTCTGTTCAGCCCAGAGAAAAGAAGACTGAGAGGGGATTTATCAATGTGTATATATACCTAAGGTGTGGGAGACAGAGGGATTTGGCTAACCTCTTTTTAGTGGTTTGTGGGGACAGGACAAGGGGCAATGGCCACAAGATAGAGCACAGGAAGTTCTGCGCCAGCATGCGAAAGAACAACTTCATGGTGAGGGTGACGGAGCACTGGGACAGGCTGCCCAGGGAGGTTGTGGAGTCTCCTTCTCTGGAGATATTCAAGGCCCATCTGGACGCCCACCTGGGCAACCTGCTCTAAGGAACCTGCTTTGGCAGGGGGGTTGGACCCAATGATCTCTGGAGGTCCCTTCCAACCCCTACAACTCTGTGATTCTGTGATTGTGTTTGTGAATGAAAGAAACTGGGCATGCAGTCTGCAAGAAAAAAGTACAATGGGCTTTGGTTAGGTTCCTGATCTGGATCAGGAATACGGGGAACGCTCATGTCTCAGCCTTGACAAGGCCAACATTGATGTGAGAGACAAATTATGTTCTCCAACTAATGTAGTTTGCCACATACATATGTACACACACATATATGCACATATATATATAAAAGCAAATATAAACAAATCATGTCCATTCTGATATACAATGTATTCATGCTGTATACTAGACAGATGGAACAGAGAGAATCTCCTATCTCTGATGCCTCTCTACACAGTATTATTGTACTTCTGAAACAATTCTTCTCTTCACCCATAAAGCCTAAAATAGCTGAAAGGAGATGGAACCCTTAGAAGAGCTGTAGGTTTCTTATAATTCAGAATGTTGCATTTAATAGGGTTAAAGTAGTCTAGACATGGCAGATGTGACTGGAGTGTTTTACATTTGAAACAAGTGACTAAGTGTACTCATCGATACATAATATTCTGAAGATGCTCGGGATGTTATGCTGTAAAATGCTGTAGTTATGACTACTAATACTTCTTTTGTTTACAGCAGGATGGATTTATCCATGCAAATACTGACATGATGGTTTCTTTTTGTGGGCATTTAATAGCATTTCAGAAATCTCTTTTAATTTTGATGGTACTAATATTTAACGGAGTAAAATTATCGTGATTTATAACACTGCCTTTCATGAAAGGGGACTAAAAGTCAGAACATAATAATAACTGTTTTATAATAACGCATCTTAATAAAGCAAAATAAATAAAGTTGCACTGTTTTCACACCTGAAACTCATCTTGGTGTGAACATAGAAGGCACCCAGCAGTACCGGTAAGGTCCCACAGGGTGGCACTTCAGTACTTGAAGAGCGTCGAGAGCTACTCCAGGGAGTGGCTTTTTAGAAAAGCTTTTGCATTCCCTGGGCGCATTTTTTTTTCCTTATTTTTGTTCCAGTTAACAAGTACTTTTTTTTTTTTTCATCTGTAGTGAATGTTTTTTTTTATTTATTTTTTCTACTTAATCTCTTAAACTCCCAAAGTGTTCCATGTTAATATTAATAATTTAAGGAAAATAAGCAGTTTCATGGTCTAATCATGCCACCGTTGAAAACTGACAGTTGCCCCCAAATAAGGGCTAGGATGATTGGCAGTATTACCTTCAGGCAAGGGGAGATCTGGAGAAGTGGAATAGTGTGAAACTTCATCTCTCTCCCTTGCTGTTCAGATTATTTATCAAAGTATGTGAAGATCAAAAAAAAAAAAAAAAGGAAATGAATGCATGTAAATTATTAACAGCGTGCCTCAGAGGATAAGCAGATTCATGGATACTGTATTAACTATAACAAATTATACATTCAAATGGAAAGAAATAGGAGTAAATTGTAAAAGGTTACTAGATAATGTGTACAATAATCTCATCAGAAATTATTATCTAGAAAATAACGTTGTAAATAGGAAAAAAAAAAAATGCCAAGAAAGCATCTGACACTCAGGGCATTGCTTGTTTGTTTATTTTTACAAGTATTTATAGTGTTGACTCATACAGGTTAAAATGGAATATTTGATACAGTCCAACCTATGATATTCTTGTGAGAGACATTTGTAATTGAGATCTCTCATACAGGCTACCAACAAGAATAAAGACTAGTTTATGAAGTGGTAGCACAAAAGCAAATCTTTATTTGCTGTTGCTCAGCAACCATGTGTGGAAGGCCCATTTTTCATTTTTGCCTTAACTTGACTTGACAGGAAAATGATAATAAATACGAGATTATTATCAAAGGGTATAGATTATTTTGAACAGATGAACAGACATGTCAAAAAGAGACATGTAATTTGGTACTCGTGAACGGGGGAACATTAGAGAAACTGAAAATAGGGTTATAGCTTCATTACTAGCTTGCAGTTCATGCACGATTCTTGCAGGAAAAAAAAACCTACAAAACCCTATTCTGCCTCTCTTAGTTTCTCTACCTGGTTCTTTAAAATGAATCATACAGTGTTATTCAGTCTGTTGTTATCTATGTCAACTTTTAGTTTCAATACTATAAAAAAAATCCTTCTGTGGTTGCTATGCAACACAAATTATAAGCTAAAATATGTTTTAGTTCATTTGCTAAATGGATATGTGCCTGACTAAATAAACAGTAGCCAGGTGACTAACGTAGCATCTAATTAAAGGACTAATCAAGGTATTAATAAAATATTCAGACCACACAAGAAACATGATAAACAAATCCATCAGTTTGGATCTAAAATGTCAAAGATTCTTAATATATGCAAAAAGAGTAGACATTAGCACAATGTAGAAATGTCAGTTTTCATACTTTTCTATTTGCTTTTGCTATTCTCCAACTGTGATAATTGCTCATGCAACTTATTTCAAGCAAACCGCTTCACAAGCTTCTTGCAGTTAGCTGAATCTTAAGAAACAAAGTCAGGTCTTTGGAATCTGAAACAAACCTAATCCTTGACCCTTCTTTATAGCAGAGCAGCAAAATGCTTCCTTCTTTTAGTATTCTGTCCCTGGGAGGCAATGTTTTCACAGGGTGGGGATTAAGGTTGGGCAGGGATCTGTCTCTCCAGGGACCTTTCTCTGTGGCTGCCAGGAGGTTGGTTGATGTTGGTAATTTGCTGGATTGCCTCTTCCACACTTCAAAGGAGACAGGCCTTTGTACAGATGTGAAATGATGTGAAGAGGTATGTGCTTCTTCGGATTCAGGTAAAGACGAAGAGTGGCACAGAACTTCCTGTGTACAGAAGACAGGTTATTTTTGTTGCTCAAGAAAATGAGTTTCTTGACTTCTAACTCCTTCTGCCTTATTGTTCCTTGGGTACACGATCATCTTGGTTACCACTTGTAAGTAATGTAACCCATTCTCCAACTCCTAGAGCAATTTCTATCTGGCAAATATTTGTGTTAAAATCAAGTTATTCCAAAAGTTTCTCATATTAGTCATCTGTTAAATTTTTTGACCAATACAAAAATAGCATTAACTATGGGATAAGCCTATAATAAACTATTTTTTCATCCCATAGTCTTCAAACTATGTAAAAACGAACATATAGTTTACTTTAAAAATGTAACAGGAAAAGTCTGTAATTCAAATATATATGGCATAAAACGTTCCAGTCTTAATTTTGAATATAAACTAATACTGTGAGAGAGAGTAATATCAAAGAAAATTCCATGTTAAAAAATAAATATTAGCAGAATACATAAATACTACTTTTAAAAAGGGAATTTGTACATATAATATGAAATGGAATCAGAATTAGATCACATTTTAAAAAACATTGCAATCCAGGAAAGTCCAGTGAGATGTAAGAATTTATATGGAAATTGTTGGGGTTTTGTTTGTGAAGAAAAGCAGCATATGCTGTACTACTATCAGACAGAAAGTAAACAATTTCAGTCAAGCATCTCCTCTGAACAGCTAACAACACTGAAAAATATTGAGAAGTGTTATGCTACTGCAAATGCGAAACTGAAAGACAGAAGTTAAGCCCTTAACAAGACTTATTGACTCTTCTTGGTTTGTAGAGGAACTCAAACAAATGGAACAGGGAATTTTACAAAATTTGAAACCTGCTTATGTTTAATTCAAGAAATTGAGTCCAACTATTTCTGCTCGCTACAAAATAGGTTTGAGAAGAAACAGAAAGCAGCTATTTCCTGATTTAAAAAAAAAAAAAAAGTTATCAAAGTGTAAATATCATCTAGTCTACACAGTTTCCTGTGGCAAGCAGCTTGGTTAGATCTTCATCACTTTGGATGAAGAGTATGTAATGCGTGTATTGTTCACCGTGACTGAGATTAAATGTGTAGCTGTCAACACAAGCAACAGGAACGTTCTTGGGGGAAAAAGTCACCAAAGGAATCAGCTGGATGTTGCAGGCTTTGTGTGTTGACAGAAATTTTTTTGCAATTACACTATGTCTGTGTTACCAGAGATCTGTGGAAGAAGACATGCTGTTTCTTAGGCATGGTTCTTATTTAGGCTGCATTTTATATTTAGGCTGTTTCTTATACATGAACTTAACATGTCCTGTCCCTCTCTGAAGTCATCAAGACTTAAGAGCTACAGGAAGACAGCAGTGGAATCACAGATTGGCTCAGGTTGGAAGGGACCTTAAGGATCATCTAGTTTCAACCCCCTGCCACGGGCAGGGATGCCACCCATTAAATGCTCAGGGACCATCCAACCTGGTCTTGAACACCTCCGGGGATGGGGCATCCACAGCTTCTCTGGGCAACCTGTTCCTCACCACCCTCTGAGTGAAGAATTTCCTCCTAACCTCTGATCTAAATCTCCCCTCTTTTAGTTTAAATCTGTTCCCCCTTGTCCTGTCATTGTCTGATTGACCAAAAAGTTGTTCTCCATCTTTTTTATAACCCCCCTTTAGGTATTGAAAGGCTGCAATGAGGTCACCCCAGACCCTTCTCGAGGCTGAACATCCCCAGCTTTCTCAGCCTGTCTTTACAGAAGAGGTGCTCAAGCCCCTTGATCAACTTTATGGCCCTCCTCTGGACCCACTCTAACAGCCCCACATCCTTCTTGTGCTGGGGGCCCCAGACCTGGACGCAGGACTCTAAGTGGGGCCTCACAAGGGCAGAGCAGAGGGGGACAATCCCCTCCCTCCCCTGCTGGCCAACCCTCTTCTGATGCAGCCCAGGATGCAGTTGGCCTTCTGGGCTACAAGTGTGCACTGCTGGCTCATGTTGAGATTTTTGTCCACCAGAACCCCCAAGTCCTTCTCTGCAGGGCTGCTCACAATGAGTTCTCCCAGTCTGTACTCATGTCTGGGATTGCCCCTACCCAGGTGCAGCACCTTGCACTTGGACTCGTTGAACCTCATTAGGTTCACATGGGCACACTTTTCTGGCTTGTCCAGGTCCCTTTGGATGCCATCCCTTCCTTCTATTGTATCAACTGCACCACTCAGCCTGGTGTCATCTGCAAACTTGCTGAAGGTGCACTCGATCTATGTCATTGATAAAGATACTAAACAGCACCAGTCCCAGGACTAGTGAGCATTTATTGTAAGGTGAAAACAGTAGAGCACCATTTCTGTGTAGCCAAGTTCAACACGGAGCAGATCAGCCTACACTAGGCTGTCCAGCCACGTCCATTAGCAGGACTGTGTAACCTAGCACATCTCCTCCGCCCCTGCTCCCACCGTGACCCCAGCCCCACTGCCACGTTCCTCAGCCTCCTGCACCCCACACCCCCCAAAACCCCACCCAGGCACGAGAAAGAAAGCGAACACGCCATGTTTCGTTTGTCTTTTTGCTTTAATCTCCTGGATTTCACACACACAACCCCGCACCAGGGCGGGAGAACCAAACCCCGCTTCTACAAAGCGGACCCGCTGCCCGCCATAGCAGCTGGCCCGTCGGCCCAGCACCGTGCCCGCCCTGAGGTGACGGGGGGGGGGGAGGAAGGAGCGCGGCTCTCGCGAGACGTGAGCTCGGCGCCGCCCGCCCGCGCCCAACGGCCGCCGCGGGACGATTCGAACCCGGCAGCGGAGCGCGCGCGGCGGGGCCCGAACCGGCGTCACCTCAGCGTGTGTGGGGCCGTGCCCGGAGCCCCCCGTCCCCCCGTCCCCTGCCGCTCCGGCCCCCCGACCTGCCCTGCGTGGGACAGCGGTGCCGGTAAGGGGGGAGCGGGGCACTCACCCGGCCGGCAGGAGAGGGGGGGAGCGCGGGCGGGATGGAGGGAGCGCTGCGGTGAGGAGGTTAAGCTCCTGGTGCCGGCCCGTCTCCCGGGGTCGTCGCTTGACAGGGGGAAAGGGGAGAAAGTTGTGGTGTTTTGGGGCCCCTCAGAGCTTTTCAGGCGGTGAATGTTGCCGGCTGGAAGGACGGCCAGGTAGATGCCCTGTTCAGCAAGGCTCGCGCTGGGAACGCCGTCCTTGTTAAAAAGTGGAAGTATCAACCAAAACAGTCTTCTAAGTCTGCTTTTCACACTTTCTTAATTAATAAAAAGTGAGTTAATACGTACAAGTAGGGCAGCCTAGTACAGTTACAAATCTAAATGTTGATTCCGGTAACTGCAGTAAGCTGTGGGGACATGTTTTTTTCATAACCACGTAGATAAAGCTGTATATAAATATATGCTTATATACTATTCACTGAGACCATAAATGATTATGTTTTGAGACACAGTGCTTTTCTCTAACTTCATATATGTTTCTCTTTCTTTTTTTTTTTTCTTATAAAACAAGGTGAAAGAAGACCACAATGAAACGTGAAGCATTTTTGCAAGTTGTGTCTAAAGAGTCGATTGAAGACTTCTTGCGTTTTACTCAGATTCCTGTAAGTAAGCCACGGTACACATACATGACTAATGAGATCTAAGGTCTGCTGTCAGTGCTCAGATTTTTGTGGCATAGCGGCAGAAACTGTTTTTCTGGTATCTGCAAATGTGCGAGAATAATTGTCATAGGAAAGAACTTCCTATGGCACTTAATGGAACATATAAAGGTGTGGAACCTGAAATTTCGCTGTGTCACAGCCCAGCTGATATTCCTAACAGTTGCTTGTTCCATGTGCAGTTTGCATTTTTAAGATAATGATTTATACTATAGTAATACTAAAAAAAAAAAAGTTAATCTGTGAAAGTGTCATTGTCTTGCTGTGTAAGGAATATGAGCTCATACACAAACACAGCAGAGGTATGCTTCACCAGCGCTTAATCATTCATTTGATAACTTAAGTTGTATAAACGTTCTTGAGTCCATGTGTAATTGTACTTGGTACTTCTTTCTACCACTGAACATCTTAGAGATGTGAGCAATTGCTGGCTCTAAGTTCAGTGTGGAGAGAAGCGTGAGGAAGAAAAAGCAAATACACTGGAATTTACGAATTAAAAGTTCAGTGTCGCTTCTTGTATATGCTGTTTCCTTAAGAAAATTGCATTGTGGTGTTTGCTGCTATGTTTCGATCTGCTGTTAAGACATAAGCTATTTCTCCTAATCATCTTTTGCTAGCCGTAGTGAATGGTATTGTCAGGTTAGTTTCTTGAGCTTTCTCTGTAGCAGCCTCTCTATTCTTATATTATAAACCACATATTACAAAGAGGGGATCTTCAGGTTAGTTCTGCTTTGCTATATCGAAAGCTAGAGGTGTGGGATGTTTTTAAGAATTAGTTTTTTTTCATGCCTTCAAGGACCTTGTCAGATAATGTCTCTAACTTTTTTTTTAAGTGGGGAATCTTTTTCTTATTCTGTTTCTCTTGTCCTCATTTTCCCAGCATCAGCACCTATCTACCTACCTTTTATCATCTTAATTTAGATGTTTAAAAAGATCTGTGTGTTATTTTATTGATAAGACTATTCAGTTTCAACTGACGTCACTTGATTTGGGTTTTTGCTAATCTAATCGGTATTTTCTTAATGTTACCTGTATCAAGATAGAGTAAGTTGATAAGCTGACTTCTGTGTCCACAGAGATGCAAATGAATATACTAATGTAGCCTAGATAATAAATCTCTCGTTTCTACAGTAGAGGTCATGTACCATGTAATAAGCCTAGGCTTGTATGTCTCCCAAACGTCACTGAACCTCTTTTTCTAACTAATTTGCTGATTTTTCATTTGCACTCTTGTGTGTAATTATAGATGACAGCATTATTAACAGATTGCCATTGTTTGAAATCTCCTTCCCATTTTTTCCAAATCTAAACACTTTAATAAGAAACTGTTCCATTTAGGATAACACACAGTACTTTCAAGATTTTGTTTTTATTGACTTTGGTCATCTTGTTTCTGTCATCTTCATCTCACCCACTGATCTATCTTAATGTATCTTCATCTTTTTAGTTTTAAAATTTTGTTTTATCATCGTAATGTTTTTCATCACCAATGCATAAGCGTTATCTTGCAAGAGATTTCAGCTGTGTGTCTTTATTGCTTATGAAACTTAATGCCTTTACCAAAGGAGAGCCTACCTTTTATTATTTTACAGAAGTAACTAGTTGGCTTATCCATTCACCACAACTTACTAGTCTGTATCCTTTTTGTTTCTAGACTACAGTTCCACTCCCATCAGCCTAACTCTTGCCAATATTTCTGGAAACTGTGTATCAGCAGCTGTAATGAGTATATTGGTTAAAATTGTCTTATGATTTCATAGCGTAAGGAAATTTGACTTTCCAGATTACTTTCTGATTGTTAAAGAGATTTGAGTTACACTGTTCGTTTTCCTTCCAAACCTTTTTTGACGAAGGGTGTGTGTTTAACCACATCTTATCTTAGGATGAGGACCCTCACTTTAGGATCTTCCTTAAATAATTCTTGACTGATTTTCTGGAGGAGGCTGTGGTAGTGTATTCTGTCCTTTAGAAGTGTATGTGTATGGCATGAAGGGGAAAGACTAGTTAGAGCCTCACTGCTTTCCATAGTTTTCATGTTATAATTATCCTCTGCTTTTTCTACCTATTTAGTGCTATAGCCTCAGAATTTACTTTTTAAATTTTTTTTTAATGTTCTGTTCTTAGTGTTGCTACTACTTTAAATGTCTCTCATTTCTCCCCTCCTGCTTTAACTTTCCATTTCCATCTTCCCATTGCTTTGTTTCATTCGAAGCTTTTAAAATTCCAGGGTTTTGATACTTTTCCTTTGTGATTTGCTTTGAACTTTTCACACTTCTTTGTTTTTAGAAGATTGCTATTCTATATTATGGTGCTATTTATCAAAGTCGTTATCAGGCGCTGTTAAATTTCTCCACTAAGTCCTGTTCCAATTCAAGAAAGCACAGTATTTCTAAGAGAGGAGAGCATGAATCAGATATGACTAGCGTACAATGGCATCCTTTTCCCTCAAAGGTTTTGTAATAATTCTATCATATCATCCCAGAGAAAGATCAGAAAGCTCTAGTCTTATTATGGATCTGTTCTTTTTGTTCAAAACGCTACAATCTTAATATCCTGTCTTCTGGGTTTGTTTGAAGTGAAGGGCTGAAGAACTCCCTGTGCAGCCTTTGGTTTATTGTATTTGTTTCCAACTGTAGAATAGAATAGAAATTCTGCTATAAATATGTAAAAGGATCTTTCTTCTCATGGCCTTCTGGGAACCTTCTAACACTTACTGCTGCTTCTTTCATTATTTCCTATTTTTCTTTTTACCTTCAACATTTTTCTTTTTGAATCTTGTTTTTTAATGCATCTGCAAACTAAAAATATTTTTATTACTGGATCATGGACGTTTTGCCTCTTTTCTCCAAAGCATTCTTAATCCTATAAACCTTCACTTCAGTATTGCAAATTACATTTCAGAAATTACTAGTACTTCCTTTTGGCTGTGTCTGTTTATTTTTCTAGTCTGTTTTTCCTTCTTTCCTTTTCTTTGTGTGTTCCCTTTCCTAGCAGGCTGCCCACCCTTTCTTCATGGTTACAGGCTCTTTGCATCTCTAAGGTAAATTTTTCTAGTAAGTTTCTTCAAAATCATCCAGACCAGTCTCCTAGTAAAACGGATATTCCATGTAATTCATCCTTTAAGTAATTAAATGGGTCAAAGATGGTAACATTAGGAGATTGTGCTACCTTTCTTCTTGGAACTCTAGTTTCATTCACGTGTGACCATTTGAGGAGGATTGCCTATACATAGCGTTACAACTGAAAATGTGTTTGAAGATGCTGGCAGAAATTATACATATGATGGGGGGGGGGCTCTGTCCAAAGAGTCCTGTGTCTCAGCAAAAATCCCTTCCCTCCTCCGACTGGATCCACAAGGCTAAAGAAGAGGGTTTGATATGGTGACCACTGACTCAACTGACCAAATTCCAAACTGGTCTCTTATTAAGACTGGTCATGGCTTTCCGGTCAGAAGAGCTTAAGAGCCCAGGAAGCCTGGGGTTGATGTGCTCAGGAGTTACTTTTGATAGAGGGCCTTTAAAATAGTGCAGTATACACAGCGCTGCTTTATGCGGTTTGTGCTCCAACATCTGTAGTGCCGTCCTCCTGACTCTTACGTTTCAAGTCCTTGCATGAGGTTTTCCTTTCAGCAGCTGTCATCGGTCTATATTTAAGATAGCAGAGATATGATCAGTGAATGTAATTTTGTGTGGTTGTTAGCTTCTTAGCTAAGGATATGGAATTGTCTTCATTAGGAAAGAAGTGCTTGGAACACGAGAGACAGAATTTGATGTTGCAGAGAGATGATTTATGTTTAGTAATGTTGCTATGAAGAGCTAAAGACTGAAGTCTTTAGAAAGCCACCCTTGTATCATGATAAACTTAAGCAGCAGGAATTTCATGTGCTATTTTTAAAGAAATAAATCTTATGGAAGGCTTTTTGTCTCTGTAACTGCAAAGGAATGGAAAGTAATCCTTTATGTCAAGAAAGGTGTTAATTTTAGGAAATGAAATAATGAAAAATAAGCCTCAAAACTGATGTGGAGTTGTAATATCTTCTGACTGCTTCACAGAAAAATACATTTGATCCTTTTGACTTGAATGAACTACTTCAAGAATTGCCAAGAAAACAAAAAGAAATACTATGGGAGAAGCTGACACACCTGTTGAAGGAGACCTTGGTGGAGAAACCTGTGGAAACATGGCAGATGATTGAAGATGATGAAAATAATGATTGCATGGACGTTGACGTAGTTCCAGAAATGGTAACAATACTGTAAAATAGCAATATGATAGCTATTTCATATTCACTTGGGAAATAAAATGGAATATTTTCATAGCATCTCTAAACATGGAAGGGTTATCAAACAAGGTCGGTTTCAGACGTCTTCCTGCCACGTTCATAACTGACCTTTTAATTACCGTGCTTGGATTAAACTGAAGTTATGATTGGACTACACTATAGAAGATTATATCTGCTGATGATTTTGATTATCAAAGATGGGACTTGGTTTGGGCAAAACTTCAGTGGTTGTTTTGTATGTTTTATTTCAGTAAACAAACGCTGATCTCTGATGTGCCTTAAATATCTGGCGTATACTATAAAAAATCACTACCTGTTTTAGTATGTCAATTTATTGAATTAAGACTGTGAAATCTAGATTTCAGTGCTCCTCCCCCAGATTATATTTGGTTTATACAGAATTATCCTAACTCTGACCCTCGTTTACTGCTTCTGCACTGCAGTTCATGAACTCTCTAGAATACTGGAGGGAAAGGTTTATTTAATTTTAGAGGGAAAAAAAAGTTCAGAGTGGAAATCACCTGGGAGACCTAGAGGCTTGTAGGAAATCATCATATGTGCAGGGACTTCACATACAAGTAGACACATTTACCTGGATCTAAAGTCACTGGTCAAATCAGTCAGGAGATCTTGCATTTACACAAGACCCTTTCTAGCTCTGGAATGGGTGTCTGTCTGAGTTGTTTTGTTGCAGATGAAGTTTTTTTTTTTTTTAATGGAGGAGTGGATACATGTGTACAATCAGCAAGTTATCTCCTAGCTGGACCTGACAGTTTTTTCTCGATTTTTTTTTTGTAAAGGATGTACTTTAAAAACTATGCTTTCGCCTCTTCTTGATAGACTTTAGGTGCCAGTATACTCTTTGTTCAAAACAGAAACTTAATAGCAATTCAGCTTTGCTCTCTGTTGCTAAGGTTGATTTCTTGTCATAATTTTCTTCTGAATATAAATAAACTGCAGAATTGTTTCCTCGACATTGCTTTCTTTCAGAAACAAACTGTAGCTGTGATCCAAGGAGTGACAGCTGTCGTTACTGCTTCCATACCCGCAGTGGATGAAACTGTAAACTACAAAGTTCTTCTAGAATGTGCTTTCATATTGAATGGTGCGTACTTGTCTGTTATACCGTACATCGTTATAATGGCTTTTAGCAGATGGGTGTACTAGGCTTTTTGTTTGACCCGAGTGGTCTTTGGAAAAAAAAAATTCAAGGACAAAGTTGCTACTGATGTAAGTTCTAATTTATGAAACAAACTTAAGGGAGCATTAAAAATCAGTTACACAACCTAAAACTTGGAACTTAAATAGTTTTCTTTCCCCCCCATCTGTTCACCCAACTTTACTTATTCTGTGGCTTATAGCATTTTGAAGGCAAAACGAGATTCCACTGTTACTGATCCAAAAACTTGGCCAAAACCTTAAAATTAACCAAGCCGCCTAAATACCTACAGTAAGAATAAGCCGTTAAGATGTGTAACTGTGACAACAGCTGGTATATATTGTGAGGTATGCTTAGCGTACTAAGAGACTAGCGTTTTAAATGAATAATATCATTCATTGCAATAAATAATTACTTTATTCCTGTTGTAGGTATTCTTCCTGCGTTACCTGAATCTGAAAAAAGCCTACAGGGCGCCATCCAACGTATGTGTGAAATGTGGTGGGAGAAAGAACTGGAAGGGAAGGAGCAGCTAGGGAAAACTGTATTTATTATATTGCTAAGAAAAAGCCTGAATAAAGCTGCTACGGTATGTGAAGCTATATTGAACTTTAAATTATTAGTGAATATTCCAAGAAAGATCCTCTCCAAAATACATTTTTTTTCAAGTTAATTTGTTTTCCATGTCTTAGTGCTTCTCAGTTAATGAAACCTGTGATACCATATTTGTCACAAATTGTCTTTTTGGGGTTGCTTGCATAAACCACATACTAAAATGTTACCTTCCCTGGAATGAACTTTAAAGATTTTTTGGCATCAGTTTCTCAAGAGAACAGTTTGTTTTACAACCATTTTTTTTCTTCACTAATTTGTAAAGTCCAGTGACAAGGGTTTGAGTAGCAATTGGCTCTTTTTTAATTCAGGTTTTAAGTGGTACCCTCCGTGACTCATAAGAGACTTCTTAAATGGGAAGCTTCATTTTCTGTTACTCTTCATCTCTCTACAAATATTTTTTTCTAGCTTATTTCTCAATTGACAGACTGATTTTTTTTTTCCCCATGTATTAGTTACTTAGAGCAATGTGACATATCTTTTGCACTAACCCAATAAATATCTCTGTTACTTGTTCCTTCCTTTTATTTTTCCATGTTAACTGCTTTCATTGTTTAAAGATTTAGAAGTGGAATGATGCAGTTTGCATGAAATACCAGCTTTCTGTACTCGAGCATGTCTTCAGTTGCTGAAAGTCAGTATTACTGCAGTTACACATTTTTGAAATCTTTTCCCAATGATAGCAGTGAAAGTAAATTAATGTTCATAGTTTTGCAATCTGGAAACCTTCTGTCTTTAACAGTGCATTTTAAATTCTTTAAATAATTCTTCACGTTAAAGGTATACCTACGCCACTGTAATGTGGGCTTTTTTTCTCTGTCAGGGTGCAGATGTAATTCGTCTCTGGAATCTACATCAGACACTGTTGTGCTTTGATTATGATTCAGAGGACAGTAATGAAGTCAAGGACTTGTTGCTTCAGTGTTTTATGAGTGTAAGACACATTAAAAAAGAAGAGGTAAGCAAAATTTTATCCTGCTCTGCTTTTCTTCTGTCAGTGGTCTTTGGTTACTTTTAACAGTTTTGCATTAAGCCTTTTGACTGATAAGTTCTGACATAAAGTCAACGATGCTGGGGCTGTTATCAGACTTTTTGCTATTTTTTCTGTCTCCAAATAGGAATGCTCTGGTTTTTGATTTTGGGGTGGTTTATTTTGTTTTTCAAAAGTTTAATGCAGGAGGGAGGTGAAATAACATTTGCTCCTCCTAATTTTTCTTCTGATTATTCCTAAGTAAGTAATGTTGCTGAGCATTAATGACAGATTTACTGAGTTTGAGGTTGGACGGCACCCCTGGAGATCATCTTGTCTAACACTCCTGCTCAAAGCAGTCAGCTCGAGCAGGTTGCTTAGGGTCATATCCAGTTGCATTTCTGAACATCTGCAAGGATGGAGACCTTATAGTCTCTCTGGCAACATGTTACAATATTTGATCACCCTTACAGTTAAACAAACAAAAACCTATTTAAAATAATTTCCTGTATTTCATCTTGTGCCTTTTGCATCTTGCCCTGTCACTGAATACCACTGAGAGGAACACAGTCTGGTGTACCAGCTGCTCCTTCCAGTTTTGAATTACCTGCAAAATTGCTGAGCATGTACTTCTGTGTCACTAATGAACACGTTAAACAGTGTTAGTCCAGTATCACAGAATGGCTTGGGTTGGAAGGGACCTTAAAGATGATCTAATTCCACCCCCGTGCCACGGGCAGGGACACCTCCCACCAGACCAGGTTGCTCAAAGTCCATCCAGCCTGGCCTTGAACACCTCCAGGGAAGGGGCATCCACAGCTTCTCTGGGCAACCTGTGCCTGCACCTCACCAGCTTCTGAGTAAAGAGTTTCTTCTTTATATCTAATCTAAACCTACTCTCTTTGTCGACCGCACCACGCAACTTGGTGTCATCAGCAAACTTGCTGAGGGTGTGCTCAGCGCCCCTGTCCCTGTCACCAACAAAGATGTTAAACAGCGCCAGTCCCAATACTGACCCCTGAGGAATACCACTCGTTACTGATCTCCACCTGGACTTTGAGCTGTTGACCACAACTTTTTGAGTGTGACCATCCGGCCAATTGAGGCTCTGGGGTACACCACTAGTGGCTTGTTGCCCACTGGACTTCTTGTTCTGAGCTAATGTTCAAACATGTGCAGGGGAATGCATGTGTCATCTTCTGAAAATGCTACTGCAAGACAGGTTTGTTTGTTTGTTTCTGTCCTCGTCTTCCATTTGGAAAATATCTAGCAGCCTTAGTGCTGTGGTTAAGTGTTGCCACATTCAGGGAAGTTTTTTTTTTTATCATCTCAGGAAGCTTTTCCAGTCAGTGCTGTATTTTGCCATCACTTATTTCACCTTTGCAATTTCTTCAGTGATCTGTCTAATGGGAGTCTTATTTTAGTAGGAAATGAATTCTTACTCCTCTATTTATCTGGCAGGTCACTTTCCATGCTTGAGGAAACCACTTCCTAGCCCAAAATACAAGGGGAACCAAAACCTATCCTGGAAGACTCTGAGATAGAGTTCAGTTAAATTGTGTCTACAACCAATTTAGGTATCTATGTGGGAGCCAAATCACTTCAAGTCCTGGGAAGGATTTAATTGCTTAAGCATAAGTAAATGACCAATGCTACATTAAATGACCTAAGTTCTTTCAGACATCCATGTGGGACTGGCACATAAAATACAGGGTCTGTTGTAGATCTCTGCTTTCTGGAAAACCCCCTGAATGTTTAAAATTGTTTTGTGTTTAGGCGGCGGCAAAGTGCCCCAGTCAATGGAGTCAACAGAACATTTCATCTTCATAAAGCAGTTACTTGACAACCGATCACCTGAATCACTCTCCAGGCAATTAATATTCTGGAGACTTAAACATCCAAATTTAGATGTCTCAGTTTGTCAACCACAACTCAATTACAATATGTGAACTGCCCGTACAGTTTCGGAACGGTGACTGTCTGGGATTTCTCTAGCTCTGCAGACAGGTGATTTAGTGTCTTGCAATTCAAAGTATCAAAACCATTGTCATGTTGCTGTGAAACTACTGTGCTTCAGTTGCAAATCCTTCTGTTTGGGGGTCTTGCATCCTGAGTACGGTTTCAGTGCCACCCAGCTCATGCATATTCTCTAGTCTCCCTGTCTGGGTCATTTTGCTAATGATAGGTTTCTTGTAGCAACATGTCTAACACACCCTCAGCATCTCTGCTGTACCTTTGTCTTAACTTCTGTGTCTAAAATGCTAATAGTCGTAGCTAATATCAGCATGATGTCTGAATCGCCTATCAGGTCTTATATTCTCTTAAAGATTTATTGCTTGCAGGCTTGTTCTACAGTTCATAACAAAAGTATTCCTCGTTCTTTCTGGAGTGTGCATCCAGGGTATAACTCCATCACAGCTTAATGAGATGTAATTCCAGTTGCAATGATCCTGTGTTACCATGGGCTAGCATTCCTGTTTTCCCCTCTGCAGCATGAATGCTCATGCAGCTATGTGATGAGTTCATTCAAAGAGGTAGCTGATCAGTTTTCTTCCTAGGGAGATTGTCAGCTAGATAAATTGCTTTGAGTGGTTTATCGTATGCAAGGATGAAGAGAATGGGAGGGTCAGGAATATGGTATCCTGACTTTTAGACCAGACTAGACTGATACAGAATTGCACATTTATGCTTCATTGCAAGATCAGGGAGTTCAGTTTTTCTGCCTTCCATGACTGTGCTATTCAACACGAAGTAATATTTCTCACAGGCTTATTATAAGACTGCATTACTGGAGTGAGCCTCTGAATTTATCTGTGTGGAATTTATGAAGCCATTCTTGTTCAGGTGGGGTTTCCAATCAGCTGGAGAGCCCTGCAGAGCATCTATTACTGTGTTTTAGAGGTAGGCCTGTTCTCTCGTCTTCCTTGCTAACCTTGTGTGTGTAAATGCAAGTGCCAAAGTCACAAAGTATTATGGCCGCAAGCACAGCAGTATGAGGTGCTCTGCACCGTGTTGATGGGCTAACCCCAAAGATGGCAAGCTCACAGTCTTACTCACCTATCACCCTTTTACCTCTCAGGATACCGAGGATGCTGATGGCGATAATCAATTCAGGTCCATTGATCACAAGCGGCAGGTTTGATTAGAGTCATTCACTATTGTTCTCATGATCAGGGTCAGTCTGTTGAGATCACAGGAAAAAGGAATTGGACAGAGCTGAATACAAATTTCTGTTGGATGCTTTCGTCACTTCAGGGGGTTCAAAGCTACTTTGTGCCTTTTCTTTATCTTTCTGCCAAGATTGCAGAAGATGAGAAGAGTTTGAGTATGGCCTAACCTTTGCCTTGTTGAGGTAGGAGCAGTAGGTCAAGACTCCCTTAACTTTTCAGTTTGACAAGGATGTTGATGGGAGTGTACCACTGGGACTCCAATAAATGTATTAGACCACCAAAGTTGGAGATGAGTGGCTTTTTTTTTATTTTTATCCGGTGTTTTTCTTTCTTGGTAGAAGCATCTCTTGTTTGACAACAGAAAGGATTCTATCAGACTTGTTGACAAGAATCATGACGTTGTATTTAGCCTTTTAGGTCTTCATTTTAATGATCTTCTGCATGACTTCTTGACCTGCAGGCATTTAAGCCATCATTTCCACTAAAGAAGTTTCTGCCTGTATTCTTCCTTCCCTCTGTCCCTACTCGATAATGTTGTAGGTGCCTGGCGTTATCAGCCTTGTTTGAGCCTCTGTTTTCTCATGGGTCTTGACATACCTGTTGGTTATGCTCTGAATGGAAGAGTCTTTGAACTTTATTATTGCGTCTTATGAGTTTTCCTGCTTTATTTTGTCTAGAAAAGTACAAAGGACCTCTGCAATTGTCTGACTTGCTCTTATATATGATCAGACTTCTCAGAGTCTCAGAAGCTGGATACTTTCATTCTAGGATGACACAGAGCTTGGTTGCCTATACAGATATCATATGAGGTTCTAGTTCCATTGGCAGCTCTTGCTGAGTCCAGAAGAGCAAGGGTTTATTTCTACTCTCCACTGCCTTCCACTTCCTTTTCTTGCAAAAAGTTTTCTTGCTTATGAAAGTTGTCATTATGACTTCTAAGTTGCTAAAAGGAAAGAAAACCTAATTCAGAAAAAAACTTTTCTTCTGCTTTTATGAATTAAAGCATCACCAGGAGGCTGGTAATATTACCTTCTATGAGACAATATGAAAGGAATTGTCCTTGCTAATCACAGCACTTATTTTCCTCAGTGGCCCAGCTGTTCTGTGCTTTTGTTCAAAATTATTTCTGTATCTAATGCTGGAAGAGTTGTCATGTTATCTTATCTGTACCTTCGCCAGCATTACAGTGTCAGCCCAAAATGATGCTGCACTTGACAGAGCTCTGATGACTCTTGATGTGAGGTTCATGAGCTGCACAGTCCCTTATCATTATAGAATACTACCTGAAGTCAGTCTAGAACAGAGAACAGACTGGACATTGGAAAAGAAGACAGGCAGATACACAATCCACATAGGTATTTGTTTCACATTTCTCTTCAGTGGAGTAACAGCAATACTTGAACTAGGTTTAAAAATTAAGAATTGTTACTGTTGAAGTGGCTCTTAAACTCGGTGTTCCTCTAGGGTCTGACTTCCATTTTATATTCGTTTGTTTACTTTTATGTTTTTCCTCCCTTTTCCTTTACCAACAGGGAAGAAGATTCTTGAGCTTTTTGTTCAGCTGGAATGTCAACTTCATTAAAATGATACATGGAACTGTTAAAAACCAATTACAGTTTTTTCCAAGGTATGCATCACAGTTACAGTTCTTAATGATCTTTAGGAGCTTGGCTAAAATTTTGTTTGTCTCAAGCTGAAAAACCTAGTATGTTGATTAAAAAATATATCAGCATCCAGAGACCTTCAAATCTGCTGAATATAAGTACCATATTGTTTCAACAACTCCATTTAATTGTTGCTTTGTACATGCCTGTATATACAATTATAGGTGTAGTAAAGTGCTTTTTTAGCATTAGCTAAAGCAAATGATTTTTACTTAAAATGCGCTGCATTACTTGCAAAGTTGGTGTTAGAGAACTGCAGGTCTGTTCCTGCTTCTGCAAGGTGTTGTTATTTTTCCTGTTAACAACCTCTGGTTTAGTATGGTAAGATTCTAACAAGAGACAGTCTAAATAAGAAATAACTTGTAGGATCATAGCCTGAGAACTTGATTGATGGGTGAAAAGCATGGATTTTTTTCCTTTTGATTATTCAGAGAAATGTTATGTAGGTTATTCTTTGTATTAAAATTAGAGGCTTTCTAATGCTTTCAGTTAAAATAATTTGTGTATGCATTTGTAAACAAGTTAAGGCATTCATTAAGAGATTAAAATATCTGTGCTAAGTTTTGACTTTCCTACTGTAAGAGATTTCTTTTTTTAAGTGCTTGGGTTCATTAATTGACAATTAACTTTGTTTTTCTGTAATTATCAGTGTAGACTTTCAAGATATTTACTTCCTCTAAAACTAATGTTGATTCACGGAACTGAGAATAATAATGGTACTAAGCAAAAACTTCATGCTATTATTTTTATGAGTTGTACATAGGATGCTTTTTTGATAGTGTTTCCCATATGTTAATACAGATCGTTAATGGAATACATTTCAGAAGTTTACTTCAGAGCATGGAAGAAGGTGTCAGGAGAAGCTTTAGAGGTATTACTTTGCTTGAAATTTTGTTTGGATAACTCTGCATTTTAACATGGGGAGATTATATGAATTTTCAACCTAGGAAAGGTTCCTAAGCAAGCCTCAAGGAATCCTTTCCGTAAGGAAATGGCCTCTTCAGCATTGCCAAGGAATAAGGAAGTCATGCTGTGAATGTTTAGCCACTGTGATTGGCTTGGTTGTACTTAAGCACCTTTAATTCTGCTGCTGAAATTTTTTATACAATTATGCACGTTCATTTATTTTTTTTTTGTAAACACAGTAGTTAGCTGAGATACTGAAACACTTACTCAGTATGTGCTGGGCTACATATTTGATAGCTTAAATATTTACCAAGTTTTTGTAGATTTCCGTGGGAATGATCAAAAGTGTAATTACAGCATCACAGCAAAGCCCCAGTCAAATTTCCACTCCAGTGCTTATAATTGTTTTCTAGTGTGTTAACAGTAGCATGTATGTGTTTTTACTGTAGATACTTGAACATAATTGTATTCAGGATTTCATGCATCATGGAATTCATCTTCCCAGAAGCTCTTCTGTTCATTCTAAAGTTAGAGAGGTAAGATCCTATAAAGCATGACATGAACTAGTAGCATCAAACTCAGATCATAAGCATACAGTAGAAATTTTCCATTTCCAGCTGAAATACTGTTCTGGGTCTGGCTGGGATGGAAATAATTTTATTCATAGCAGCCCATATGGTGCTGTGGTTTGGTGTTTGTTGACTAAAACAGTGTTTTAGCTGTTGCTGAGCAGTGCTTGCGTGGTGTCCCGGCTATCATTTTCCTCAGTGCTGCCTCCCTAGCAAGTAGGCTCAGGGTGAGCAAGAAGTTGGAAGGGGACACAGCTGACCCAAACAGACCAAATGGATATTACATTCCCTGTAGTGCCATGCTCAACAATAAAAAATGAGGGAAAGGGGATTTTGAGAAGGCAGCCATTGCTTGGAGACTGGTAGGGCATTGGTCTGGTAGTGGAAAGTGAGCGATTGCATTTGCATCACTTTTTTTCTTTTTTAAACCTCTCTTTCATTCCCTTATTAAACTGTCTTTATCTTGACCCACCAGTTTTCTTGCTTCTGTTCTTTTCCTCATTCCACCAGGAGGGGAGTGAGTGAGCAGTTGTGTAGCGCTTAGCTGGAGACTGGTGTCAACCCACCATAAATACTTATCTGAAAAGTAGTATATTCTGAAAGACAGATCATTAGAACAAATTTTAAGAGGAATTTGCACCAGCAAATTAATGATCAGCACTAAGAGGAGTTTGGCACCAGATTTCCTTGCCAAAGTTGAATAAGAAGCTTTTTAAGACAAGGCACTCATATCTGATCTATACCTTCTCACTTCCCGTGCTTTCCCCCAAATATGTAGAAGCTAGAGTGCATAGTATGTGCAGTAAACAGCTTGATATACCAGTATATTTATCCTGTCTCATATCTAGTGGGTTCCCTTGTCCCCTAACCCAATGTATTTCAAGTAAATAGAGCAAACTAGTATAAGCATCCTATGTTTTATCAGTACAAGACATGTTCAGCCATTAAGGCATAGAAGTGTAGGTGTTAACTAACGTATCTGTTACCAGTGCTTGGTAGCACTGTGTCAAGAAAAAATAAGGGTCTGTGTGCCAGTTTTTTTCCCCCTACTGTTGGTTAGAGTTATCTGCCACTAGTGATGTTGTATAAAAAGGCAGAAAAGGACTAAGTACGTGGTCCAGCAAGTGTAACCAGTTTTGGTTGCCCCCAAGGAAATGAAATGCCTAATAATTTGAGAGCAACAACTGTTTTAAACTGTTTTACAGACTGTAGAAGGAAGGTCTCTCATTCACAGGAAGCTGTGGCTATCCCTTCCGTGAATTTGACTCGTTGATGCTCGTTTCAATATTATTTACAGAACTAGCTTTTTTTTTTTTTTTAACTTAATTCACGTTTTTATTATTAGCCAGTACTTGGAATACGGTGCTCAGAATTACTGTGGTTTTTTTTTGCTTTTGACCTAAAACATTACAGCAACAAGCAAAAAGAGAGACTATCTTATATGTATATGTAACATTATATATGTTATATATATAAATAACAGAGATTATTATAAATATATATATATATATATATATAAAACAACACAGAATGAGTACCCATTCAGCAACTTCATAGTCTGTTGGTGAGTAGGAGCTCAGTGAGTATTTTTCAGGAACTTAAGCCAGAATGCCTACTTTTATAAAAGGTTATCGATGTTCAGTGGTAATGCCAAATCCACATATGAGAAGGGGAAAGTCCTGTTCCCCTACTGTATATTCTGTTTATTCATGGCTGCACAGCTCTGCACAGAATTGCTTCTGTTGCAATGTTGATGCATTGAAAATAGTTTTTCATTTTCTAATATAAGTTTCAGATTTTTCCAAGAATATGAAAATAAAGTTATTTCAACAGCTATATTAAGAATGTACGGTATTAAACATACAGATTTTACAAAGTTCAAGTTTAGAATTTTGATGGAGTAGGATTTTGACAGGGCATTTCATTTTATTGAAAATCAGAGAAGCTTATGATCTTGAAAGAGGACAGTGTAAATAAATCTCTTGAATTGTGGGGGTGGGCAGGAGTCTTGGAATAAATTTGTAATGCTGCCCATTCTTTTTCAGTATGCAAGAATTTAATTTAAAATGATCCTTTAGAGTACAGTAGTTCCTGTAACAAATAAAAGTGCAAACAAAAAAACAGTTCACTTGAGCAATGTTTAGGCTACTTTATTGAAAGAACAGTAGATTTACAAAAAAAGAAGGGGGAAGGCAACAGGTAGAACCCTCCATCATGAATTCAAATTTCTGATTATATCTGTTTGTCAAATATCTGACACTCACTGTTCTCCTAATGAAATCTATTGCAACACAGTAGTGATTTGCCATTAATTCTGGCAAGATTAGATTAGACTTTCTTGAATACAAATAATAGTCACATAGCCTCTTATAAATAACATCATGTCTTAATTTAAATTCATCTGAAAGCCAGGAAAAAGTATTCTTCCACTATAGCATTGTTTCCGTAGATCTGATTCACAGACTTCCCAGTCTAGCTGTAGTTGGGATTACCTGAATTATTCAAGGTTGACACTGGAGGGGCCTTCTTTTCAAAACGCCCAGTGTATGCATATCATACAAACATACCAAGCTACATGATGTCCTTTCTCTTATTCTGCCCTGGTCTTCTACTTAACTTCTTTGCCTGCATAGTTCAGGTATAGTAGAGGCTTTAGGTGACTAAGCACTGTTCCAACTCACAAGGGGTGGTGCTTCTTGATTTTCATCAGTGTAATCATATGTATTACATCTGTAGATTTCTGTTTGGATAATTCTATTTAACAAATAGCATTCCTTTGTTCTTATCAGAGAAATGGGTTCATTTGTTTGTAGTTGATATTTACATTGTTGCAAAGTATTTCTGCCAATTAGTTTAAACAAATGACAAGTTTTTTACTTAAAAAAAAAAAAAGGCTCCTGCAAAGTTGACTCTCTAGCTATGCTTGTCATTCTTATGTGTAGATCTTTATATAAGTTTATTGAATATAATGAATAAATAATGGTGTTTACTAGATCTATTTTTTTATTATTTTTGTGTCTCTTTAATAAAATATAGTGTCAGTTGATGTGTCTAGTTATATCATGTCCCTTAGCATGGAAAACTCATTGGTCTTAAGTAAAGGATGAGGCAACTCCACCCCTGCACACTCCCATTCTTGAACGTATATAGCAGCGTATGAAATATTTGTGGTCTTTTTGTTTTTGTCAGATGCTGAGTTATTTTCATAAACAAAGTAAAGTTCGTCAAGGAGTTGAAGAAATGCTCTATCGATTGTACCAACCTATCCTTTGGAGAGCACTGAGGGTAATTATCCTTTTCAGAATATAAGGCTATCTTTCTCCAGCTATTAAATTTTGGATCCCTCCCATGTCTTGTTTTTAATAATATACGTGTGTGTATATATATAAAATACATGCATATATATTCATAATTTTCATATTACTAATGGATCCATCACTAGAACAAAGTTTTTTTAGTTTGCTTCTGTCATTTTTTGTTATTTTTTTCCTGTTGTGTTCTACATTGACAGCTTCTGTATAGGGAGCAAAGAACTTTTAGCTGAGAAGATAACAGACATATCAAGTAGGTCATAGAGAATTTGCTTTAATATAGCAAAATAGTCCAACTATTGTGAACATAGACTTCAAAAAGGTACAGGGAGGATATTCAAAAATTGAATACAGCAATTATATGAATCATGTAATGATTCAGTACAAGGAAGGATTGTGCATTCCAGATGATTCAATACCTTATTTGTGATAGGTGAAAGGAAATATGTGACTGAACATCAAAATTTGGGTGTTGATTTTTGGTTAGGCCACTGTCTTGCTTTTGTATAGTTAATTTTGCTCATAGTACTGCTGAAGTATTTACCATTTTTAGAGAACCATTGCTGTGACTCAGAAACACCAGTACTTTAAGATACAGAACTTAGCCTGGAAGCTTATAGTTGTTCCTAGTAGTGTGGATTCCTCTCCCAAGCTTGAAATGTCAGTTTAATTTTAGATAACCAGTTTGATGCTCCTATTTTAGCCAGTGTACAAACCCCTAATTTAATATAGTGAGGAACAAATCTTGTTCTGGAACACTGGTTATATAAAAGAAAGAACTCATAAAGGGGCCTCTTTACCCCTCCTTCCTTGCAGAAAGGAAAACTACTTCAGTTATAACAATAAGTATTCATGATGAAACTACTTGTATTCCTCTCTAAGTCTTTAAACTGAGAATGGATGTTTGTAATACATAGTTCTGTTTTCCCTAATTGTTTGTTTTGCAGATACTTAGCACAAGCTTGCTTTGTGGCTTTTATTTACACGCATTTATAGGCCTTTATGCAACCTTAAGTTTTTATGATATAAACCCTTATGTAACTTTATCTGTATTCACATGTTTATTATGAAAAGTAATCCTTACGTGCAAAGATAGCAGAAACAGTTGTGCAGTGGTTGATTATTCTTTAACCAAAAAGTGTATGTTTATTGTGAGATAAGTAGTGATTAAGCTATTTCGTAGCAAACTCAAAAAGTCAAGAACCATTCGTCTAGGAACTCAAGCTGTTCAAGAAAGTGATTTCTTTAAAGGGGTGTTTTTAAATTTTTTTTTTATATCATCATACACTTTAACTTTGACTGGTGAAAAATAGTGTTTTAAATAATGGGAAGTGAATTTTAGGACTTGTAAGATCCGATGAAACTTACAAGAAAGCTCTGAAAATAAACTGAACAAAAAAATTAAAATACTGCTTAAAAAGATTGTCAGTTCCTCAAAGTAGTACGAGCATAGAGGCAAAGAAACATTTTTTTAAAAAATCATTTGAATAACTGAAGGCTCCTCTTAAGTGGAAGAGTCACTGTGAAATAAAATAGTCCTAGGTTCTACCCAGGCATCTACTCTATTAAACTGAAGGCATTTATTCTATTAAAAACTTAAATATGCAAAGACATTAGGGATAAATTCCAATTAATTGAAGGAAGGAATTTAAAATGTGGGTACCCAGTTCAGAATTAAAATGAGCTTAATGGAATTCAGTGTGATGTAGTTTATCAAAATTGACTTTTTGGAATGGCCATGGTAGACAATATCTAGGATGCTGTACAAAAAGAGGGTTTAAGTTAATTTTCGTATGAAATATTAGTGTAGAAGAGCTATTTCACCCTTAATTCACATACTAACTTGTTCCTTAACAGAAATCCTCAATATAGACAAACTTGTAATTGAAAGATTTTCTGCATCTTTGTAGGACTTTATTAAGATTTATAATCTTTCCACTTTTAGCCTGTTTATATTATCCATGATAAAATCAAGTAAAGCACAAGTCCTTAACTAAAGAATGTATAGATGGGCTTTACTTACTTGGACGGTATTAAATTTAGAATTGCTATTAATTTTGTTGGCCTTCAAAAATTTTGTTGGCTTTTTTCTTTTTTTTTTTCTACCTGGTGATGAGACAACTCCCTCTCCACCCCCAATGAGGATCAATTCAGAAGGGAAATACAAAATAAATTGTAAATAAAGTAATTGTGATTTCCTGGTTTTACTTGGCATTAGTTTCTTTAGTTCTAAATATTACATGGTTATACACTTTTTTTTCTTATCCCTGCTTTTTGTCCGAATAATTCTTATGACAAGGGAAGAAGAAAATAGAATGGTTTTAGCAGGATGTTCCCTGAACTATCTCTTATCTTGTTCCAAAGATTAAGCCTACTTTGCTTGTTTCATTAGATTCTCTCTATGTATGCTTTATTTTTTTTTAATTGGACCCAAAATCTGAACAGAATTTTTCCTTCTCTCTTCCTTCCAAGAGAAGTGAGCACAGGCTTTTATCAAAGACTACTGTCTTTGATAAATAAAATATTCTCTGGTGGTTATATTTCAGGTTTCTTCCTGAGATGCATTAGGTTTCATCTTTTCTTCATTTCCTTGACTGCTCTGTGTTTACTATCATTTATGAGTCCACAGAGCCAATTATTTTTCACTGGTTGTCTAAACATACACTTATTTCATTTTTCTTTACATTTGGGGCTCTACAGCCAGCAAAATGTGTAGTGTAACGCCCTGAAAATGATTACAAATGATAAAATGTCTGAGAGTTATGAGGCTTGCTTTAGAATTTTGATGAGCTGACTGCAACTCAAAAAACACTACTTACTACTACTAGTAGTCCTACTACTTACGTGCACAGATGCAGAACTGAGTATGTTTATGTTGGATAAGTTATCCTCCAGGCTTGCTGGTACTTAGTTTCTAAATGCTGTTTTCTTGAAGAAATAGGCTTGAGCTTTTCAATTAAATTTCCTTTCTCTGTGTAAGCTTAATAGTAAAAGCTGTGCTTGAATTCAAGATTCCTGTATTCCGAAGAGCAGCTTTAAGCCCAAGTATGTATGTCAGGTGACCAAGAGAAATCCCAACTGCTTTTAATTTATTCAGCATTACAGAAAGCAGAAGGGCTCAGACTGTGACTCTTCAGGATCATTAAAGTTGATAATGCTTTGAGAGCTTATTGTACTACTAGCTTGGGATTTACTGAATGGGTAGAAATGTAAAGTGTAAAAAAAAAAATCCTGTTACTATAACTTCTTCCATATATTCAAAAGCTAATCTATCCCACCTACTCCATTAGAAATACGAGATTGCTAGAAGTGTTTAGAGAGCAGTATTTCGCAAGGGTATGCTTTTCAATACTAGGTCTGTACTTACCGAAAATATACTTTTTCCTTCATTCTAACAGGCTAGAAACTCAGAAGTTCGATCAAATGCAGCATTTTTGTTTATTGATGCTTTTCCTGTCCGTGATCCTAGTTTTAACGTTGAAGAGATGGACAACGAAATTCAGAAACAATTTGAAGAACTTTTTGTAAGTTTTAATGAAGCTGAAATGCTGAAAACTAACTAAAAATAACATTGGTATAATTAAAACACATGGAATTTTAGGATAGTATTCATAGGAAATACTGGAATGCAGAAAAAAAAGAAAAATAGGCTAATATTTCAACTGTCTGTAATATGTTGACAACAGACAACATTGATCCATTTTGACTCTGAAGAGGAAATATTTGGCATTATTTATTAGCCTGTGAATGAAGAATGCTCTTGAAAGACTAGATGCATGAGCAATGATCTTGATCCTTACTTAACCTAGGATTGGTGGAGAGAGCTTTATGTTTAATTAGTAAAGATTCAATGGAAGTTTAGTACTGTATTGCTAGCTATTTCTGAAATGAAGTACAACAGAAAAAAAACAAATCTGTCATACAGCAGTGGATTTGCAATAATGCATGTACTCACATTGTTCTTGTGTTTGTTATAGAATCTCTTAGAAGATCCTTATCCAGTTGTCCGTTCTACAGGGATACTTGGAGTTAGTCAGATAACATCCAAATATTGGGAGATGATTCCTCCAACAATTCTTGCTGATCTTTTAAAAAAACTAATTGTAGAGCTGGCATGTGATGTAACATCTGCTGATGTTCGATGCTCTGTTTTTAAAGTAAGTCTTTTTTCTAAATTTAAAATCGTGATTGTCATTTCTACATTTCACCTGAAGCAAAAGTTTCTAGGATAAGCCACTTTTAGGCGAGGATGCTACTTATTCTGCAAAATGACAGATGCAATAAAGTTCCTAGTACAAGCAAATTCTGCGCACACTTTGTAAGTCACATAATAAGAACGAACAAAATGTCTTCCAAAATGATGTCTGTCTGGCTTTGTGAATCCCAGTCACTTTGCATTTCTAGTCTGATATTCTTTGTACTTTGTTTGTACCTGGTAACTTAGTTGTTTTAGCTATTAGAAGTTATGCTTAGTATGCAGGCAGGTTCTGGTACGTTTCTGCGTCACTAGTTTTAACGTATCCCTAGAGAAATTCCCTAAGTTATATTTCCACTTAAAATTTTGTGCATGTGTCAATTAATTTTTAATTTGGAGCTATTTTTGTGTTAATCCACACTTGTTCCACTACAGTGGAGGTCCATACTGAATAAACAGAAAGTGCTGAGTCAAAAGGAGCTCAGCAAATAGAGACTAATTATTAATCTGAAATCAACAGAGTTTAGGGAGCTATTATTGCTGCCACAGAAAGTATTTGACATTGTGTCCTTAGAAGGCAAGACTATGGCCTCAGCATAGATCTAAAGCTGCTTCATCTGAAATGAGTTCATTGAACATGGTTCACTGGAAATTTGAAGTAACTTTTGCGAAAGAATGCTACAGGAAAAATATGCATGCACAGAATCTGCCCCTATTTAATTTAACCTTAGAAGTGTCATGGTCCAGTTCAACAATTTTTAGTTACATCTTTTTTGCAAATCTACTCCTTAAAATTTGTATTTAGCATAATGTTATTTTCTTGCAGTGCCTACCGATAACTTTGGACAACAAACTAAGTCACCCATTACTGGAGCAGCTCTTGCCAGCAGTTAAACACAGCCTTCATGACAATTCAGAAAAAGTGCGAGTGGCTTTTGTTGATATGCTGCTGAAAATTAAAGCTACTAAGGCGGCTAAGGTAGGATAAGTGATGCTTCATAGGTAGCAGACAGGAAATAAAATCAAAGTATTTATTTTAAGAATAATTGTACCTTTGAGACTACTGCAGTTAGCACTGAAAGAAAAAAATACATATTTAATGTAGTAACACTCTTAATTTCAGATTTTCCCTTCCTTATGTCATTAAGCATGTAACTGATAGTTTATTTCTAAGACTTGTGGATTCTGTTGCTGTTAATCTCTTTTAAAGCATCCATTTTAAAGATTTTGATCCAAATGTAGGTAGTAGTATGGAAGTACTTCTTATTAATGATTTTGTGAATTCTACTGAAATTATGGTGTCCATGAAGAATCCTTTAAAAATGATATATAGTTTGTTTGTTTGTTTGTTTGTTTTTTAAATTGTGACTGCTCCTGTCGAGCTTGCAAGCTTTCCACAGTTGTTCCTCAAGGATGAGGTAACCATAGGCAATAATGCTGTGTCTGGATATTGCTGTGGCAGAGATTTTGTAGACATGGTGGAAAAGTTGGCTTCTTGATTGAGCCAAGTACACTCTTGTTCTCTTCTCTCCAACATTTTTTTTTTTTTTAACTTGTTCTGGATTATTATTATTTGCAGTAGGTCCAGCAGACTTCTCTATACTTTTTACTCAGTGGTTGTTGGTATCACAATTCCACGTACCGTTTTCTCAGTGTGTTTCTGTCTTCCCTGCCCTCTCGTGGCCATGCCACGGTAGGACAGTCAGAACAGCCACAGCTGCTTAGCTCAAGTCAGGACTCTTTCACCTTCTAAAATGCTTAATGCCTTTACTGAATTGCTTTCTTACTTTTTATTTACCTATTTTTATAATTTTTATTTGCCCTTTGTGGGCAGGTACTCCAGCATTTTGTTATCTTTCACAGAGATTTTAAACAACGTTGTGTTCTGCCATGGACTCTTATAATACAGGGTGATACTCTCTGCTGTTAATGGTTTACTAATTTCAATTTTCTATTTTATTTTAATCGTGGTTTCGTCTCTTGCTGAGCCTAGTTATTAGGAAGTGCCTCTCTTGTTCTATGCAAATGCATGATGTAGTCATGTGTATGAATCCGCTGTTCGTGAGAGAATTAACCTTTGAATAAATGCTCCGTCTGTCAGAATTTTAAGGCTTCAATGCTCCAGAAACACATCCCTCCATAACACGAGAATTACCTACTTGCCAAATGTGTGCATTCCAGCTTTGATCACAGGACCTCAGAGACATAATACTAAGACTAGACCACCTCAGTAGCTTCCAAATTCCCCCAAATAGGCTCAGAACACAGGATAAACGGGAGGCCATTTCAGAATTGAGGGCTTTCAGCTTTGTATACTAGCTTAGGTTTACAATGAGGATGTAAATGTACAGTGGCAGAAGTTATCTCTGTGACATTGAACCTCACAGATTGTGCCTGGGAGTTAACTGGTAGGGGAAATGTCACTTGATTCATAGAATCAGCAGAAACAACTGATCACAGTACTGTAGTTCTGAAAGTTTTTTGAAATTTTAAGTATGATTTCTATAATGTTATTATTTATTCTCAAAGTACTCAACAAGCATATGTTCCCTTAATCTGATTACATGTCATTTTTATAATTGTCTTATATGTTTTTAATTATCCCTTTCAACATCACTCTGTAACCTCACAGGCACTTGGCACTTGTGCTGAGTTTTAAGTCTGCAGACTTTGCTTTTATAATGGCAGTTTGCTGATCCAAGTATGATTTAAAGGACTGACATCTACAGTCATGATTTGATCCATTAGTATGAGTTATCTGATAGTAAAATCAGATTTTATTTTTATAATAAAATAATATTTTTTACCTGTATGATAAAATATAAACAAGCTTAATTTTTTAAAAGTTTTATTCAATCTCAACAATGCCCTAAATAATATTTTAATGTTGTTGCTTTGTGTGTAGTCTTTTAAAAACACGGAAAGCAAGGTTTGTGCCTCTGTTAAATGTATGAGAAATTCTTGTTATGTCTTGTTATCAGTTATCTGTCATTCAGTGTGAAAGTTCAAGCAAACAGTCTTTTTGGCTTTCCTTATTTTGAATATGCCATAAAATACAGAGGGAAAAAGATAATTTGCAACTGCAGGTGTAAAGTTCTTAGGGACTTTTTTAGCCGTTATTTGTTCTTTAGGCATATTGGAAAACTTCCATCCACTCTGCTTTGTTTTTGCATAGTAAAAGATTCGTATCTTCTTAAAAAAAAAGGGGGGGGGGATTAGGTTTATGTGTTAAAAAAATACAGTGTTTGTTTTGTCACTAACTTGCTATTTATTTAAAACCTGTAATGTACATCTCTCTTAAGTCCTGAGGTTACTTCAGTGTGTATTCCAAGCACTTTCTTTTTATGGTAATTCTGGTAGAAATGCCCATAGTTAGGAATCCCAAGGGAATTAGCTGCTGCAGCTATTTTTACTCAAGAGTAAAATAATATTTTTCACTGCCAAGAAATCCTAAATTGTGGTTTTAGGGAGGTTTTTTTGGTCGTCTTTTTTTTATCTGGAAGTGCACAGCATAACTAATTCAAGATATTTTCACAAAAGTGGCAAATGTGAGTAGTGTTACTGCTCGCATAACAAGTTGTTTGTTCTTTCTGAATTTCATAGCCTTCAATTACTGCTTTACAAATAAGCTAGAACTCTGCTAATGGTGGGATGCAATGAACATCTGGGATACATTTGGAAAGGGTCTTGCTTTATACAGGTTTCTAGGGAGCATGACAAACTTTTAAGTCCTTTGGTCCTACTTTGTTCCATGCTGAGAATACAAAACATGGCGTATTAATGACAAATAATTGTCTTTTGTGGTGATATCCTTTTAGAGTAAATAATTCCTTCCTATATGTGTGGAACTCAATTAGCTTTTCAGTTGTGTTGAGCTGGAATTGCCTGAACTAGAATTTTACTGGTCTGTCAAAGGTACCAGGAGGTTTAGAGGAGCATCAGAACGATAAAGTAGCATTGTTAAAGCACTACACAACTTGAAGTACATCCTGGTATTTTGGTAAAAATGCTCATGCTTTTCTGGTAAATGCTATTCATATTTATTGAGACTTTTGATGTGGCCAACAGTAAATGTGATTTTTTTTTTCCTTTTTCCAGTTACTTTAATGTCTTTTCTCATTTTTTAAAGTTTTGGAAAATCTGTCCTATGGAGCATCTTCTGGCTCGCCTTGAAGTTGATTCACGGCCTGTGTCGCGACGCATAGTGAATCTCTTATTCAACTCTTTCTTCCCCGTTAACCAGCCTGAGGATGTGTGGTGTGAGCGCTGTGTTACTTTAATCCAGATGAATTCGGCAGCAGCTAGAAAGTTCTATCAATATGCTTATGAATATACTGCCCCCACCAATATAGGTAAGGCACAAGCCATTGTAAGTCTTTGGAAATACCAAAATCACACAATGTAATTGCTTTTTAAATTTTCTCTCTCACACTGGTGCATTGTTGGTAGATCTTTTCGGGTTTAGTATATTAGCTTGTGGGTCTTCTTGTTTTTGACACCAGCAATAAACTCTGATGACAACTGTCATAGCCTTTTCCAACAGTAATTTTTTTTGTTTTTGCTCTTCAGTGCTGTATTATACTCATAGCCAATATTGTTATTTGGTGTCTCTTTCCATTTCTCCTTCAACATACTGTAAAATTGTCTAAATCAATATTTATTTATCATGCAAAAATAGTGAAGTAAAATAGCTGGTTTCTGGAGGGATCTCTATGTGGAAGCTTCTATAGGAAGTGAGAAATATTTGTCTGATAATCTGGTAGTCTAAGGCTTTCAGCGACAAATATATGTACTGTAGAGAGTAAAGCTGCAGTTTATAAAAGTGTTATTGAACCAAGTGAGATTGGGGAAAAAAAATGTTTCAGATGAATTTTGATGCTATAAAAACAAAGTAGTCAGCATGGAGTGACTTGGGTAAAATGAAGAAGCCATTGCCCCTTGACTGATCATATTACCATAGTAAGGTACTTTTGAAATACTGTGTTAGGGTATTTCAGCTAGTCGTGCTTTCACCAGGGTGAGCATAACCCTTTCACTTAGATCTAAAGATGAGATCTGCATTAAGCAGTGCAATTGTTCGGCTACTGCGTCTTTTATAAGTAACTGGAATGTACATTGGAAGAAATGTGGTATTAGATGTCGTTCATTAAATTAATAGCTCTGCCAGATGAATGTAGGAGTTGTAGGAGCTTTCCCTGATCCTGATTTGACTTTTTTTTGAGTAGACATTTTTAACAATGAAATTGAAGAACCTCGTGATAATGTTGCCATTTCTTCATATTTGGCTATATAAAACATTTGTCCATTTTTCCATTTTCATTTACCAGGAAATTTGATATCTTTTTCCAGCTATTCCTGGTTCTGTTGTCTGCTTTTCAGAATCTAGCATTGTACTTAGAAGCATTTACTTACAACTTTCTTAAGAAATAGTAAAGGCCTCATTTATTCTACTTATACTTAAATGTAGCTAAACTGATGCTAACAATTCGGCGCTGCTTAAATGCCTGCATCCAGAAAGCAACGAAAGAGAGTCTTCATGATGATGATGATGAAGATGAAGAAACTGAGAAGGAGAACATAAGTGTAAGAAAGTCCATTTTATGATAAGTTCTGGTATCTTTTCTCTGTGGTGCTTAATTTCAGATACAGGCAGTTAATGATGTGACAGAAATCTGAAGGAAAGCAATTGAACATCTGTGGAATTAGAAGGGGAAAACCACTATCATGGCGTTTTCATGCCCCGCAAAAAGAGAAACTTGGTGACGTATGTAGAATAAGATAGAAGGAATGTGGAGCATACTTGAATATTTCTCTAATTCCACTATTTAAAATAAGTTTGCTAGATTTTGCAATTAAATATTTTCACAAAAAAATAATGTAGTAAGATGAATGGAGTTAGAGGTTATGAATGAATCACGGAGTTGATATTTTGTAATAAATGCCGCACCTTTGTGAAATGAATACAAGGATTTTCAATGGTTTTGAAACGTTATTTTAACAAATTTGTATTTTAGTATATAATAGGTAACATCATCTAAGTGTTTTTATTTCAGGTGTTGAATGATGTGTTATCAATAAATGATGTGGCCTGCATGGCCAGTTTATTGGAGATCACAGTGATTCTCTGGAGAAGTATTCGCAAAGCACTAGATCACAATGAAGATGCCAAAGATTATGCCATCAGAAAATTTGCTTCTGTACTTCCTGAGTATTTAAAAGTATTTAAGGTAAGTCTCCTTGATAGATTTAATTGTTCTTGTGTTATTCTTCAGGTTGGGATATTTTGACATTGGCCAATATCATCTTCTGCACCCTGTAGTGCATTTGGAAGCCTTGTCAAGTGGAAGTCTTTTTTTTTTTTTTTGCCTATGGCTTTTGCAGCGAAGTATACTGAGTAATGCTGGTTGTTATACTTAAAAACATTCAGTTTTAGATAATAGGGGAGTGGAATGCAGTTCATTTCTACGTAATATTCTGCAGTACAGATAGACCAAATATCTTTCTACCCTGAAAGCATTTGGAAGTTGTCAAAGACGTTACTAATCTTTTTTGGTGGAGGATGTAATATCCCTCTTGATAGGTTCTGATGAGCAGACAAGATATCCAGCTTTAGCAAGTGACCTCTTGACTTTGATGTTCTTACAGTGAGTAAGCAGCTTGGGTCCAAAAAGACTCATCGTCAGAGGCTTATTTTCTAAAAGACTACAGATTGAAGTGAAATGTCTCTCCTGAAAAGCTAGATATATTTTTTAACATATTATTTTTAAAAATCATCTTTAAAAGGTTTCAGCTCTTGAAATGTCTAAATAGGTAATAATTTCATTTGATAATATTCATAAAGCTTGGACAACAGATATATTATTTTTTAAAAGTTTCTCACATAGATTGGCTTTTATGTAATGTAATTGAGACTATGTAGTGGTCTATACTTTGTATTATGATGTGCTGTAACAACCTGTAGTGTATTTCTACATTACTATTACTATTTAAGCACCCTTTTTTTTTTTAAAAGCAGCCTTTAAAAAAATTCTGATTGGCACGAATACTTGTTTGAGGCACTAGTTACTTGAGAAGAGTTAGGTGGTGTCATAATTGTGAAATTAAATAACAGCTGCTTCTTGGAAAATGTAAGCTAGAGCTGTTATTTCTTTTGCAATGGAATATAATCTAATGGAGTCATAATTCTTGGTGGTTGTTTTAATAGTTTGTCGGAAAGCTAAATGATAAAATAGTTGGTAATTGACCTCCAACAATATGAATCAGAAGTTTCAGATTGTGAGCCATGTGTTGTTAGGATTTTTTTTTTTCCACTTCCATTTATAATGAAAAGAAGAAAATCTTCAGTTTGAGATAATTTAATCATAATGAGTACTCTCTTTATTTTTCCATGTGTGACAGTACACGTACATCATATCATACCCTTTTTTTTTTATTATAGGATGACCGTTGCATGACTCCATTGGTTATTCTGGCATCCTTTATGCCCCCTGCTGCTATTCCTACTTTCAGGTACTATCTTTACATCCAATATGTGATGACAAGAACTCTCTTGTTGACTGTTTTGTTAATTTTTCACAAGCTGACATGTGAAATGATTGTGTGGATAAATTAATCCACTAAATAAATCTGCAGAGTTAGTAAAATCTATGTGGTATGTCTTTGAGCTATTGTTGAATCTTTTTTTGGTATTATATTGGTTGATTATCTTTGAATTATTTCTGCACTAATGGATGTAAAGCTAACATCTTTTTCCTTTTTTTTTTCCCTTTCCTTCTTCTAAGCTGTGGTGTGATCTCCAAACTCAGAAATATTGACAGTGGAGCTGACCAAAGCAAATACTCTACCCTGATAGACTGCATGTGTCACTGGGGACAAGTGGGACATATAATGGAATTAGCCTGTGATTGGTTGTCAGACGTGCTAACCCCGAGAAAGGTGTGCATACATCAAGGAATTTTAAGAATACATAAATTCGCTGTGCATTTTTGTTTGTTTGTTTTGCTTCTTAAGAAAGAGCTTCTTCAATGCTATGTTTTCCTCCTTTGGAATTAGTTGTAAAGTAAAATACTAACGTTATTGTACCGGTTTTGTGCTTCATTCTCATTTAGAGCCTTAAAACATCTGAACGACGAGTACGTATCAATGTAACACAGGAATCAAAGCCAGAATTAGCTCTTGATTACATTGAATATTTACTGACTCATCCTGTTAATCGTGGTTGCCTACTCTCTGCACCTAAAAAGAAGCTGAGCCAGCTTTTCAAAATTTTGAGAGCTGCAAAGGTATTATCGTCCTTACCATAAAGAATGCTTATAAAAGGGTGCTTCATGTCATATCGTATATTGCCTTACTCAAGTTAGAGGTCTGCAAGAATAAATAAATAAGCTTCATTTTTACCACCTTCTGCTTTATAAAAAGGTTTTCCTTTTTATTTGTACTTCAGACAAATATTTGAAACTAGATGTATATTAGTTCAAAATTGTTTACCGGTGGCAGATTTTAACTGCCTTATCATTTTTAGGTGTCTCCAATTTTCAAGATCTAGTGTTGAACATTTTTAAGGGACCTGACTTTTGCAATGTATGGAGTAGTCTGAAAATCTGTTCTGATGTTGCAAAATGAAAGTAATTGAAATTATGCCTTTTCATTTTATTGTGTTTGTTTTTTTCTTATTTTTCTTATTTTAAAATATTTTGTTTAAAACTGTTGAGAAAAAGAGAAGAAACGTTTGAAAGGACTTTCTAGAAAATCTAATGTAAACTGTAATATTTCAGGAAGTTCTTGACTCAATTCTGAAAGCAACCAATACAAGTTCTGTTAGCTGCAATCAAGCAACTAGCTTAAGAGCCTTCAGCCTATGTTGCAGGTTGAGTATTCATCTTCAAAACAAGGTATGGTTATATCTTCTCAGAATAAGCTGGAGTTACAGCTGACAGGATAAGGAAATTCCAAAAGAATTGAACTTATACAAATGGTAAAATTCTATTGTGTTTTGTTTATTTTTTCCAGTTTTCTGAAGAAGGAAAAGATTACCTGTCAATTCTGAAGGAGGCAGGTGATTGGATAGAAAGTCAAGTTGTACCTTTTTTGCTAGCAACTGATCAAGAGGACGGCATTTCAAAACAGAGTAATGTTTCTCAATTAATTATCCAGGTTAGCGGTCTCTTACTGGATTGGCAACAGCTTGATTTATAAGTTGTATATGTGGCAATTTTATGTTTGCAAGCATAATACAGTGGAGTTTTTGGATCACAACAGAAGATGACTTAGAGGGTGGGGAAGGTGGTGTGATTGTGAGAGACAGGATTTAGATCGAATGATATTTGCTTGCTTGTTTCTTCCTTCCTAAATTTTGCATTTGCTGTCATGGGCAGGGACTGCGAATTTGTTGAGACTGTATTGTCTCATTCCAGCATGTCTCTTCATGTTGTGTGGGATTACCAAACCATTGTTACTCAGTTATTCTTGGTGCCAAGATTTTTCTTTTTCCTTTAGTACTGCTATCAGTGTTCCTTCAATTCCTAGGGACAAAGAAGGTGCTTTGGATCATCCCACAGGCTTATTGTCTCCTGAGAGTGTCCCGTATCCCTTATCTTCATTTACCCTTCACAGAAAGCATTTGATTAGATAATGCTTAAGCTAGTTTTGAATTGTCTTGTTATATTTCCCTGGTGTATCACTTAACCCAGTGTGGATTTTACCATTGAGCTATGGGTCTTTGCAGATTTTGATCAAGGGAAAGATTTGGACTAACTTTAATTGCAATCTGTGTCCTTGAATGACTCAACTAACCTAAACGTAGGCTGCTTAGAAATTCTCTGTGCTGTCTGCATTAGTATTCTAGTCTTAGTGTGTAACAGGTGTGTATCTATGCAGGAAAATGCTCTTTTACTATGCCCTTTTTAATTTTGCAATTCAAGATAGTTAGAGAGGTCATAATGTGCCTGGGTAAATGCTTCGTATCAGTGCCTCTGATCTAGAGCCTGAGTGAAAAAGACAGAGGATTTTACTGCCTTTTGAGAAACATTTTTCTTTGGAGGAAAGAGCAAAGTGTTTGGAACACTCTTTGGAACTCCTGCTTTTCAAAGGTTGAGAACATATCTGGTGCACCTACTCTGAATTACTTTCAAATTTATTTGGGAACATAGAATTGTGTTAAAAATGGAAACAAGAAACAAAGGGATGTATTCTTTAACTATAGCACTTGTCTGTTCTCGTACACTGAATTTGACCTTTTACATGTTACAGCTGGTGTCAAAGATGGAGATGATGCTACTTCTGTATTCCTATCCATACATAAGAGTGTCCCAGAACATAAAAATATATACCAGGATTTTTATACCTATATAATAACCTTGTGCAGTAGCGCATTTACCACTGGATCCCATCACTTGCATTTTTAAGTATATTTGTCCACTAAGTAGTATTTTTACCTTCAAGGAAGGGTAGACAGGTGCTTATTCTGCTGGACTGTGGAACTATGTACTCTGTTGAGGAAAAGCTGATGTCCTGTGAGGCAGGAATTCTTAATATATGTATTATTTTTTGTCTTCTGCAATGTGAAAGTGAAAATGGATAAACACCTACAAATTTATACATGTTAATCCAACATAACGTCTCAGAAAATTCTTAGTACTGTGAAGATTTTTTGAAGACTTACCCCAACCCATCCCTTATCTAACTTCAATATGTAAAAGATAATTAAACGATTCCTTTGATTTGATATTTTTACTACTTTTTACTGAACTGTTGCTTTAAATATGTATATATATTTTTTTTCTGATACATTTTTGCATCTATTTTGCAGGACTACCTGACAGTGTGTAAAGATCTAATAATGGTTGGCCTTGGAAATCTTAAATTTCAAGCATACCTTTTAGATATAGCACTTGCAGTTATACAAACAGGTACGATATTTTGTGCTAATGTCAACACCTCTACATGCTTAGATGACTTTTTTTATATTGACAGCACTGTTGCTATTTGGAGTCTGTTTCTCAAAACATGGTGTTTACAGATTATGCTAGCATCGATAATATGGTCAGAAGTAACAGCAGCTTTTCAGAAAACGGAATACAAGCAGAGAAGCAGTCCAGAGTCATGATATTGTTAATAACTAATGTTTCTTACTTGCTGTTACATTCCAGTTACTGTTATTTGAAATACAGATTATATACATATGCACATTATTGATATATATATAATGTTAAAAATAAAGGCCAGGCTGGATGGGGCTTTTGGTGTCCCACCTGGTCTGGTGGGACACGTCCCTGCCCATGGCAGGGGCGTTGGAATTAGATGATCTTTAATGTCCCTTCCAACCCAAACCATTCAGTGATTCTATGTGTATAACAAAATTTGTATCAGTGTGCCTTAGGAGACAACATTGTAACACTATTTAAATTTGGCTCACATTTGGAAAGTTATGTTGACAGTAAAGACAGAATTAAAGCTTAGCTCCTGAAGAAATCTACAATCTTTATGCTTCAAGAATTTTTGGAAGGGACACTGGATTTATACTTGAAATATTGATTGAACTGTGTGAAAATTTCAGCTAAAGGTGCTCAGAAACTAAATGTGTCGTCTAGGCTTGGAAACTATAGCTGTTTATGGTATGTAACAGTTTTCGTTCTGAGCTTGTACGTGGTATCTCATTACAATTTTCATATTGTGGATCTCTTTAGAGAGAGGTGGCTTTTGTACTCCAGTGTTACTCTGTGTTCTAAAAGAAATTACTGAAGCTTCTTTGACTCAAAACACTGAGACACATGAAGTGGAAAGTCTTCTCCATGCTGTACAGACTGTCTTCCAGAAAGTTTTAGAATGTGTCTCATGCAGACTCAAGAAACAGCCGGAAGAAGGGATTCAGGTATTATGCTTAAAATGTCTACCTACATGTAGACAAATTCATACTTTTTACTCAAATGTGAAGTGGTGTTACACTTAGTTACTTTGAGGTTATTGTCCCATTCAACATCTGAATACATTTTTTTCTAACATTATTCTTGGTTTCCTCATTTCCAGTGGATTTTTTTTTTAACTGTTGTTGGTCTTGTAGCAATGGAAAAACTAGTAAAATAAAGAACAAGGCATTCTGTTACAACTGATCTTGAACTACCCTAGTACTCATAGATTATTAACCTTATATGCAATGAAAATGATTTTTCTCAATCCGGAGCAAAGAATTCAATTATATATGTTATGATCTTGGAGGAGAGAAGAAATTATAGCTATTTTTTTATTTGTTTCAGCATACATCAGCTTCAATATATGGACCATGTCCCAGAGTTCTTCTGACTGTCCTATCTTCACAGAAACGTTAGCTTTTTATATTTTTTAAGAGACTAGATAGTAGTGAGACAGGTGGATAACTGGAAAATGCGATGATCTGCTCTCCAGGACTTCTGAAAAAAAGTTCTTTTTTGGTTCAACCATTGTTTTGTTCGTTTCTTCCAAACTGATGAGTAAACTTTCTACACGTTGCTGATTTCCTCTCTGATCCCTGGTGAATAAAATACCACAATAGCTTTCAAGGTGTGATCTGCACTTTGCAGAAAACAGTTTGCTGAAATATTTTAATTATACTCAAGCAATCTCAAACAGCAGTTTTTCTTCTGTTTTAGTTAATTCGCTCTATTCAAATGCCTCTTGGAGAATTCATATATGCAGTCCAGTACTGGCGTTCGTCTTGCCCAGAAGTTCACCAAGGTGTGCTCTCTACTCTCCTAGATGCAATAGTAGCAGAGATAAATTATGCGCTACAGAAGGTAAAGTTAATGCTGACTCTTTTTTACACTGACTCCTTCTTAAACTTAATGTTAGAATAATAGAGCTGCATTCAGAAAGTGTGATTTTTCTACTGCAGATGATGATTATGTGTGTTCTGGCATGGAACAAACAGGAAACTTTACCGTAGTCATGCTGTTCAGAACCTGATACCAAAAAGACCTAATACAGGGAATCAGAGAATTGCTGTCATCTAGGTTATATTTAGAAATGATGTATGCATACTTAAACTTGGAGACAAAAAAGATATTAATTTCTGTTTAGTGTGCTATGCCTTTACAAATAGTAACTAGTAATAAATATTTTCCTTGGTACAAATGCTGTTCATTTGTTTTAGTTTTAGCTGTTCTAATTTAAAATTGTTTTGTTAATTTGGACTGTACACATTTTTTGGTTTAAGGGTGTTCAAAGAATACATGTGAACATTAATTATTTAAGGATATGTCTTGGTTAGCATTATCACTGAAGTATAGATTTGCCAGGATATTTTCTGCACACATATACTTCTTAATTTACAGGTGTTGATGATTTTCATTTTTCAGGCTTCCACTGAAAGAGACTTAACTATACCAAAGACTGTTTCAGACCTTCCACCTCTTTCAAGCAGTTTAATGACCATAATTATGAAGACAGTTAATGTGGTCAGGTAAATGTTTCTCAATGAATTTGTCCAAGGTTGTTAATAATGTAGAATAGTTTATTTTTTGGGTAAAGTTTTAATTTCTAAATTCAAATAAATTTTGAGGAACTGGATGCTTATTAAGTTCATCTGCATGACTACAACCTCTTTCTCTTGACATAATGCTTGTAGATACTGACTGGGGGAGAGGGGATGTTTTGGTGTTTTGTGTGTTTTTTTGTTTGTTTGTTCTTGTTTTTTACTTCATAGAGTTATTTACGAGACTGTTCATATAATGGAGTTCTTTAATTTTACATCTTGGATTTCTCTTGTAAGATAAACGTTAGTCCCCTCAATATAGGAGTATTTAGAAGAGATAAAATATTTACCAAAAATAACATCAATCCTTTAACCCGAATGTCTGCAATAAGGTCACAAATGTACTAATGGCTGTATAAAAAAAAATAACAACATCCAAACCTGTTTAAAGTATCCAAGTCCTAAAAGCCCCCAAAAGTAGGGCTATCTGATATTTTTTAAGACTTAATTTTTTTTATTTGCTATATTTGTTGAATGTCTGCTAAAATTGTCACAACTGAATTTTATTATCCTTCCTTTGGTTAGTTTGTTCGTATTCAATTTTTATTTCAGTGACTGTACACATCAGAATATTTTGAATGATCAAGGGGCTAATGGGTATTCCTTAAAAGCCCTGTGATTCTCCATGACTTAGCACAACTATTCTTAACATCTTCACCTGACAGGCATAGAATATCTCCATATCTGCTGTCATGAGATTAAGATTTTTTTTCCCTTAATCCTAAAAAAAAAAAAAGGGGGGGGGGGACTCCAGAGAGTCTGGCAGTAGGTCTCCTATCTCCTAATACAAATTTTGCTCTTCTGAGAGGCAGCTGTCTGTTGAAGCATTCTGTTTCAGTGAAACACAATGACTTTACCCAGTTTTTCTCAAAAGAGGCACAGAAAGCCAACAAATTCCTCTCAAACTTTTTCTTCTAGTGATCAGATCTTGTCCATTCTTGAAGAAAACTTCTAGTTTGGACCAGCGCTTTGCTATCAGTATTTTGATAAGCATGTATCTATCTTCTGAAATTTATCTTCTTGGTGCAAAGAACATCTAAGTCAAGAGAATGATATATATCTGGTTCCGCTGGTCCTTCAGGACTGAGATCTGCTTTTTAGGCTTTTTTTTTTTTTTTAAATCTGTATTTATAGGTTGTAATGAAGGAGTCCAGTAGTAAATCATTCAAAATCTTGGAAATTATTACTTTTCTGTGCCAATGCAAAAGCCTTTGACATTACAGAATCTGATGCAAACTTGTAATTTGTGAACACACAATCATTTTGCACCATGTTCTGCAGTGTCTGTTATGTTTTCGGTTACTAATGAGTCAATCTCTTGTACTTTTAATTTCAGTTACTTTTAATTTTAATTTTTAATTTGAAACTTTTAATTTCAGTCCCCCTACCAGTGAAAATATTGTCACTTGGCAATATTTGACAATTAGGCGAATGTCCTTTTCTCTAGTAGGAAACCATGTAGGAACCAATTACTTATCTCCCTTATGTAAGTGTATTTGGAAATAGCTTCTTGTTCTGAAATATTTTCTCTCTGCTTGTAGGCTCTTGTGACTCCTGTGGTGGTGGTGGGGAGGCAGCTGTGCTGTCTCTGCAGTGAGTCTTATTACAGATTAATACTATTACAAAGTTCCTTCATGGAACGAAAGACTGTGCTTACTAAAGTAAACAATGTGGTAACAAAGTCAAAACTCTGGGCAGAATACTATCAGTCAGCAATTTAAGGGTGATATGAAATGGAATTGACACTTGGTCAGTTTATTCCACAAGGATACAATAAAGCTAATACAATACACGAGCAGCTTCATGAATACCGATTTCAGAGCTTAAAGTGGTGTCATCGTTTTCTGATCTTTGTAGAAGCTCAAACTTTGCTTCAAAGTTTTATTCACTGAATCATTAGTGGAGGTTGGTTCTTTTGTTAACGACATACTTCAGGGCTCTATTGTGCTGAAATACTAAAAGGAAGAGCCATTAAATTTGAAACTGTCTTGAAAATGTTCACCCTTGCATTTGACTAGAGAAACAGACCTCTATCTTGACTCCCTTCTTTCATTTTTCTTAATATATTCTCCCAAAATATTATTAAAGTTTCCTGGTAATACTATCATCTCTTGCTAAAAATGCGTATCTTAAGATGCTTTTTTGCATCTTAACATTTGATTGTATTGTTAGTATTTATCTCAGACTTCACAATGAAAAGTTGTTAGTGTGTCCATGCTTTTGATACCTAAAATGTAGTTGGAAAGTGTTTCAGGGCTATATTCAGCTATAAATGCTCTTCAGTGCTGCTTTTTGAATTGGAAACATTTCCATTTTGTTTTTATGACATACACATTTTAGACTAAAATATTAACTGAACTCCACGCTCTAATTAAGCTACAAATAGAAATAGATTTAAGGGTTTTGAGTTGTTACTAATAATACACTGGAGCCATATAAATATATTTTAAACTTCAGTAGAAATTGAAATTAGAAACTTCACTACAAATTGCATAAGTTAAATTCCAGTAAATCTAGTACCTTTTTCAGATTATCCTTCCTAAAGTACTCCACGAGCTCTTCATTTCTCATAAAAACTACTTATTCTGTGTACAAACTTTTTCTTCCCAAACAATTTACCATTCTGCTAACTCAAATATTCTCATAGTTTCAGAAGAAGCATATAATTTTCAGTCACCCAATAAATATCCTTTGTCCTGCATGGTATCTTTGAAACTATGGTGGCAGGGTAACGTAATCACAAGCTTGTTGTGTTCTGTTCTGTTTTGAAGGAAACATCATTTATAAAGTATATTTCCTTTATTATTTCCGTAGGTCATTCTTAAATGAATTAATGGAATGCATTCTCTCCAAAGAAATTGAAGAGATTTTTAGTCTTACAGCTATGGTCTGCATTGTGATTATAATTAAAGGTCAGTCGAACTGTTTTTGTACAATATTTTTTTTCTGCTATGCTACTTTTTAAAAGCCAAGTTCTTATAAAATTCAACAGGCACTTTTCCTCATCCTGTTAAGTTACCATTTTTCTAGAGAATTTAAGGACATATCACTTGTACATGATGTTGTTAAGCTTTGGACTTTCAATCTTTGCAGTGAATTTAAAAATACAACTATCTGCTAACTCATATGGTCCACCTCCATATTCTGGTTTGCTGAAAGACACAGTAATTAATCCAGAGCAGTGAAAATCTTATGTCATATCTAATCTTTAATTAAAGAATCTTTTGTGTTAAAAAGATAATCTATGAAAATACGCAAGTTTATTTTTTGATAAAGCATTATTTTTGTCCAACTTTTCAACATAATCATATTTCAAATAGGTAAGCACAGAGCTTCACTTCTAAAGGATATTGCACCTGTCATTCAAAGAAAGCTGATAACATACAAGGAAACTGCCACAGAAGAATCTGGCAATACAGAAAGGTAAATGTGCTATGGGAAATGAACACTAAACTCTCCTTTCTACAGTAAATGGCTGTATTCTATACTTAGGTAGTACAGTTGGAGCATTCTGAATGATTGCAAGGTTTAAAACAGTGGGTAAAAATCTTGAGATATTGAGCTCAGCACAGTATTAAATTTCCTGCCCATACATTTGCTGTGATTGTAATCTTTACATATTTTGGGGTGGATTTTTTTTTTTTTTTGCTTTTAATTTGAATGCATTATGACTTAATCCTGTTACACTGCAGTACTCAGAAATTCAGTTCTGTTTTCAGCAAGTGTAGGACAAACCAAGTATTTTCTTAAGTTTCTTACTATTAGAAGATTTTTCTCATGGATCTTGGTATTAGGTGTATCAATGAACATGTATGCAGATGTTAAAAATTTAAGTGAATATAACAGTGACTTTCAGAACTTTCCACAGTTGATTTTATTTTGGTCATTTTTAAGATTTCTGTTTCACGTGTGGTTGACTTTTAGATTTTTTTGGGATGAATTTTTTGGGCGGTTTCTTGAGCGTTATTGGCTAAATTGCATTTGCAAGCATTTATTGCAGACCTGACTAAGGCAGACAACTATGAATGACTTAGCCTCAAGTGTTTCAAAATTGCTCAAGTCTAAAATAAAATTTTAACATTTGATCTCTGCCTTGTTATTGAACTGCCTGTGGAAAGAGAAAACATGCAGAGTAGACATTAAGAAGCACAAACAGACTGTGACAAAAACAGACTACTGGAATTTAAATAACGTAACACGTTTTTAAGTACTTCAGAAACTAACTTGCAGTTCACTGTGTCCCCTGATTGGTAGGGTTAGTAACTAAGAAGGGTAGGCACGCTGTAGGAAGGATAACTGATTTCTTTACATAATGTTTTTTTCCATCTCTCCTACCCTTGAATAACAAAATAGGTAACTTATTTTGTGGCAAATAATTCTTCAAGATATTCAACAAGGTGATGTAGGGATAACTAGATAAAGAACCAAATTGGTTATGAACATTCATCCATACTGAAAGAAGCTATCAACGCACCAGATTGTTCTGAACATGAGGAGGTTGTTGAAATCAATCAATAAATAAGTAATTCTTTATTTTATTTAACCATTTCTTGCATGGCCCTTCAAACGCTTCCACACTTCCACATCACATTCTTCTGGTGGATCACTGGCCTGAGGCATGTGGCTTTGTGCAAGACAGAGACCTTCCTCAGCTCTGCTGTGACTGAATTTGTGTCCCTCATTTAAAGTCAATACTAAAGTTATGAGAAGCTACTGTATGAAAAAGCAGGTGATTTATCGAGGGGACCACGTAGGCCCTATTTCTTTCCTTTTATGATACTTTAAATCCTTAGAATTTGCACTTGAGTTCTGTCAAGAAGCTCAACAGCTACACTAACTTGTTCTGGCAGTGGTAGAACTTTTAAAGGGCTGTGCAGTAAATATACATTTAGATGTGATTCAGAAGTGCAGGAGATATAGCGGTAGCTTTTTTGCTAACAAAACGCTCATTTAAATCTATTATATCAGAGCCTAAGGGGTGTTATATAGCTCTTTAAATGACATATGTAATCTTAAGAAGTAGACCAGAAAGTTCTGTGATATGATCTACTTCAGTTATATGTGATTAAAATAACGAGATTTATTAAAAAATAAAAAAGTAAAAAAAAAAATAAAGAAAGATCAGCCCATTATTCCTTTTTCTGTCTGACCTAAGCAATCAGAACACAGAAATACTGCTATCCAGATTTTAAGAGTGGCCTCTGCAGAGGTCATTGTGCTCAGGTAACATAAAATTGATAAAAACAAAAATAAATAAGAAATCTAACCATGCAGTGACTATTTATCTACTAAAACTTCATCATAGTGACTCTGCTTCCTGGGTAGCTCATTTTAATTAGTTACTGAGCTGTGAACAAAGTTCCTTTGGTTGGGACCTAGCTTAGAAACAAAATCAAGCAAAAATAAACGATATTTTTTTCCATTGAGTCATTTAGTGCTGGGTTGCCAAGTGTTCTACCAGAATATTTTTAAAAATTATAATTATGATCTGGAAAAGAAAGGTGAGCAGCAGAGTATCATGATTCGGTTATGCAATTCTTTTAATCAAGACAGCGGCAGAGAATTTAAAGCAAATCTTAACATGATTAAATAAATAGGCACATTAAAATGAATAATTGCTACCACTTGAGTGCACTACTGCCTATAAATTCCGGTAAGAACACAGATAATTGCTTTGTGAATCTATATGAACATCTCTGCCCAGTGAACAGGGACAAATCATCCTACAAGTTGGGGCAGATGAAGAGCATAAGATACTACACAGTGCTTTAATTTTGTGATATATGAATGGCTACCTTTTATCATACAAAAACAAGAGAGAGTTGTAGATAAAGTTAAAAGCTTAGGAATATGAGCATGATGGTGGGAAGTATTTGTAACCAAAATCAGAATTACAGTATGATAACAAAAAACTCTGCAGAGCTGTGTGATCGTTTCTGATCTTGGGAGGATTATAGAATTCAAGAACTCCCATAAATATGTTGTGAAGTTGGTGGTTTTTGTTTTCCTCCCTTCTCTCCCCAAAAAGATAAAAAAAAAAAAAAAAAATGTAGGAAAAGGTTAAGAGGAAGTTCTTTAATGATTAGATTTTCCTTGATTAATTATTAGTGCATTTGTGTTAAAGTTGATTAATTATTGGGGCCTTTCTCAGATAGGTGTTCTGCTGGAACAGGCTGGGCTGCTAGTGTCTGAAGACACTTATTTTTAGTGCTCTAGTACCAGCCTGCTAATGTATAACTAAAAGGTGATTATATACAGTCTGAAATGTGCACTGTTGTTTGTAAACGATTTTATCATTGTCTTTTTCCACTCTACTTACCAAGCCCCTAAATGTTAATTATGGTGTGCAGCAAATTAGATGTCAGATAATTACTTTGACCATAATCTTAAAAGACGCGATGTTGCACTGATGCATGCTAAAACATATTACTGTGTTTTTAATTCATACTTCAAGGTATTACTGCTTCTTTCTTCTGAATACATTATCTCCTAACAACTCTGATGGATTATTTTTATTTAGTACCCAGGTATACCACGAAACAGTGATATTCTTTAATTTCCCAAGAGACTTGGCATTCTGTGCCAGCGTCTTAAATTTAACCTAGCAGTCATCTATTACATATTAGCAATGAAATAAATAAGTAAAACTCCTGTCCGGTGGAGTACATAAAATGCTGCCATTGAACAAGGAGTTGTTATACTAATTCAGAAGCAAAACTTTTCATTGTAATTTAGTCTTTCCTCTTCAGCTGAGCTAGCAGTTTAAGAAGGCCCTGTGGGTCTAAAATTGCTGTTCAGTGCACTTTAAAATTCTGGACAGCATATTGTATATTGAGAGAATTTCCTCAAGAGTAATGGCACGCACATTAATTTAGTTTATAAAATGCAAGTATTTATTTCTAGAAAAAAAAGGCCAATAAAGCTTCCAGTGCAGTGATTTGGAGGCTAGAGAAGTATTCCATGCTCTGTGAAACAAATGTGCTATAAAATAACACCTTTTTCTTGATATTCTGTATTTAATTAGCATCTTAGTATGTAGGCATTAGAATTTAAACTGAGCTAATGGATGTGCTGAAAGATATTTCTTTAATATTATCATTTAATAGCTTCCGGAACTCCTTATTGCACTCTCATTGTATCTATAAGTACCGACTCTTGCATTGTTTTGTGACATAACTTTGTGTATGACTTTTCTGCCTCCCATCAGCACGTTCACCGCAGTGGTACCTAGTAAAACTAACTTAAATTTGTTTGGGGAGGCTCACCGTTATCCTGAATCATAACTTATTGTCTGCAGCTTGACCAGTGTGGTGTTGACGGATGGACCAACTTTATAGAAGTATTTCTCTGTTAGCTGTAGATTGTAAAATAAATAAAAATAAATAAATTATACGAGGTATCATTGTGTATATCACCACAGTACTTAACTAATTATTAAAATGTGCCATAAAATTAGTACACTAGGTTATTTTGTCAGTTGAGATTGATTATGGCTTGAAGTCTGTTAGCATTATAAAGGAAGAGTATGTGATGGAACCAAGGCAGTCTGAATTCAGGAAGACCTGGCATCAAATACACTGTTAAGAAAATACAGTTTCTTGTTGTATTTATAGTCTTGGTGTCTCCTTGATGAATGCCCTAACTCAGCATGATTAATGTCTGACTTACCTTGCTTATTTCAGGCCATCAGTATAGGACTGTAATTAAAAAAAAAGAAAAAAAAAGAAAAAAAAAGAAAAAAGAAAGGATGAACAATATTTGAGAAATACAGGTGGCAGAATCTTTTACAAAGGTAACATGAAGAATATTATTTCATCGTTAACCACTATAAACTTTAAAATATTTTGGCAGAAGACCACAGTCTTTCTGTCTTTTGAGGATGTCTTAGAGCAGTATTAGAAGAAGTTGCATGAGAATGCACCTGCAAAGGCTAGGTGAGTGACAATTTCTGAGAGTGCAAGAAAATAAAAAGGGCCTTCCAAATGGGAATTTCAAAGCTGACCTTTGAGACCGTTTAGGGAGTAATGTGAAACAAAAGAGTAAGAAAGTGACTAAGATGGATGTATAAGCAGCTGAAGCATGTAGTTAATAAGGATAAGACAGAAAGCTCAGGCTTGGGAAAAAATTACTGAGTTGAGAAGAAAAATTATGAAGACTGAAGAATGAGGGTGAAAGGAAAAAAGTAGAAGACTGAAAAATAGCTTATTATAAACTAACAGTAAAGGATTGGACCAAGTTTTAAAAAAATGTAAAATACTGTGAATAAAAGTGAGTTGTGCTTTTAAATACACATGAAATACAGATGATTAAATATTTGAAAATGTGCTTGAATTCACATAGTAAATTAAAATGATTTTTTGTAGATTTCAGTATAGCTAGAGGTGGTCAGCAGAAAAATGGGTAAGTTGAAGAAAAACAACTGGTTTCAAAAGTAATTTAGTAATGGCATATATGGAATAACTTGTCAAGGAAACCTCTTAGATTTCTCTTAGAATTAAAAAATAAAACACTCTTAGAATCAAATAGCTGAGGATTGATCTTAGTATGAGCATGTCTAATCCTGTTTTGCATTCTTTTATGCAGTTTCAGAATCCTGTATGAATCATCTCTGAAAATTTTGGATGAACTTTTGAATCCTTGACCACATGGAAGCTTTTGTCATGAAAACTAAAGGAAGATGTACTGTGTTAAAAAGCATAATATTATCTTGTAAATTTATTAATAGTTTTATTTTCTGTTACTCTGTACATTTAAAGCAGACAAAATGTACAAAAGTGTGTATAGAAATCATGTAGTAGTAAAGATTCTCAAGACCTGTAAGGAGGTTGTTTTGTATCAAATTGTCATATATGGGGGGAAGTAAAAAAAAGAAAAAAAGCAGTATTTTTGTTTTTATAAAACAAATAATAATTGTATATTCTCATACTTTGAGGTAGCACGTAGCCTCAGACCTGGAGAAAATTATAGAGCCTATTCATGGACGTTATAGAAGTCATTCTGAGACACATGAAGGACAAAATAGTGATTGGGTATTGCCAGCATGAATTCACTAGGGGCAAATTCTTCCTGACCAACCTCATTCTCTTTCCTTTTGTGAACAGAGAGAGCAGAGGATGTCACCTTTCCTGTTCTTCGCAGGACTTTTTACCCAGGTTTATGTAGTATTTTTGTAGCCAGATTGGAGAGAGATGGGCTGTACGGATGAACTACAAGTAGGATGGAAAACTGCTTGGACAATCAGACTTGAAGAATAAGAGTGCTACAGTGTCATACTGATAATTAGCGGCATTCTTCAGGGCAGGTACTGTTGCCAGTACTGTTTAACGTCTTAATTAAATGCCTGGGCAATGGAATGAAATGCCGCCTCAGTTGGTTGGCGGATGACACCAGTGTGGGAGCAGTGGTTGATATTTTTGAGGGGAAGGGTTGTCTGATTCAGTGGAATCCTGATGAGCTGGACACAAGGAATGACAAATCTCAAAGTTCAACTCGGACACACACAAAGTCCTCCGCCTGAAGCAGACTAATTCTATATACCAGCATCAGCAAGTACAGAAGAGCAATCTTACTGCTGTTCTCTACATGAGGAGGATTAAGCAAAGACCACTCAGAGGTACACATCAAGAAAACATGAGGCAGTGGACACACACTGCAGCAAGAGAAATACTTCTTGGACATATGAAAGAAGAAAGGATGAAAGTGAACAGAAACTGAAAGTGGAACAGGAACGGGTTTACCAGAAAGACTGTGGAAGATCCATCCTTGGAGATGAGGAGAATTCGACTGACAAGGCCCTGACCAACGTGACAGAATTTTGAAGTTTGCCCTGCCTGATCTGGAGGTTGGACTATATTATCTTCTTAGCTATCCCAGTTTAAATAAGTTTCATTGCTGTACATTTGGCTATTTTTATAAATTAATACTGCAGGTAGGACAAACATGTAAGCCAGTTACCTAACTTTTTCATGTGAACAGATGCTCTCCTAAAGCTAGTCATACAATGCTGATTGCATGTTATTTTGCCTTAACTGAGGCATCTATAAATTAGATGTCTAAATTCATAATGCTTTTTTTAACCTATTTTAGAAGTATATCTAGTAGGTATCCCCAGAAAATGATTCAGCCAGAGACCATAAAGACAGTGTACAGGGACTAGCTTAGACTTGCATATCTAGCACTTAATTATCTTCAAAATGGGGCAGGATGCTTTGCATTTAGTATCTATATAAATGGCTCATTGAGATCTCCAATGTTGCAGAGTGGCACTGACACTGAAATTAGCAAATTTAGCTAAATTAAGACAGACTCTTTATTCTTGATTAGGATCTATGCATAGTGCTGTACCCCCATCTGTCAGGCACCTTTCTGTGGTAGGAGTCAGTAACTTTGTTAGTGCATAAAATTTCACTCCTAGACAGAATCTTATTTAGCTGAAATGATGATATTTTAAAATAATCAAATCCTTAATAAACAATTGTCAGGCTTTGCAACAGGCAAGTCAGTATGGATAGGTATGTGGCTATGTGAATTCCAGAAGATTTACTTTATCCACAATGGTAGCCTGAGCCAAAAAGTCTAATGCTGCCCCAGCAGGTAGCTGTAGATCTGCCAACTGTTTATCCATCAACATCTTTATAAAAACTGTGTTCTTTGGCCTTCAGTCTTCTACATCTGTTAACAGGCAGGTGTTCCAGTAATGACCTTTTAAATCTTCTGATGATACAAATTAGTTAATGAATATGTAAATCACCTTCCTTTTTTTCTGCTTTTCAATCTTTCATTATTTGCTCAGATTAGATTAGATTAGAAGAGAATCTAAGTTACTGCCTTTTTTCCCTCGGTCTATAGCGCTGCTTTTTCAGTTTCAATTTTTTATGGAATACCTGCTACAGACCCAATATCCCAGAGCCTGAAAGAAATAAAGGTAACTATCAACATCAGAAATAGGCTGATTTCTTCTGATGAACTTAAGGAGGAGATATTGTGAAGGAGGGTAAGAAAACTTAGAGGTGAACCTTTGTCCATATTCTATCGTGGCTGATGCTCAAGTGATTCTCAAGGGTGTTGAAATTGTTCTGTGGTGGCAGTGGAGCTGGTGTAGAGATCTCAGCCCGAGATCTGGTCCAGCTCTGTTATAATTCCTCTGATAGATGAAAAGCCGTGGGATTTCTGCAACACAATCAATGATGTTCTGTCTTTGAGTTCTGTGAGCCAAAGTCTGTCAAGTGCTTTCTCCTTGGGTCTTTGTGGTAAATCTCACAACAAGGTTTTACTTGGTGTTCTCACTGCAAACTAAGTCTTGCCAAAATGTTAAATCCTTATATTTATCTTTTTTTTTTTTCATTTCATATATAAATAAATAGTGTATTTCTTAAGCTGAATTATCTTTTGGAAACCTGTCAATCAGATTTGTTTTATCTTACTAATTAAAAGTGCCTTTGAAGTGCTGTTGGGGGAGAAGGATTGGTCTTTGCTTCTTGTTGTGGAACGACTGATAATCAGAGTAGATTTGGCTTGCTGTGCTATCCAACCCGTATGTCAGAGAAGTTCCCAGTTTTGGAACAGACCCACTGAGATCTGTTCAGCTTTCCCAAGTTGAACTTTAACTAGTAAAACTTTTTGAAATATGAACAAGATAACTCCTTTCTAAGACAACCTTTTAGCAATTTGCACTGGCAATCACTGTTAATGTATAACTGCCCGAAGAATAAATTTTCTAGTTGAAGTTGTACCTGTAAATGGCATGTCTGGAGCCCTCCCCTTCGTGCACATATATCCAGTTTAAATATTACTGAAGAAACCAATAGCTTTGAACTATTTCATTAATTGTGTCTGTTTTAACCTTATTCTTTTTTGTAAAGGGTCTGGTCCCTTTTTTGATGACAAGGTTCATTTGTTGGTTTCTGACTGGGAAACAAAGTCCAGTGGTCTTCCATCTATCCCAGCTTCAAATTGTGAGCTAAAGAAAATCCAGGAGAAGTCCTCACGCTTCTTCCTTAGCTGAGAAATGTCTTCAAGTTGGGATCCAACTACACAAACTTTGTGGCTTGCCAAGGAAAAGGAAAAAATTCTGCCTTGGCCTCTTGATGTTTACTCCAATGACAGCTGTACTTCACTGTGCATTCAGACTCACCTGTGCTGTTGCTACCACGTGCTACGTGATTTTAATTACGTTCTAATTGTAGCTTCAATTTACTTGGAAATCATTGGGATTTTTTTTACCAAGTTATGCTCTTCGGAATAGATGTGTCCTTAGTCCTCCTTTACCAGTGGGTCGTTTGTCCAGTTGCACATCGTGGTCCTAGAAAAGCTGCACAAATTACATCCATTAGCACTGAGGAAGCTTTAACGGTGGAAATTCACCTTCTGCTCTGTTAGTCAGCATTTTTTCAAAGCAGTATCACAGTGGTAGTTCTGCTACTTACTGCTTATGTCTGTAGGAAGTGGAAGCTGTTACTAACTTTTTTCTCCAGTATGATTTACAGAGGACCACTGTAGTCTGTTCTTTTTTTGGTACCTTTTCCCTCTTCTGTTCAATTAGTTTCTTCTTACTATTCCTTATAATAATCCTTGTCCTGGTTTTAATATTTTTTTTACATGCTGCAGTAACAGATGCTTTGCTGCAAAGCCTTACATTTTAAGTACGTATATTTTTGCTGGAAAGGTTCGTGAATCCTGTATGGCCACATGCCTACATCCAAGAACATATAGGACAGAGCCAGCCCAGCCTCCTTTTGGGTTCTTTGCCTATGTACTGCCATGTGCTTTTCTGCCTTTTGGGGCAATTATTAAACACCCAACTGTTTGTACTGTTCGTGTGAATAAAGAATATTGATTTGGCATTTTTTTCCCTTTGTTTCTTAATATAACAGTCTGTACTTACTAATTGCCTAAATTGGTACCTGAGTACCAGCTTAATATCAAGAAATGTCAGCTTCATGCGCTGACCTTTCGGCAATCTTGCCATGCTTATTTAAAGAGGCACGTATTAGCAACTTCATTTTCTCAGAATAGCAGCTGAAGTAAAAATGCAGCATCTGTAAGAGGGTACAAATCCAATTAGACCAATCTAAGAGAGTACTTTAAAAAAAAAAAAAAAAGGAAAAAAGAAGTGGCTGGTTCTAGTGCCAGGCTATTTAAGGCCAGCATGCCCCAAGTCACCCACTGACTGCTCCCTGGAGGGAAAAGCTCCTTTTGCTGCAGGGGCTCTTTTTGCTCCCCAAATGCCAAAAGCAGTGCCCTTTCTTACGCTGTTCTCTGAGATTGCATGCTTCTAGTACACAGTATACAGAAAACGATTTTGCTTGTGGTATTTCTTCACACCAAAAGAACTTCCAAGGGTTGTCGTTTGAATAAGTGACCATCCTTTGTAACAAAAATAGTTCCCTTTCTCTCTTCCTCTGTCCCCGGGTTCTTTTGGATGGACTGCTGCTCTTGACCTGCAGGATGGCTGTTTTCATGGGGCTGTTCATCACACAAAATTCTTCTTTTACAGGGAAAGCTGCTTCTATAAACTGCTTTTAGCCAGTCACCAGCCCTAGCAGTTGAATTTGGCCACGTACAAGAGCTATTAGAGGAACGTTCAGTTTGACAACCACAACAGCTGCATTCAGACATTTCAGTCCATCCACATGGGATCCTTGCAACAATATCCAAATTGAGGACAGTAGCAAGAATGTCTGAGACTTCAACTGTGTGGCAAACTATCCGTATTTGACCCAGTAATCTCATTTTTAAACAAAAAAAGTAAAAAAGTAACAACAAAAAACGGAAAGGTGGGGGTATTAACTTCTGGTGCTCACAGGTTTGGTTTGTTTGTTTGTTTACTTTTTCAGATGTCTGCTCTTGTCAGAATTTAGAAAGTTTACATTATGTTAAGACTGAAAAAGAAGAAACGTAAAACCAGTCAGTCCACAAGGAAATCAAGACCTGTTTGATGCAAGGAACTGAAAAAACTCATAGAAGGATCTGATTACAGCCCTCCCGGTTCCCTGATTTGATCTGCGCTGGCATAGACAGCAATGTTTGGCTCCCGAGCCATCCATCACAAATCAGCACGCCTTGGGGCAATTCTTACCTTCCCGGTTAAGATCACAGCCTTCAACTGCCCTGAGCGGCACGTTGAGAGCAGGGAACCCAGCTTACAGGATTTAATTTATCAGTGTATCACGATCCATTGATTGAATGCTTGAAAGCGAACTCGTTTCAACGGGATCAAATATTAGAAAGTGCTCTGCTCTACCTGATGGGGTTCTCCTATGCAATTAGCACAGCTGAACAGGTGTCATGCTTTTGGCTCCTGAAATGTGTTGAATTTGTGGAACTATATATGTATGGAAACAGTTTTATTTATTTTTTAACAGTGTTGAAGAGGAAGAGAATTCTTTCTTCACAAACCTACAGCAAAGACCGTCTTCTTCCCTTTACCTCTTACACTTCCTGTTGCAGTTCCAGTTTAGGATACCTCTTTTACTTCTAATTTTATTCAACTGCTAATGAAAATAGCAATTACAAGTTTATTTTTGTTTTAATATCCTTTCTAATCGTGTTTAACTCCTGCTAGTGGCATATTGCACCTCTGCCACCTTTTTGCTGTGATATTCCATTTTTCATCAGTAGTATAGGGGATTTTATGACAGAATTCTAAAATATCTGTTAGAAAACTCAAAGCGGGAACCTCTTTCATCTGCCTCATGAGTCACCTGGAGAAATTCCCCTGTCACGAAGGAAGTGGCATTCCCCTTTCCGCTCCTGGATTCTTTCCAGCACAGTGAGCCCAGGACAGGTCAGGACTCGAGGTGGTTGTTAGCGCAGTGCCCAGGGGCCCTCTGAGGGAAGAATTCACCCCAAAAATCCTACCTCTGAGCCTTCCCTGCCCCTCTGTATGGCTGCCGTTGCTCAGCCACCTTTCACCGGGTGGCCTCCGGGCACGGCGTCTCTGCTTCTCCCACTCCCCCCAGCCCTCGTTTTTTAATAAGCCATGAGCTGCCGACCCCTCCCATAAGTCTCTCACTGAATGTTAGGATGGCACAAGAAAACACAAAGTTTAAATATTATGATTTTTGCAATAGTGGCCTGCTTTTTCAAAGTTTATAGTGACTCCTTGTCTTTACTGCGAGCAACAGATCAGCGTTTATTAACATTGCATTAGAAAATAAATCTATATGATTCAACCGGCCCAGTCATACGCACTGGTAGCTCCATTATACGGAGCAGGAGAGTTCATGAGAAATGCTCAGCCTAGGAGGAAGATTCCCTTGAGAAGTCAAGTAAGTGTTTTTGTTTGGTCTGTGATGCTCCACCAGAACACTCTGAACCATAACAGAGACCAAAGGGAAGGCTTTTTAAAGCAGTGATTCAGAACAGGAAAAGAGCATCCTGTCTCTTCTATTATTCAACTTATAATAGTTTCACCAAAACCTATGAATATTCTTAACGTAATCTTGTGCTTGCAAAGACACAATGTAATTTCGGTGGAGTCCAAACAATGTTCCTTTATCCTGCTGCCATTACCATGAACTTTCCCTACATTTTTTTTTCTACTTTTTTTTTTTTTTCAGGTCACAGCAAATCCTCAGCAGCCTTCCTTTAAAAGAAACAGCTCATAGGCAATGGTCTTGTGCTTTCAGACACCAGAATGCCCTGAGCAAGAATTTCTAACATTTTTACACTGGAAACTATGCACTTTATTCATTTATTTATTTATGCTACTCAAAATAACCCATCTTAGTAAGAATTAAGCTATAAAACCAAATTTAAAATGAGCTGAGCTCAGTTCTTGCTCCATTCTGAGTTGCTATCAAACATACTCAATTCTAGATTTCCTCCCAGAATTTTTCTCATTAATAATCTATGTTTGTAGCCATACAACAGCTATAGCAAATATTTTGGTCTTTAGGTCACCACCAGGTTTTTCTTTGTGTCTATTACAGTACGCAGAGGAACGTTTTCCAGATAGGACACAGAGAGATGAGCTTAGCCCAATGAGTCTTCAGCAAAAAGCAGCCCAAGAGGGAGATGCTGAAGAAAGAAGTGGAGAGGAGCACAAGTGGCTGTTGTTTGCTGTCCCTCGCTTCCTCTCACCATCACAGCACGGGGCTGGAAAATGCAAGCACCACGCTGGGTGCTTTGTGAAACCGGATCCTGCTATCCAGTACCTGAAAGCACAGCGTGGAACTCTCCTACAACGGAAAAGTCGGGCACTCGAAAGCCAGGAAACACCAAAATGAAGATGTGCGTAGCTTTAACCTCACCTTTGAGTGAGTATATGTTGAAAGTCATTGCATTTTTAGCTACATTAAGACAAGCTACTTATTCTACACAAGCTTCCCTCCTCAGAGCTCATTCTGAGGATGATTCAAACCCCTTGCTGCTGACAACATGGTAAATGTGCAGGTCTTTCTCTCCCCTCATTGTTCAACACACAGCTCTACACCTAACCTGCTGCATGCCATCCGTACCAGCGCTGAGGACAAAGCTGTTAACTTCCACAGTGACGTTACTCTGGCACTTCGCACCGCATCCCCAGGATTTCACAATGATTCATATACTTGTCCAGCTCCCTGCAGGTTTTCTTGTTCATTTTACAATGTATATTGAGACTAAGTTATTTTTTTTCTGTGAAGTTTGGGAGCTCGGTATGAGATGTAACATTGTATAGCACTTTCTACCTCAAAGCACAGCTCTCACCTGTCTTCAGCAGCAGCTGAGCGCTAAGCACCCTCTGAATCAGGCCCCGGTCAGACAACGTGAGGTGCACGCAACCACAGATGCCCAGGGGGAGTACAGCAATTCCTTGGGGCACCAGACCCCCATGCCAATGATTCAGCCGCGCTTTTCTCCTCATGCACTCACTTTTCCCCTAACTATATGTCTATAATTTCAACTAATGTGGCAAAGACAGCCATCCTGTTTAGCGAACTACCCAAATTCACCAAAGCTGGAAGCTGGAGGAGTACCATGGCTAAAGAATATACGAACGAGTAGCTGAACAGGAGAGAAATTTATAGTTGTGGTTTATAGTTTATGGTTGTCCAAGATGTCCTGTTCTTCCGTACTCCGCTGATCTTCCTCTTGCTAAGGGTCCTGTACTGGTCATTAACTGAGGGAGGGTACGGGATGCACTCAAGGGGGAGGCACAGGTACAGACTCCAGAGACACTGTTGGCCAAAAGAAGCCTACGGGACATGGGTCCCCCATTTATCAAGTAAGTCATCTTGTCTTGCAACACAGGAATTAAGAGGTCTGAAAACAAAAATACTGTAAGAACAAGCCCTATGGATTACAGTACAGATACTGAACAAAACGACATTACACAGTCTGTATCTCTCCAGTTGTCGGAACCCTTTGGTTAATTTCCAAGTAATTTTTATTTTTCTTGCAGATGTTGACATCTTACAATAGGTTGCTATTTTCCTTCAGCTAAAATACCAATTGGTGCTATTCAGCTGATTTTTCAGCTACTGGAAACTTGTTTTTGCCCTTCAGAAATAGGATGCGTCTCTGTAAGAGTTACGCACATTTGGATTAATTTTGCCTAACACTGTCCAGTTATATGTGCACGTATCTTCATTCATAACATAAATCATTAAAAAAATCTAGCAGCTGCTAGAAAATGAGAGGCAGTCACATTTTCTCAAATTTGGAGGCTATTTCTGAATACATAGTTTGAACATATACCCTACTCAAGGACTATTTTTAGGTTGTGACTTCAACAGTCATATCTTTCTTACTTTTTTAATTTACATTTTTGATAATACACCGTTCTTAATCTACCTGGTGACTGATGAATCAGGAAAGCAAAACTTTAGGTAATCTTAACTATGCTAACAAAATCTCAGATCATTTCAAGATGAAAGTTCCTTATCCTTCCGTCCCTGCCCTGCTTTGAGAAGCATCTCAGTCCCATAGGCTTCTTTTATGACGTTTTTTACAAAGCTTTTAAATTTTATTTTATTATTATTATTATTTATAAAGTTCTCTCCTGTTCAGCTACCCATTCATGTATTTTTAGCCATGGTACTCCTCCAGCTTCCACCTGGATAGAGCTACGGGTCTATTCTTTCAGAATGACAAGGTGCATTAATCTCATTCATCCTTTAATTTAGTACCTGAGGAACAGATTTCTCAGGGGATTAGTTATAAGTAGTAAAATCCATTCACCAGATTTCATATCTTACTGATCACAGTGCAGAGGGGTAAAAACAGATTTTTTTAACTGTTTCTGACCTCCCTGTCATTAAGCATCTCAAAGCTCCTAATCCATTTAAAAATGTGGCTCCCTCTTGACATTTGAAATCTGTTTGGAGCAATGGCAACCAAATGTAACACACCTCGGGGTTTCAACCTGTTCTTCAAGGAACAAGAATCCGTTCACAGAGAAACGTCTAAAGTCTAATCATATAATCTGCATACACCGTCTTGATATGCTCAGATGGCAATTTTTTCAGATGTGCTAAGTGCTCTATGCACCCATGGAAATCATTAGGAATTCAGGTGGGTTTAACTGGAAATTTGTTTCCAGTGACTTCTGGACAGGCAAGCCACAGCGTTTAGCCTCTGTATTGATTTGAGCTGATGGTGGGCATTAGCAAGAGCCAAAGCCTTTCTGATTTAAGGAGTTCTGTCTGTGACCTGTGCTGGTGCTCACCGAGGCCGTCCCTCCCCCAGTGAAGCACAAGCTTCCCTTTCACGGCCTGACACTGGATACACAGATTTCAGAAGTGGCCTCAGAGTTTGGATCCATATTTTTGTAGCCCCACCTTGAGACACCGGAGAGCTGTTCTGCACAGGTTTGGAATACCCATACACTGCTGCTTGCAGGTGGCTTCATTCCACTTTTTCCTTCTTTCCTACCACATTTATATCAGACACAGCTGCAGCACCCCATTTGATGTAGATACTGCCAGAAGTGCTATTTGAACAAGTCAGCTAGAATTGTAAATGAAACTCAAATAAATTTGGGTTCAGTCCAGACCTACCTTTACAGAAACTGCTCTCCTGCATCCCTAGCAAACAACATTACGGAATTTTTTCAGACAGACCCAAAGTACCGTGCACACTGAAGTGGCTGGGCTGGTACCAAGAGTTCCTACAGTTTTAGAAATCAACTCAAAATGCACTAACCTAAGCAACCACTCACAAACAGAGATATTTAGGGCGTCAGTTAATGTAAGTCACATTTATAGTTTTCGGTTAATGTAAGTCACATCTCCTGCTATTCTTACAGGTAATTTTCTCTAGCTGCATTTCCTCTCTTGGGCCCTGAAGACTCCATTTTAGGCTCCTTTCCAGCTGCTCTTTCCAGCAGCACATAAAAACCATTATCATTCAGTTACAGCACAGGGAATAAAAGACCAGCTCACAGCTTCCCAGTCATAACTAAAATCAACCTACTTTTTTTTTTTTTTTTAATTCTGTCATACAGTTGCACAGTACCTTTTTTTCCTTCTGATTTTTCCTTCTGGCTCCGTACTGAACTCCTGTTTCTCAGTGATGCAGAAATACCTCAAGTAAAAATTCTAACGTGCTCCAGAGTAAAGCCATTTTCTAATACACTTTTAGAAGCAAAGAAAGCTTTAAAATAGCTGAAATCAACAGTACATTAAAACATTATTCCTAGATACAACTGAATTGCTGTGAAATTCATAAAATGAATCCCACCACACTCTTCTGTGAACAGAGGCTATTTTATCTAACTACATACAATATGCTGAAAGAGCATTCATTTAGTATTATTCATTGGGTGATACTATAGCAATTTTTTCTTTACTCTCTTTAAAAAAGGTTTCCATTCTTCCCAAACATGAGGGAAAATGTGGGTTGAGTTTATAATTATGTAACAAACACCTAGTCACCCTGTTCCAGACAGCACAGAGGTACCTTGGGGCCAAATGACCTGCAATAAGGTACAGCCTAAGTACAGAAACCACTGTGTACTCATCTGATGACAATATCTGACATCGTCCACACCCTGCAAATAATGGATTCAGTGAGAATTCATTTAAAAATCTCAAAGACTTTGCTAGTGTTATAGACATGAAATCAATTAATCTAACACTGAAAATCAGTAATCTCTATATTGGATGCTAAGATCCTTTCAAGTACTTTTAGTAATACTATGAAATATTCAATACCTGAGAAACAGAGACCACAATCACTGCTGGTAAGACCTGAGGCTGGAATTGCAGGATAAAGTTCTTTGTTCTTAACTGCTTTAAAATATTCAAAATAAATGCTATGTATTAAATATTAGCTTGCTTGAATCCAATGTTTTTAAAAATGTGTACATGAAACGATATGTGAGAAGTTTTCTCTTAAGGAAAGGGTTGAACACACACAGCTAGATAAACATGCAGAGACTTTTTCAACATCCCTGAGTAAAAGAAGCTACCTGTAAGTGCATGGTGCAACATTACTGGCAACGTTTTGGATACTTTCAGTCCAAAGAGCTATTACAGCCTCTACAGTACCGTTGCAATAAAATGAAAACACTATTCTTTTTTAAATCGTGTCTGTTTAAACAATCTTGTCTGTTTAAACAATCTTGTCTTTTTTTAATTTGAATAATTAAAATGTCAATTGCTATAATTTGAATGTATGACCAGTACCTCAGTCACTGTTCAAATACCGTCTTTGTCAGATTGTCCTGAACAGGGTCCAGAGCTCGTCAGCCTCCTAAAGCAGTTTATGGCTGTTCACACCCTTAATATGCGAAATGGCAATCGTACTATTCCTCTTGTATTCCTCATGGTCCTCCAAGTTGTGGTTCCATTGATGGTTTTTCTATTCTCATTTTTCACAGGCCTCTGAAAGAAGTTCTTAAGTCACAAAGAAGATGCAGGAGGATTACTGCAGCTCAACCAGCTCTCTGAGCCCTCAGACCAGTACAGAAGGTGCCACAGAATATGTATGCAGTGCCAAGCCTCTAAAGAACTCTATTTGGGTCCATACAGAAAATCTGCAATAAAATCTGTGCACAGACACCATTAAGATTCTTGTATGATAAAGGGTTAAGTAACTGTCTTTATAGAAGACGTTATTCAGCTAAATCATCTCACTGCACTTTTTTCTGACATTAATAGTATTTAACATTTTTCACGTAAAGTGAAATTTTTGTGAATATTTTACCTATGTCCTCAAGAGGCATAAAATATAAATAGTAAAATAGTCTAAATGCTGTCTTGTCTGGGCATGGATATAGCATAAGCCTCTCTATCTCCTTCTCTCCTCATTCCCCGCCAATACATCTTAAAGCTGTGCCAAGATATCTAGGTTACTGAATCTTAGATAAACTGCCTGATAGATATTGTTCCCTGTGGATTTTGGACCCATTAACAGGATAAATGATCTGCAATTAACCCACTCAGAGGCCTTGATGGGGCGGGGGGGGAAAGAGGTGAAGGGGTGGCAAGGGGAAGAAAAAATTAATAAGGTAATCTTAATGCTTTTTTTTTTTTTTTTTTTTTTTAAGGTTGTGTTTTTCTATGCAGGTAGAGTGTCTTTAGCATTGCTGGAACTGACCTTTTGTTCGGGCTCTTTATACTTGGATAAACTGACAAAGAGCTCTGTGATCCTGAGACATAGCATGCAGTTGTACCGTGCACAAATACACGTGTACTATTCCGATGATCCCGCAGGTGCACCTATGCTTGTGTATATTTAATTCCCAGTCGTAAATAAAAAACAGGTCTGCAAAAGTTCACAAACATGACCTCACTACCTGAGTACATGGAGAAATTCAGATGCTACCTTTGTGTTTTATATTCCTCATACTTAGCTTTTATTATTTTAATCCTGTTTAGTACATTTTACTCACACCACTTAATTGCTTATAAGCATGTAGAGAGGGTGCTCGGGCACTGGAACAGGCTCCCCAGGAAAGGGGTCACGGCACCAAGCTGTGGGAGTTAAGAAGCATTTGGACAATGTCTTCAGACACAGGGTCTGAGATCTGATTTTTTTTTTTTTGGGTGGTCCTTTGGGGACCCAGGAGTTGGACTCAGTGATCCTTGTGGGTCCCTTCCAACTCAGATATTCTATGAATCTATGTAACTATTATGTGTATTTTATCTTTGTGTATTTTTATGCCCAAATTATTCTCTGGCAGTGTTCTGCTTTAACTGAATCATATATTTATCTACATTTATTTACCACCATCCAGTTTTTCGTTCATGTAATCTTGGTACCTTTTCTTCTTACATTTCTAAAAACTCTATCATTAACTCAGCTTCTTCCATACTAAACTACTTCTGCTACCAACGTCCTTTCTATCCTGTTTGCTTTTAATAACAGTATTGAATGGCCCAGTGAAAGAGAGAGACGGAAAAAACAAGAGAGTGACCTTCTTAGTGTTAGGTCACCTCTTTGAATCAAACAGAGAAAACGTGAAGCTTTAAGATCTCATGCCGGGCAGGTGTCCTGGCTACCAGGCAATTTGCCATTCTGGGATCATTCTCAGAAAAAGCCCCTTCCTAGTGGAAGTTTGTTTAAACCACATATGTTTCTCATGGAAAGCCTTAGTCAGACAACACAGCATTTTCAACCAGCAAAGTGTTGAAAACCTTCTGTTCAGCTGTGGTTACCATGGATAAGGATGCAAATCTCTCATATGTAAAAAACCATATAGATTATCCAGCTCTCCTATCACTTTGCCTGCCACGTTTTTTACACCTGTAAGGGAATAATAAAGGCTCAGCTTCAGCAATTAAGGACATGATAAACTTTAATGTTATTCACTGTGCTGAAATTTTCAGAGCTGTAATTCCCAACGCCATCCTCCCGTATAGTCTCACATTCACCTCCAGACACATCGCCAATGCAGAGCTGATACTCTCACCTCTTAGTGACCATTCAGTATCTTTACTAGTTTAGAACCCCTTACCAAAACGATATAAATATGTCCTTACAGAAATAACTTACTAATGCACTCTTCTATTCTTTTTTCAAAACTGTCAAGTCCCAAAGTTTGTTAGAGCCCTGCAGCATCCCTGACTTCAAGAATGGAGTTTCATTTTTTTCTAGTCTTTCTAGTAATTTCCACAAATGACTTATACCCTTCAGGAGTTCTTTTCACACAGCTCTGAAATCCATGGAAAACACCAGAATAAAAACCACAATCAAAACAACCTCATAAGGCTGTTAGGCCTAAGCATGGATGCTTAATTTATTATACAGACTATTAAAAACCTTGGCACCGAGAAATGTCTTGAGAAAAAGATTGTGAACCAGCAAGTAACCTGCATGTGTCATAACATATTTACGCTGTAATTCTGTTATTCATCTAATTTACACACAGACTGAAGGCTTGCAGTTTTTACCCGTGTCATTAATCAAACTCATTTTATGTAATCCTACTGACTTCAATCTGTCTGTTCCCGGAGCTTTAAAACAGGTCTGTGTATCCTTCCTAGGTGCAGCCTACTATAAAACCATAAAATACAGCCAGGCAGGGAATACTTCAGACTTGCCAGTCCTGAGAACTGCTACTTGAGTTATTTCCAAATGCCCCATTCACCTACCGATTGACTCTTCACTCTTTTCTTGACACCTTACTCCCGCCTTTCCTAACCTTGTGTACTCAAGGATTTCTTCCTGGCTTTACTGAATGCTCTTTCTCTCTTGATTTTTCACATTGCTTCACATGCATTTGAACAAATATTATTATTTTGCTAATCCCCTGTACAAAGTGGCTATGAGAATTTTAATTTCCTTTTAAAATCTGCGTAGTATTTGACCATAAATTCACGGGGACTATGCAAATTGTTTGTTGCAGAGCTGCAAGGCCTTCCAATAATAATATCACTATTTTGTATTTTGACGAACAACTTGTTCTTTCGGTGTGCCTGCCATTTGCTCCTTTCTTACCTTCAGTTGTTTTGCAGTTCTCTGCTAATTCAAATGACCTTTTTCCTTGTTCCTACTACTAGCTTTTAAAGCCAGATGGTTTGCATAACCCATGAGAATATACTAATTTATGTTTCAGCGCTTTCATTTCTCATCTTGTCCTTTCCATATAATGCTTTTCCCCCCTTTTTTTGCCTCTACCCTTTCAGTGCTCAGATTTCTTTCTGAACCATTTAAATTGATTTCTTGGGGTAAAGAACATTTGGCTTAAAGGGACCTTTTGGGTTCATGAAACCACTCCCAGGCAAGACATAAGCAAGCATGTAATAGACCTCAAGGACAGAAATGCTTCAAAACACCACCCATCCCGTTTGCAAACCTTGGGCCAGCACCCAGCAACCAGTGTCCATATATTTTTTTGAAATTTCTGATTTCTGAACCAAATATTGCTCTTGTTTGCAGCCAAGATGCCAGCCTTAACCACTCAGCAAAGGAGGGGACTTTGCACTAAGCTCTAGAAACCATGAATCTTCCCTAGCGTAGAGGCTTACGCTTTTCCCTGAGTAAAACAGAATTACAGGAGTCTGCAACTGTTCATCCGGGCACCAGGAGCTGTAAGTGCCCCATTTGGGCCCTGCAGACCTCCACACAGCCCCATACCCAGAGCCTGGGGTAAGGCTCACCCCTGGGCCACCAGACTTGGCAGGTGCCAGCTGGTCCCAACGTGGTGGCAGGATGCTGTGTGTTGACCCTGGTCCAGCTGCCACTTTTGTCAGCAAGGAAGACGAGGTGGTGGGAAAGTGGCCGTGGGAAGCCCTTTAGCCATCTCATGCTTTTCCAGGATCAGTTTGTTCTGTGGGCTTCCTTAATTTAATTTTCTGGTCTATGGCAAAGTCACTTCACGTATTACAAATTTTAATCCTTTAAAGTACCTTTGAGTGTGTCTGTCATGACTCTGACTGAAGTCAGGGATGAAGTTTCTCAGGGAGTAGAGAACTGTTTACTTTAAGTATGAGGATGATTGGAAGAATCTGAACTTCCGCAGCAAAAGAGGAATTAAGCAGATAGATGTTGGGGTGACGGAGGGGGCTAGGACCCAGCCATCCCTCACAGCAGCACAGAGCTGGGTGTCCTGGCCAAACGTGGATCTCCTGCCAGCAAGCATGGCAGCTGCGCTATTTCAGCCTGTGGACTGCAAATTGCTGCGTTGAGGACTCAGTATATGACACTGAGAGTTTGTGAATGAAGAGGCAGTCAAACATAGAAAAATCATAGAATTAGTAAGGTTGGGAGAGACCTCCAAGACCACCTGGTCCAACCATCCCCCTACCACCAATGTCACCCACTAAACCATGTCCCTAAGCACCATGTCCAACCTTTCCTTGAACACCCCCAGTGACGGTGACTCCACCACCTCCCTGGGCAACCTGTCCCAATGCCTGACTGCTCTTTCTGAGAAGAAATGTCTCCTCATTTCCAACCTGAACCTCCTCTGGCACAACTTGAGGCCATTCCCTCTAATCCTTTCACTAGTTACCTGCGAGAAGAGGCCAACCCCCAGCTCCCCGCACCTTCCTTTCAGGTAATTGTAGAGAGCAATGAGGTCTCCCCTGAGCCTCCTCTTCTTCATACTAACTAACCCCAGATCCCTCAGTTCCAATGTGTTTGTGCCTGAGCCCGCTGCTCCCTCCCACAGCCAGACCCAGAGCTCCCAGTCCCAGAGTGAGCTGGGGATAGTGGTGAGTGGTGAGGATGAGGGGACCACAAGTGCCTCAGGTGCTGGAGGTGCTGGCCTGAGGCCTCACAAGGTCCTGCAGCACGGACTTTTCTGTGGAAAAACCCTATGGTAAATAAATGACTACTGAGGAGGCCACAAGGAGAATCCACCCACCTAGCGCATTTTCTAGGACAAAACTTTGACACTGGGTTTACACGCGTGAGGCATTCACACTGAATACATCCCCCTCCCCCCACACACACATCTCCAACGCCCTGTTCTCGGCCATCTCCGTGTGGGGGCTTCAAGCGGGAAGACTCCGGGGCCCCTAACCCGGGTCAGGCTCAGCCCCAAGCTCCGTCCCCGGTCCTCCCCGCGGGTCCGGGCGCCCCCGGGCAGGGAAGGAGGGAGCCGGGAGCGGGCAGCAGGCAGCGGGGAGGCGGCGCCGCCGAGCGGGAAGGGGCAGCCCCCGCCTCCGCCGGGCGGGCCGGGGCGGAGCGGAGCGGAGCCGGCTCGGCGGCGGTCGCTGTCCTGGGTGTTGAACCGGCTGCGGGAGAAGGCGAAAGGGAAAGCGGGCGGCATGGAGTGAGGGGGCCGGCGGCGGCGGGCAAGGGAGCGGGGGGGCGGCAGCCTGCGATGGGCCAGGCATGATGGGGGCGCTCGGCTCCGTCCTCCCTCTGCTGCTGCTGCTGCTGGCGGTGCTGCTGGTGGTGCTGCTGCAGGTCGTCGCCGCCGCCGCCCCGCGCAGCCAGCCGCCCTCCGCCGGCGAGGCGCGGATCGGTGAGTGGGGAGCGGGGCGGGGGGCGCGGGGGGCTGGCGGGCAGCGGGGCCGCGCCGTCCCCTCCTGCCCTCGGGAGCTGCCGGCCTCACACGGGCGGCCGCGCCCGTCCTCCGCTCACCTCGCGGCCACCGGCCCCTGCACCTCACCACCGGGCTCCCCGGCCCCCTCACGGCTCTCCCGCCCGTCCCAGGGGGCTGCCCCAGGGTGGGGGATGAGGCTCTTGGGGACGCCTCCGTGGAGCTGGGCTCCCCTCAGCGCTGCGAACTTCCACCGAGGCGAGCCCAAGGCCCCTGAAGTCGAGGTGGTGCAGTGGGGAGGCAGCCAGCCTCGAAGCGTTTGACCCTCGCCCCAGCTGAGGGGTTTCAGCCCTCATAATTGGAAAATGCAGGAGAGCCCCAGGCCACAGCCCCCCCCCGGCTTTTGGGGGTGACCACCCCTCAGTCGTTCTGCCGAAGGTGGGAATCAGCAGGGCTGAGGTGGTTAAGGCTGGTTCAGAGGTGTCTAAAAATACCCAGTCCAGCCCCACGAAGACCATTAAGCAGCCTCCTTCTGATGAGATGTGCCCAGACGAACCCCTTCCTCTTTTAGAGGACACCTTCTGGATTTAACATCTTGAGGAAAACTCCCCACCTGCTAAAATCCTCCTCATGAGCAAGGAGGGGTCCTGAAAACAAACTCTGTGCATCCAGGGTCGATGCTGTACTCCCCTGTGACCCTCCCAGGCAGTCAGTCCTCCCCTTGCACTGAGGCACTAGTAGCTGCTCACCAGAATTGTCTCCAACGATACGTGTTAATACAGTCAGTCTCACTTCACTTGTAGTATCTTCCCCAAACTCACCTTAAACCAAGAAGGTCGTAACTTGTTTTTTGTCCCAGTTTAAGAGCTAGAGTGGTTATGGAGATCAGAGAGTGAAAGCTAAACTAGCTGTCTCTAAGAAATCTTCAGAAGACAAAATATAAAATGACTTTCAGTAACAAAGCAAGCCTTTCGCAAAAGTATCCTCATGTATGCTCTGTTTATTAAGGAAGAAAAATCAGCTGACCTTTTTTTTTTATTTTTTTAAATGAGGCTTCAGTCAAGTGGCAATAAAAATGATCTATTAAATGCTTTCTCTAGTGAAGGTGGTGATGCGAGGTTTTAAGAAGAAACATTTTGGACTGGATATACCCCTCCCTTCCTTCTCTCTCTCCTGGTTGCTATAGATATAGACTGTTTCTCCTTTTCTTCTGGGGAGAAAGCTTGCATAAAAATACTGAAAGTAAGAGCTGCAATTTTTATGTTTAATAATAATGTGCTGGGTTCTGCATTGTACTTTCAAACTAGCTACATTTTGATTCACTCTCCCTAAACATGAACTGCCAATCAATCTGGGTCGCAAAATATTTTTCGGTGTGTTGTAGCTACAAAGCAATGTTTGTGTGTTTGTCACTTCCCTGTAGCTTCCCTGAGCTTCTGCCTCGGCAAGGATGCCTGCCAGCCTGTAAAGGCTGTCCTTGGTGGAAGGGAGTGGGGGCAGAGCAGGCTGTATTTACACAGTGAATCCGGTGGTCTAGGAGGTATGGTTCAGAGATCTGTCTGTAGCAGCGAAGCAAGTTCAACCTTTCTACTTCTGGCTGGGATGGGGAAATTGCTGATATCTTACAGCTCTGAAAGAGGGGGAAGGGTTTATTGCATTTGACAAGATGCAGGAAAATGTTTGCTTTGCTGAAACTGAAGCAGTTTTAGCTCTCTCTTCTTTTAGAGTTCCTTTCTTTCTTTTATCGAACAGTGTTACAAATCTTATTAATCTCGAGTTCAAACTATCTATTATGATAGATTCCGTACAATTTTAGTCTACATTTTTAGGCACAAACAGGAGATGCAAATGTAATTTTACAAGGTATCTGAGTCTGGGGATTATTTGTGGTTATAGGTGGAAGATACCCATTTCTTGGAAGATACCCAGTTACCCAGATACCCAGTTTCTTCTTGGACAGTCCCATTTTCTTTGACTGGAAATTGAACGCAGATGCATTATAAAACCTCTATAACACGTGCTGGAAACTGACTTAAAAGCCATGTAATTACAGAAACAGTTTTTATATTAATTTCTTTCTATTAAGTGTTTCAGAAAGTCCTCCTAAAAGCTGATTCTGAAGTAGAAGTTTATGACCTTTACTATTTTATGGGATGTTTTCATCTTATTTCATTCTTTTTGTCTTTTTTTTTCCTCAACTTTTCTCTGTGCTCCACAACACGGTAGTCATCTCCAAATGGTGATCTGTTTCTTTTGTCACATACTTACAAACTTGTTTAAGAAATTGGAAGTTTTAAGTCATAATTAAATAAAATAACGTATCTTTGCATTTGTGCTTCTACTGCCTGTATAATTCATGAGGCTTTGTAGATTGTTCCTGTGGGAAGGTATTTTTATAAGATGCAATTCTCAACAAGAGCACATATTGTCTTCTGCTTCTTCCATTTCTTGACATTTATAGTAGTTTTTAAAATGTGAACAAATAAGGAAAACTATGGCCCTTCTCTCTCTGTCTCTTGCCCAGGTTTAGCCTAGGAAAGATATTATCTTTCCACAACAAAAAATACACTGAGTACATTTTAGTGTTCATTAGTCTTTGGTGAAACAGCAGGATTGGGAATTTAATACTCTAAATTAATCTTTATTTGTTTATAAAACACAATCCATTTGAGATTGTGGAACTTTTTAAAAAGTGTTTTACAAAGTAATCTTCTATAAACAATCTATCCCAATTATGTTTGCTAAATTCTTCAGACTTGGGTTATTCTGCTCCTGTAATGATGGCTGTATAGATTTTTTTCTATAAGTAACTTTATTATTAGCAAATGATTACGCTGAGGAAGAAGTTAAACTTAAAATGTCTTCCAATAAACACTAGGCAGTTACTTTGGTAAAAAATGTGGCTCCACCGAATAAAGTATTTTCGTGCAAGTGTGGGCATGCTGCAGTGCCTTCGCATTGACCTCTACTGTGTAAAACAATGCGTATAACCTTCAGTGAATACGAGTATAATTTGGCAATAGAAATTAATCCTTTGTGCTGCTCATCATCCTGATTTTTTTTTTTTTTTAGTCTGAAGGTTCTTCTTAAATGAGTACTTTAACATGCTGCGGAAATTTCTAGAAGTAGTTGTTCCATACACCATGTAAGAAGTTCCTTCAAAGTTGTATTCAAATCATCGTTTGCAAATTTCTGCAAGTCGAATGCCTGTGATTTTAATTTTTAACCAACAAAAAGACAAGTTGGTCAAATTTCAGCTTATAAACATGTAAGATTCTTTTGAATCCGTAGCTGTGAGCGTTTCTTTTCATTAGCATTTAAATGTGGTTGACTTTACTCAAAGACTTTTATATAATGTTGCATGTAATTTATAGGACTTTCACAAAGTGTGGCGTGTATGTTTAACGGTGGAAAGAAATAACTTCAGCATAGGTTAGGAATTTCCTGTGATTGAAGTTGAACAGAAGTAAGAAATAAGAAGAACAGGGATTTCATTTACCATTGATAGAAAGAATTTCTTCAGTGTGGATTCTTACATTACAAGAGGATGAAGTAAATAGTAGGACAAATAACAAAATAGAAAACCCTTGGCTTTGAGTCAGTGCTTCAAATATGATGCAAAGGATGTCGTGAAAGAGAGCCTTTGCCTGTGGCTGTTTCATGGGGAGTGGCAAAAACATGGATCTTGGTTTAGTTCTTGTTGGGTGGATGTTACTATGACAAAATTAACGTAACTATTGTTCTCATTTCACATTGTCAACTATCTTGGAGAACCATGACAGAAACTAGACTTAAATTTTGCTTCCTGCAGCAAGTTTGAGCTGAGCTGAAGCTCACTGAAGTCAATATCAGCCTTCCCATTGACTTCCACAGCGTTTGCATCAAAATTCCAGTTGAGTCTTGCAGCCACTGGCTGAGAAAGTAGGGGAATTAGTTACCATCTGTTCAACAGATAGAATCACTTGACTTTGCCATGACAGTTAGAGTAATTTTGGACTTCTCATAGGCACGGAGTTATACTGATATCATATTGCTTTGATATAATTATTAATGATATGTAATTTATGATAATGATAGCAAACAAACATACCAAGACAATTTAACTAAGACAGTGCTATATACTCATAGTGTGAAGGATTCAATGTGTGAAGTTTCCCTTCATCAAAAGTATTTACTTGCTTTCTTGTATTCTAGAAATGTTTCTAAGTAAGCAGTCATGTCAAAAAGCAATACCAATGTCTAGCTTGATGTCAAGGTATGCGTACCTGCTAGTTCCATTGAAAAGGAGATAAGAATATGCATGGATGTTTTTGGCATCAGGTCATTACTGTTCTACACTATCCTTTTCAACTTGAAACATATTGTCCACACCTTCTTTTACTGTCATCTGACTTGTCTTGTATTTGCTGAGAGGTTCAAATAGACAGGAATTGAATTAATTCATTTATGGATAAAAGGAAGTCATCGATCGCAGGTTGTTCTGGAGGTTGTTCATAGGATGGGATTTCTAGAGAGGTTTTCTTCTTTTATCTGCTTACCCAATTGAGAGAAAACAGAGAGTTCTGGAAATACAAGCTCCTTTCTGCTTCACACCTGAGCGTACCTCAACATTTCTCTGTGTTGTTTGGTGAAGTAGAATAATATTTCTACTTGTCTTCTTTTTTCTGTTACCAAGGAAGAATACCAGTCCCCAAAACCTGATCATACTGCACCATCATCATGCCATGCCATCAGTCAGTCTGCCAAGAGGAAATGAGGTTACTCCTAGTTGTTAGATCCTGCAATACTCAGGCAGTTCTGCTAACAGCAAAGGGTACTTAATGTTGGCATGTTGATGATAAATAAGCAGTTGCCTGTGAACTTTGTCACGGTGAACAGCAATGTTTTTAAACATCAGTGTGGAGAGGCTGCCCTTAGTGAGAAAAGGGCAACTGCAGTCCCTGAAGGCAGTGGAGGCCACTGGTAAGTGGGGAGCTGAGGTTCATTGATCAGGTTTACATTGTCTGGAAAGAGAGCGTAAGAATATGAGCTCACATTTAGGTGATTACCATTGGTCATATATATTGAAATCCACAGGAAGGAAGCCAAAAAGTAGTATATATGCCAGCTTCCTCAAACCAATATATGTTTTGACCTCACTTTAAGCCTAAAATTTTGAAAAACCTCTGAAGCTACTCTTACAAGAACAGGATATTTAAGGTCTTGCTAAAATCCGTGTTAGTGTTTATAAGCAGATTTAGGAGTGCATCCAATGAAGACTGAAGGAAAGATCAACCTGGTCCTGGTGATAAAGCTGGCAAAAGATGGAAAGCATCCAAGAGGGAAAGTTCGCTGCTAATCTCCACTGAAGACAGGATGCTGAGCTGGATGTGTCTTTGGTCAGGCTCAGCATGGTCATTCTTGATAAATTTAGGAAGTTAAGTAATGTTGTTGCTGGTGAAATGGCTTTATGTTTGCAGATGAAGAATAAACAGGTGAAGATGCAGAAGAAGAAGAGACAAACAGCTTGTTTGCAGGGGAACAATCAGAACAGAGGCCAAGGAGTAGAGGCATTTGGGGAATGTGGATGTTTAAAAAGGGAAATGAGAAATGAGGTGTTAAAGTAAATGTATTGGAATTGGAGCTCATGAATGGAGATTAGTGTGTTGTATAGAATCTACAAATACATAAACTGATGACTCGATGGGGTTACTCATTCTCATAGAGGAGACAGTCAAATGCAGCAGCAAAATTGAGATGTTCAATGGGCCTGATGGAGGCATGAGAAAATGAGGCAAGGTGACAGGAAGGAAAAGCAGAAACATCAGTTCATTCATTTAGGCCAAAACCATGGCCACAGGGGAGTCGGGTAATGTGTGTAGACTATGTAAAGTTGTCTGGGGATAGCAAAAAAGGATGTATTTCTCCTAACATGAGAGCTGGGATTCATCTAACTAAACGTGATTATTGGAGCTAATCACTCTAGGTGCCTTTTAACCTAGATCTAGTTTATACATTTCAATTTTTCTTTCCCAAACGTACATAGCTAACACAGGTCAGATAAATATCTCCCAGAATGCAGCTATTCCTTTCCACTTGGTATTGTCTTGTGTAAGTTTCCCAGGACAGGGAGACTATCTCTCTGGCTATAAATATCTATGTGGTTGGTATTGCGTCGTAACAATGCAAAAATCAGATGCTTAGCTTACGCTTGGGGAAAGGCAAGCACATCTGGGGAGTCATTCACCTTCCCCCACTGAACAGAGCCTAATGACATAGCTTAAAGTGAAGGTAAGTTGGTTAAGGATCACCTCCTGTGTTACTTCAAAAACAGAGGCATGACTTTGAGACATGTAGGTCTCACCAGTAAGCTGGTTAGGAAGGTCCTGTGAATTGTCGGGCACGTTTGTCACGTAAGGGACTGAAATGAGTAATGCTGCTGAAGGACTTCACTAGTCCTGGAAAAACTTTTCCTTGAGACAGTCACCTCTGGTAATTGCAAACAGATAAAAGTGACCTCCGAATGAGATGGAAGAAATGAGCAGACTGGAGTGAGTGAGTAAAGGAAATAAAGCAGGTAAATAAGCAGGTAAATGGTCTGCGGGTAAGATGATAGACAAATGCTAGGGGAGTCTGGTGGTGGGAGAGCTGAAGGAAAGGACCGTGGGACTTTCTAGTTTTGGACAGTCAAGAGAGAGCATGAAGGGCACGGAGGCTAATGTGTCTGTAGGATTACTGAGTTTTCCTATGTGAGTTTTAGGGGCTTTGCTTTGAGGGGGGTTGGGAGGACTCTATTTTTATCTCAACAATTTCACAGTGTCAATAACACACTATAGCATTCCCAATAACAGTAGGGCGTTCAGAACAGCTGTGCTCATCAAAAACTTAGGGAACTGTTTTCTGAAAAGATTAGCGAGACTTAGCTTTATAGAATTTATTCCTTTTGAGAAGGAATTTTTGAGAAGTAAAGTAGCTTAGGAAATTACTGCATCCTATTTTTTTCTAGAGTTTCTTTCAGCGCAACATACTTGACAAGTACTAAACAGTCTGCTGATGCACAGCCTTTCTCAACTGATAGTTAGCACTTAACACTGCATACCTACTTTGCTTCAAACTAATAAGTTGATAAAACAAGCTATTTTAAGGTGTAAAAATCAGTAACTAGACGTTTTATGGGAAGTACAGCTGGTTGTAGTGGGTGTAAGGTCTTTTCTTTCAGTCGTAGCTTAACAGCATGCAATGATGGTTACATAAGCTTGAAATCAGAGCCAACAAGTACAAGGTAAAGCAGAAGGATGTACATGCCTCCCAAAATGTAATATGCTTCCAGATGCCCTCAGAGAAAATAATGCGAGTGAGACCGAGCACACATTACATAATGAACTTACAAAGTTCAACAAAAGGCAAGAACATCCACACACATAAAAAGCTTGTTTACCCTCCTCCCCATTCATCTTTGATCTCTCAGGCTTGCAGCTCAACACATTCTACAAAATACCTTACCAAAATCAATCTTCAGTGCTGAAAGACTGATAGATATTCGGGATTTCGGGCACATCAACATTTTCTGCTCTCATTATTCTGCAGGAGATAATTACCTGTCTGTCTCTTGCTGTCCTAAAAGGGCTAAAGATACTCTTCCTTATTAACATTCTGCTCTGCACCAAAGGGCTATCTTTCCCCTAAAACTTTCTAAAGGTGGTTAATACAATTCAGCTGAACTCAGAGCAGTTCTTTCTGACAATTGCTTTACTTGTAAGGCAAAGGTCTCATCCTCAGGCCCGATGATGAGTTTGTGTGTTAAGAAATGGTCTGTGTTTTTTCAACTATTACCAGGCAGCAGCTTTGCAATACAGAATGCTTGGCAGTAGCAACTGTTTATGGTATTCCCGCCAGGAAATGCTTGATCTTGCCTTTGGACAGGGTATTGTTTTTGCTGAAACAAACAAAAAATTAAAAAAAAATTAAAAAAAAGGAACCAAATCACAGCCTTGCTCACAAGTTATAGCAGGGCTGATGTTAGTGCTGGTATCCCTGAAATGCCAACAGGGAGATGTGTTTGGGGATAGAACTATGTCATGCTAATAGTGCCCCTGAATTCTCCACAGCATGAAACTCTGACTTGTGTTGTCCTTATAAAGAAAGGATAGTCTCATATTAACCTGAGCTCTCTGTCGGAAAGGATTTGGAAGTTAGATTTCATATTCTATTTACTCTTCAGATGTGAATTACAAACATGGTAGCAAAGATGATAATCTGTGATTAATGGAGATAAATCACCACCAAAGAATGTGAATGTTAATTCTATTTTTAAAGAATATGTACATCATGGTGTATTTATCTTGCAGAATGATTTGTTATAATTTTAATTTAGATTGTGGAATGCTTTATGTACTTTCTGTTTATATTTCAGCTTTATTTGATATCTAATGTGATAGATGTTAGGCTATCAAACATCTTCAGTGAGCTATTACTCGTATAATGCCCATTCCTTTTCTAGATTTGAGCACAGCTCAGTATTGCAGTATGGGGTTAATGCAATGCCTTGCTTACACTGGCAAAATATTGTGCCCAGCTTCTTCTGTGTCCTGCCCTCATGTCTTCTCAGCTAAGCACCGTTTCCCACTGTCACAGCACCTCCACATGGATTATAGCGACTGTTCCCATTTGTTGGAGGAGCAACCAGGCACTATCCTACTTCTTACTTATGTCCTAAAAGAAGAAAGAAAGGAGGAAGGAGGGGAAGCTGGGAATTAGGCATCTCTCATGGGTTTCTGGAAATAGACGAGTGTTAATGAAGACAAGATCCCAAAGTAAATACCAGGCAAATGAATGAAGGTGAACACATCTTGGAGTTGGTGACATGGCTGACAGCGATAAACCCCAACATTCTTCAGCAGAGTGTTTTCCTTTCAGATTTTTGATTTTGTTTGATCTATATTTAAGAAATGTCTTTTTATTTATTCATTTATTTATTTGTAACCCTTAAAATCTGGGGTCCAGTTCTTCAATGTTCCCTTTCCTTGGAACGAATGAAATTTCAGTATGAACTGAAATTGCAAAGATTTTAAAATACTCTTGTTAGCACTACCTATCTGAAGGTTTATTCTGGTTAACTAGGTCAGCTCATAGCTATGATTTACCAACATACATTACATTCAGGGGGTGATTTCCACGGGCAAATTGCAGCAATAAAAGTTGCTTATTCAAAATGAATGCAACAATAGTAAAAACAAACGTTGAAGGGAAGAACAAAGTTAACTATGATCTTCTGTGCTAGCTGTTATTTTCCATCTTCAGAGCTACAGAAAAATGAAACAATGTTCTTAGGAAGCAATTACACTTTTAGACAGGATAAAATTTATAATGCTATAATCAAACAGCATTTAAAAAGCAGAATGGGAAGGCTGTTTTAGTAGTCTGCGTGTTTGGTTTTATGCCACCCTACCAGACAAAGATCTACAGTTGAGGGCTTTTTTTTTTTCCCTGTCCATTTGCTTTTGTTTCTCTGAGTAACACCTGCTCTATAGAGTTGGTAATCTGAAAGTAAATAACTGGGAAGGGAGGAGGAAATGGACACAGCACACAGGCTTGAGAATAAACAGCTGTCAAATGGCTGACATTTTAGAAAGCAGAGCACAGCTTTTATGAAGGATCTGATCCAGCTTGAATGGAGGATCTGATCACACCCAGTTGTCAAATTTTCCTAATTAAATAATTACCTGAGAGGACTTTAGAACAATACTTTATCATCTTGAGGTTGTGGAACTGTTTTTCTAGTTCAGCAGATAGGGAAGAGCTCCGAAATTTTCAGCTCCCCCATGCCAGGCTGGCTGTGCAGGTGGCTACTAGGACCGTAGTCATGCTGCTTTCCCTGAGCTTGCAGATTAGGGAGGTTTATGTCATGCAATATGAGTTTTAGATATGGACAGAGAAACTAAATTAAATAGGAGTGTGTATAAACAGGCGGAGGGTCTCACTTAAGCCTCAGCACGGAGGTGCCAGAATGTGAAATGAGGTGTATGTGTGTTTGGCCACCTAACACTTGTTTAACAGGGTGGGCTTCTTTCCATTATCTTTCTTTTTACCCATCCTGTATTAGGGTAATGCTAACTGGCTTTCAGGTGAGGGTTCATCACAGCACAAGAAGACGCGGCTCCCAACAGAAGTGTAACATCCAGCCTTTCATGAAGAACCTCACCAGTTTTCCTGGAACTGTTCAGTGTTTGGTATAAATGAGAACTGTTGCAGGTTCAGTTCCTTCTGACGTTGCTGGTTTTAGTCCAGAGTTCCTGGATTTAAGGTGATTTAAGACATCAAATGTTTGAACAGGGCTTGCCTACAGCTGCTTTTATAGAATACGATTAGCTCTATTTAAGATAGAGTATTAGCAAATAAATATTTGAACATTGTCTTTCCAGCCAATTTTCCATCATCTCTTCCAGTCTGGAGGATAGCCTTCCTTCAGGGGCTCCCACATTTTCCAACAGGTGAAGAATCTATCTACCATGGTTTCTGTTGAGTGAAGACTCATTCTTACCCGTTTTTATTTATGTATTTTTTTCCCACCTTCCAGTCCCTTCAGCTCTTGTCAGCTGTGCTAACAGAACTCTGTTTGACCAGCTTCACCATTGCTGTGTTACCTTTGGAAAGTCCTTCCCGGTTTGTAAAAAAAAAAAAAAAGGAACCATTTGCTGTCTGCAAATGTGACACTTCCTGAATACACATTAGATAAAGTACATAACTTTCTTATTAAGTAGAGCTTCAGAAATTAATTGTACAAATGTGTATAAATTAAAGCAATGAATGCTGATAGAGACATGGTGGGAAACACAAAAACAGAAAAAAAGGGGAAGAGAAAATGTTAGGAATAAATAGCCTTTAAATGTGACAAAGTGGAAGTTGGCATAGTGTCATAATCTGTTCTGCTGGAGTCAGTACACAACATCTCTTCTTCCTAGTCTTTGAAAGTAAACAATCAGTAAACTAGCAGCTCTGTTGTAAAGCGATTAATTTCATTATGTACTTTCTCAACACTAGTTCATTCCACTGTATTTTACATGCTGTTTATGCATACCTATTTTTAGTCACATTTCATTTGTGAATAATGCATCAGGTATTCTGATGATAGTTTTTTCGTGTCATAAATCACTAGAGAGCTGTTTCTATAATAGTTTGTTACCTGAAAGCTATGATTAAGCCTGCCTGTTTAATTTTGGTTCTGATTGCCTATGCAAATAGTTAGGCATATGCTTAACTATAGGGAAGTGCTCTTGTCACTTAGGAAATGAGGCTGCTCCCTCCTTTTGCTTTCACCGTAGGTCACAAAGCAATTTTGATTATACCTCAAATTTGTATATAATCAGGACTTTTTTTTTCATTTGTATTTGAGAACTTTAACAACATCCACATTTCACACACTAGAAGAGTCTGTAATAACAAATTTCACACTGCTGTCACCCGTGTGCATCTTTAGGGTTACTTAAAGAATTTGTGGTATTTCCAAATACCATAATTAGAGCAGGGTTTTTAAACTGAGAATAGATATGAATTCCTGAAATTACTTTGAATCTGCTATTTGCAATGCCTTCTGCAATAACAATGCTTTGTCTGTCGTTTACTTTGTTCTTAATTGATATGGCACACCACTTTAGGATGAGTTAGAAGCTTTGGTTTTCATTCTCCTCTGATGGGTAGGTATCTGGTGACATCTGGGATGGGCTGTAAAAACCTACATTTGAGAAGATGCAAATTAACTGAACGTTTCTCTGAAAGAGGATTAGTGCCAAAAATCCACTAACTGATGCTTTACAACTGCAAGAAACATGAAGGAGTTTGTTTCTTCTCTTCCAAAGCTGATCACCAGTATACACATTGCCAACTCTCCCTCAAAAGAATAACTTTAACTGGACCTTAAAGATCAAGGAGAGAACACCAGGTATCTTGTAGTTAGAGAGCAAATAAATATAAATTCCTGTGATAATCTCCAGATGAATGAATTTTGTATTCACTCTGCAATTTCTCAGTTCATATATTATCTATGTGTAGTTATTCTCCATATGTGAGAAATTGGAAATAGCTTTTTATTCTTGGTCTCATCTCAGGAGGTGCAAAGTTAAATCTGCAAATACATCTTTTTGCAAATGTGAGCTTTTTTTTATGAAAATTGTATGTTTCTATAGAATTAAAAATTATTAGGAATTTTCCCTTTGAGGCAATTGAGAATTTTCTCCGCAGAAGAGAGACCGCTGGGTGGCTGTGGGGAAAGAAAGTAGGACAGAATGCAGCAAGTGAGAAGTCATTATGGAAATTGCTAAAAACTTCAGTCACCTTTTCCGCTGCATTCTTATCCATGCTGAATATAAACTTGATTCCTCCGAGGAGCTTCCCTGTGCTTTTAACTTGACCCAGAACTCTCTTAAGCCGGTGTTTAAGTTTGAAGACCTTGCTAGGAAGATGATACTGTAGCAACGAAAAAGTGATATTTTTTTAGAGTTGATAGAAAGCCTAAGTGTCCTTGCCTGAATCTTTTCCAGATTTCACAATAGGAATTTTGTCAATGTCACATGGTATTTGTGGGATGAATTATCAAAAAATAGTCAAGTAATGCAAAAAGGAAAGGGATGATTTCAGATAATAACTCTTGCTTAAAAGTCTTATCTACAGTAACATTTTGGCATTTTGACTAAAGGCAGAACAATCCTGAAGCAAGTAAATATTCTAGATGTGGCCATACACAAACTCTCCTCAAAAAAAAAACAACATTTAGTCCCAGAAACTGAATCAGAAATGATGCCAGAATTTGCTTATTAGCCCCTGAAACGCTAATATTTTACAAGAGATAAAATTAAGTCAGTTTTTACTAGTAACTGTTAACATAGTGCTAAGTATTTCTTGCCACTGTGGGCAGAAAATACACGAGGTTAAATGTTGTGTTTTCAGAACTGTTCCAGCCAGGAGTCTCTGTCTATATCAAAGTGCTCCCAGTGGCTTCCCATAGCCATGGGAAGGATATATATAACTTTGGCAGTATAAAAAAAAACCACATGCCTTTGTACTATGCTTTGGATTCCAGTACACATGAGGACATGTGAATGGAAAAGATATTACATTAAGACAGAAGACAGATTTCACATATTGAGCTGGATCTTTCTATTCACCTAAGCAATCCCATCACTTAAGCCTTCTGCTTGATGCAGAAGGAAGCAGTTTAAAACTCTGTAGCAGTTCTGTATAATAGCGTGTAAAAGCTATTGAAATGACTTTATGTGAACTTCTGAGTAAGCAAAATATAGGATTTGCATACACCCTTCAGCTAATTTCTTTGCTCTTAGAATTAGAAAGGAATAGGACAAGGATTTGTTTTATTTCCTGTTTTAAAGACTTTTTTTTTTTCCCAAAATCAGTTACCTTCTGTCTGATTTTGTAGCAATATTCCACTACTCTTCTACAAAGATGCATTCAATTTGTAAAATTATAGTTTCTGCTTCCTGCAATGCTTTAGTAATATGGAGATGTTGAGTGAACACCGGTGAGGTCCATCCCTGTTCAGTTTGTAAGAATTTGTCAGCTACTAGTCCAGGGTACTGGATTTTTCACATAGAAAAAAAATATATAATTAACAGCAGAATCTTTTTTTTCTTAATTCCATTAGCTTAATCTTTTTCCTCAACTTAGTGTGAAATAATAAAAATGAACCATCATGCATAAAATTTGTGTGCGAAGAAAGATTAAATGACAAGCAAACAGAGTTTAAAGAGAAAACAGCTCTGTAGTGCAGTGGAAATATGTAATAGCACAGTGGAGATATGTAATTGAATAAGGTAGAAATGAGGTGCAGTAGGTGTATATTTTACTGATTTACCATGATCTTACACCAGATTGGAGGATATTGTAACCTCGACTGAACCCGTTTTTCATTGCCTTGGTTTATTTTCACAGATGAACCGAGTCTGCAAAAATAGTCAGGTGTGGAAATAAGCAAGCAAAAGATGATAATATTAACAGAAAGTCAAGACAGCTTCCCGAAGATCCATTACTGTTTTGTAACCTCAAAGACAGTTTAAAAAAGCAGAACTTTTGAAGGCTTCTTTAAAGAATGAAGGTGTGAGATTTTTAACTAAACAAGAGCATCTTTGTTCTGTGTAATAGTGCTGTTAGTTATCTGAGTAGGCAATTTAAGACAGAACAATTCCTTGAATATTCTAGCTGTCAGAACAGGATTGTTCAGCTAAAACAAACCTGTAAATATATACTTATTGCTTTCTTTAGAATGAATATAATGCAACAGAATAAATACTTTTAAATCTTCACCCCAAATTACTAATATCAGAAAGTCTCTGTGTTTTTTCTCATCTTTGGCTGTTGTGTAGAGGTTATTTGAGCAATGACTATGAGTTTTTGCTTGAAGAGCAAGAGATTTCAAATTTCCCCGAGTGCAATGAGGCTATCACATACCGTAGTGCTGCCATTTTTAACTTTTTGAGCCATTAGATTTGTGTGATCCTTGGATTAAAAGTGCAGTGTAGGTACTGAAGTTGTGTTTTACAGGAGCAAACAGAACTAGGAAATAAATGTTATTTTGTGATGATTTTGACTCTCTCTCTCTCTGTTTGCTTTCACTCCTTAATTGCAGATGTGAGTGTTGCTTGGAGAGGTTTAAATTTTACATGTTCAACATGTGGAATTTTTTTTTCTTAATGGGACTTTCTCATGTCAACACTTTGGTTTGCTCCATATCAAGACAAAAATGTAAAATGAGGATGTTTTATTGGAATAAGACATTTAAAAATATTATTCTTGGAGAAAGCGAAGTACTGAAACATTAAAAAAATACATTTTTTAAGGTAACACTGAACCTTGCCAGCCTGAACCGCCAGGTTTGGCAGCCTGAGGGCAGAGAGAAAGTTTTGCTATTCCTGGTGCTAGAAGCTGTAGCAAGCTGTACCTGCAATTCCTCGTATGGTTGTGATGGGCAGGATGGAAATCGCTGAGCTACCGCTGTGCATCAGCCAGCCCCAGGCTTGACACGGGGCCAGGCTTCTGTGTTCAGCCCATCCATGGTGCACTGTCACACCTCAGGAGGGGGATTTCAAACACCTGAAATCGAAGTCTCACCAGTCATATCTGATTCAGATCACTGCAGTGTTAAATTAATCCACAAATCCCAAGTTAAATATTTTTATTTGATTAACTGAAAAAGTTTTTTTTTTTTTTCCAGTTTATGCAGTGAAAATTTTCACCAAAAGTATCTTGTATAACTTCAATTTTCTGGAAACCACATTGTTAATTGAAAGAGCTGGTGACAGTCTCCAAACAGCCTGTTTATATAAGGATCAGAATATTCAAAGAAGTTGGAAGGACTATTTTTTACAAAAACAAAACAATCTGATAATTTTGCTTGCCTAAGAGCAGAATGTGAGTGGAATTGTCTTAGGAAGTGATATTTCTAAGATATCACAACTCCTTCCTAAGCTATCAGCTGCCTGATCTATTTTTTAGGAGGAAAACAACCTAATGCCTTTTTTCCAGCTATATTCAAAGAATATGATTTCATTAAAATTGTGTTTTTGTATGGAATTTCAGAAGATCCAGCTTTTCTATGAAATGTGTAGATATTGCCTTGTATAGGGAATCAAAACAAAAATGGGTTCTGCTCAATGTTCTGCTTATTTACTAATAGACAGTCTGGAAATCATACTTATTGACAGACACGATGAGAAATAACAAATTTGTTTTCAGCTCCAGCAATTTAGTACTTTCTCAGATATTAGATTAGAAATTTAAACTTTTGTCAATTTTTTAAAAACTTCCTGTTGGTAAGAAACGCATCAGCCTTATTTTATTGAGAAAACTTCAGCAGGATGGTTGGTTATGGGTACGGGATTCATTTCAGGTAACGTCAGATGTCTGTAGTTGAGGCAGTCACTCTGTGGCCCACTTGTAGTCCTTGAAGAGAACAAGGCACTTAGAGGGCATAATTGATCTGACCTGTTTTACGTGTCTGCTTCAGGGTGAGGTGAATGCTACTCCAGAAACATTTGGCTAAAAACTCCCTAGCTTTCCATCACCTACTAAAGAAGCACAGGGTGAGTGGAGGCTGTATTAAAGACAAAGTGTAAACTCCCATCCAAACTTTCTAATATATCTCCATGATTTTTTTTAAACTTGAGACCCATATCTTGCCTTCAAAAGTGGGATGGTTTGCATCCTTCTTAATTCTATTATTATTAGCAGTGTCCTTGTTGCACCTAAAAATCATGTTACGTAAGAGATGAATGTATTCTCTTGCATAGTTTTAAAAATGTAGAGTTTTAAAAATGTAGAGAATGAGAGTAATAGGAACTCTGTAGACAGGTGGCATGATCTTCCCTCTCTTGAAGTACTTTACAGCAATGGAGTATATTAAAGTTTGGGATTAAGTAGTATTTTTGAAAAATCAATTCTTTTGAATTCTTTAAGCGATCTTTTTGATTTGTATATATATATATATATAATATGTATATATACATGTATATATATATATATAAAAATAAGCAATTAAAAAAATAGTTTCCCAAGAAAATTGTATTCATTAACTCTAAACTGAAAAGGTGCATGTGAATTCCAGCTTGTTTCTAATCTCAAAAAATCATATTGGCCATGAAAAAATGATCATGAAAATGTACCAGTGCAGACACGCTTCACTGAAAATACATTCCTTCCTTCTTGTTCTACTGTATAACAGACTTCATGATTTTTGATTATATTTGCTCCATGATGCATTGCTCATATTCAGTATGCTCTTTTATTTTCTCGGACTGATAACTTGTCTTCACAGAATCGCAGAATCACAGAATCGTCTAGGTTGGAAGAGACCTCCAAGATCATCTAATCCAACCTCTGACCTAACACTACAAGTCCTCCACTAAATCATATCACTAAGGGCTACATCTAAACGTCTTTTAAAGACCTCCAGGGATGGCGACTCAACCACCTCCCTGGGCAGTCCATTCCAATGCCTAACAACCCTTTCAGTAAAGAAGTTCTTCCTAACATCCAACCTAAACCTCCCCTGGCGTAACTTTAGCCCATTCCCCCTCATCCTGTCACCAGGCACGTGGGAGAATAGACCAACCCCCACCTCTCTACATCCTCCTTTAAGGTACCTATAGAGAGCGATGAGGTCTCCCCTTGTCTTGGCACTGTAAAAAGTGCAGGGAGACTTTTAAGGGATTTTTGTCTTACCTGTGTTCATTAGAAAACAAACCTTGTTTTCCATCCGATGTAGACTGCTTCAAATATAGAAATACTGCTATTTTTAAAAAAATTATTTAATGTAATATATAAAGCTTTTTGTTTTACATTGCCACTGAGTCTCAGGAATTTTAAAGACGTCTGGAAAGATGCACTTCCAGCCTGAAGGGGTTGACAGATTAGGTCAAAAATGTAATAAATGCAAAGATTTAGAAATTGCTTAAATGAATAGTGGTATAAAAATGGTTAACAACATGCTGTTTGCATAAATTTATTTTGAAGTCACGACAGTGAATGCTTTTCTGTAGTAAGAGGAGATTTTTTTTCAGCTCGTTGGAGAAAGGCGACTTGTTATTAAGTTGTGTGCTGGCAACACAACTGCACTAGGCCAGGTGGGCTGCAAAACTCTTTGTAGATAGGGGTAAGGACCGAGCATTGCTTACACACGGGCATCTTCTACGGTGGTCCATGACAGTCACGAAGGAGCGTGTTTTAAGCTAAGCATTAACATAGAAGAGAAGCCATGTCTTGTCGTAAAGAAGAAAGTCCAAATGTATTAGCTGCATGAAAGGAAACAGTGAACAGGGTGATAAGAGCAAAAATACCAGAAGTTGGAAGACTCAGGTTGGGTATTCAAGGAGGGGTTGAAAGGATAGGAGAGGAATATTAGGAAGCAGATAATGAAGAGCTTTGAATGTCAAGTGGTCATAGAACAGGATTTGATTTTTGTCTCCTGCTATGTGACATTAGGCAAATCATGAAGTTTCTTTATTTTTTAAGAGCAGAAAATGTGGATAATGCTTGCATACCAAGTAGAGGAGCTGTGGTGCCAACTCTGTTCTTGATGCAATGTAAATGAAATATTTATACTAATTTCAAAAATCCTTGAATGAACTTAGTAAATGAGTTAGATTTACAATTTCCTTGACCTTACGCTCTATTTTTCAGTAGACCAATTTACATATTATGCTATAATCAAGATTTCTGCAGAGCTTGACTTCCATATGTAAAGCTTTTTATTTATGGAAAGCAAGTTTCCACAAGGTGCATTTCTTTATAATCTGTAGTCATGTGGAATAGGTAATGAGAAAGACTGCATCTTTCTGGACTTCACAATCATAAGTTTTTTCTTGACATACATAGATATGAGATTATTACTAACTCGCAAATTTAGTGTCCCTATGCATTTCATTACATTAGAGAAACGTGCAAGATAGTATTGTCAGCTGATGGAAGCAACCCTTGCATCAGTTGATGTATTGATCTTTTTCCCAAATAAGAGCCAAACCTCAGTGTCTTGCCACTAAGATGAGCTTGTAGTGGCACATTTTGTAAAAGCAGAATAAAATATGGCAGAGAGAATGCATCATTCTAGTGGGAACTGCTAGTTTATGTAGACCATTCTTGTGACAAATGAGGAAGTTGTAATGATTCAGGTTTGCCAAAGACAGGAGAAAATCAACTGCTTTTTGATAAATTGCATAAAAGCAATAATTTACTTAAGGTTTCACTGTAGTGGGTTGAGCCCCGAATCTCCCGAATACAGCTTTGAAAGAGGAAAATATTCAAACAGTTCAGGAAAACAATGAATTCTACCAATGTCCTTCTTACCCGTTTCTCATGTGCCATTTTGCAGTGCTACTTGGTACCCTTTTCTAATTTATTTGGAACATATTCTTCCATAGTTGTATGAAATTCTAATCTGTACCACAGACAGAGCCCATAAATTGAAACTGCATGGGGAGTTTCAGCAAGAGACTGCAGTTCCTTTTGTTGAAGGCAGAAAATAGCAAAGAATTAAATCTGGTTGTGAGCAGTGTGTGAAGAATGGTTGTGAGCGAGGCCCCCGAGGATTTCACACAGCAGTGTCTCTAAGCACTGCTGTTTACTGTTTCCAGCTGGCTAACGTACAGCGTCTTGTGCTGGTAGATGATGATCAGACCTGGGTTTCATGCACTTTTTTGCCTCTCATCTGGATTACAGTGGGGTAATACACTTTGGTTTAAACTTACTGTTTCCTAATACAGAGCAGATAACACAGAACACGGTGTTGTATCAGAGCAGGTAACACAGAACATGGTGCTGTGTATATTCATCTACACAGTCAGGGGTAAGTATGTGCAGGTTGTTTTCTGCTCTGAACACTAGTCTCCTACAGTCCAAGCTCAAAGTCTGTATCCTTGTTTACCAGGCACTCACCAACCAGTTTCCTGATCCTCTAATAATCCAAGATATGTAATGGTTCCACCACAGATGTAGGATGAGGATCACTGATAAAAAACTCTGCTTCTCAAATACAAATCCTGTCTGTAGAGTGGAGAGAAACTTTGCGTAGTTTGAGACTTATGCAGGAAATGTGAAGGAAGACTGAGAACCGTCTGACAGCTGTCACATGCTCTCCTTACGTAGGTTGCACTCTTTTATTTTCTATCCATTAATACAGATACACAGCACAGTGTGCTCGTCATTTCTGAAAGACAAATAAGCAAAAATCCACCAAAACAAATACCTCAGGAAGTGAATGAGCAAGAGTTAGAGACATTTATGAAGAAAAAATGAGAGAGAAGCAGAGAGAAAACAATTTCCAGAAGTTATATGTTAGTCACATCACTTGACATGCACTGGAAAGCAATTGGACATGACAGCAAACCAGAACAGATAATGATATAGAGTTCTTCATAAAAACAGGATGGAGCTCATATCTGAAGATGATAATCACTCGAAAAAACTTACAATGTACTTTCTAAATGTAATATTTTATGCAAGATGAGTGCGAGATTTAGGGGAAACATATCTGAATGCATGAATATATGGGACTGTTGTTTGGCTTAGTAAATACAAACGAAAATGGTTATCCCTGGTTTTGTTTTGTTTTTCTCATCTATAATGAACAAGTTGCAATTAATATTCCTGGTATATTTATTACAATTATACTTACTAATGATCATGAACCAAAATGCATTTATAAGAGGCAGTGCAATAAAAATCCTCCCTATACTTGTGCAAAAAAGGCTTTTGAAACACAGAGGTTTGAGCTGAAGAGAGTTTGGAGGGTTTCCTTGTCTGCAGCTATGGAGTTCTGGTAAGAGGAGGAAGTTGTTAAATTTGTCAGGAAAAAGCCACAATGAGTTGTGGAAACTGAAGGTTGAAGCTAAAGAAATTCCTGCTAAAAGATGAGTATTTTTTAATCACTGGGGTGATAAACCATTGAACCGATTCAAATGGAGCATATGATGCAAGAGTTGTACTCAAACAGAAATTGTGGACTGATTGCGGAGAGCACCTGATGATACTTGATGACATTCTCTGGTGTTTTTGATGTGTTCACCATGGTCTTTTCTGACCTTGAAATCTCTAAATCACGCTTCTGTCTATCTCACGCATTAGGGAGCATTACATGTCACATATCACTGTGAAATGTATTCTGTATAGATTTTCCCCTTTCTGTATAGATTTTCCCCTCTTCGCTGTTCCTGTGCTGTTGGTACAATGTGAATGGTGGTACCTAATAATTCTTCCACAGCCAGGCGATTTCATGGCGGTTTTATGATTTAAGCAAAGCAATTTGTGCTTGTTCTAAATAATGGGTTCTAAGAAAATCTGGCCAACCTTACAAAAACAAAGGCAGGAATGCTGATCAGTTTCAGTCAAAGTCTTCTTTGGTTGCAAAGTGCTGTTTTGTTTTGATGTCTTCTGTAATGGGGTGATGTGTAGGAAGTTGGTACAGGTGAACTAGTTTGTATTCATAATTTTTGCATTGACTGCTTGCAGTTGTATAGCTAAATATTACTTTGTGTGCAAATTGCCAAAGAAAAGGATGGAGGTCCTCTTATTCTGCAATAGTGAGTGCTAACAAAAAGCATTTTTTAATTTTGTTCCCTTTGTGCTATTTTTAAATTGGTGTTTGAAGATTTGGTTCTGAAGCAGTCAAATCAATAGGAACTAGATAAATTCTGAAGGAATAAACCAGAAAGAATTCCTTAAATGAACACTCATCAGACTTCTTCCTAGTTCTTGCTTTTCACCTGGGCAAGCCGTGGAGAACAGTGAATTATTATAAGGACAGGTCTTGTCTGGAGGACAGTGCTTTTCATCTCCACTAGAACTTTATATGCCTTATTAAAATCTTTCTTTGATGCTCTGTCTTAAGCAACATGCAGCAGCCGCATGATGCACTGGAGTTTCAAGTAAGCAATATGTCACATCAGTCCAAACTGGTATGAGCTACATGTTGGAAAGACTGTGCTAAGATGAAAACATTTGGTAGTTTAATGTAGAAAAACAGAAACAATGAGGATTACCTTGTAGCGGTCTCTCACATGTCACTTGCAGTGCTCAGTCTAGGTTGCCACATTGTGGGATAGACAGTGAAATCCTCAACCTGTAAGGGTTTTCCATGTAGGTAGGTGTATATATATGCGTGTTACTGAAACCCCCTCCACGTTCTCATGCATTCATGCACTGGCTCAGTAGTGCTCGCAGCTACTCACTGTTCTCTTACACACCCTCTGTGTCACACACACATGCATGCTTATGTCTTCTTCAGTTTTCTGTTGAGATTCACCACCAGCATTACAAAGCATTACAGCCACCCCTGGATTCTTCTGCACTTGTCTATCGAGTTCCCTCTGCAGGGTTTGGGGTTGCATAATCCAAGTATCGCTGCCTGGTCTTACGGTAACTGGGATTGAAGTCACACAGAGAAAAATCGGACTTATCTGAATTTGAAATATCACAGTAATATCTTTTGACCCTAAAGCACTGAATGGATTTTGAGTTTTTTTTCAATAGGAGAGGGATCATTATTCTTTTTGGCCTGCTTTTTTTGCTGCAGTGCAGCTTTTTATGCCTTTTTCTGCAGCTTTCCCTGGTGCGTTGCTCACTGATGAAACCGAACGTATCCCGTGACATCCGATCAGTGCAGGATCAGGCCCCTCATCTTATGCTTAGAAAGGTCTCCTAGTGGCTCACTCTTGCTGTTTGAAGCCTCTTAGTCTCTTAGACTTGACATTGGCATTTCTAAGACTCTTAGAAATGACAGAGAAAATAACGGGTAGACAATGCAGTAATAATAACAACAATAGCCATGCCCTGAGAAATGTGAAAAGATGTCCCCTGCCCTTAGCTTGTTTGCATTAGAATGTTACGTGTAACAACAGCAACAATATATGTTTATTTATACATATATAAAGTATGCCTTTTAAGTCATTTTCTGTGAAAGTATCTGTGCTATCAAGACAAATGGGATACAAGTCATTAGGAGGAGTGGTCTAATTTACATGCAGCTCATGTCACGTTTTACAAGAATAGATTAAATGCTTTCCAGCAGCACTAAACTTTTCTTGTTGACAGCAGGAGCAATTGTGGTTCGCATAATAAAACTGGTTATATAAAATAGTTTAACCGTATCTTCCTTCCATTTTACAATGTGAGAGTTTGTGTAACTGAAAATGTCAATAAGGAGATAAATGACTGGCTTTCACAGTGAAAAAATCATAGTATAATTTTCTCGTGCCAAAAGACATAGCAGATATCTGTAAAAAAGTGAGATGAGAACAGCTATTTTTGGAGCAGCAGAGGTTTCTTTTAATCCGTATTCTTCGGCATTTTTTCCAGATATTAAAAACTTGTATTTTTTTTTCCAACTGTTGAAGTAATGAAACTACTGAAGACTTTCTATCCTTTCAAAATTATTAGGAGTTATCTGTGATAGTGAGGATGTACTTCAAAACGATGTGCTTACTTTCTAAAGAAAGGGATGTCTTTGTAGACAGAGAGTTTTAATGTATGGCCATCTTCAGCTTGTCTGAGCTCATGATGCGTAAGTGTCATGGCTGTTTTGCTAAATGACAAGAAATGTTGAAAGTGAGCCAGAAAATGTTTAGATAGTAAAAATAGGAAAGAAAGAATATATTCGATGATCATTAAAGAAGGCTGCTAGCTGATCTCTGTAAGTGCATGATAGAAGCCTTGGACAATGCGGCTGTGTGTCTGGACTTCTGATCAGTGTCGTCTCTTCAGGCAGTAAGGAACTGGGACGTGTGTGTGGCAGCCCAGGTAATCCAGTAGGTACCAACACAGCCTTAATCAGACCAGGGGGATGCTCAGCCTGCCCCAAATATGTTGTGTGACCAAGGGCCAGGAGGCACACTGGCACATTCCAGCGGAGTGGGGGCTTTTGTTTCTTCCATATAACTCCGCACTGTAAGTACCTGGGATAATAAGCGACACAAATGATAGCTAAAAAGGTTTGGAATTGTCACACACATTATGTACATAATCTACTTAAATTTGAGATACTGTTTTTAAACTGCTTTAATTGAACCATAATAAAAGGCAGTAGGGCTAGAGCAATGTAAATTATTAGTGAATGAGGCGTGATGAATTTATGTTGACCTGAAATTAAATTGGTTGATTTTGAAAGATTCTGTTAGGTTCATTTTTAAGAAAAAATACAAATATTTCATATGTAAAAAATAAAGAAAGCTGGAGATGAAGAGCTGGGGGTTTGGGTTGTCGAAGGCAATTGGCATACAGGTCTTTTCTCTTTTTCGTAAGGGTGTTTTTACCCAAATTCCTCACATAATCTTTGATAAGCCAGATTGCTAAAATGGAGCATAGCAGAAAGCACCAACCGCATTGTGCTTTCTCCATCAGGACTACAAGCAAAATTCAGCTCAAATTACTGAAGTAGAGTTGGATTTATGAAATCGAAGTTGCCTTGAAGTTGTACCTTTGGTGAATTAATGCCTCAGTGAACTCGTGATCTCATAACAACAAGCTTGTATTGTTTTATTTTGCCTTGTTTTTAATTTTAAATTCATAAGAAATCTGTGCTGTGTATGTGGATGATATTTGTGTCAGGCAGCGCCAAAATGAGATTCCAGGAGCACCGCTCGGAGTTCTACTCGGAGACGACAATCACATTTCATTCTGTCCAGGAGGGAGAATTACAAGCAGCTATCAGTACCGGAGGCAGATACATCCATTTGTCGTAGGAGTGGTAACTATTTTTAATTGCTGACAGTTAACAATTCCCTGGAAAGAAGAAACACCTATAACCAGTAATTACAGCCTCTTCTCACCCTGCACCCCTGGAGGATTCTAGCTCCCGCCAACAATTACGAAATCTGGCACTGCTGGACCACGCTGCATATTAGGTTAAACGTGAGTAGCTGTCAGGAAGGGGAGAGATCATGCCCAAGACAGACAACCAAAGTAGGGTTACCTTTCCAGAAAGTCTGAGAATTGCTGCTTTGCAGAATCCTAGAGGCACGGATTGGAATGAGCTGTCAAATCCAGTTTTTCACAGGCTATTGTTGAGTTTATAATAATGAGGTGAAGCCTACCTGCAAAACAGGGTGAAAAAAGAGAAGATTAAAAGAGACATTGAGCTCCACTGACTGAACTCAAGGGCTGCAAGAAAAAGGCTGAGTGAAGTTTTTATACACTTAGCTAAAAACTCTGTATCCAGCTATTATCCAGCTAATAGTAAGTGTTTGAGGTCGATTTTCTTCCTTTTTTTTTTTCTTTTTTTTTTTTTTTCCGTCTTTCCCCAGAGCCTTATAAGATAAAGGCAGAAACCCAATAATGAATTACTTGAGGTGGCCCTTACAGAACAAATTCCATCTTCTGTAGGTACAGTTCATTGATGGGCTGGTACTATGGACATATCAATTTGAGTGTGATGTCCAAGCTTGATGTTAAAATAGATTAGCTTTATAGTAAAGAGCAGGAAATTAATTGCATGAAAATAGCCTCAGCATTTTGCTTCCAGTAAGCATGGATGTTTCAGCTTCAGAGCAAATTTTTGGTACCGTTACAGATCTACACTCACGCTTAGTTGCAATGCAAATAGTGGTTCACCATGCCTGGAAAACAGATGTCAGTTTTCCAAGTGTAAACAGTGCAGAAAGAAATACAAATGAAGGAGGCACATGGATGTACAGTGCCTGGCTGGAGGAGTTATATCAGGTTGACTGGATCACGAACACAGACTGGAAGAATGTAATACGTGGCAGTCTGAATCAGTGATTTGGAAGAGATGGCAGATGTAGCCAGAGACACCTTGGTAGCTGAAGGACTGAACATAATGTTTCTGACCATCTGAAAGTGCTATCAGAAATGGTAACTACAAGCTATGTTTTCCTTCTGTTGCAGACAGTATGTACTTGTCTATTGTTCTACGTTGGATAAAATTGCAAGTGTCTATGTGCATTTTCTTCCTCTGCCTTCATCTTCCTACAGGAAACATACACTTAATTCAAACATTTCTGTCTGCTTGGAGTGAGGGACAGTGCTAAAATGCCGAAAGCCAGAAATAGCAGTTTATACTATCAGCTCTCTTTGTTTTGCTCAAGGAAGGACTTTATCAGATGGCTTTTGATACAGATTTAAGTGTTTTTTTTTTTTTTAAGAGAATAGAAAAAAATGCAAAATACAGTCTGTTGAGGTGTGAGACCTAATACAAAAGCAAAGTGAGACAGACGGTTTTGCATAGATTTTAGATTCTTACTTGACTGGCAAAAATCCCCCGAAAGTCTCCAGTGATTTAGTTCTAACTAGTTGACAGATGTTGAATGATCTCAGCAAGTGTCTTTGTTGCTGTTCCATAGTAAATATGTAGCAGACTGACTGTTTATAATCTCTGTAATAGGGGATTTGTCAGTCTTTCTTTATTACCTCTGAAATGGATTAGGAGAATAGTAAGATTGCACTGGTTCTTTTACAAACCTGAGAGAGTTAGATGCTCATTTTTACTGGGAATTTTCATGAATAAATATGTCTTCGGCGATTATGCTGAAAATAGGAAAACTACTGGCTGTGCTTCAGCCTTTTCTCTTTCTCCTCACCCTGCTAGATCACAGCACTCTCACAGTTTCCACTCTTTCTAGAATTACTGGGAATTACATTCATCCTTGGACAGAAAGTGCCAGCATCTTGGTAGAGCCAATTTACGATTTTAAGTCTGCTCTCAGTGAGGCAGTAGTAATGAAGGCACAGATCTGGCTGGCTGGATAGCAGAGGTCTATTGTTCCACAGATGTGTGTTTTTCTTTTATCTTTACATGTTTTTTTTCTTTTCATGCTTTTTTGGAAACGAGTTGAAAAGATCAACACGGACACACAATGTAACGCGATTCCAAACTGGAAACCCTTTCTAGCTTCCTTGCTGTAGAAGCACATTGTTGTTCAGCTGAAATAACTTCAACTAAGTCTAGTCAAATACAAAGCAGTGGCCTGAGAAAATGTACATTTTAAGAAATTGATTAGAAAGCATTACATAAGAACTGGGAAAAAATAAAAAATAACCCCCACAAAGAGCCATTAGGCATATCTGATCAGTTAGAAGGCAAACATGCTGTGTTTGACCTACACCGTAAACATGTAGGGTAACAATATACAACATGATAGACCAGCCTGGTTAAACCACAGTGAACTGTAAAAGGGATGCTCAAGATTCAAGTTTTTATTTGAAAGTGAACGAATGATCCTGTGGTTCTCCTATGGAATCCAAACCAGTTTGTCTTTCTTACCCACTACTGCTAATGGCAAAAAGTTTTGCAGGTTTGTTTTTGTGGTATGATGAGGAGCAGAAGGAGCAGAAGGCAGTCAAAATAATTTATTACAATGAGAATAGGGTGTTTCGCTCAGGAGATAGACAGCTCACAGTGAAACACAGAAGTGAAAGCAGTGTTAAGACCACCACAGGAGTAAGGTCGCCCTGATTCGCAGTCTCAGCTCTTCCAAAGTAGCAGCTAGAAGTTATTGCTGATGGATTGGTTCAGTGTTGTTTGGGAACATGGAAGATGGCTGAAAGCCAAAATGAAGCAGAAAGTAAAACTGTTTTATTTACTGAGGTATTAAGCGAACTTCAGCAACTGTTGTTAAAAGCTTTGGATGATATCCAAGGCTGAAGACAGGAGTGCTGTTGGCTCAGGAGAAAAAGGAAGCTTACTGGAAAATAGGAAGGTTAATGAAAAGACTACTTATCTTACACACCAGGTCCTGAGCAAAAGACTAGAACTTCAGATAGAAGTTCAGTGGCTTTTTACTGAGAGCTTCTTTTACTGACTTCTTTTGGAATAAGACAACATAGGACCAGGCCCATGTTTTCACACTTTACGTATTTAAATATGTAAATAGATGAGAACCTTTAACTGTGCTTGAATGGTTATATAAAAAATTTGAAATACATCTAAAAGGCGAATATGTCCTAGACATATCCTCAGTTTGATTGGCATTTTTGATTGACATTAAGATCACTGTGATTCTAATCAAGTTAGGGACCAAAACTCTTGTGAAAATGTTGGGAATCTCCTATCTTTTCTAGCAGCCTGGAATGCTGAGAGACTTTGAGGGAAAAGATAAGATTTATACCTTTATATGCCCTGAAGTTGCACAGGTCATTGAAATGATCTGTGCAAAATATTTGTGTGTGGATGCTGGATAGAAGGCAGCTCAGGAAAACAATCTTGTTGCTAGTTTTAAATGCTTCTCTAGCTGTTTCTGAAGTGCTTCTATACTGCAGGGAGGTCATATACCACTAGTTTAACTTATAGGTGGTTCATTAAAACTGGACTAGTTTAAAATTTCATTTGACTTTACCCAGTCACCACAAGAACACCTTTTATATTCTATTTAAATTACTTGTCATCCTCTCCAGTAAACAGACCTCTACAGAATTCCCTAGCTTACAGAGATTCAAAAACAATGAATACTACACAGTGAAACCTGAGATCTTAGCAAAGTAAATGTGTGTGAGGATTCTGCTAGTAAGAGCAGAGTAATGCCTGAACTACAAATCCCAAAGGAACTTTCATCATAGTCCTTTATTATTTCTGAGAACGTTTTTGCTTGCTTTCTAGATGTTGTCAGTATGTTGCTTTTATTGTATTACCTTTGTTTTTCTGTTCAGGATTTCCGTAATACTATCAGGTGCAGATTTACTTGAAGGCATCAAGGAGTCTGTACCCTCCTCTACTAAGTCAAGCCACTTCCATGTCACGTGGGGATACCCATGTGCTGCTAGGCAGCATCCTCGTTCAGATGGATTGCATTTGTTCCTGAAAGTGAAAGCGATATTGTTCCCATATGTTGCTCTATTTCCTTTAAAAGTTTAATCCGCACTAAAAGACTTCTTAGAAAAATTCTGTTTTATATCCATAGTTTTAAATTTGGATATTAGTTGTGATTTAAAGTATTCTTCATTTAAAAAATATTACAAGCTTAGCTGGCCACTTTCTGGTAACTTGCGTTATATAGCTATGTAGTATTATCAAGGTTGCTATAATCAATTTTAAGTAATGCAAGTTTTGTAAGGATTGGCCAAAAAATGAGGAGAGAGGGCAAGCTTAGAACGGCAACAGTACAACGAGGAGCATGTAGGTAGAGGGGCAACAGTATGATTGAAAAGAACATGATAAAACAAACCAATCAACCAAAGACTGCCATGATATTGGAAAACATATAGGAAAATCTATGAGTATTTAGGAAGATAAGAGAAATGTTGATGTATACTACCGCATCTCTTTTTTTTTTTTTTAACAGTAATTTTGTTGCTAACATATTTCCTTCAGCTGCATGCGATGACATTTATTCTTAGCTGGAGGGCATAGTCATTTATTTTTCTTTGACCGTACTGCTCCATAACAAGCTATCTCCTGAGTAAAATAAAAAATGCCCAATTCACTAAAAATTAGCAAGGTATTTAATATTAAAATATTTGTGGTAGTGAAGTAAGTGTCAAATTAAGTCTTTTATTTATTTATTTCTGCAGTAAGATCAGAAGTGCATTTTGACAGAAAATAAGGGTTAGCAGTAATTATCTGCTAATGATGAAAGTCTGTGCAAAACCTGCACCCAAATGGAGTCACAGAATCATCAATATATATGAAAGGTCTTCTGTAGCTTATTAAACAGAAAAAGAATAAAAACGCAATGAGATGCTGGTTCTCAAATATGCAGCAAAACATGATTAGTCTATGCTAATAAACCTAATGTCTGACCCAGTGTCTGACCCACAGTGACAGACCAGAGACAATTAAAACAGGGTTTATTAACTTCTGTAATTCACACAAACTGCCATTCACATTTTCAAAAGTAGCACAGATCGATCACTTCATTGTGGAAAAAATCCCATATCAAATCAAACTCTGAATAATTTATGACAGTGCCTATATTAAAAATATTCAAATATTTAAGTCCTCCAAAGGCCAGAGAAAAGTAATGAGTTTATATTTATCTTACTTCTTCAGTTTAGTCAAGGTCTTCAGTGTATATCCAAAGAATATTCAGTATCATTCTCTTTATTTTGCTGGTGTTAGCATGCGATGGTCTATCAAAATTACTTTCAGTTCCTTCTCTCCTTATTGTATTTTGGGAAAAAAATATTATTTCTCCTTGGAGTTGACAAAAAGGAGGAAACCCTTTGGTTGAGGATGTAAACACATCCCTATTTAATATGCAGAACCTGGTATAAAATGGAAATGTCAGAATGAAAATGAGGAAGAAGGGTAGAAGATGAAGATCCTGCGTTCTCTGTTACTTTTGCTCATCAATAAAACCTCTCATTTATCGCTAGGTTTATTCATTGCTTTGAAAAATAGATTAAGGCTTTCAGTTAACATCACCAAAGAATGTAATAATAATTCTGGTGTTAAAGATTAGATGTCTATAATTTCAAGACTGGCTTTTTTCTAAATTAGATCCCAACTGCCTTCAGAAAACTCAAGAAAACCTTAAACTTTTTGTGCCATGTGTCACCCAGTTGCTGAGTTTTTCTGGAATTCTGCTGCACTGCACACATATATTTAATATCTCTTTTATGATAATACATTTCATGAGCCAAAAAGTAATATACACTCCTTAAATCCATTATTCAAAACCTACATTTTTGTCACTGCAGTAGATTTGTGGTGAGTAATTCCAACATTTTGGAAAGTAGCCATCAGCTGAATGACTCACAGCAAAGGATTTTACACAAATGCAGATCATAACAGCATAAATTCTTTCATAAAAAGATTGAATCATTGACAGTAAATGTTCTCAATAAAGACATTTTCCAAGGGCACAATTAGTAGTTGGGTGTTTTTTTTTTTTCTTTTCCTCCAGCTTTTGTGCTGTGAAAGAAAGAACTTCTATTAAAAAATATAGTTACACACTTTCTAATTTAATCTCAGTTTTGAGTAGGTATTGTGCTTTCTCCATATTAAGCTTAGATGTGAAGAATAACGTCTTCTAGTACATGAAAGGATAGGATATGCTTTAGAGAATCCTTGAAGTTTCAGGTGAATAGAACAGTTAGATTCTTGATAATATTACACGGAAGTCCATTTTATTTGTAGTGTCTTTGATAAAAAAAAATTGATAAGAACTACAGAAGGGCATGGCAATGAAAGTTTTTGAAACAAAACAAATTGGTGGCTTCGGTCATTTGAAAGGGTGTTCCAAGGGAATAGGAGATGTTCAGGTAAAACTGTGATGGTGAAAATATGAAAAAAAAATAGAAAGCAAGAGTCAAAACCATGTTTCTAGAAGTGTTAAAAGACTGATCAGTAGGTAGAAAGATGATACAGTCCAGGTCTCCCAGTACAAATTGATGTTTGAACTATAAGGGTAGTGCAGGTGGATAGAAAGCGACTTGTAAGTAGTAGTAAAGAAAGGTAACAGCTGGGGAAGACTAGGATTTTCCTTGTTTATATTTCTGTTCAGTTATTTGTCTCTATGGAGTCAATAGAATTAAACTGAGAAGAAGCAGTAAAGATAATGGAGAAGTACTGGACAGGCACGTCTTCAAGAACAGAAACTGAAGGTTTGAAGAAGAAAGCCTTTTTAGAAAGGAATGTGAAAGAAAGCAATAGAAAGTGGTAAGGAGGAAATTATCAGACTCTTGGGAGATGCATATTAATAAAATAAAGAGATTATAATCCCCCAGTTTCCTGAAAGGTTGCTAAAATAGGAGAAAAAAATGATTTCACGATTACTAAATACAAACCTGCTTCTAGGATGAAAGGGAAGATTGCTACACGCCATCTAAATAAAGTAGTTAAGAACAATAATGAAAAAAGAGAGAGCTGTTTGGATGCGTTTGTCTCTCAGACGATAATAGCCAAGTGCTATTTCAGCAGAAGTAAATATCTGAATGGAAAATGGCTCAGAAGAAATCTGTGATGGAGCAGCAAAGGCAGGCTGCTCCCTGAGGGGAAGCCAGAAGCTGGGCACGGTAACTTGGCTGCCGGAGGAGGCCGTAGCCTCACCAAGGGCCCAGTCCCGCTGCACCTGAGCAAGGCAAGTGGGGAAGATCTGGTGACCCTGGCCAGGCCACCAAGCAACCCGTAGTGATGAGAAAGTCCTGAGGTCAGGCCAAGATATTAAGTCTGGAGGTCTGGGTCTGGATCAATAGGGTACCTGTCTAGGCATTGATATGGTAACAGCACAGCTGCAGTGCAGTTCAGGCTGGGCCCAAGGTCTCAATTTAACAGCAGCAGCTCCCAAAGGCAGAGTACGGAGCCCCCCGAGCCTTCCTCCAGGGATTTGGTTTCCATCAGCTCCTGTCGACAAGCTGGCCTCAAGCCGCCTTCCTGCAGTGCCCTGAGAGCATCACAGTAACCTGGTGGTTCGCATAAAGAAGAACTCACATGTAAAATACATAACTTGGGCATCCAGAAGAAGATTGGGTGAAGGTTAAATCAGAATAGAACTTTTTAAACTGTTTTGGATTTTCAAACATGTACTTTTTCAGACTATACCAAGGCAAGGATTTGGGTTATATTAAGGGCCAAAGACCTCTCCAAAGAGGCAGGTAGGATGCAGATGGTCTGGTTTGGAGGGCAGGGAGTTGGGAGTAGAGTGAGAGAAGTCAGCCAAATGGATGTGAGCCATGCTGTGCTAAACATTATTAGGGGCACAGAACTGTTGCTGGCCCATCTCATTTATTTTTAGAAGCAGCCTGGAAGAACAAGTAACAGCATCCCAGAGTTATTTGAAGTTATGTGTTTAAGGAACCCTAAGACAAGCTGTAAGTTTTGGTTGTGGTAAGGTAAGTAAGTATCTCCTTGACTAGAAACCAGCCATTCAAGCCATGCGTTTTGTCTGTAATTACACTCTGTCTGTATTGAGTAAGAGCTTCAGAATGTGAAAGCCTATAATGTGAATAAGATAAGGAGTTTCAAAAGAGTTAAAAGCCTAGTTCCTAGTGACTGGTAATGAGAGCTGAGAAGTCTAATCCTTTAGGTCTCAGAAAATCCTATCCAAAAATAAAAAGTGGATAAAGTGTGGGATTTATTGGCTCTGACTAAAAAAATGAATAGTAGCAGCAAGTCTTCAGACAAGCTGCAGACTAGAATAACAGAAGAGAAGTGATATGAATTTTCTAACAAGACTTGTCAGTTTTCCTGTCCTTATTAAGGAGAACAGAACATCTGCAAATGGGGCAGACATGATCTTGAAAAGAAGACCTGAATCAATCATTTCAGCAAAGAACAATCTGTACACATGATTTCGGTTTTGGCAAATCATCAAACAGCTATTAACTGGAAAGCTAAATGGGGTCAGCAATCAAAGCCTGGCTGGAAGATAATAAAATCATAAAAGTATTATAATATTCATTACTTAAATATAAATAGTCAAGGCATATTTGAATTACGTGTGGCAGGATTCAGCTACAGATTAAGACACCTGTGTTTAGATGTCTCAATTTAGGTATCCATACGTGAATTAGTTATCTAAGCTTCTCTTATAGTCAGTATAATCTGACAAGTCTGCAGAGCTTTTCAGTTGATCAAATATGGGTAATTACGTTAAAGGGAACTGAATAGTTATTGGCTTCTGTGTCTGCTGGTTACTTATTGCAGATACTTCATTCTTCAGGTACAATTTGCCTTTAGTCAGATTCATCACAAACTTCTGCAATGTTTAAATTTTAAACAAACCATTTACCATTATTTCCAAAATGCTTTGGTCACCCCATTGACTGTTTCTTCAAGTTCAAATTTGTTCCTTCACTGTAATATCTGTATCTAATTGAACACCCAGAAATGTATGTTACAGAGGAATAATACTTGGAATTGAATATCACCTGGGACTTCCATATCCTTCATCTATTTTTGGCTTCTATTTACTTTGGTGTAACCTTGGTCCTATTTTTAATCGGGGAACATTGCTACCTGCCAGTGAACCTGGTAAGAGCTGTTCTAGGTCACGCTCAGGATCCTTGCAGCCCCATACTCTCTCTTTGCCCGTTGTCTATAGTGTTTATCTAAAAGAGCACAAAAGAACAGGACAAGTATATAGTCACAGTTCTCTGGTGTGTGTTGCCAGCCTTCAGAAATTTTGAGCTCAAGGACTCCCAAATCAAAGGTCACATCACTATGTTTAGCTGCTTTTGACAGACTTCTGCTCCGTGAGTTCATCTCATTGGTTTTTGGACTCTTGTAAACTTGTGTCTGTCATAACATCCTTGGGCGCTGATTTCTAGTATTTTAAAATAATTTATTTGAAAAGTGTGCTCTTACTTTATTTGATGTCCTGTGATTATTGCATTAGAAGGTGCCATGTACTTAATACTTCCTATTTACTTTTTCATGCTACATATGAATTTGTAAGTCTTCTTTCATACCCACTCCCTCAGCTAGGGAACCAGCTGAACCCTTTTAGTGATTTTTCTGAATTTATTTATTCAGCCATAACTGCCTAAAGTGATGTTCTCATGGAGCCTTGTATTATAACTCTAAGATCTTGTTCCTTAGACATAATAGTGAGAAGGAGAAATGAGTTCCTGTTCATCTAACCTCTATGCTGGCAAGCACTGTTTACATCCTAAGTAAGTGTTGTTAGCCTAATCTGAGCTTGCACTGATGTCAAATACACTTCCTTCATAGGGAGCAGGTAAATAAAAGCAGTCATTCACAGTAATTGTGGTTTTACCTTTTGGACTTTGCTAAAATTGAGAAATATTTTATAATCATAGCTTTTCAAGGGGGAAGAAAATTAAGGTTAATCAAAGCTTTCTAAATCAATAAGAAACTGATTTGGTTCCCTGGCAAACTCTTGCATTCAAGCTTCTTTACTGTTATGTTCATAATATTAAAGTACCTCAGGTCAAAAATAAATAGTAACGTGCAGCAAAGGAACTACCTGAGTTTGGGGGGGTTGTTCTACTAAAAGTACAAAAAAATAAAAATAAAATAAAAATCTGAAATCATATCAGTACTCAGGCTGAAAACTGAATATCAACTTGTCTCAATAGAAGCAAGAAAACTGCAGTTTATTTGTCCTATAACAATATACACTCCGATAGGTATTTTACTATTAAAAATATTTATACAAATTGAGGATGTTATTCCATGGTTTAGTTTTGATTTTTTTTTCTTGCTTAACTTCTATATTAAAGCTCAACAAAAGAACAGTTGTTCATGACGTTGCATATAGGTACGCATTCTAACTAGAAAACCATAAATAGGATAGCCTTTGAAAAATTAAATTAGAAATTAATTAATTGCAATGATGCCGTTGCCTAAACTATTTAATACCTATTTCTAAATCTCCAAATTATGTTGAGAAGTGGAAAAATTAGGAAATAGTAAGTGTGTGGTATTTGAAGAGATTTATAGTAATTATAATAGCTTGGAATAGTCTAACACAGACAGATTGGTTGAGGTAAAAAGGATCCTATAATTTGTGAAGTGTTTGGATGGAAGTGAATGGTAATACGGTTCTGGTGAATTTTTGGTCATAAAAAAACTGGCTTTTTAAGTGCAAAGAAACAACATCAGTATGAAAGTTCTATTTTGCTTTGGAGATGATAATTTTCTTTTTTGCATGCTTATAATTGCTATTAATAATATCTGGTCAATAAAGTTAATTAAAATTTATTAACATTTTACATTTATATTACTTTTTAAATTATAGATAAAAAAACAAAAGAGTTTTAGAATGAAAATGTCAATAGTTTCCTGTTTGGATGGAATTGCCAGAATTTTTTACATCTCTTTGAACTATATGTTAAGCTTAATTCATCTTTTTTTTTTTCTTCTTCTTTTTTGCCTTAGTAGCTAATTTTGCACATAGCCTGGTGCAGAGCTGGCAGCTCTGAAAATGCAGGTTTTAGCTCTGATGATATATACCAGTTGCTTTTGAAGTGAGGTCAGCTGGGATTTTCTGCCTCTCACTTTGAGCCCTGGAACGAAGTTGGCTGGCTTCAGAGAGCGTCACTGGGGAAGGAGATGCCAGGTGCTGTCTGTCCTCCTCACCTGCCCCATCCCCAAAGCGTCAGCTGTCTGCCAGCTTACGTTTAACCATCGCAGGGCCTGAGTGACTGCTTTGGCCATCTTTCTGCATACAGTATATTGTGATAGAATTTGGCCAATGATATTTTTTTCCTCTGAGCTACTTTGCCGAGTAAATCTGCATCAAAGAGAAAACTACATTAAATATAAAGTACTATGAATTTTATATTTAGAGACTTTTTTTCGAAGTGGAGATGCATCACAGTGACAAGTAAGTGCAGCTAAGATGTAGCAGTGTGGAATACCAGATTATTTATTGGCAGGCAGAGCAGTGATTTACTTGTGAGAAAAAATTCTCCTCTGTTCTTCTGACAATCACCAATAAATTACTGTATCTTTTCCCTAACTGTGAATATTTACAAACAGGCCAGGAGAAAAAACTATTCTTCATTCTCCGTACATATTTTCTGTGTCTTATATTATGACTTATTAAAGGTATTATGACACTGTTATTTACTATCCCTTGGAATCCACAGCTTTAAGACTTCTCTCTCTGTCTTCTGTTTAGACATATAATAAGTGAAGTGACATGTTTCTGTCTCCCTTTAAATATGTCCTGTGGATGTGTTAAATTTAGTTGTTGAATTTAATGGAAGCCCCGAGATGAGTTAAAGTACTGACCTCCTGCAGCAAGCAGTTATCATTCATCTTGCAGGTTTGGGAATGTCACATTCACTTATTGAACTGCTCTTAAAGCAAACAGGTAACTGCTCTGGACTCTTCACTGATATAAATTAGAGCGGACGAAAGGTAATTATTTTGATCTATCCCCTAGATTTTTAGAGATTCTTCAATGTGTTAATATTTCTACTCTAACTTGATTACTCAGGTTTCTAGATTTGGAATAATGTTTAATTTTGCAAGAATCTATGTGAGTATTTTAAAATTTAATTTAGCATTTTAGTCAAATTTGAGGCCTAGGCTATAATTTGTGCTAATATTCCTTTTCATACTAAAGCTTGTTCTTCTTATTTTGGATTCTTTTGATGTTGCTGTAAATTTTCCACATCTGGCTGCTTTTGTTGTTGCTTGTACATCTTATAGTTTTTAAATTTTAAAAATTCCATTCAAATACATTTTTAAAGCATTATTTAATTTTCTGTGAAATAATTTTAATGATAGTTTCCAAATAAAAGTTGAGCTAGAGATAGCTGTGTTATCACGTGTTAGGAATTTAGAAATTTCATTCTAATAAGTACAAAAGTAGAAATGATGTAAGACTTTAAAAGATTTGAATAGTCAAAGCAATTCAGTATTGCAAAAATTGGAAAAATTATGAGATGCCTTCTGGAATCAGGATTTTTTTTTTTTTTTATGTCCTCTAGAAGATTTTTATCCCTCAAAAAGTCTTTAGTTGTGAAACTTGTGACAAGTTATGTTTGAGCCAGGGAACGTGCAGGAAGTCCTAGATAATTTTTTTTTTTTTTCAAGAAGCCAGATTTTTCCTCAGTTAATTGCAACAACAAAGTTAATATTACTTTACAGAGCATATGTACATTGACTTTGGTGTGAATGCTTATGTGCTTTATATATAGTAGCGAACTTGACAAAACTAAACAGAGTATTGAAAAAGCTTTACTGCCTCTGAAGAACTTTCTGGGATTGCTCATCCTCCTTGTGGATTGCCATTGTCATTCAGGGGTAGCGATGGCAGGTAGGCTTAGTCTAGACAAATATATCTGCTGCAAAAACAATGACCTTGATTCGGAAGTGGTAGTTCATTCAGCATTGCTTGCTAGCAATAATTAAGCATTAGAATAACGGAGCTTTCCATGGGAGCTAAGGTGAATTTGGGCAAGCAGCAGGAAGGCGTGGAGCTACGAGCAGAGAAAGGAAGTAGGCTGGAAGGAATACAAATGCTGAGCTGGGCTTCAGTTTAGGGTTGGCCACAACTGCGAGTGGAGGACTTGAAACAGTACTTCTGAATACTCTTTTAGTCTACAGAATACAGAAGGAAGTAGTTCTGGCAACAATGTAATAAATACTAACAGAGTAGTTCAACACACATTTTAAGCTAGCACTTAAGCTAGCAAGTTACCCTGCTGCCCTACAAGCTCTCCTGCTCGTCTGCCTTCTCCTGGGCTGGAAGTCATTTCCTTCAGCCCTCCCACTGCCCCTGTCCTCTGCTGGCTGGGAGAAGGGATCCCAGCGAGAACTAACTGGGGGTGAAAGAGGCAGGAATGAATAACCAGGGCTGTGGTCGTGCCGCCTTATGCTCATGGAGTTGTTATTTTCCAGAGCTTCTTTCCTTCCATCTCTCTCTGCAGATAATTATGTCCTCTCCTCCCTGAAGCAGAGCCACAGTAAAATCCTTGCTTATCATCAACCAGCTACTATATTCTGGTGTCATGGAAAGATTTGCTCCAGGACAGGTATTTTTTCTTAGCAAATGAAACTAGCTGCAGCTGGTAATGGGTTGCAAATGACTCAATTAACTTGTCAGATGTCAGAAGTTCAGGATGGTTGTCAGATGAAATTTCTACCAGCTATGAGGATTTTCTGCCAAGTGTGCTTTAAAAATCCTTAATGAAATATCCTGTTTGTCTAAACCTATCAGGATTATTTTTATTTTGCCCTCAGTTCCTTTTATCACTTTTTACTGCTTTATCCCAGTTAGGTTGCTGCAGTTACTCACAACTCCAGGGCTGTTTTCAGTTACTTGTCAGGTCAATAAGTCATCAGAATTTGCTAAAATACATTCATAAAGCTAAGACAAATACTCTTTTGAGTACAAGAATGCAGAATGAAGAGAACAATCTAGCAAGCAGCACCAGCAGTTTAGCAGAGGCTTATTTTCCTTTAGCCTAGTTCCTACACCTGGGGGAACTCAGCAACGTGCTACTTGACTTCAGAGGCAGGGATGCAGGAAATACAGCAACACAACCCTGGCATGAGAAAACTAAGAAACCCAGTGTTAAAACAGTCTCCTAGTGAGAAACAGCGAGTCAATGAACTTGGGTATCTTCTGAAAGCATTTTTGTTTTGAAAGTGGGGCTACATACTCCTGATGAATCATGCTGCATCTGTAGTATATCCACGTCCCGATGTGTCACTTCGATAGGGGATTCAAAGAGAATGACAAGTAAAAGCAAGGAGTAACAGTGTGATGGAATGTAAGTAACATTAGAGTGTCTCTTTTTTTTTTTTTTTTTTCCCAACATGCTATTTAAGAGGTCTGTGCTTTGATGTATAATACAAAAGGGCACTGGTGGAGTGAAATGTGAAGGATGGGTAGGCGTTAGTGATGTGCAAAATAGCAAGCTTGCTTTTAAACGCTTTGGCAAAGACCTAGCTGTGAAAAATAAGGCACTGTTGACAACTTGGAATCTCCCTAAGCGTGATGTCCCTTCTCCTTGAGTGGTCTTAATGTTAAAATAGTGATAGAGTTTTAGTTAGGAAAAATCTTATTAACTTGTATAAGGAAAAGCTCAAGGAATGCTTTCAACTTGAAAATGATGTTTCCATTTTTAAATAATAAAGGTATTTTTATTTACATGTATACCCATTTTAAATAAAAGAGGACAGCAAATGAAGAATATTTCATGCTATTTGCTGTTATTTTGTTTCATTCTTGTTGCAACATTTTGTGACAAACCAGGTTAATGTCTTTGTTGATGATCTTCACTTCCTGTCATTTGTCTTTCATGTTGCTTTTCCTTAAATTTTCATATTAGTTTATTACTTCAGATAGATTTTTTTTAAAGAAATACGTACAATCATGTGCTACTCTCCATTTTAAAAATAAAATTACTAAGCTGCTCTGCTACCTCAACTTGTGGAATAAATGTTTTTATGCAGTTAGAAATCTGATTAAACTTACAGCAGGAAATGCTTTGTTATGCTTTGATCTGAAAATGTTCTTTGCACTTTTATTGCCAAAATCAAATAACACAATGAACCACCCTGAGCAACAGCACACCGCCTTTGCAGAAATAACAGTCCTTGCAGAAGGAAAGCCTGAAATCTGCAAATATATGGGGAAAGAGTGGACTCCTGAAAATGAATTCTCAGATCAAGGTCAGCTTGATGCAGTGCCAGTCTCGCAATCTTCTTCTCCTTTTAGCAAAGGTATAGTCCTATGGGTTAGGTGGTAAAGACCTCTTCTACAGAGCAGACAGCTGCTGATGTGCAGGGTTTGTTGAAGTTGTATATAATTAGAATTGGTATTTTTCTTCCCATTAAAACAAAAAAGGAAAGAAAAAAATACGAAAAGATTGCTGCTTAGAGTTTTTCTGCATGTGCACACATAAACAAGATAACTTGAATTTATTAAATGTGTGAATTGCAAGGGGATTTGTTGTACTACATCTGTTACACGCCCACTCTGTGTGGGCGCTCAGAAGTAAAGTGCTTTAGCGCTTTTCTTTTGAGTTCAGCTTATCTGGTTAGCTAGCTTTTTCCACAGAATCACAGGATGACTGAGGTCGGAAGGGACCTCTGGAGGTCATCAGATCCAACCCCCTGCTCCAGCAGGGCCACCCTGAGCAAGGTCCCAGGCCCATGGCCAGGCGGGTTTTGAAGCTCCCCAAGGAGGAGACCCCAGAACCTGTCTGGGCAGCCTGGGCCAGGGCTCTGCCACCCACACAGTAAAGAAGTGCTGCCTGGTGCTCAGACAGAACCTCTCCTGGTTTAGTTTGTGCCCATTGCCTCTTGTCAGTTTACCAGGCACCACCATGAAGAGCCTGGCGCTATCTTTGCACCTTCCCTTCAGGTGTTTGTGCACATTAATAAGATCCCCGGAGTCTTCTCTTCCCCGGGCTGAACAGCCCCAGCTCTCTCAGCCTCTCCTCATAAGAGAGATGCTCCAGCCCCTTCACCACCTTCATGGCCCTTCGCTGGACTCTCTCCAGTGTTTCGATGTCTCTCTCGTACTGGGGAGCCCAGAACTGGACCCAGCACTCCAGCTGAGGCCTCACCAGGGCTGAGGAGAGGTGAGGGATCACCTCCCTCCACCTGCTGGCAGCACGCCTCAGCAGCCCAGGATACCATTGGCCCTCTTTTCAGCAAGGCTTTCTTCTTTGTGGCTGAGTCTTTGGCTCTAACATTTGGCACTTTAAGCTGGAAAACATCTGTTTTAAGTCTCTCCCTTTGCATGCATACACTATGAGGTTTTTTTTAGCATGTACTCAGAGATCGTTTTCCCACAGATCTCTCTCACAGTCAACCTCCATTCAGCAAATAAGTCTAGGTTTAAGGTTGCCTGGCCACACCTGCCATCCCTTAGTTTTCAGAAGTTTGATTTAATGAATACATAGAACTTAAATGTACACAAAAGCTAATGGATAATTAAGGTATATATTCTCAGAGGCATGCCTGGAAAAGGCTCACTGTTATTGGGAATTTTTAAATGTTACTTTAATGCTTATAATGATATGTTCTTCAAAAGGTTTCCTTTGCTCAAGTTCCACACCTCGTTCTTTTCTGGCTTTGGGATTAGCCATCTGGTCTTCAGTCAAGTGCTGACTTCAGCCAGGCTGTCGGAACAGTAGGAGAATATGCCATTCATGTCTGAATTGAAACAATTGCAAGATATTGCAAGGCATTGCTGATAGTTCAGTGCAATTTCCCTCACTGGCTAGCCCAGTTAGTAATTAGTAATTAGCAATATAAGTCAGAGGGGTGAGAGCGTAGGGCCCGTGATGACCCATGGGCTTCATTCTGAGAGGAAGCACCATTTCAGGTACTCCTGTTTATCCCCATAACCACAAATGTCTGAAGAGACTGTGCTTTTCCTCTACTGCAGAGCAGCCCATGGGATGAGCCTGAAGCATGTTTGTTGTTGTTGGGTCATAAAAACTGAGCTGTTGTTCATAAGGTCTTTATTATTTTAAGAAAATTGCCCCTGCCGCTGTCTGACCTGTATTTGTTTATAGAAATGTAGATGTTTTCTCTCTAGGGAGTGGATGGTGTTTGTTTGCAGAAGACCTTGGTATACAGTCTGCCATCATGTTTCTGTCCAAGAAATGTAAGTGTAGGAGTTGCATGTGATGGCTCTGGTTATTTTGAGCGGTGCCATGACAACTCTGGGGCTTGCTGGTAGACAAAATTTCCTCCCTAATCCAACCAGACTGTATAATGTATTTAGTCCATACCTACTCCGTTTCCTCTGTGCTCCATCTTTTTGGGAGTTAACCTTTGGCAATTTAAATATTTTGAATATTCTTCACTCTGAGTAAAGTGGGAACAGAAAATTCAGTTTAAGAATAGGGAGTCAGAGACTCAGAAAGCCTCTCAATCTCTTGGATGGCCTGTTATCTCTTTAAGCTGTCATCTTGACCCAATTTACCTATGGATAAAGACTGCTATACTCTAATGTTAGCACTGCATGCTAGCATGGTGCAGTGGCTGGGGTAATTTCTCAGGGTTCGGATACACAATCTAGCACCAAAGAAATTTTAAAATCATTCCCAGCAAAGTAAGATGCTGTAGTTAAATGACAGATGGCAAACATGCCCTCTGCATCCCAGTTCCTGGAGGAAAGGATGTATACAACCAGAGATATATTACCACCTGGCAATTTAAGAACTTAATAGGGTGGCTGGTGAATGTTTATTTAGGAAGTAAATATTTTAAATAGCCTTGGATTCATTAAGCATTTCTTTCTTTAGCAGTAGCAGAGATATTATCTCTTTATTTATTTATAGATTAATTTTTGCTGTTAGTGTGGAAAAGTAATTGAATCTATCATAGCTAACTTCTTGCACACTAGAAAACTATATGGATTAATTAAATCAGGGTAAGTTTTAAACATTTTGTTTACAAATAAATCAACAGTAGGAACTTTTTTTTTTCTTTCAGGTTGGTCTCCTTTCATGCTAAGATTACTAGAAAATGTACAGTGCAAATTCAGTTTAAATATAGAAGCCAACGATAATAACTGTCTGACTTGTGCTGAGTGTGTATTATTTATCATCCTCAGTGTTTTGTTTCTGCTATTCTTAGCATGTGGCTTTGTTTCATTCAAGCAGTATATTGTCTGGGAGGACTCTAGGAGCAAACCATACAAGGTTATGAAAACCTCTTTTAATTTTTATTTTAGAAATCAAACGGTGTATGTGAAATATTGATAAGTTTAAGGAACACCAAATACAAAATTGCTTGCATTTGGTTAGGTATTTCTGAAGAAAAGTATTACTAGAAATGTGAATTTAGGTAAAATATTCCATTTTTCTATTGTGTGTTTACCTCTGTAAAGGTGCAGATGCTGTGTGCCATGGAATGCAATCAGTGTGCCAGAAAGTCTGAACGTAATACATCTGTAGGATGGAGACTAGACCTTTGCTGAAGGCTTTTAACTGATATTGAACTGATTTTTTTTTTGTCTGTTTTGTTAGGGAGTAAAAGCAAATCCATTTTGTAAGCATTTCTTAAAAATCATAAATTGCTGTAGAACTTGGGCTTCTTAAATGTTGACAGATTCTTGGTTTCAAATTTCTGGGTGCTTATGCTTTCTTCCAAGACACTGAATATTACACTTGCTTTAATTTAGCGCTCCTCCAGACTCCATTTTTATTTGCTAATTCTGACTTTTGGACAATCTTTTCTACTTTGCCTTCTGATCACTTGGACACAATTGGTACAGGGAAGTTGACCATCACAAAATTTGTGTTCTGCTCTGCTTGTAAAGCAAGGTTCTCACATGGTCTGTTTTGTTTCCTCTGCTACAGCTGTCACCTTCAGTTTGCTCACACAGTATTTTCTGTTCCATTTCTTGTTTGTCAAGCGTCAGGAACCTGCTCTTGCTATCATAGTGCGGATCTGCGCTGCTGATTAATAGCACAAGCCGCTAAAAATAGGACTTCTAACAGGTCACATTTGCTAGTAGTAAATTGTTCTGCCTTTTATCCAGCGTTCTCAAATGTAATTTGGGTGATAAAATGACCTCTAATAATCACAAAATGAATGAAGCTTTATATTGTTTTCTTAAAGCCATCCTCTGAAAAATGAGAATTTCTTGTATACATAATGGAGAAGGCACCAACATATTAAGCAGCTTAAATGTTATGCGCTGTTATTTTTCTGCCATCAGTGAGGGAGGCTGTTGGGACTGTTGTGAAAGGCACCAGTTGCAAACATCTTCTTTAGTCCTTTTTCAAAGTTGGAGGCTTGCTTTCTTGTCTAATAAAATATAATGATTTGTTGTTTCATTTGCAATTCTGAATGCAGTTGAGCAAATGCATGTGTAAGACATACACGAGTCGTTTTGTTGCCTACCTGGGATTATACATTCTGATAATGATGTTTTTTCTAAATCTATATGTACAGTTTAATTATTCTTGCAGTGAAGTTTTACAGTTATGCTTGTCATTAACTGTCATGTGGAAAGCTGAATACAAACAACTGCAGGCAACTATCATACCCCCTGGCACTTTTCTAGAGTACTACTACACAGTTAGGTGCACTGAGCTGTTTTGTAGGGTAAATTTTGTTTCCAAAATGTGATAAGCCTGTACCAATTGTAAATATTATAATTATGTTTAGACCTAAACTGCCAGTATTGATTAATCCGCAGATGTATCAAAAAGATTCTACCTACATGAAATTTTTTGAGCAATGCAGAAGCAAATCGAGCACTGTTATAGTAGAACAGGTGACACAGTTTACACAGTGAGTATAAAAAGTTGCTGTTCTTGACCCTTTTTACCACATGTGGATACATTTCCAAAAGTTTCATCTTCAGGGCTTAAATTCTCAAAGTTTTGTTCTTCCCAAAGATTCATGTACTTAGGAAATCTGTGGCAAGTTTCAAATAGTTTAATTAGACGTATTTGCCCAGTGGAAAGAAAAAGTCAGAAATTTTACAGTAGCTGAAAGAGCTGTAAAACTCTAATATATGAACATTAGCATTTGTATTTTCCTTTGGATACACATTACTGCTTGGATAAATGAAATAAAATTCTTTTCTTAAAATACGCAGGTTGAAAATATTGCTCAGTGCATAAAAGAAGAACATTTCATTAGCATGAAAAATGCTGTTAGTTATATACAATCTGTGCATGTTTGCATAACTCTCCTTACAGGGACGCAAAATACCCTACCCTACCTAAATCTCCTTGGCATTTAGTTCCCAGAAGTCTACGCCTGACTTTGTTTAAAGTAAAAATTGCTACTTAGAGTAATGAAGTACATTAAAACCTTATTTCCAGTCTAGCCTCAATTCTAGTATTTGAATCTTTTACACCGTACAACTTATTTTAGGGCTGAAGAATAGGAAAATACTATTATCTTCACTTTACTGATGGTCCAATTGGACTGCAATGAACATGGTAATGTTTCTGGCCTGTAAAGCAGTCTGTCTTCTGATGGCTTAAAGTGTTCAAAATTAGTATGTGGGACAAGTAATGTACTGAGAAGGTAAGAGAAAAACAGGGAAACTTTTTGATCTAACAGTGTTGTATTAGATATTAGGAACCAGAAGTCTTAATGCACTGATATAGAAGAAAAAAACAAAACAAAACAAAAAAAACCACCAAAAAACAACAGTCATCGTCTCCTATATTTAAACATGATAATAATAACTTGACAAAGTGTCAGTCTAGAAACTTTTCCTTTTATACTGGACTATTTTATGCCATCTGTCTAGGCTGTAAGATCTTTAAGGCGAAAAGAGATGCACAAGTGGCACACAGACCACTGCTAGGACTGCTAATTGCTTACTTTTCACAACATCTGGCACACATGATTTAACACATTTTTTTTTTCTGCCTGCTAAAAGTAGATAATATCTGTTTACCTGCCTGTCACAAGGGCTTTGAAGAGTCTTATGGAAACCCAAGGAATAAACAAGACCTGAAGGAGAATTGGTGCTTCTCAAACAACACAGCCCAGGTACTGCTGCTAACTCGAAGTTTTTAAACCGTGCGTTGCCTCACACTGGAAAGATTTCCTGATACTTTCTCCCTGAACATCTGCCACTGGCCACTTTTGGAGCCAGGGTGCAGGTCTGGACACAGCTCCCCTGATGCAAATCAGGCCCTGATGTTCTGAAAATTTGCATGCTGCCGTGGGGAAGCATTAAGATTCAGGCTGGTGATTTTATTGTGCTATCAGTGCCACCTCAGTCGACCGAATGGCTGCTGTCATAAAAGGGGAAGCAAAACATTACATCTCCTGTAGCCTGGGTTTCCTTCTGCTGAGCCAAGGAGATATAAAAGAGCCCTTGGAGTATGGGAATTGAAAAGGTCTCTTCTGTAGATGGTCAGCAGTGCTGCCTTCTACCAAGTGGAAGAACAGAAACAAAATAGGAGCACAAAGCTCACTGTGCAGGAACAGCATACTTAAGTGAAGCTTGAACTGGGTCACATAGCAGGAATTTATTCTTTTTTCCTTTCTCATTATTTTTCCTGGCTTTGAATGATTTCCATTAAAAATGAAACCTCTTCAGTCAGTCATCATAAATTAGTCATCTGCTCATCTTTGAGGTATTGGCCCCAAGTGAACCAGCTTACTACAGTTAAATACAATTCAGAGCCTGCGTAGCCTTTCTTTGTGAACTGGGCAAATGAGCCTGAATGTGTTCGCTGTTTCTTTGTGCTTAGATTCCAGCTGCTGTAACTAGTTATGGAGGGCTCCTACGTTGCTCTTCTCCATATGGACTTGTACCTTCCTGCAGAAAATAACCTGCTGGTGCTGTTCCTTTCATCTTTTTGACTGCATGAAACATCCAGATTGCTTCTAGCCTTTTTTTATCTGCATGGAGCTGTAGAATCTATAGAGTTATCCCACAGCATTTTAGCATATGTTGAAAAACGAAATACTGTCAAACTCCTACAGTACTTGAAATAGACTTGAAATAGCCTTACATTTTTGCTCCTTCACACTTTTTCTGTCGGAATCATTCAGGGATTCAGATGCAGTGGGGTACAGAAATAGAGAATGAACCTCTCACTTGTCAGCTAAAAATTAACCTCTGAACTCAGGCAGCTTTGGATAACTAGAATCTCTCTTCATGCCCACTTTGTGTTACACAGTGTTAGAGCTGCTTGTTCGGTGCTGAACGCATAGTGCAATAAGTGATACCTAAGTTTGCAGGTATGAACGTAGCTTGATTTTTAGCAGCACAGATGATAGTCTAGAAATATGCCCTTTGTTATTCCATCGTACCTATCCACTGTGTCCAGAAATGAAATTTTATATCCTGATCAGTAATATAAATCTGGAGAGAAACATTCAGAGCCAGTTGTAACAAGTGGGAGTTTCCCAATCATTTTAAGGTGGCACGATTTCACCGTCTTCATGTGCAAATAGAACAACTTTAGAAATGGGAAAAAAACTGAATTTTAGTGCCTTATCATAAGCGTATGTGAAGGCTTGAGGAAGGTGGGTACTGTTCTGCTTGAATCTTGTAGTGTAATGATTTTATCTTTTTTCTTTACACACACAAACATACATATGTCTGTATGATGACAGCCTTTGGTTTATTACCCCACAGTTCTACCCTGATTAAATAGTGATGCAAGGAAGATTGAAGTATTCATTTCCTTTACCCTACTGTTTTTAAGTAAGCAGCCAGCATAAAGTAAGGTGGTGAAGCCCATTAACCAATTTCATCTCTAATGCTGACTGCAAAAGTACAGGATTCTACATTCCCATTGAGCTGAAAGGAGAAAAAGCTGAGCTGAAGCTTCTAAATCTTTGCCTTATGTCCACGGACAAACATTCCTAAGTTCACAGATGAACGTTTCTAGAATGAAAAATCTTTGTGCTTCCAGAGGTGTTGCTTTGTTAGCTTCCTGAACTGACTTTTAGATGGTGTTTAACACCATAAAAAATGGTGTTAAAAAATACATAACACATGCACACCAAATAAATAAATTTAAAAAAATCCCAAATATGTAGGCTAGAGACAGACCTGTGAGGAATATTCTGTATTTTTTCATTTCTGCAAAGATTATTTGAAAACATTCCTGGCTATGTTCAGTGGATGATTTTGGGCTGCAGCTGTCTTGCTGAATATTCATTATGAAATGAATGTATTTAAAAATAAACCCATTAGGTTTGTTTTAATCGCACAAACTTGTCTTTCACTATGTGCCAGTGACCTGGCATGGTGACTGAAACTCTTAGCCTTAGGTCTCCATGGAAAATCTTCATGTTTTATTCTTCATTTTCTAAGAATATTCAACAATATTTAGATAATATGAAATATTTTTAGGGACAGATGCTGAAAATACGCTCCATATTATTTAGCTGTTTACTACTTTCTGCTTTAAAAGCCAAAGTGGGCCTGCTTTTTCTTGTGCTAGCCCTACATCTTTACCATAATACTTCCAGGCAAAACTGTATGCTTTGCAGAGTGGAGTTATTTTGGATTAGTAAAGAGCTGCTTATAAATAACATAAGGCTTTCTGTGTGACTAAAGCAAAACAAAGGGAAGAAAAACCATATTTCTCCTTTGTTAAGTAGAAAGAAAGGTTAATTCGTTTTCTGTTTTTCCCAGTTTGGTTGAGGAATCTCTTCTGAAATGCAGCAAGGGCACTCCTCCAGCCTGCTTTAACTCTTATTCCTGTTCTGAACATCCAAGATCCTGACTTTGTCTGAAAAGTCAGTGGTTTGCCAGTGAACAGGAACAAGATTATTCCTTTGAGGACAGTGGCACTCTACTGGGGAAGTATGACCACCCGCAATGCCATAAGATGAGGCATGTAGAAGCAGGCAGGCCAAGGTGACAATGCCAACAGAGCTATTATCGACTGGAAACATTGAACAAACCTTAAAGCCTCATGAAAAAGGTAAATACGATGTACAGTGCCTCCTTTTTAGTTCTTCCTTCCTCTTGAGTCTTTGTATCACAAAATTTCATCCTCATTGTAGCATTCAAAGAATCGGAAAAAAAAATCCTACACATCTAACACACATATATTTAATATGCACATCTGTACATTTAAAATATAGATGTATTCCTGTAGTTTTCAAAGGCAGTCATTGATTCTGTTTTGTCAAAGTGGATGGCACTGGCTGAAAGTGGGAAAACTAACACATAGCAATTACTGAGATTAGCAGTCATGTTTGATCTGTAATTGCAACTGTGTGGTTAGTGCTTTTTATCTGCTGTGCCTCCTGCTGATACAGGTGGCTTGCAGTCAGGAGCTTCTCAAGTAAAGGCATAATGTACGTTATTATTCTTACAAGAAGGGAAGGTAGAAACGAAGCAGAAAATAACAAGAAACAAAAGCAGAGTAGTTTTAGTCTGCCTTCGTCATAAAGGAAGAAAACACATGGAGAAAATAGCTTCCATATTTTTAGGCATTTGTGAGTCACCTTAAATCTCTTAGAGTATTTTAGTAAAAATTATATAAAAACCTTCTACGAAGTAATGGACTAGTAAGTCACTCCTTTTGATTTATTTCCCTTCTTTTTAAAAAGAAAAAACTTCTTCAGCGTGTAGTCATTTTTCCATCTGGGAATGTAAATGTTGTGAAGTGAGCTATGTGGATTGGAAAAAGAAAGAAGCCTGGGATATGTTTCCTGAGGTTCTTTGTTAGCTTTCTGTAGTCATACGCTATGCTAGCATGAGCAACGAGAGTATTCACACAGCTGGAAAGGTAAGTAGCTGGGGGGAAGATCTGTGGCCTAAGCTTATTAGCCTGTCTGTAAGGTCCACATCAGTAAACTGTACAGGCTGTGATATCAGGCTGGCGATGGAGCTGTGGCAGAGAGGTGGTGAAGATCTCAGATGAGCTCAGATTAGTCAGAGAGCATTAACAAAGGAATCATGTCCCTAAAAATGGTTGTATCCATAGTGCAAACAAGTTTGGGACTTCTGGAGTGACAAAAGGCTCTAGCATCCAGTAGTTTCTTCTTTTTTTTTTTTTCCTATTTTATTCCCCCCAAAACTTATAATGTGCAAACACTTTCATACCTCTTTGTAAATAAAACATTACGACTAAAAACAAGAGTAAATGTGTAGTAGTTACATATTATATGTGTGCTCTACCTTTAACCCATAAATACATGAATTGGATGCCATTAAATCATCATACGTCAATGGGCAGCGCTGCCAAGGATGAGGAAAGCGAGGATTTTCTGGGAGTGAGGGGGCATGCAGGTACGTTCACGTATGGCCAGACAGGAGCTGCTCTCTGCCCGTCTGTCACAGCTGTGCCCTGTCCCCATGCCCTGTTTAACCTGGGAGGATGAAGAGCTGGGTTGCCCTGATGTAAGACTCCAGCAGACGTGGCCGCTCCAAGGGCTGTTGTTTTGTTTAACCTACGTGTCTTAACTTCACGTTTTTAGCTGTGTGAAATTGTTAAAACTGTGGTGATTACGCAGAAAGCAACACAAAGTATTTTTTGTTTTAGTTGCTTTGATACTCAATTAATAGCTAAAGGGAAGTTGAATTAATAGATAAAACCTCTTAGCAGTAAAAATCCTGATGCTACCCTGAACGAAATTTAAGCCAAGTCTGCCAAGGGCATGCTTTTCTACAGCAAAATCACAATACAGCTCATCTTCTGTGAACTCCATTTTATTCTTTTTCCATGCGCCCCTCAGTGAAACTGTTCCAGGAACTTGCACAAAAGCAGGAGAACTGTAGCTATGCTGGCTGTTGTTCTGGTCCTTGACCTGGTACTCTTCAGCTGTCTGCAGGAAACTGAAGCCAGTTTCTCCAAAAGGCTGGGACTTGATGTGAATGTGATAGCTAAGCTTTGTTCTCGGCAGAGCCAAACGAAGGGAAGAAGCAGCGTGTTTTGTCCTTGTACAGGCTAGCACATGATAACAGCCTGCTCTGCCATGCTTTGCATTTATTGACATAAATTCTATGAAACAATCCCACAGCTGACAACTTGCAGACATTTTCATTACAATTGCATGTTTGTTGAAAGAACACCTCAAATGAGGTGGAACTTAAAAAAAAAAAAAAAGTTATTTCTGCATTTGGGAATTTAAAAAAAAATCTTGTTCCTGTACTTCTGCTACATGATGTATGCTTTGTGGAACAGTGGATAAAGGTCACAAAGCTTTCCTTCCTTCATTCCTTTCTTCCTTCCCTCCCTTTCCCTCTCTCTCTCTCTCTCTCTCTTTTTTTTGAGTGTTATAATTAGGAATTTTTGTAAACACTACAGTGATGTACAGAGCACAGTACACATTGGTCTTTGCTGTCTGCAGAGTATTAAATTCAGAAACAGCACAAGATCATATTTGTAAGATATTCAACAAATAGAAAGTTTCCAAGTATGCTGTTAAAGACTCCGGTTTAGTGTTTTGGCTGAAGTTCAATTCCTGAAGGAAAAAAAGAATATTTTCTGAATAATACTGGTTCATTAAAATAATTTAAGAATTCTTAAGAAGGCTCACATATGAGGTGCCAGACTGACTCTAAACCTCACTGAATATCACGTCTCTCAGAATTATGCAAATGCCACTCAACTTACAGTCAACTGTGGACTGAAGACTCATGACTAGAACTTCATGAAATATTATCACTAAGAATTTTCAGAAAAAAATCCCAGTCTTGAATAAATGAAACTTTGGAATAGGTTTGCGAACTGTCCGTAGAATTATTGTGAAATACCTTCTGTTCTCAGCATGCCTGTGAGAACTGACAGAGCCCCTTTTGCCACGCTGCAGTCTGAAGGCAGCACGACTGTAAAGTCAGTGCAGCGTGCCATCAGGAGAGCTCAGGGCTGTTCTTAATCTCTGCTACTGGCTAATCTCTGCACTTCAGACTTTTTATCACTTTAGTCTCATTATGCTTTACACACATTTTTGCAAAGGTTATTTTCCTTCACTTCCTTTCTCAGACTGTTATTTTCCCATTTCCTCTTTTCTTGCACATTCCTCTTCCATAGCACAGTGAAGTGTGTGCCATCTCGTCTGTCAAACCATCATCTCTCTCCAGTGTTTTCTTTCAAATTTCTCATTTTTTCCCAAGTTTCTGAGTTTCCTCATCCATCTCCGTTCTCTGTATTTCCAAAAATAAAATTAAATGAAATAAAATAATCTGAAGTAAGTTTGGTAATCCCTCTCTGGAGATAATTTGCCCTGTTCTTTTTTGTTGCACAGACTTTGGGCTATCATTACCGGTGAGAGCTCAGATCCTGCAGGCACAGCCAGCTCTGGAGTTCAGAGCAGCTTCGTGGGGCAGTGGAGGAAGCTGGGAGGTAGTTTCCTGTTGGTAAATACTGCTACAAATATCCCTGTTCCCTTCTCTTTTCCACTATTTGCCTTCTGCCTGGTAACTCAAGAGAAGAAGGAACATTAATGATAACACAGGGAATGTGCACAGAGGAAGCTCTTATGATGGGAATAAAGATTGCTGCAAAAGTGCAAGAAGTACACGGTGTTTGGTATTTTATGCCGTACTGTCACGATGAGATGTGCAGAAGTTCAGTGAAGTAAGATTTTTGGGGGGATACGCTGCTTTTTGTATGGAATTTATCTTTAGCAAATATGCTTTGGAGACTTTGTGATTTCCTCAGCTTCAGTCTTCAGCTCAAGTTTAGGTGGGAATATGAAAGATATGCAAGACTAACATTCAGCTGTTCTCAGAAGTGAATTATGATCAAGTGGGTCATGGCCCTTGAGCACCAGTGAGCTGTATATAACATGCATTGTACAGTTGTTTTTTAATTGTAACCACATGCAATCATGATGATTGCCGTTCCTGATCTTTCAAAAGGAGTATGATAAAGGATGAACAGATAATTCACTCATGTATTTATGTATGCCGTATTTTCCCTTCCATTAAAATCAAACTTATAGATAAGTCAACCTTTGAGTATAAAGAAGTAATCCAGGCAGAGACTTGAAAACACTCTATCCCTTCATTAGAAGTATCTAATCAGTACATCAAGTCAACAAAGTATGACAGATAATGCTCCTGAAGCCGTACAGATGTGTGCAACTTGCCTCCTGAGGCATGGAGGTCTCCTTGGCTATCTGCTACCCAGCCCCTTCAGGGTAATAACGAGAATTCTTGTCCCAGAGATACTTTTCCTTCCCCTGCCATCCCCTTCCCTGGAAGGCTTCTCATGGAATAAAAATCAAAAGGTTATGTGCTCTAGAGTTCCCTGGCTGGCAAGGAGCCACTTCATATTTTCTGTTGAAATCCCAGCACTTTTTGAGAAGAGATGGAAGGCCTTGGCTTTACTTAAATCACCCTTAAAAAATACTCCTCAGGAGATGTTTGTTTGTGTTTTACCAAATGTTTCCTGCTACCTTTATGCAGCTGCTTATTTTTCTTTAAGGTTCAAAACGTTTCTGTGATGTGGAGAAGTACAATAAGAGTATACAAAGGTTATTATTTGTACTCTGATGATCAGTAGCACTCCAAACATGACCACGTCACCATTCTGTTAACCACTTACAAACAATTAATAAGCTTTAGTATTTAACTAGATAAGACTGGGTAAAATACAAGAGGGGAGTCGTGGTGAAATGATTTGCCCAGGGCAGCAGCAAAAAACAGGACCAAGACTGGGATTCCAGTCTGCTGGATCCTCCTCTGGCGACCTTGCTAGTAGGCCTGGCTTACAGGTAGCTCGATATCCCCTCTTCATGATATCTGGGGGACATGCAACATCAACTGTTTGTTAACATCTTTTTCTCATCTGTTCTGTCAAAGCTCTAAGCTTTTTCCTCCTGCTGCACAAGTTTCACACAAACACATTGGACGTTATTATGTACAGAGGGAAAAATAACAAAGAAAATAAACAACAACAAAAAAGAGAGAGGCATTTGGTCCCTGATTCACAAAGCTGCTCAAATGCATTAATTCTATCAGAATCAATACGTGTTAGATGCTAAGTTAATGAGAGTTGGGGACTATATTGTTATAATATAGTAATGACTTCTGGCTATGCTTAAAGTTGAAAGGCACCTACATAAACTCTTGAAAACATCCAGACTTCAGGGTTTTTCTTCCCATTTAAATGAATTTTCTCAAGGGCAGTGTTTTCTTGTTAAAAGGATTTTAATGGCTAGATAAACTTCAAAGTCTTCTAATTTATTTTATTCATTTATTTTTATTATTTTTTTTCCCCTAGAGAGAGAAAAACTGTGTTTTGTTTACTTTTTAGGAAGGAACCAGAGTATGAATTCTGGTGCTACTCAGCATACGTCAGATTTTTCAAGTTTCAGAATTATCTCTGATTTTCTTGTCTTCCTCCACGAATTGCTTTAATCAAATTGCTTTAAGCCTTTTTCTTAACTACTTCTCTGATATATGTCGTTATGGTGCCTGCCTCTCAACAGCTAGCCTAGAGAAAAAGACTTCTCACTGGTATTACAGTGGCAGAGCTACTTCACAGAGACACCAGCAGAATGTATGCTGGGACAGCTGCTTCTAATGCCAGCCTCATATACATCGGGGTGGTTCAGGAGTAATTAGTGCACAATTAGTGGTCAAAATCAGGACCATTCACTTGCAGGGCCAGATTTTCTTTGAAATTGGTGTAATCTCACAAAAAGTAAGTAGAAGTGAATCATTTTACCCTGTAATGAATTTAAACTACTGTCTGGAATGAGTTTTGAATCAATACAGGAGAGATTGTTATGCTATGTTATCAGCATAACAAAATTGTCCCAAGTCTGCCCTTTAACGTCAATCCCAGACAAGAATGCGGAGTGATGCCCAGATTCACAGTGCCATGCAAGGCCACCAGGACTTGAACAAAGCCACATGGTGCTGCACATTGATTATATGTCAAGGGATAATTTGTATTGATTGGAACAGCTTAGTTCTTAGAAACTTTGCAGAAATTTCTAGTACACAAACATTTATGAGATTCTTGCATTTTTCTATGGAAAAGGAAGAGTTTTAGGCATCTTCACTGAGTACTCAATCTTGGTGGGCTACCAGTATCCCTGTATGATTTATTTCCCATAACTGTCTCCTGATAGATAGTGCTGTAGCTTCATTCACAATTGAAATTCCCAGGGTAAACTATAGATAAATCTTGGTGCCACAGTCCATTGAATTTTACCTAATATTATTCTTTTTTTCCTTTGAGAACTTTAAGAGACTATGACTTTCTTCACTGACTTTCATTATTCTTCTCCAGCACATGAATATTTAATACGAATTACCCTGGGCTGTTTAAACTCTTTATTAAAGAAATTACCAAATGTATATAGCAGTGCCTCTTTCATGAGATGAACGTGGGTGTTTTCATCACTGTAAATAAACATTGTGATTCAAAATTGCATGATAAAGTTATGAGGCTGTTTTTTCAAACACTCCCAATAATACCAATTTAGAACGTTTTCAATATCTAGGAGACTTCAATATGGGTATGCAGAAATAAACAGATTTAGAGCCCTGCCTGGTTCTTGTGTCCCTGTTTGGAGCTCACCTGTAAAGTTTGACTCCCAAACCCAGTTGTGCTGTTTTCTCTATTTTGGAATTCTTTCCTGCAGTAAATGACTGTGGACTGTCCCCTTGCTCTTCGGGCTCAACTGAGTTATGAGATGCATTTCTTTTCTTCCCAAGTTGTTTTTACCACATCTGCATGATAATTTACCATGGTATAATTAGCTGTGCAACAAGGGTGGAACAAAAAGGTGAGTGATTTTCTAAGCAGGAAGAGAAAGGGAAAAAGAAAAAAATTACGTGTGACAGATATTGGTCGTACTGCTGCTGTCCACACAGGCATCATCAGCTAAAAGATGCTGTACTGTTTGCTAATTAGAACAGAAAAGCCAATCATTCCAGAGTGGTCCTCTGCAACAAATTGTTTCTACTTTTGAAGTCTGCTCAAGACAGCACTGGGAGAGGCGCATTAAACTTAAATATTGGGTAATTACTTTTGGAGGCGATATGACTGTATGAGAATTGTGAATTCTGGTTATCTTTTTTTTTTTTTTCCAAGCACCAAGCAGATACTCATTAAGATTCTCTGACACATAATGAAAACAAAATTTTGGTGCTTATTAGAGAAAAATGATAAACATACCTCTTTTCCTTCCTTTGATTATGTGAATACTGGAAGTTTTCCCAAAGCATGAGGAGCAACTTTAAAGAACTATTTAAAAAACAAAACAAAAACAAAAAAAAAAAACACAAAAAACTGTCGCTGAATGTGGAGGCTAATTAACTCCAGATGATAGGTCATAAGCTTCTTCCCCATGTAAGGGTCCTGGAAAATTTTATCTTAAGAACTATCTTCCAAAGCACATGACCCCCAGACAGACAGTTCCTAGTTCCTCTATCTAATAGTTCATTACTTCTTCAACCCAGCTCGTCTTAACCCAGAGAGTGGAAGAAGGCTAGAATTGAGTTATAATTAGGACTTAGAATTCATTCCATTCCGCTGTTTTGTAAAACAAGTATACAGGATGAGGCTGACAGTTACTGATGGGTAAAACAAGATTGACAGATATAATGATGGCAGGAGTTCTTTCACAGAATAAATATGACAGAGGCCACTGAACTGCAATGTTTGCTGGTCTACGTGCAATCATACCGAGGAAGGCTTTGCTGGGTAACATCATCCTCTGCTTTACGTAAGCCTCAGTTTTAAGTTTTCAATACCTTATGGCTATGAAAAATACTAGAAGGCCTTGCTGCACACAGATTTTAGGGGCAAGGATATCACGCAGGCACCAGCAGCTAAAAATTTCAGGCTGCTTTTAGATATATTTAAACAGCAACATGGAATTCTTCATTTAGATTCAATGATGTTCAGCCCTCAACTTCTCTGCTAAGTGCACAAAAAGCTTTTTGCTTGGGTCAGAGCTGTGATTTCAGTTGGTGATGGCAGTTTAGTGCCCAGTGAGGAAATTTCTTTTAGCAACTGGTAACAAGTAGAAAGTACTGAATCGCAGTTATTAAAGGACTGGTCTGGATTCTTTCTGAGATTTTGAATACAGCAGGTGAGCACTTCATTAAACATTTTCTAATTTTGAAAGAACAGATCATACACTGAGAGGTAGAGGTGCTAATTTCTTCCCAATATGGGCTAGCAGCATGATTTTTCATGGAGACAATGCAAGTTCTTTTAATATTTACTGTGAAAAACATGACACTAAATCATACATTGCCTGTATCAGCCCATGACATGCCATGTCCTTCTGAGCCCTGGGCAAAATGCAAATGCTATTCCAGAGCTTTTCTAGTGATGGCCTTTCCCTGTCTCCTCCCTTCATGAAGTGTTATTACTGATCACATCTTCAATTATTCTTAACAGTGACCTTTCCTCGGTGCTTTCCAGCAGAAAAGCACTACATCATTGCAATCACGGCATTAGTGATCAGATAAGTTAATAGTATTTTCAGCACAAAGCAATTCCCTTCTTTAGTGGTGGACAGGCTCAGGACTAATTACCTGCAAAAGAAAAGATGTAATTTTTTTTCCCTTCTAAACACAGAAAAGACACAATAGTCCCATTGCACGGTGAGAAATAGCATCATATATCACAGCATTTTTGTACTATTTTGCTTACATAGTGCATCAATCCGCACACGCTGAATAGCAGGTGATATAAAGGAGGCAATGAAGCACTAATATGACCTGTGATTGAGGCTTCAGGGGCAAGTCTTAGCTATAAGCTTAGTACTGACATTTTCCCTTTTTGAATGAGAACTCTTTATTCCGTGGTGAATTATTCTGGCTAGGATCATATTTCAATATACAGTGTACATGAAAAATGATTGAAAGAAGCAATAATTCAGAGTTAGGGAAGTGTTAACGCCATATGTTAACACTTATGGGAAATCTTTTCTTACTTTGGAAACTTTTCATATAAGAGACTACACTATCTTCCAGTTAACCACTGCAGGGATTTCATGTGTCATCTTTCTAATTGTTAATTTGGATTGCAGGAAGGCCTGGATTCTTTCACCAGGGATCAGTGCTTTGTTGTACTAGGCTTTGTACACATACACATGATTAAAAATAATAAAAATATCTCTACCCTCTAGAGTTTACAGTATTACGAAAAACATCAGGCACCTGTTACATTCAAAAAACATCAAAGATGGAGTAAGGGCAGAAGATCAAAACTCAGTACTTACCATGCTGTCACATATTTTTCTCATTTTCTCTCCTGGGAGAAAAGTTCATTTAGTATTCTGTGCTCCTTTAATATTATTTTGACCAAAAGGTAAACTGCTCTTTTAAGCAGTTGTTGATAAAATGTCAGAGGTTCTGACATCTTCATGAAATGTCTGTTTCAATGAGGACTGTTCTGGATATCCTGACAACACATGAAAAATAAAGGAGAATGCATCAAAACATATTCTGCTCCTGAGGAGCACTGAGCAGAGGGAGCAGGATGGAGCAAGTTCTGCCCCTCTCATCCGTTTCTTGGCCATTCTACTCAGCACATTCACCATCAGGGTGACAGATGAGGAATGCTTGAGTATGCTGGAAGAAGGGAAGTGCAGGGCACCTGAGTGAAGATCCAGTCATTCCCAGCAATTGAAACTGATGAAGAGGTGACAGGTGTGCTGTTTGTAGGGTGAGTGAAGAGAGGGGAAAGGGCAGGAAGGATAATGCCTGAGTACTCTGTGCCAGTGCTTGGGAGGGACAGAAAGAGTAGAACAAAGGTTTTTTTTGGAGAGTAGAAGAGAACAAGTAGGAGGCAGAAAATATACTTCTAGAAAAGAGAGTGGAAGAGTTAAAAGAGGGACAGGAAAAATAGGCAAAGAAAAATGGGATAAAAAGGAAAGTTGAAGAAATTGGGAACATCTACATTTATTATCAGAGTGAATGCCAAAATAAAGCTGAACAAAATGAGCAGTAGCTGATTTTCCACATGCAATTTTTGAGTAACAAATAATACATTATAACTATGGTGCCTATGTAACCACACAGAGTAGAGTTACCGTATACAGTAGAATAAGGAAAACAAGAGGAACCCGTGATCAGCTTAAAGTATATTCTTCCCTGCTATGCTTGCAATTTTGTGTAATTCTAGAGTTGTTAAGCATACGTGTGTAGAAGACAAATGAGGATGTGTTGGATAAATCACAGCTTCAGCAGGCTGGACAACATTTCTCTCACTTCTACCAGCGAGAAGAGCACGTCTCTCTCCGTCAGTCAACTTTTCTGTTCAATTTTCTGTAGAAAGTCATACTTGATACTTCCTTCCAATCAATTTGTTGCTCATTGTTGTTATACATTATCTTGTTTTTTGTTGGTTCAAAGTTATATAAGCACAATACTTATAAAATATAATTCTTAGGCCTTATTTCTTAATGCTGCTAAATGAAAATAAACACGAGCTCTATTTACAGCTGTTCACAGGTGGTGCTAATGAACCAGGGAGACCCCCCCCATCAGACATGCCCAGAGTTGATACAGCCAGGTGTTTCCTTTTTGGTTTCCATTACCAGTGCTTTGCAGAATTTACTCTTCAAGGTCTCCTTACCAGAAAGCAAGTAAACCTGAAAGAAGCAGATAAATGAGGAGTGAACTTTCATTTGAAATTATTAAAAAGATTAGAAAGATATTTTTTATTAAAGAAACCTCTATTGACTAAAATCTTGTGATGATATTAGACCGTTATGGTCTACAAATGTTAGGAGACATTAGGTGGTTATGTAGCCATTGAATGAAGATCACGAAAGGAAGAGACAGGAGAGTCCTAACAACGGTAAGGATTTTGGAGGTTTTTATTTTCCTAAATTGTGATTGACAAGTACGGGAGAAATTTAGCTTTTATTGTATATTGTTTGTTTTCTTATTTTGATGGTGTAAGATATCTTCTGATAAAGAGAGCCCAAGGCCTCTTTTTTGCTGTAGCTGGTAAAGCTGCTTACAAACTTTGAGCATTTTCATATGAGATGTGTTTAATGTAAAATCATCATAGGCTGGTTAATGGGAAAGGATAGAAAAATGAACGCAATACAATTATTTGATCAGTGGATTCAATAAAATAGTTTTCTCAATAAGTAAATTAATACAGCTTTTTTTCTAGAGCAAGCTCAGATGACTTCAGCTCATGCCTGACTATTACAATCTTCAGAGGTGTCTCCTGTAAATCCCAAAAAAACAACATGGTCTAATGGTTTAAACTCTTAAACAAGCCTAACTTGTCTTTGAATTGAGGAAAGCAGAACTGCTGTAAACCTGATAAAAAGAGGAGGGGAATAGTTTTGATAGTGTCTCATGATAAGAGTATCTTGACAAAGAAATTTAAACTTTTAGATCCTATGCTATAATATTTTGGGTTTGCAACAATGCTTTTTTTTTTTTTTCAATTATATTGTACTATTGATTGTCTGAAAAACTATTAGAGAAGGTGGAAGACTTTGATAAGCCCTATGAAATGTACTTTCTTGTCTAGTTAACAAAGACTATTCCGTGTAAGTGTAATATATAGCATAGCTACCCACCCTTATTTAGGCAGTCACAAAGCTTTAAAAAAAAAAATGAGAAAAGGTGTATATGTAAGTGGGTCTAACACAAATGGTCCTGCTACATGAAGCAGTCTAATAGTAAGCAACTGAGTTATGTCTCTAGAAATTAGTGGATGCATGACAAACCTTTGCAAACCTTTATGCTTAAGAATGTGTAAAGCACATATTTACCCAAGTATATGGGGTAAGTTCCTGCTTACCTGGAGTTTAAACAACTTCTGTATGTGTAAGGGAAAAGCTCTCCCTGTGTTATAAGTTGTGCAATGTAGGCTTGTGTGCCTTGGTTACATGGTGAGTTGATGATGAAGCTTACAATTGAACTTGTTTTTGTGGGTGCTGGTGCACCTATGTGCACTATGGCATTGTTCCAGCCACCTTTGTCACCACTGAGACATGGGATTTATCACTAGGGCCATATAAGTGTTAGTGAAAAGGTGAATTGTTAATGCAGGTCAAGTAACAAACCTGTGTTCTAGATTAAGCAAAGCAATAATAAACACAATGCTAAAATCAGTTCATTAGGTGACAAAATCTTGACTATCCCTGGATTTTGGTGTGTGCTAACTAATGCTAGAAAGATCTCTTCTTGAAAAGACACATGGGGCTAGCAGAATTGAGCTTGTAAAATAGTCTTGGTGCTGCAATGCCAAGTTCTTGTATTCACATTTTACTGCATAAATGACACATCTGAATCTACTGCTGTCTGCACTGAGTTCTTGGAAAACTTAATTTGGCATATTTAGGCATATAATCAAAGGAGTGCCTTTGTGTACCTTCAACTGGTTGAAGCTATACGGAGAATTTATTTAAGGGTTGCTGTATGAAGTAAATGTGTGAGGTGGGTTTTTTTTGGGGGGGGGGACAGGAGGGTGTTGAGGGGTATTGCATCAGGTTTATGTATTTTAGGAGAAGATCACTCGTAGAGGATTTGTTTTATAGAAAATGAAATTTAATTTTGATCCCCTGAGGCATGAACTGATTTAAGTGCCGACTGGAGACAATGCCTCTTCACTCTTCAGTGGTGACTTATTGCCATCATTACTATTAGTTGGTAGATGATATTTTAAATGAAATACGATGCTTCTTAATGTCACAGCAATAACAACAAAAGATAAATTAGTAGTTAAATTAGCACATTGACTGGGTGAAATATACATAATAATTAACACTAGTAATAACTTGAAATATAATATTTTCCAAGGAGTTTAGAGGTCCTTGTAGTCTATTTTAGGGTAATCGTAGATGGATATAGTTTTCTATGCGTTGACTTTATTAATTTGCTCTCCAAGGCATAAATTTTCAAGGCTAATGGCATCAAATGCCTAGTTGCAGTCAGCACCTGATAAGCAACTACTATCAAAAGAGGAACTAAAACATGGCAAAATCAGTTTTCTTTTGTGCTTTTCATGGAAATGTATTAGGTGATAATGCAAAGCGTATGTAGCAAAAGCAGAGTGCATTTGAGTCAGAGTTCTGTAGTCATGTAGCCTGGCTCTTTATGTCTTTGTATCTGAATGTAATCATGGTGTTCCTCTTTAATCTGAAAAGCAGAAAAATCCAGATTTTCAGTATACTGTGGGACAGCCTATCTCTAGCAGGTGGCTTTGGGCAGCAGGTGGCTGTGGCCCTCATTAGCAGCTTCCAGGTGTTTCGAAATCAGAAGGGGCTTGCATGAACCAGTCGCTGCTTTTACCTTGACTCCACTGGAAACACTTCTGGTTCAAACTCATCTGACACCCTTAGGATCTACAGCCCAGCCATGGTGGAGTGAGAAATCAACCACAAGACTCCTGTTCTTCCTTGGGCACAGGGCACCTCCTGTAGTGCTTTGGAGGAAAAGGCCATCTCAGGCTTCTGGTTTTAACTCCTTTGAGATCTAGTCAGAAAATCAAGGCAGACAGGTTTTGCTGGGGATTTTTTCCTAACCATAAGAACTTCTCTTTTAGAAGAAATGGCAACCTCAGATCTCTGAAAACAGAAATCTTGAAGTACACCTGTTGTTTATCTACTCTGTATTAGTACATAAAGTTTTTTTTCAAGATTTTAATTTTTGAAGTGATCATTACTGTGCTTTTAATTAGCGCTCCTTCTGTGCTGTGTAGCCTGTGCTGATGTGTTTTGGCCGCTGCCTGCCACTGTTCTTCTCTTAGGTTCTTTGAGTCAATACCCAGTCAAGGCATCCTTCTGCGCTGCTAGGTTGGCACCAAGGCTGCAATATCTTCAGGGGGTTTTCAGATGCTGTTTCAGGTCAAGCAGCTGCTACAGTAGACTTGTCTGGAACAAAACTATACATGTCTCCAAAATGTCACAAACTGGAATTTGTGGACTGTTTAGACACATGCCGTTCTGCTGTGCTCTGCTTGCAGAATCCTTTCTGAATCTGAAGCTTTCTCCACCTTTCACAAGCTGCCCAAGGAATACTCACAGTTTATCGGTGCATGGGTAAAAGGACAAGAGAGTGCTTTTATCAACGTGCATGTTGCAGGCTGTCATCTTTGTTAGGTTGCGTTTGTGGTCTTTGTGGGTAGGTGTGGGTGTAGATATAAGTGGTTCTGCCAGTGCACCAGCGTGACTTGAATTTGTGTAGATGCTTAGCTCAGACCTAGCGCTGTGCTAATAAATCCTGCTGAGAGACATAATTTATTAGTTCAGGCTTAATGATGTGCTAATACAGTTACCTGCTGAAAGGCTGTGCAGGCATACATAAGTCACTCCTCCTCCTGAACTTTTCTTTTAGCAGGGTTAAGACTTGTGTACTTCATAGACAGAGTCTTGAGCCTTTTGTTTTTTCTTGGTTAAATCAACCTACTTAATCAGTTTGACTCTGAATAGAGATCGTTGTACTCTGCTTCTGGGAAGAGAGGATGTGCTCTGGTGTTTAGGTGTGGTGAAGCAGTGTGGAACTGCTCAAGACCATTTGATTTCTATAACTGTGTTATTTATAAACTTAAGGTACTTCCCAGAGATGTTAAAAGGCTTAATTGTAGAAGTGTGTTCTCTAGGGCAGTGTCTGTATTCAAAATAAAGCCTCATTCCTTGGAGTTTATCCAGTCCTAGTTGTTTATCTTTGTGAGAAGACAAAGTAAAGAAACTAGTGGTTGGATTAATAGAGTGGATGCCCTTGCCAGTAGTGTGATACTTCACTTTGCTTCTGCTCTCGGTCCTTGTCCCTGTCCCCATGTGGAGTGACCAGAGCAGACAGCATCCTACCTGCCTTACTGCTCTCAGGAATACCAGCAGGAGCTCATTTCAGCTGCAGACAGAGGGGGTAATAACAAATGTCTCATTACCTGGCTTGGTGCTATCAGCCACAGGTGGACTGTGGCTGTCATCCATGAAGATGTGTCCAAGTGGATGAGCTGGGTTTGCCAACAGGGATGCAGTTTCTAGGGTGAGGGATGGGCTGGCATAGCAGGGAGCTGCAAAGGAGCCAGTTTGGAGACAAATTTCCTGCTTCAAATATGGGGGGAGACAATGCCAGGAACTGCACTGGTTTGTCAGCTGTCTGTGAAGTTATCATAGTCTTGTTATGGATGGCTTCATTTTTAAGCCTTTCTCCAAAGAGTAAGTGCTCTTGAGGATCTAGACATAGTGTATGGTTGCAGTTACTAAATCAAAGCCTGCAGCTTTTTAACCTATTTCAAGCATTTTATATCTATTTCCTAGTCTTGTCTCATTGCAGTGTAAATAGCTTGAGGAAACTCCTGATTTCTGGCAGTGTGTAGCAGCATTACTCTGCTGTTGTGTGTGTTGTGTTCAAAGTTGGGGAATGTAAAGTTCCTCAAATTACTAAATAAGAGGAGCACTGAGAAAACCTAATCCTCAGCAGAGGAATAATGGGAAGAAAAACAGCAAAGGTTATTCTGGATGTAACCAGTTAGAAAGTTGTACTGTCTAACCAGCTTTGTTACTGTGTTCTTAACTTTCTGTACTGCCCAATTTAGACTCCTAAGGGCAACCAAATGCCTGACACTTGCTGAGCATTTAATAGCCTGAGGGGACTTCAGTCTGTGCTAATTATCCACAGTTTGAAACCTGTATTAATTTTTACCTTTCTATTGTGTTTTTAGGTTGCCTGTTTGAAGATGACCTTTGCAAATCTTATGAAATCTGTGTAAATGGTAAGTCTTGAATGTTTTGTTTGCTGACTACTCTGTCCTCTGCAGTGTAATTGCTGTGTGGTCAATTTAATAAGCCAAATCTATATATGAATGGGGTGTAGGGGGGACATCAACACAGGACATGACTGTTCTGGTCAGCAGGTAGGGAAAATTTAATAGACTTAAAAAAAAAAAAAAAATCAACCTTGAACAACATCTCCTTTCATGAGAAATAGATAGTAATTAAATTAAACACACTGAAATATGCTAACGTTTAATTTGTCTTCATACAGGATGAAAATAACTTCAGGTTGTTCATCTTTTTAGAGGCTGATGTTGAGTAATTACCAGTCTCCTTTTATTCAAAAGGTTATTATTTATTATAATAAGAAAGAAGGTCTCAAAGAAAGACTACCATTGTTCTTGATTATACTGCTTCCTTTTTCTGTGATTTCACTTGAACTAGATTTGCAGAAGCAGATTTCTTCTGCTCTCTTTCAATTTCCTTTCAGTAAGTAAAAAACAAAAAGCCAACACAAACGTGTGAATGAGTCTAATGGAAGATTAGGAATGACTCTTTTGACAATACTCTAAAATCATTAATGTGCTATATGAAATCGTTTAAGTCTTGATGAAAAAACATGTTTAAAGAGATCTTTTGAAGCAATTACTGTCATAAAGTATGTAGATCTGTAATTATGGATTTTTAAAAATTATTAAATATAAAATTTCTGTTGGTGAGTGTCTGACATTAAGCAGATGTATTTATTTCCATCAAACACAGGAGCCAATAATGTGTCTACTTATAAATGAAATTTATTAAAATCCTAATTTAATGAATATCTAAGATGAATTTGATGTTAAACTCCTAGTATTGTTCATCGTCAGTTAAATACACACAAAGGAGGGAATGAAGGACAGAAATATTTTCTCCCAACTCCTCAACCATAAAATCATTAGACAGTTAGAAACAGTAGATTTATTAACATCTTCAAAGATAATTCTTGTGCAAAATTATAATTTGAGGTTGTTTCTATACCATGCTGAAACTCAGAGGATTTCTGTGCTTGACACAGAAAGGGTAGTGGCAGTTCTCTGCAGCGTTGTGTTTTGCTGATAGCAGTGATCTCGAGCACCTAGTTGAGGTCTTCCCAATGCAAGTATGGCTATTAGGGTCTTATTATAGGCAACAGCTATATCTGTCAGGCAGTATGTGATGGAGGATTTATGCAAGAGATGATGATAGTAAAAATACATATATATTTTTTTTGACAGCGGAAATCTTCAATAAAGATGTTCCTATGAAGGCCACTTAGTTTCTTGCTCTAAACCTGTTTTCTTAGTTATAAATATGGTTTCTAAAAACTCAGTGTGATTTTTTCATTAGAGTGCAAACTTTGATTGTGGAAATTGTCTCTGAATTCAGAGTGGACATCTTCTGTAGGTCCACTATTAGTTTGGTGTAACTGTAACTTAAAGAGAGGTCACTAATGAATAAGACAATCAATCAATGGTATGTTGTAATGTCTGAGCTTAATTAAAAAAAGGAAAATGTTCTGGGATTCTGTCACTGTGTTTATGGTTACAGCAAAATATTTGGTTCGTTCTTCCCTTCTCCTTCCCCAACTGGATGTGTGGTGTCCAGAGTAGATTTTAAATGCTGTCCTTGATGCAAATAAAAATATATCATTGTTGAGAAAATTAACAGAATATTTGGAAGATCATACTTTGGAGAACTAAAATACTTTCAGAACTTTTTATGTGTAAGATAAAACATGTTTGCTTCTGGATATTCCTTCCAATTTTTCCTGCCCAAACTCCTCCCGGTTCAAGTGAAATCCTAAAGTTCATCAGAAATCCTGATATATTGAAATGAGAATGCTTTGCTGACTTGAAAGCTCAGAAGCTTAAGATTGTGGAGGTCTCTATGCTTGGGAGCAGAGCTTGCTTTGTGTATTGCAAGGTCACAGAAAGGTTTGTCTCCTTCGTGGTTGCACAAGGGTATATTTCTGAAGTACTGTGCGAATGTGGGTAAGAAACAGGACCTACTTTTAGGTAACATCTTTAAAGGATCTGTGATCTGCAGGTCTGAGTCTGACTCCTGCAGGAAGGCTGGTAGTTTTGATCTTTCTCTTGGCCTCCAGCAAAGGTAGCTGAACTGAGTGCGCTTTCAAAAATGAAACTGGGTTTCCTTACTGAAAACATCAGTCACACTCTGTTGTTATCTCATACAATGTTATCAACTGGAGACCTCAAGTACTAGTCATGTGTCAGGCTTGTAAAAGAATAACCAAAACATCAGTAACTGAGCTGTTCCATGCTGTTATACAATTTCAAAAAAGTGATTTTTTTTTTTTTAAATTTGGAAAGCTTTTAATAAGTGAGATTTGTATGAATAAAAAAGGGGATGTTAAAAGAAGCTTATTTGACTGTCAAAAGCAATGTAATCCAGTTGTAAGATCTGGTATAAACAACAACTGTATCAGTTGCATCACTACATCTGTTTAGGTCATATGCCATTTTTGTAGGGCAAAGAACCTGCTGTAATAATGATTGACTTTTCTGCAATTTTCCCTTATCATATAAAGGTCTCTTGGCTTCAGTGATGGGTTCTCACTTATGTTTGTTTAATAGCTCCAGCAGTGTTCATGCAATATTAATTTATTTCCATAAACCTTTTATCAGTTTCCTGAGCTGCACTGACTCATCAAGTGGTTAAAAAGGAACATATTGTTTCATGTTTATTTTAATGGCATGATGATAAGCCAAGCAAAAAGACTGAGTTAGTTTTCCTGAATTTTTTTTTTGCCAAGCTAGAGCTTCTAGGGGTGAAATGGCTTAGGTGTCATTTATTTTATTTCTAGTAAATCATTACTTCTCATTTACAATGGGAGGCACTGATATTTTCACCTGTACGAAATGCTTGAAGGTTGAAAATGTGAGCCTAAAAAACTTGATATGAAAGGTGGATATGCTAATGAGCTGCAGACACTAATAGAAAATAATCTAGTGTCTGTAAGTTTGGAAATGCTTGCTCCCCAGTAAGTGCTGATAAGCTGCTACAGATGCCAATGACAGCAAGTAACAAAATGTCTTAATTAAACAAGATCTACAGAAGGGGAAAGAACAAGAGAGAAAGTGAGGGCAGGTGTAGCGACAGCTGTGGTTAAGGAGCATTATGGCACTCACATTCACACACTTCTCACTGCCTGTGTTAAAAGTTTAAGTAAATGAGCTAGCCCATGTGTTGCATGTGGCATTTTTTTTAACCATTATACCTAGAATGTGCTTGTATGGAAAGAAAAAGAAACATCAGGAAGGAATTTTTAGATGGTCTCTTGAAACAGAACTCCCTCATTTATCCTTGAACACTCCTTGTTCTTATATATATTAAATGTATATATTAACCCTAGTGCAGTTGGTGAAGCAGAAATATGTCATAGTCATGTTCCATTTTGCATTTTAAGTGACAAGTAAAGCAGTTCATGTAAAGTGTCAGCTTAAATAGCTTCCTAGCTGGAAGTCTTAAACAAACAGGCTGCTGAAAGCAGCACAGTGAAGACTAGTGCTTATCCTTTCTTATGAAACCACACTATTGAATTCTGGTAGTGCCACTGGGAAAGATGCCATGTGGTGTAGATAAAGGCGTTCATTTCAAAACAGCCATTCCTTATTGTCCTGGATCTTCCCTTTATTAAACTTTTGGAACTGTTCATTTAGAAGGATGGCATTTTCTCCTTTAGGCTTGCTCTCCAGATATTTTGCCTCAGAAAGAAGCTTTGTGCTGTGTTTTATCTGTGTGTGGATACCACAATATCTCTGCTTCTTATCAGCACAGCCTTTATAAATTGAGGTAGTTTTATTTATGAAAATGTTGCGGCTGCAAGTCTCCTTCCAGCACACAATCATAGCAGGGTTCATGCAGACAAGATCAGATTGTAGAAAACAGCTCTGTGAGGCCAACCAAGAAAGTTAATTAAATACAGTGGTTGGCGCAGTGTGCATCATTAAGTCAAGCCTCACTGACAGCCACTAAACCTCTCCTAGGAAGCCATGCTCTAATGTCTGCAGTAAAGCTTGAAGATGCCATGTCTCTGAAAGGCTTTATAAACAGTTATGCACAGCTGAATCAATATTGCTTTATGTATGCAAGCTGTACTTGTTAGGAAAGACTTAAGCTAGCGATGTGTGTCAAAGGCTTCCGAGCATGGCAGTACAAAGTCATGAGCCCTTCCAAGTTTGGATGGCTCCAAACAGTTCAGAATATTAATGGCCTTTCTTCCTAAACCATTGAGCTTCTTGAACATTTGGAATATGAGTGGTTGCATGTGCTGGTGATGAGCCATAAATGGTAAACATGTGCTACAGATGATAAGGGGGAAGAGTCAGGATCCCTGAAATGGCTTCTTGAACTTAATGTGTTCCGCTTTGGGGTTTTCCAGATCATTGCCTACTAGGACGGAATTACAGAGGGAGATGCACCTCAGCATTGTTTAGCTAACAGATGTCTCCAGCTACATCTGCATTTGCAAGGCACTGCTCTTACAAAAGCTATCAAAATTTTGTCAAATAACTCTACAAATCTGTGCCTAAGCTTTTCAGTAAGCAACAGTGCTTGTTATAACTAAATTCAGACTTCTGAGGAGTAATGCCAAGTGTTACCTCTACGTACTGCTGCTTTATTATGTATGGACAGAATGTCTGTGCTTTCCAAGGGTGCGAGCTCTTCACAAATAACATCTGAGGTAAATGGAAATATATGTATATTTGGAGTAAAAATCGGACTGATTAATTAAATACAAAGATTTGGTTTCAATGGTTCCTCTACACTGTTTTAAGGACACCATGGGATTTTTTTTGTCAGACACTTAGTTTTTGTTTTTTTTGTTTGTTTTTTTAAAATATGCTTTTAATAAGTATGTTGGAAGGATGTCAGAATCTGGTATGATACTCAAGGATAAAATTAAAAAATCTACCATTGTACCATGGTATTCTGAAAACTGAAAAACCCAAATCTTCAGGAATACTTACACAGTTCATTCAACTGAAATCAAGGGCGAATTAATACTTAAATATTCCTGAGAATGGTGCCTTAGTTGTTAATATAATTCACATTTCTTAGAGTTCAAATCTTTTGAAATAATTCTGTACTTGCAGCTGTGGAAATAAACACCAAGATCAAAATTTTCTCACTTTTTTCCCCATGCTTGTCCCTGTGACAGTCATGTAATAAGATAGATGAGGCCCTGAGCAACCTGATCTAGTGGGCGGCATCCCTGCCTATGGCATGGGGGTTGGAACTAGATGGTTTTTAAGGTCCCTTCCAACCCAAGCAATTCTGTGATGATTCTATGATGATGAAGAGCAAGGCCATGGCATGGACTTTGTTTGGGATGAAGACTTTTATTTCCCATCAGCCTAGGCACTCCCTCTCCCTTCATGTTAGCTCTCTCTTCCTCTTGTCTTATGAAGCTCTAAGGGCATCTGTATTAACGACGGTGTCAGAGCTACGCTGGGTTAATGACTGGAAGAGAAATTAAGTTTCAGCACCTAACGAGGAGCATGACTGGTGATAACCCAGCAGTCAGTGCCTGGAGGAGTTTGAGGCTTTCTCAGCTCTCCTCCACCCTGCCGTGCTGCTGCCTTGCAAATAAATTGTATCAGCTGAGTTCCTAAACTTGGAGTGTACGCAGCCCAGCTTTCACAAACAGGAACATTTTTAATGTTGCTGAAAATTTCTGAACTATCTGAGGTGAAATCGTGGGGCGGGGGGACAGAAATAACAATTTTACCATGAGGTTAAGAACGCCAGCGCAGGGATGACTTCTGCTACAGAGTACCTCTTTTTCTTCTCTTTAATGCTGAAGACAAGGTCCATCTATCTTCCAGTCAATCTGTTTGCCTTCTGTTTATCTCAGTGTGATGCTAAAATAGCTGCCTGTGTGATAGCGGGGTAGAAGTGTCAAGCACAACTGGCATTAAAACTGGAGTAGTGATGAAAGGTGAAGTTATGATCTTTTCCTTAGGAAAAGGAGCTTAGTATGATAATGCAGCTATGGTTGTCTGCGATCCCAGCTGTTGCTAAAGGCTCTGTTGTGGGTTTTTCTGAAGAATCTCGAGTTGGGGGTCCTGCAGGGCACAAAGCCATCATTCAGGCTTCCCTGATGGCCTGGTGTCCGGCAGCAAGAATGAGGTAAGTACGTACACCCATAAATCTGCCACGAGCCATCACAAATCCCTTAAATTCCTATGTCCTGTTAAGGCTTGGTGCTGCTGAGTATTGAGATAAAACTCTGTATAAATAGGCATTGTTTTTTTCTTTCAGCTCAGGAAAGGCCACTGGGGTGTTGTCATCTGGAAAGTTAGTGTTGTGACTTACACTAGTGTATTTTCTCTCTCCAAATATCAGTACTGAGCTTCACAGAACAAGGGCAAGCACTGCAAGTAAAATGGTTCAACCATTTTAAATGATTGTAGGGGATGGGGATGGAGTTTGGTGTTTAATTCACGGTGATTTGGTAAAAAGATTCTGCCTCGCCACCCATACAGGGTTTTTGAGGAGGGTGGGGAGGGCATAGATCACTCGAGAATAAATGTACTTACCTAATACCTCTTTCTTTTACCCATCTTTGTGTATTTGGAATGATAATTTGGATGGTTGTCCAAAGTTCTGGAATTCTTTGATTTGCTATTTCTTGAAAATATTTGGTATTTATTCACTGAATAATGTAGTTGATATGAAGTCTTCACTCTCACAAGATGTGTGTGTATTTTGTTACAACACACAAGAAACAAATCCTGTTTATTTGCTGCTTTTTGAAACTTTTTCTAGGATACATATAATCTATGGTAACTTATAAGGTAGTGGAACATACATTTTATTTTTTTTCATTAAATGGCTTTGAGATGCTGTTTGTACATGTATCTTTTATTAGTGTGTGGTAGACCCCTTCATTAACTCTTTTTGGTAAGCTGTGTAGCAGCTGGTGGCCCATTTACTGGAGATGTTCAGAGATGTTCTCTATTTCATTACTCTTTTTTTGTGTGTGCAATAAAATAATTGTAAATTGACATCTGGGAGACTACAGGAAAGTACAGCCAGTTTGATAAAGGCATTAGGGAGTCTCAATAAAATCTGTGCCTGATGAATCATGAAACACGAGAGCCTGAAAAGGACAGTGTGGTCTGTAGAGAAGAAGAGAACACCAAGGGATAATGTGCTGGCAATGAGGTGGAAAGAAAATGAATTCTGGTTTGGAGTGACACTGCAGCAGTGTGGCTCTGCTGAAAATCCATCATGCTTTCTCCCCTTCTGGTGTCAAGGGGGCATTTGGAACTGTTGTAGTTTACTTCTTGATTAAGGTGTTTGGATTGTGGCTCCTGAACAAAATAAAATAGGCATTTTTTTTCTTTGAACTGTTCACCTCTACTAAAACCCTGCATAAATATATTTATGTATAAAGAATAGTAATAAAAAGAAATTCAAAACAAAGTAGAGGTGGAGTTGGTGAGTTGGTAGTGATTGCTATGCAGTTACATTGCAATTATTAGGCGACTTCACATTTGAATGAGAGGGCTATTCTTTTTAATCCCAGGAAAAAAAAAAAAGTCTTCTAATTAGCATGTTGACTACTTAAAATGTATAATTACAAAAATGAAGTGCAAAACTTCAAATCTATTTGCTTATTTTGGTCGTCTTTGCCTAATCTCTGTTAGATGTGAATCTGTGGTCTTTCCCTTTATCCCTCTGAATGTCAATAAGTGAATACTGTCTCGATGCAATAGTGTTTAACTGGGTGAGTCAGACTAATTATTATCATTGATTATCAAGGTACTTGGATAATTAAGTGTCATTGACAAGAGTATCCAAACTAAGATGGACTAGAGAACATTGAACATGTTTTCTGCCTGAGAAAATATTTTTCATCATCATACTGCTTGTATCTTTTTGAAAACTTCTGTAAACCTGTCTAGTAGTACATATGTTTAAAATATGGGATAGTGAATCAGATAATATTTTCAAAAACATACCATTTTTGCAAGGCCATTAATGACTTATTGTTCACTCACTGTGTGTTGTTGTTGGGTGTGTAGGAGGCAAATCTGTAGACTTAAATGTCTCTTGAATAAGATTCTTTTGAATGTTTCTTGACAATTACAAGATTCTCCATGTTGAAGATGCCATAGCCATTATTCCTACTGCTGCGCCAAATAAATTTTTCTTCAGAAGTTCTGTCAAAAATCCTCGTTTCCTATCCAGACTGTGCATTGGCTGACTGCTGTTGCATTAATAATCACTTTTGGTTGCAGACTTCATAGCATTTGATAACCACTAATGGATTTTTGGCTCTTTGGTCTGAAGATAACTTGTATGTGAAAATACGTTCAATAATAAATAGCACTATGTCACATAATGAGCTATGGAGGAGGGGATTACTTTAATCTATAATAATCTAAATATGAGATGCAAGCTGATATGCATATGAAAAACAAATTTAATACATATGATAATCGCTTTCAATAAATGTGCTTGTCCTGAACAGATCAACTAAACAGATGCAAGATTCATTTTTATTTAAAAGAATGTAGGTTTGTCTTAAGTTGTGGGCCTATCACAGGAAGTCATTATTTTGAGTTCGATTGGGTCACAAGCAGATCATTCATCCAGAAAGAACTAGAAAATATATACCTTCTCTTTGTTGTAATGCTTAAAACTCTGTAATAAGTAAGTGGCAAGCTTTTATGGTATCTGTCCTCATTTAATAAATAGGAACATTCAGAAAGAGAACTAATTAGAGTACTGGTGATTAATAGGTAAAGACCTGTTAATGAAAAGTCTCACTCCATTGTAAGCCATTCAAAGACTTTACTTTAAACAGAATTTTCTTTAATGCCCTATAGCCACCATGGCAACAGCAACAGAAGTTGCTCTAGAGGTAGAAAGAATAATAAATATATTTTATGTTCCCAAACTATTTGTTGTATTGTAGTCCTTTACTTAAATAGCTTTGGCTGCTGCTGTGCATAAGTTGAGAAATACTTGGTTGCTTTAGCTGCTGCATCAGCACGTTCCTGTATTGGCTCTCAGGTAGGATCAACATGATTTAAGAAGGTTGGTAAAAGCAGTGGGTGTTAAGGGAGAGTTAGCACGGAATACAACGCTTAGCTGCAAAGAACTGCAGGTCATCGCCTACACTTTGGACTGTAAACACTTCAGAGGGAAGGTGTCTATCAAAATATTTTTTTTTAGTGTAATGCATCTAACACTTGTATAAATACCAAACTTGAAATATTTTTATAGTGAAATTAAAACTCTGAACCTAATCTATTTAATCTTAGTCCTTTAAAGACTTTTATTTAGCCCTCAAATGCATCATCTCACAGACTTGTTGAGAGATGATTAGACTGTACCATTACAGTTTTTTTCTGGAAGTAGCAGGATATGTATGATTGTGAGCAGTTGTGCGCACTACAATTTTCAATGGTAAGCATCTCTTTTTGTTAACTTTCGCTGTCTGTTACCTAGCTGTAATTGATTCTTTCTCTCTGAACTTTAGAATAGATGAGAGGTGAATTATCCATCCAAAAACTTTATTATGTGCTGATATGGGGCGGTGGTGGAATTGAGGGTGGAGTTGAAAACTGAGACCTTCAGATTTTTTCTGTCATCTAATCCTCTTTCTTAACTCTGTCTTGCTGCTGTATCTCTGATCCTCTGAAATTTGGATGAAAAAACTATTGGGGTACATTGACAGGTAGATAAATGGACATTTGGACAGCAGGCTTGCCAACAGTTTTGTATTTTGTTGGACGCTTAGAAATAATGAACTGCAATACACAATCACAGTGGAAGTAGCTTAAACGTCTTGCAGATTTGCAAAGTTAAATGAATTCACCTCCAAAAGAAGTTGATTTCTGCTTGTTTTGAATTTTAAATTTTCTCGCTTCAAGTAATAAGCTTAACTGTTTCTTATGTCTGTGATGACATTAGAGTTTGGAAAGCATTTGTTTTTTAATAGTCACCTAGTAGTCATATGATTTCCTCTCATCTTAGAATGTTCCCTTACCTTCACAGTTCCAGATGTAAAGATTTACTAGACTTATGCAATAAAGTTCCTATTTTTCTTTAATCAAAGCCTGCCTTCATTTTAATTAATTATTGCTCATGGCTAATGTTAGGTAACTTGTGGAGCAAACTGTTCTTTTACTGACATTAGCTATTTTGAAAGTTTCCTCTTGAATTTTGATTGTTTTTGTGTTTCATGGATGATTGTGTACTAAATATTTAATTCTTAGAGGAAGTAATCTCTTATTTGTTAACCCTTCCACTTTTTTTTTCCTATTTCAACAAATTCTATGAAAATTGTTTGGATAAAAGTGGTCAAGTAATGGGCAACTAATATAAGATAATATGATTCTGATAGACATTTAAAAAATATCAGTCCTCCTCTGTGTCCTGAATTCTTTTTTTTTCTTTTTCACTTCAGTTTCATTATGGCAAATTTAACTTTGGATGTCAAAGTTCCACTTAATGGTTTTATTAACATTTTTTGAAGTTGAGTCTAGCACTAAGGTTTCCTTTTCTATTAGTAAATCAGTCACTTGTCAGTACTGTCATCGCCTTTGCCTTGGAACCCCAACTGGTAATCTTTCTCCTCAGTTAGAGCTTACCCATACAAACACTCGACTCAGAAAGTTGTTATAACTGAAGAAATGAAAACCTCTGAAACATGTTTTGGTAGTAAAGAACGCCTGTTTCAGCACTGCGGTCACTGAAGGGTGGAGTGCTCAGTGGCCAAGTATTGATGGACCTGTCTAACATTGCACTACAAATTATAAATCCGTGCTCACTGAAAAGGTAATCAGCCAGTTAGGGCCCATTTCATGTCCCTAGATTTAATGCATTGTGAGTTAGAAGTCACTCCTTCTTGTTAGGCTTTATTTCAAATTATCTGAGAGAGATTTATAATAGCCCCCCAAAGTTTGTGTTCTTCCCTGCCCCGCCCCCCCCCCCCCCCCCCCAAGGTATTAGGTCATTGGGTAATGACGCTTGGCATGTCATTAAAAATTATCCTCTACAGACGATGCAAAAAAGATTTACAGGTTTCAATTTATAGTTTACCGTTGACGTGGTAATTGAAAATAAGTTATGACTGGAAGAGAGGTTAACATCATATTTTAGAATGCAAGGCGTCTGCAGCTTCAAACAATCTGTAGAAAGAATCTGAGAACCAAAAGAAAAAAAAATTTTTTTCTATCCCAGGACATGAATTGGCCAACATATTTTAACTAAGACTATAAGCTCTGGAGATGCCATACTTTCTCAGGGCTGCGATGGCTTGTGAAGTAATTCTAGTGGTTCCATCCCATGTTGCTTAAACAAGTATCCCATAAATGTAGATCAGCGTGCTCAAATAATACCTTATGATTTTTTTTCCAGTTATGTTTCATACACTTCTGGCTTTGTTCCATCATTCTTGCTTTTTTATTTTTTTGTTTATGGCTATTAGCTATTCCTGTGTAGTACTTGATGTTAGTTGTCCAAAAATTACAATTCTGTACCTGTTAGTCTGTTGAAGACCAGATCTTAGATCCTCCTGGATTTTCACTAATCAGGCAAGGTGGGAATTTGTTTATGTCAAGATTTTTATTTAAAAATTTATTTTAGTATTGATTTACAATATTGCATCACAGACCAAAGGAAATGGTAGTTCAGAGTTCCAGGGTAAAGTGTTTTTCGTCATACACTTCATCCGCATACAGTAGTACATGAGTAAATATTTCCCTTTTTAATTTGAAACTCTCTACATGAGATATAAACGGGAAATGGGCATTTGTTAATTAAGCTGCAGTAAGTGCAAATTTCAGTGCCATTACAAGCTGCCTTTTTAGAAACCATGACAATGACATTAAGAATTTGCTAAACAAAATCTGCTCCTGTATGTCATGCAGTTTACATCCTATTTACTATTAAAAAATTGTTGGCACAGACAGAAGACATTTTGTTAAAAACAGAATAAATAAACAGAATTTTCTTGGTCTGAAATCAGCTGCTTTCAGAAGTGTAGTTTTAGATGGAAAAAGAAGAGGAGTCATAAATTCTTTTTACTTTTTCATGCCTGTTTTTAATGAACTGGTGCTTGTAACATCAGGTGTTACAATTTCATGGAGCAGCAGCTCTTGTTATGTGAACATGCATCTTCATCAGAGAGCTACTTCCTAACCACATGAAAATACAGATCTGTTCATGAAGGAACACTCACAAGGAGCCATTTATAAAAGTCTCCTACAAAAGAATGGGGGATCTTGGTTTTGGGTCCCTGTCTGCCTCTCAGAGATGGAAACGTTAATTTTTGCTCCCCAGAAGAGTGACCTGGGGTAATCTCTGCCCGTGGTGTGGCAACTGGTCATCTTTCAGTAAATAACACGGTGAGGAAACATGCAGCCAGAAGAAGAGCAGGAGCTGTTTTGATCCTGTTGTATGGAGTCTGGGACACTTACTTGAATGGCAGTATGTATCCTACAGAAAAGGTGTTTGGATTAAAAAGTAAGAATAAAATAAAATCCAGAGACAATACCAAATCCCCGAAGGCTGAAAACTGCACGTTACTAATCAGCTATGAACAGCTTCTTGTTTTCAAGCTGATGTAAAACTTCCCATACTTAATCCATATCCTGTAGGCTGTTCGTTATGTTATTTCAGCTATGTGTTAGTTTTATACCAGGAATTCTTCTGCAGTCTTTCAACCCCAAGCTGACTTTTTTTTTTTCTTGCTGAAAAGACACACGTTACAGCTATCTAATAAATGACATAGTCTAAAACCACTCCATTAAGGGAGGAAAAAATGCAAACAATGTGAGAAATCTCATCTATCTCTTGTATAGAAAGATGATTATGATGATGTGTGAGGTTTTCTTGGTGGAAAATACAAATTAATGCAGGTCATTGATTTTAAAAACCACTATCCTTTGCTAGACAAGGAGATTTTGTAGGCAGTCTAACATATTCGCGGAGGAGCAGAGCCGTATGTCACTGCAGCAGGGTTGTCCTTTGGCTTGAATAAAGTGAGAATGTGAAAGATTTTATTGCTGGTCGTAATCAAGATGAAACAGAATCATCCACAATATCAGTGTGGGAGATGCTGCAGTTCAAGTGACAACAATTTTATGGGGGGAAAGATTGATTGATTTGTACTTGTTTACCGGCTGTACCCATGTGTGCGCTGGGTACAGGGCTGTACCCGTGCTCTGAAGGGGTGTCTGGGCGTTGGGAGCTGAACGGCACACTGAGAGGAGTCTTGGAAACGTCTTACACCATTGCACTTGAAGAAATGGTGAATAGTACTAATTAGCGGCCATTTTTATGGAAAGTGGAAGAGAATCAGAGCAGGGGTTTATCTACTCATGATTTCATGGTTTGCTTTTAATGTCTGTGCTAACCAAAGAAGTGGTCAACAAATGCAGCTGATTCTACAAGATCATTTAGATTGGATATTGTGATATATAAATGGGATATTGTGACCTGAACTACTCCTTGCAGCAGCTTTGGTGGGGGGGGACAGGGTCCCCCAAAGCCAGCAGCATGCTCTTCTTTCAGCTGGACTGCAGGAAACCATTCTGCAGGCCTCCTGGGCTCAGTGTTGTTCCTCCACATCTTGCCACTCTGTCCTCATGGTATCAGAGCAGAGTCTGACTGTGACCTGACACCTTTTCTCCTTGACGTAGCCTGAGATGTGCTGGAGTGTGAAGGGAATGCAATTATATGGTTCTAAACTAAAAGAGGGGAGATTTACATTAGAGGTTAGGAGGAAATTCTTCACTCAGAGGGTGGTGAGGCACTGGAAGAGGTTGCCCAGAGAAGTTGTGGATGCCCCAGCCCTGGAGGTGTTCAAGGCCAGGCTGGATGAGGTCTAGTGGGAGGTGTCCCTGCCCATGGCAGAGGGTTGGGACTAAATGGTCTTTAAGGTCCCTTCCAACCCAAGCCATTCTGTGATTCTTTTTTCAAATTGAGTATGGGAATACTGAAAGGATACTGCATGGGGAGATGCCTCAGGACTGCAGAATGAGGAGGGACCCAAATGAGTCTAAGAGAGGGAGAAGGAAGTGAGGGAAATCCCAAAGGTGGTAGCAGACTGTGGAAGGTGGGGGTTCACCTGACTGGGTAAAGAATTCATTTCTGTTGGCTCTTGGAATAGCTCGTATATCATCTTTTGCAGCAGCCAGTTGGGTCAAAAGCACAGAAATAGCTTAGCCTGCCAGGTACCTACACAGAAAACTTGGGCGTTGTTTCTATTGACACCCCTTATACTTCAACTTCCATCCCCCAAGCTGTGGCTAACCCAAATTAATATTCATCTCAAATTAATATTCATCTCAAATATTTGTTCTTTAGGTTCATAGGAGTCATCCACACGTCCTACAGTGCTATGTTTTCTAGCAGTCAGCTGTCTGAATATATTAGTAGTTCAGCAGTTTCTAAAAGTTTATGTATGACTAAGAGATGTGTAATGTTTTAGTAAAAGTACAATTCGCTAACAATTTAGAAGAGAAATCAGTAAAAGTTAATAGTTAATGAGACTAATGGAATTTACATGTTATTTCTAAATATATACCATTTGCTGTAGGCATTCTTTGCTTTCTATACTATTTTATATTTGAATCAATCTATAGTAGTTTAAAATATATAGAATATGACTTTATTTTTATATTTTCAAAGTAATACTTATTCTTAAAATGGGAAACTTGCCTTGGGGTGGGAGGTGGGGTGGGGAAAAGTGCAATCCTATTGGGAAAGAATAGAATTAGGGACATTCTCTGTAATTTATTCCATGAGTAACTATCTGCTTGCTTGCATCAAGGGTGCTTGTATAAGGAAGAGGCTAGAAGTCTTGATTTACTTGAGCAGTGAGTTAGCTTCAGTGCCAGAGCTCTCGAAGGTCATATCCAGGATGGAGAGACATAAGGGGATGAAAGTTTATTTTCCTGAATCTTTTTTTTTGATCTCTGATGATCTTAATCTCAGAGAATATCAAGCATGAAAAAATAGTAAACTAAATTCCGTTGGTCTAAAGTAAGAGTTTATGAAAGAATGTGTTAAAAAAGGCTGTAAGGTACAACACTTGCATGGACATCCTTTTTGGTCTGCAGGTGTCCCTTAATGGGATGATGTGTTTTTTTTATTTTAATAACCCTCGCCTGGTGTTTCTGAGTAGTTGATTTTGTCACCAGTGCCTGAATAAAGCAGGCATAGTGGGTTAAAATGCCTGCCTACTTCTGTTAATCACCGTGCCTGCTTAAGCAGGTTTAGTCTGTTGCCACCTTGCCCTAACCAGCAGTGGTTCAGCAGTAACTGGATGAATTAGCTAATCTCTAAATCCCATTAGTGTTTGTTTTGTTCTGTGCAGTTGCTGGGATGCTGAGGTGCTGGTGGTGCGGGGCTGTCAGCCGGACAGGCTCGCTTGACAGCCCCGTGATGTCGGGGCTGTGATAGAAGCTACTGCAAAGGGCAGCATGAGTGGAGCAATGGAATCGGTGATTCTGCAAAAAAATGTCATTACTTAAGCAGCAGCGTGCTCTGTCAGGGGTTGATGCCAATGTGATGTGTGGAGCTGTGGATGGATGCCATAATGGCAACTCTATCTATATTACAGGGTAATTCCTAATGAATAGATAAAGCCAGATGCCATGCTCTACTCCAGAACTATCTAATAGCCTTCTTCCTATTTCCATCATTATTTCAGTGGCAGACAATGTGAAGCTGGTAAGCAAGAACATTAGAGGTGAATTCAGTATGCTAAGTTTTAGTCTCTTAAATCCACCTGATTACTCTGAGGTGAGCCTGAGTAACAAAAACATGGCTTAGAAAGTAGCTTTTAGTAGTGGATTTCAAATACTTGATGTGTGTTCTTTTTGTGGTCCTGTGAGATAATTGAATTATCAGATACAGCAGCATTATGTATGACACAAAGGAAATCCAAAGAAATTGTCATGTCTGAGCTCAGTCTGGGGGAACTAGAAATACTAGTTAATTTGCCTTATATTCAACCATGTACACTTTCCTTCTGAAATTAGTTGTCAGAGAATGAAAGAGAATCATTGAAATCGGTGTGCAATAATACTATGGGGTGTGGAAGTCTAATGGATTCAGGACTGCTTTTGGAAACAGACAATAGAGGTGGCAAGGAAATTCATAGGTGCAGAAGATTCAGAGAATTTGATGGAGCTGGCAGATACCAAAGAGAAAAAAAGAAATATTAAGATTTATAGAAGTAATTCAGATGGCAAAGTTTTGCAATACTTACGCGAACACTTTGAACTTTGCAAATCTTTGCTGTTTAGAATGATTCATTGTCAGCTGCAAGTGGCAGCAGTGACTGATATTTTATCATTTATCATTACCATTTTATCATAGTAAGTGTTCTCTTAGTAAGACCACTGTTCTGTCAGGAAACTGTTTATTGGTTTTCTAATGTCTTATCAGTAAGATGTTGAAACGCAGTTCTTTTTTTTGTGACATGCCACCTGTCTTACAAAAACAGTTCACGTGTACCTACCTGTAAGCAACATAAACATGGTCAAATGTGATATGTAGTCTTAAACGAAATGTGTATTGAGATGCTGTCCTGCTATATGAAAGGAGTTTAAAATGATGTTTGTGTTTTGCATGTGTGTACATGTGACGTAACTTATATAAGTTTTGAAAACTCATATGCTGTTACCTTGAATGATAATAAAATATTGCCTCAGGCATGGCCTCAGCAGATGCAGCTTGTGCCAGTCAGTCTTTGTGCTGTTTTTGCCGGTATCTTCTTTCCCAATCATAAACCTCCTTTGAGACTCTTGGCTGTGCTCTCTGGCTTCCAGACACTCCCTCCCTACTATCTTTGGTGTCTTTATGAGCACAAGCAGACAGCCTGGCCATTTGGATGAATCTCTACCTTTTTCTCTTCCTTGCTCTGGTCAGAAGTATTGCTGATGTGCAAGTAGCACTTGTTGTTCTCTGAGCGATGTGGATGGATTGTCTGGGCTTGGTGTGTCGGGGCTGATGCCAAAAGGATAATGTGGGCTCACCTTTCTACCAAGACCCACTTGAGGGTTGTGTCCTGCATGGCTGGGGAAGCCTGGTGAGTGTTGGGATAGAGAGCTGGCAGGCTGCCTGTGAGGCTGTATTTGCTTTGCTTGTTTGTCAGACGCGATGGGCCTTCTGTGAAAAGAGGCTGCTGAAGCTGGTAGTGGAGCCCAGACTTTGTGGTCGTTAGGGATTTGCAGTGTTGCCAGAGATCTCTAGTGCCCTGATACTCTTCCTTTCCCTCAGTATGGAAAGGGCTGGCTGCTGAGCTAGGTGTTCCTTGTAGAAATGTCTTGTCCTTGGCATGTACCTCTGCTTTCATGCCAGGAATACCCTGGGTCCAGCTGAAGTAATCTTCTTGTTGGCATTGGGAAGACCTGGGTGTATTCCAGAACCAGTGTCTCCTCTGCCACTTAGAACTGCTGGCAGGGTGGCAGGAGGGAGGAAGATGTTCACCCAGGCTTTCAGCTCCTGGATTGAAAGGAGAGAAGGCGGAATAAGATTGATCTATTGCAATGCATTATGTCTTCTTCTTGGCCAGAGGCTTGTCAGTGTTGGCCAGACAGTTTGCATGTGACCTTTGTGCAAATGGAAAGTGGTGTGCCAGAGACCACGTTGTAAGCACGTCTCATATCCTAACCTCAACAATCTGTGAGCAAAGAGCTAAAATGATATTGGGATTTAAACCCAAATTAGAGTGTATCCTGTCCATCCCACAGTTCTCTACCCACTAAGGGTCTCCTCCAATGATCAGAAAATCCAGAAGCAGGAGCATGGTTGCCATCTTTCCTCCTACTCAGCAAAATAGCATCAGGGAAGGTTCTCATGAGACCCCACCTGGAGCCCTGCGTTCAGCTCTGCGGCCCCCAGCACCAGAAGGACAGGGATCTGTTGGAGTGGGTCCAGAGGAGAGCCATGAGGATCATCAGAGGGCTGGAGCATCTCTGTTATGAAGACATCCTGAGGGAGTTGGGGTTGTTCAGCCTGGAGAAGAGAAGGCTCTAGGGAGACCTTCCAGTGGCCTGACAATACCTAAAGGGGGCTGCAGGAGAGATGGGGAGGGACTCTTGGTCAGGGGGTGTGGTGCTAGGACCAGTGGGAATGGCTTTAAACTGGAAGAGGGTAGGTTTAGATTAGATGTTAGGAGGAAATTCTTCACTCAGAAGGTGGTGAGGCCCTGGCACATGTTGCCCAAAGAAGCTGCGTCTGCCCCATCCTTGGCAGGGCCCAAGGCCAGGCTGGATGGGGCTGGGGGCAGCCTGGGCTGGTGGGAGGGGTCCCTGCCCATGACAGGGGTTGGAATTAGACGGGCTTTAAAGTCCCTTCCAATCCAAACCATTTTACACTTCTCCTGACCCGGTAGAGGCCCAGGCTCAGAGCACACTTCTGGGTAAAATCTGACTGCCATGTAGGACAGGGTGCGTATTGGTTGTATAAGGTGGCTGGAAGCATGGATTTGGGCACTGGGGTTCCCCCATGCTGTGACTGTGCCGCTGGAGTGAGGCATCTTGCAACCATGGGTGATCCCTGCCAGGCTTTGTGAAATCCTCCTGTGACTGGGGGTGTGCCCACAGCACGAGGCCGATGCAGCCCTGTGGATATTTCCCCAGGCCCTTTCAGTTAAGAACAGAGCAGAAGTGCCATATATAAAAACAAGCTAAAACCCCCTTTAAATGACTTGCTGAATGTGATTTGGAGCGTAATTTGGACCAAAACTCTTAATTACTGATAGCGTCTGTGAATCATGATGTCACTTGGCCAGTTCTGATCCTTCTTCCCTTCTCCCATACACATACAGGTTTATTTTGCTGTGCTAATCACAGATGCGGAAATAAGGAAGGTTCCATTTTTAGACAGTCCAGGGGAATACAGCATTCACATCCAGGAGTATAGCTTGAACAGCCAAATTTTTTTTTAAAGGAGAAATTACAGCAGTGTGCGCTATCTGGAAAACGCACAATTAAAATGACTTATTCTGTAATAAACATGTATATAGCATAATAGTTATCTTGTGTGTGATGAGAGTATTGTCTGGGGAGTAGTTGCAGCGGCAGAACTACCCTGTTTGCTTTGCAGTTCTCTGCTGACCTGCTTATTAGGTGACATTCTCATTAAACAAGATGAATTTATATGCAAGGTGTTTAGGGGGAATATCGTTGTTGAGGGTCTGTCAGCACTTTTGTTTTAAATGTTTTATGAATATAGGCAAACTGTATTTTAAGCAAGTGCTCATCCTTAGTCAGTAATATGAACAACGTGGCGTGTTTTATTTGCAGTTTTATATGAGAAATTGTTACAGATAAAATCAGGAAAAACCCTAGAAGTGCTAGAATACATCAATTTTATCTATAATTAAAATATTTTACTTTTCAATTATGCATGACTTCAGTTTATAATATTTTCCTATGTAGTAGTAAGGGGAAATGAAATATTTCAGTACAATGCGATGTTTTGCATTATGACATAATGACTTGGTGTGTTTAATTTCAATTTTTTATTATAATACTACACTTGTTGAAAGGAAATCATTTTAGCAGTACTGTTGTATTGAAGAAATCTTTTAATGTGGAGAGAAAATTCTTAACTTCCTATGAAATTTAAATAGCTAAGTCAGTTCTCCCTCAGAATGAATTTCCCTCTCCTCCTGTTCCCTCTCTTAGTCCCTCCTTGAGTTCTCTGACCTTTTGTTTTCCTGCATTAATGCAGCTCTCTCTCTTGACTCCCCATCGGCCTCTTTCTCTTGTAACCTGTGGAGGCAGGCATCCTTTAGAAGCAAACACAAGAGCGGATCATACAGGAGCCACAGCTAGATATCCAAATACACCCTGTGAATGTCACCAAAGGGTGATGATAGGGCCAATCAGAAAGTAATATTAATAGTCTGGGACATTGTGGTAAATCTTAAAATTTTGCAAGGAAAGGGAATTTTAAAGCTTAAGTTTTATAAAACATTTTTTTTTTTTTCCCGATAGAATACCAGCCTGTCAGAAGGCTGTGGAGCTGAGCCCTTAAAGCCAGGATTGCTGTAGTATAACTGCAGTCCGTCTAGGCTTAAGTGTTATCATTCGGTGGTAGCTGGAGCAGTGGTAGGTTCTTGTATTACATGAGATGCTTGGTGGTTATGCATACAGTATAGCTAGGGAAGCCTGTCACTAAAATGCTTGCACACCTTAGGAAGCCTGTAGATGGTTTCATCGTAGTACTGATGTGTTATTTATCAGTAAGTCAACGTAAGTAGGTGTAAATTACTTTAATGTAACATTGTGCTGACCCTGCTTATATCATAGATGAGCAGATGGCATGGCAAACACTTTGTACATATGCCAGAGAAAGGCAGTGAGACCGAAAAGTAAACCTTAGGCTGAAAATCCTGGGTGTGATGAGCTCACTGCTACCATCTCTGGGCAAGCCGGCTGGAGAACAGCCCAGGTATTGTGACTGTGTGGTGCTTTTCCTTGGGGCTGGGGTGGGCATGGGAAATCCTGGAGAAGACACAGGCTTTCAGGCTCGCCAAAGGAGTTGGATTGCAAAGCTGATGTTGAGCCATGGCTGCTGTATACCGTGGAGAGGAGGATATTAATGACCTCCTCGTCACTGGGTTGCAAGTGCAACAGGAGGACTGGATTCCAGAGGGTTACAGGTTATTTCGGCTCTGCTCTCTTTTAGCACTCTTCCTTGTGTCTGCATTAAGTTGGATTTGGGAAAGCCAGGGAACGTGCTGCTGCATGGGGAAGGCTTGTTCATCTAGCTGCCATGTTGCAGCAACTGGCTGTTCAGGTTTCTGGGTAAGGATTCAAGCTGGTGCTTTTTGGTAGCAGTGTGCAGTACAAAATGTCAGAATGTAGTAGTTTGACGAGCAGTCACTTGCTACCAGAGCACAAATATAATACAGAAATAGGAAATTTAATTTGTAGTGACACATTTTGTAATGGAACAGGTTTCTGGAGTACCTCTGCATGGTTATAAAAAAAAAAAATAAATAAAATTGTTCAGGTATACGTCAGCATGAAGTTATAGCAGGTATGTGTTGTATAGTATAGTATGTGCCATAATCATCAGGGGCCCAATTCGATCACATACAGAACTGCAGGAGAATATTTCTGCGAAGGCTATGGGAGCTGTAATGACAGCTTATACATGCTCATTTGTGGCCGGGTCTAACTCCTATAGCTTACATACTATAGTGAAAACCCATAAGGAAATACTCTTAAATTCAGAGAAGTTTTGAGCATGAAATCAGTTTGCACCCTCTGCAGCCACAGACTGCGATGCCCAGTGGTGGACTTCAACTGCAGTCTGGATGTGAAAGTCTTCTATAGGGATAAGATAATCTTATCCATAGGAATAAGATGCTCTGTGCCATAACATAGAGGAACAAAGGACTGGTTTAAGGTGGTAACCTCTATAATTTTCATTCTTTTAGTGTTTGACTTTGCACGCAGAATTCTTAGGGGCAATGCTGTGTTTCTGCGAGATGCTTTGAAAAGCAACAGCAATCAAATTACCCTCTATATAATAAATGCTTTAATTTGAAGTGCTTGTTCTTTTGGCAAAATAACACTTTTGAACTACATGTAAATGCCTCCAAGGTGTTGTTTCTATCTTAGTTCCTGACTTGCTGCATAAATGTCCATGCCCCCAAGGGTTATAACTCAGTTAATCACCGAAGCACGTGGTTTCTGTTTGCTGGAAAGGGTGGGAAGAAGCACGCTGAGAAGCAAACACCTCTGTTTTGATTTATCAGAATTCCTTGGGCTGCAGCTGAAGACGCCTATTGGAACTGCAGTGCTTTCCATGCCATGACCCACGCATCAAATACAGATTCTAACACTGTGCTTGAAGTGCTTGTTTTTGTTTCCTTGCCTATGTTGCTAATACATTAATTAAAACAGATACACCTCAATGTGTAATAATTACTTAGTAAGACATCTTCTTTTGTGCCTTTTATCAATTCTCATGCAGGTATTTCCCTTTGAAGTCAAAGAATTTTCAATTGGGGAGACTATATTGTCAGTTAATCATTCAGCCAGCGACAGTTAACGCAGATGGTAAAATTAGATGTTGGTGAAAGTATTCATACTGTCACAGCTGCACAATACATGTAGAATTGGAGTTTTAAATACAATAATTTGATTAGTTCCTGTTACTGGTTCACAATAAAATAATAAAAAAAAGCAATACAATAGTTGTGGGAATATGCCTCTCATGTGTTGCGTGTTGTAGATTTGTACTACCCAATATCATCAGTTATGTAGTTTGAAAAACTTGTACTGAAATATCTTCCAGGTGGTTTCACATATGAAACAAAATGGATGCATACACACACAAATATGACATAGTCTGTGCTGCATTCAACAGACAGTAAGAGATGAGCGTAGATATATATTCACAGAATCAGAGAATGGTTGGGATTGGAAGGGACCTCTTGAGAACAACTTGTCCAAACCTGCTGCTCATGCAGGGCCACCTAGGAACGTGTCCAGGTGGCTTTTGAACATCTCCAAGGAGTTTCTTGCCCTCTCGGGGCAACCTGTGCCAGTGCTCAGTCACCTGCACAGTAAAGAACTGCTTCCTGGTGTTCAGATGGAGCCTCATTCCAGTTTGTGCCCATTGCCTCTTCTCCTGGCCCTGGCTGCCACTAAGGAGAGCCTGGCTCCATCCCCTCTGCACCCTCACTTCAGGTATTTATAGACTTTGATAAGATCTTTCCTAAGCCTCCTCTTGCCCAGGCTGAACAGTCCCAGCTCTCTCATCCTCTCCCCACAGGAGAGATGCTCCAGCCCCTGCATCAGCTTTGTGGCCTTTTGCTGGACTTTCTCCAGTGTGTCCATGCCTCACTTGTACTGGGGAGCCCAGAACTGGACACAATACTCCAGATGCAGTCTCACCAGGAAATCATTCATTAAATGATTTTCTTTAATTTTATCTCTTCTTCTTGGTACTCAGCTAGTGATATATAATTTCCTTTCTGTAACTTTAATGTCCTTGGTGCCTTAACAGCTGCTCTGATTTGGACCAAGTCTACAGTAGTAACTGTAAAAAAAAAAAAAAAAATTACTCTTCTGCAGTGGAGAGTGGCAATGTTTTTCTTCTCATTGATCTCCTACCATTTAGACCCTAATGAGACGTGTGGTACTAATGATTGTTGGATGCTTTTCTTAATTTTCAGAGGCTCATAGTTTGAAGCAAAAACACCTTATAAGAGAATGTGCTTTTTTTTTTTATTTTAAGATAAAAAGTGTATAATGTTTAGAAGTGGGTTTGACATGAGATTATTGCATTGTATATGAATGAGAAAACTGTAGAGTAGGAACGAGTTGCACTTTCACTGTGAATAATCTACCTTTGTGCAGTCTGGTAAATACCTTAACTGAAAAAGTCTATTGGACCAGTCCATCTGGGATCCATTTAGTTTAAGACGGAGAAAGACATTGTGCTAAGGATACAGCTACTTATATGACAAATGCAGATGTAATTTTTTTTTCCCTTTAAAGGGAAGTTAGAGTAATAATTTTCATAGAACCATATAAACAATTAATTCCCTGTCCATTTCATTTTTTAAGTGATATAATTTTGACCTGAGGAAATGATACACAGTGTATGTACGTGTAGGAAATTTCTCCTTTTTTGAAATAAGTTTTCAGCAAAGACTCAGATTAAGCAGTTTGCCAAAATTCTGGGAGTACTGGGAACACTAATTTCAGACTTTTCTTTAAATTTCACTCCCTATTTTCCTTTGCAAAATTAATGCCCTAAGTGAAGTTTGCAACATATGAAACATTATTTTAATTTGTTTTGTATAAGAATGAAGCTGACCATACAGGTCTTGAAATCAGAGTCTGTGCAGCTGCATAATGCTTGACCTAACTTGGTCTTCTCAGAGGTGAATTTTAGGGTGCAATTTGCTGTGGTTGAACCAACCACGTCTTGTCTCTTCTCCCTTCTCAACCACGAGTCCCTGCTGCTTTCCCTGTGTCAGATCTGGGGGTTTCTCTGGTTTCAGAGCCCTTGTTTCAGATCTGCTTGGGTATCAGGAAGTCTTCGTGGTGGGCTACTCCCTCCCAGACTGTTAGAGTGGGTGCTGGAGAAGACTGATGATGTTTCAGTTTGTCTGGCCCTCACTGAAGTGTCTCTGTGCCATAGTCTCTGCTTCTACAATTTTGCAACCTAATTTGCAATAATGAAGTTCAATAAATTTACCTGTCATGTGCATTGTGGTTCAGGTGTTGCCAGGGGAAAGGTGGACTTTTGAAGTGGTCTCTTTTCTCCCTTTAGAAACAAACTGGTGTACACAAATAGAAAGTCAAAATGGAATAATTCCATTTTATTCAGAGGTTGTAATTAAAAGAGACTCGAGCAATAAATCAATTGTCTACCCTCTTTTATTAAAGAGGTTTTGCACTGGGTTGCAGATTCTTCAGAGTAAATTAGTCTTTTTAGTGATAGCATTAAGGAATAATTAGCAGTGCTATTAAAAAAAAGTCTTTATTTTCTATAGCTAAAGATAAATTTTTCTAAATGAATTCATAAAATCAGTTTTACAAATGGAAGATATGTATAAAAATAGGCACTGTTATGAATAAGTTTTATTAAGAAATAGATTTTTTTTTTCTTTAGATTTGTGGTTAGGCACCCAAAAAGGAAGATATCAGAAATTCTTCAACTTATAAGGCCTCCCAGGACTAGAAAATGACTGTGCAATGTGTGCTAGCCATGTAATGGTTGCTGGACTTATGGCACTGCTTTGAAAGCTTCACAGGGCTTCCAATCTCCAAAAGCCCATCCTGATTTTAAAGATGTTATCCAAAGGTGTAATTAAATTGCATAACTGTGTTGGTGTGGTTGCCTCACTGTGAGGTATGCTGGGTAGGAGGTATGCAGCTATTTCGCAGAATACTTCAATTTTGCAATGAAAATTGCAAGTTTCAAGGGAAAGGGTTGCTTCCTGGTGGTGGAAGGAAGCACAGGTGCACAATATCATAATTAAATTTAGCAAGCTTTGCATATTGAATGACCAGGTGTGGGGAAAAAATGAACAAATATATAATCTCCATGTAGATACAAAATAATGTTATATGCATGTATATAAAAAGAAAGAAATTCTCATTAAGGTAAAAGCTTAAATTATAAAATCCTCTTTAATTTCTTGATTTGTCCTGCCTTTTCCAGTGAATTAGGCTCCCATATTGTGGCTTTTTTTCTTTCTGAACATAAAGCAAAAAGCTCAGTTTCATGAAGAACTCAAGAGGGCAGGAATGATGCTGAGCTAGAGCTTAGTTCTGCTTTACTGATAATAGAGCTGAGATTTAAAAACAAATCTACAAAATGTAATTGCAAAATCTTTAACCAAGCAGCATGCAGAACATCTGCAATGGAATTGGCACCTAAATTAAAGCTAAGCATTAGTTTAAGTTCTCAGGAAGCAAATTAGGAAGCTAACTAGTTCTGTAATTGCAAGAGGGATTGTAATGAACAGAAAGCTGGACATGGGAGGGCTTTTTCACGTTCTTTTCTTTTTTTTTTTTTATCAATAGTCAACAGTTGTAAATATGCTAACTTTCAAGAATGGTGTGTGTTTATGTAAATGAAGAATCAAAACATTTTGCACACTCATATGTTTTCACTATTCACACTGCAGCAAGGAGCTTCAGTCATGTAGTAGATGCAATCCAGGCAGAAAGAAATGGGCTTCCTTGTATGCTTTTAGTGGACACAGAAAACAGAAAGAGACAAAAAGGAGCTATGATGATGTGGAAAGTATAAACAAAACGAAACAGTAATAACATAATATCAGAAATATTGAATACATTGATGTGAATATACAACTATTATGTGGGTCTCTACAGCTTTCGCTGATTCTTTTAATGCTTCCTTAATATATTTATATTAAATTTTAATTAAATTAGCTTAAGTTAAAATACTAATTACATTATTTAAATGTATTAATAAAATTAAATATATTTTTCTAGTTGTGCTGAATGTGATTATCCATTCATGCTCTGCTTCCTTCCCAGATCACCTCTGAAGGGAAAAAAGCATCTGTAATGTCACCATTATTATTAAGGGAATAATAATTTCTTAAGAAATTAAAGGGCATGAATCTAGTATTACCATTGGAAAAAAATTTAGCCATGGTGTAGTTCATTAACAAATGGATAAGTACGTGCATTGTTTAAATAATAGCAGAAACAGAAGATTTTAAGTAAAGCTAGCAAAGCGAGTAGGAATATGGCTTGGTTTACTTAATCTTGATCTCAGTCAGAATTAATGCAGAGCTGGAGTAGGATACCCTTAAAAAAGGGTTTTAAAACATAATATGCTAAATGCTAGTTAATATAGCTATATGTGAAGAAGGTCTTTCATAACAACAAAGAAGTTAATCTTTGAAAGTAATTACATTTAGCTGATAAAGTTGAATTGCATGTGGAGGGTACTGAGTTTTGTAGAGACTTTGAGCTCTATAACACTTCGAACAAAAATTTAGTAGTAAACATGTTTATTGCACATTAACGGAATAAAAACTGGATTGTTGACCAACGTTAACCCTGACCAATGTTAGTCCTGGACTGGATTTTAAAGTAGGGTTCAGTTCTATTTGATTACAAATGATTGGAAAGAACTTATATAATTGCTTTCCTAAAAATAAATTATTGAAAATCCCATGAGGAGTGGGAGGAATGGTTTGTGACAAGGGCACGACTGCTTTTGTGCTTGCTAGCAAAAATAGTTCTGTTACATCCAAATGTAAACTTGCACTTCCAGAACAGAGGAAAAGGTGCCATGCAAAACAGGGAGGGACCGTCTCCCAAGCAGTAACTCAGTAGTGGATATGACTGAAAAACAACCTGACGTGGGTTTTCACTCTGTTATTATGGCAAAAGAAGGTTAATATAATTCCTGCTGTGAGAGCAAAGTGTAACTGGGGGCGTGTGTTTTTTCTCTTTTTCTATAACTTTCATCAAGTCTAATGATAAGGTCAGCATGAGAATACTGCATAAAACTGTCATGCCAGTGTACAAAATTATTGCCCAAAATTGAATGGGAAAATAAGAGAGGTACTGAAATGATTTTTAAGTTCGAGAAAATGTTAAGGCACACAGGGCTCAATTTGTTCAATTCTCAAAGATTATTGTGAGATTACATGACTACAATGTGATAGTATTTTAATGCTTGGCAAATACTGTGCACTAGGACCTCTTCAGACATGAAGACATTCTTAATTTAGTTGGTGGGCAAAATTAGACAGTGGGCATTAATGTTATTTGTCACTTGTCTTCAAATAAGTCTTTTTAAAATTACTTTTTTTTTAATATGCTTTTTTTAGTTGGATATGTTTTTCTGCAGCGTTGGATAGTTGTTATGAACAGAGGGTTGAAGTGGAAGACTGAGAGGTATGAAGAGTTCAATCAAATGCCCTGATGTGCTATCTTTTGGCCTCAACTCTAGTTATTCAACTTTTATAAAGCAATGGAACAGTTTGGATCACTTGGTAGATCAATGTATAGGACCACACAGAGCAATTCAGGGATGGAGGTTACTCTAAATGTACTAAGGGACACTTGGAATATAATTTGGGAACCAGAAAAATCATGCTTTGCACAGTTTTCTGGCCTGCAAACTACTGTGGGGATACAGCTTGTTATGATGACGGAGTTCCAGCAATTGCTAACATTTTTAACATGGCATTAAGCAGCTCCGACCAGCTCAGATCTAACCAACCTAGCTTCTAGGGTAGGGACTCTTATATTAATCAGAAGGTTGCTATTACTAGCAGTGCTGCACTTATTAATAATAACAGCAACAAAATTTTCATTAAAATGTCCCTCCCAAGCAGAGAAGGTTTGAGAGAGAGAATTTGATCCTGGATCACTTTCTAAATGAATCCTTAGTTCAGTGTTTGCTTTGTAGGGGACGTTTCTTTCATGGCCAAGAGTCTATTGCCTCACTTCTGGAGGCCTTCTAGTCAGGTTTCTTAATTAATCTTTTCTCATTTAATTTTGTCTCAGAATAATTTATTTCATTTTTTTTTAGACCTTTTACCATGTGTGTTTTATATGGTAACTATTCATTGTCTGGTCTATCCAATTGCACTTCTTTTTGAAAAGAAATTGGCCCTAAAGAGAAAGTTCTTCCAGAATACCTGTGTTATCAGCAAGGTGCAATCTGACATTCAAATGTGAAAAACATCTTTTCTACCAGTTAATGGTGGTGTCCCTATGCTTAATTCCACTGTAAAACTACTGACTGACTTGTTGGATTTTTTCCATTAGGTCCAATGGGTGAACTGTGCTCTTTTTTTCCCTTCGAGTACTGTACATGGACTTAAGTTTGTACTGCACGTTTGATGACAATTATGCCAATTTACTACTTAAATTAGTGATAGTTGAGGAGAGAGCGTGACACACAAAGAGAAGAAAGAGAACCTCTAAGTTGACGAGATCTGTCCCAGGCCTCACTCAAGTTGGAGCCTACCCAAAGCACTAAGAAAAGACCCAGTATATCTTTGGGATTGACTTGACTTCTTCGACCCAAAGGAGGATTGTGGTCAGTATCTTCACGTCAGTGTATGGAGTCCAAGGGATGAAGTCAGAGAAAGCTCTGCCTCAGAGAACTGCGGAGGGGGGTTCATCAGGCTTAGCCATCGATATGCCCAATTTGGGTGTCAGTCTCTGAGCTGGTTGCCCAAAGTTCCCCTTATACTTGAAAGTAAAATAGGCGTTTTTAGGTGGCAGCTAATTGGACACATTTTAGATCTTTGCTGTAGGTGAAGGTGAATCCTTGACTCCATCTCTACAAAAGGTGTGGATAAGATGTCTAGGTCAGCTCTGTATGTGAGACCTACTTTAACCACACAAATCCCATCCATGCTGTCTCAAACAATGGCCACTTTCTGGTACCAGCAGGCAAACCAAGAGAAGTGGCAGGGTACAAAGTAGCTAGTGCAGTCAGCGCTCCCCAGGATAACCATTATCCCCTTCCTTGGATTGTCTGAAAACGAAGTAAGTAGCTGTTGCCTTGCACCCTTCCATTCTTATCAAACTTCTACTGATGAAGGTCTTTAAAGAAAGTGTCAGCAGGAGCACCCACAAGTACAGCCTAGGATCTTATTAACTCCTTGGGGTGGCACGCTAATTACTGCACCGTGAAGACACGCTTTCCCTTTTTCTAATGACATTGTATAGGAAAGACAAGATTTACAGGGCTGGAAAAAGAGGACGAGGGAACAGAACTGTACCCTGGTGGATAAATTGTGATTGAGTCCTGTTCCCAAGATTATATCAAATTTTCACTGAATAGGTGCTTAAGGTACAATGTATTAACCTGTCTTGGGAGCAGAAGCTGGAATTGATAATTGTACTCTGCAACCTAATTGGACATTCGACTGGAAAGAGTCGTGCTTTTCCTTTTGTTCTCTTTCTGGCTTCATGCAGCTTTTCTATTCATTGGCATGGCTTCAACAAAAAGGAGAGGTGTCCCAGCCCCTCTCAAAGCCTAATAGATTGGGTCTCTCCTATGGCATAGCAGATACGGGACTGAGCCCTCTTCAGATTGAAGAACTTTTGATTTCTCACTGCCTGAGCAGAAGTGCTTCCCAGTAGGCTGTATATTTGTGTATTTGTATGTATCCACACATACCTGTAATTCCCTCAAATTTCCTACTAGCCAAGAGCTGCTTTTTAGAAAGATACCGAGTAGGGTATCTTCCATCTCACCTCACTTTGTGAGTATTTGGTCCAGTTGATGCTTTCAACACATGTAGTGGACTGGTCTCCTGGCTTGTTCCAAGATTGTTCCAGTTTGTTACCAAGATCAATAAGAGCGGGGATCATGTTTTTCAAACAGAAAAATACAGGGCTTTACTGGTATTTTTTGGATATTGGTTGGACTTTCATTTGTAGCCTGGCTCCTGGTGACTTAGTACTGAGGATTTATGCCAGCCTTCAGAAGCAGAGCTGCAATCACTTGTAGCCTTCAGGTCAATCAGGGAAACGCTTGTGCTGAGTCTACATAAGGATGTGTGTTGTGGTTTTGATTATTTGGTTTTTCATATTGGGGTATGCTGCAATCCTCAACCTGCCACGATACATAAAGTAAGTTTTGCATGATTTTTCCTAATGCATCCATGAGATGTGGATATTTAGTCTGAGCACTGCTGGTATGCAGCAAGTCACTGTTGTAGACTTCTGTAAGCATTCTGCAGTCTTTTGGAAGACTTATTTTCTTAAATCAGATTTAGACTGGGGCACATGATTTTGTAGCTATACCTAGAATATTGTAAATGGTGTTAGTCTGTGTAATATCGATTTCTGTGCTAATGAAAGTTTAGAGCAATTTAACAATTAAAATAGTCTCCATAAGGAGGAAGGGATCAGACTGTTTTTTATTCTCTTATTCCTGAGATTATTGATATCTTTTTGCAATACACTTTGCATTTTAACAGAAATACCATTGATTTTTTTTCCTGCTATGCTGTCATGCCTGACATGTAAATGCCAGTGCACCAAGCGATCATCTTTAATGAACTATGCATAGGTAGAAAATGGAATATATTTTTCCTTTTAGTAACAATACTCAATGCTTGTATGACATTTTCATTTGTCCCCATGTGACTGTTTTTGATCTGAGGTGGGTAAGTCAGAGGGCATCTGATGATGGAGGAAGGAGTCGTGTTCTATATACTATGCTAAAGTCATTTCTGAGCAAAGCAGTGTGTTATCTGGGGATTATGCAACAGGTTGATTTGATTATTGGTGAATGTACGTAGCTGATTCAGAAGGTTTCTCTTAGATTTAGTTTAAGGGCAGCAATTAAGACACCTAGTAGCACATATTTTTATGAATCATTGGGCTTTATCATCAGTGAATACACTGGCATCAGTATTATGGAAGTTGCAGCTATTTGTAGGTGGGTTTGTTGCAAAACTTGTGCAAATACAGAACTATTTTTTTGGAAAGCTATTTGATATTTCTGGCTAGCCCAAATCATTTTGTGTTTTGAAACTGGCTGGATTTAACCTTAAGTAGTGCAACAACTATTATCTGTAGAACTTGCTGTCATAACTCTCTGTAGCTATTTACTACAGCATTAACCAAAGCTTCTGTTTATTTTTCATGTATTTCTTCCCTCTACGGCACTCTCCCACCCTTTTTCAAAGCCTATAAAGTAGTATTCCTTGTACTGTTGCTGGGGTTCACAAAACGCTGCCTTATAAAACATTTCCCTTTGTTTTAGCAGCAGTAATTGATAGAAAGTCAGGCTCCATTATGCTCTGGGTTTATTGATTTAGATGAATGAGGTCTATTTCTTATTTTAAGGTGTGACTTCAGTTTGATTTTTCACAATACTTTGTGCATCAGTAATGCTCTTCCATCTGTTGCCTGAAAGCATCTGCGAAACTGTATTATGTGAAGGTTAAAATCATTGCTGGCCACTGTCCTAGAAGTCCAGCAAACATTCTCAGGTAAGTCCAAGCAGGAGAAAACTGAACTGTGCCTCTTGTTGTCTTCTACTGAGAATCTGCTTCTCTGCCACATAAACACAAAGATTTTCTTGCTTGTGAAATGGAGGAGTAAAGCAAAAATAACTCTCACAATGAGAAAAAACTTGTACTGAAACCATTCCATTAGTCAGAGCTTAATAAGCACTGTACTTGGATCTGTTCAGAAACCTGTGACAATTCCTGTTTTTTAAAAAAAAGTCACTTTCACTGTGTTTTTTAGGCATGGCATATCCTACTTTATTTGCTGTAGCTGATAGTACTTTGCTTGTAAACCACCTGAGGATGTGGCTGCTTTAAGCCACTGAACAAAACCCCACAGTCCTGCACTTGGAACTTGAGTGTAAGGCCAGGTGAAGCCACGAGAGCTGTAATCACACCAGGCTGAGACAGAGCCAGCTCCTGTAGCTCCGGGATTGCAGGTGACCACATCCCAGAGCCCCCTAGGGAGGCAGGATTAAGTAGTCCCAGGTTATGTTTACTCTTATGGGAGAGGAGGAAGGAAGCTCCACCGCAAGCAGTTTGGTGACAGTTGACATCCCAGCCAACATGAGAGCTGGGAGCTGGCTGTGGGACATCCCACAGCTGGGGCTGGCAAGCCCATGTGTATGGCTGGCAGTAACAGATGTGTATCTTTTTGAAGATGCTTTACATAAGAAACGAGGGGCATCCTTGCTTAATTTGCTAACCTGTAGAAGGGTATTGAAGTGTGTGCTCAGGAGCAGGTAACACAGATTTCTTTCGATATACCATGGGAATGTATCTCGGATCTTGAGCTATATTTCTATAGTAATTCAATTTGTGATCTTAAATTTTACATGAGCTTAATGTACTTACAAGTTAATAAAAAATGTATTGCAAAGTTATATTAAGTTACACTGGGGGCAGTTAAATTACAAGTTTAGTTCCTCTTGTTAAAAGTGATCAGAACACCTTTTCTGACAAAAACAAAAACCTACCACTAACAAAACAAAAACAGATTTACATCTAGGTTAATTACATTACAAAACTGTTTCTGTTTTTCTACTGAAAGATGTTCAATTCAAAATCAACTGAATGTCTAAAACTGGAATAGTTTAAAAAAAAGCCAGAAGTGGGATTTCAATTTATGATGCTGCTGTTGATTGATATGGTTGTGGTAGAAATACGATACACAGGAATATAACACTTCTGATGGAAAATCATGAAAGTGATTCAGTATGGCTTCTTAACATTTTTGAGCATTTTTATCCAGCCAGCTGAGAAAAATTAAGATCCATCAGGAAGTTAAACAAACAAACAACCACAACAAGAGAACAAAAAATGTTTAGGCCAACTGATATATTGTCACAGAAATGGGACATTTCTAGCAAAATTTAAACTTAGCATCATTTGAAGTCTTACAGTCACACTTGGCTAATCAGGTTTTTATCATAACTGTAACAGACCACTGCAATTTGGATGCTTTTTTCCACTGGGACGTGTTTCTCGTGCTCGGCACAGCCAGTGTTTCATGTGAGAGAGTCCCTTTCCTTGGGAATGGACACCATGGGCATTACTCAGTTATCAAATAACAGTAATTTGAACGTAGGTCTGTGTGTATGTCAGGTGTCTTTAAATTTCTGTTGGTGAAAAATTCTTTTATATATCGATGAACATTATGCACATATTCTATTGAATATTACATCTTGAGAATAAATGGTCGTAGATACTTCACAAGCAATATTTGATTGTTACTTCCCCGAGGAAAGGGCTGCTTGAACAGTTGAGTATGTGAAATATTATTAACAAAGATACAAATTATTTAGTAATTGCTATTGAAATTAATATCCTGGAAAGCATGCGTGTATGTTTTGTGATATTATCAACTTGTGAAATGTGCAGAGAATGCCTGATAAGATTACTGTTATTAATAAGACCATAAGTTAAATTGCATGGACAAACAAACAGAATTTCCAAAGGGGAACCATTTAAGTTGGTTCACCATCCGATACTTCAGCTACGTGACATCTTTGCTGATAGGTAGCTTTTACATATTGACATACATTTTTATTTCACTTTACCTGGAAATGTCAGAAGGAGAGTTCAGGGAAAACAGAACAGAGACTTTAATTAATATTGCTCACGGCGGGACGCAAGCATTGTTTCAGTTTGAAATTAGAGCAGTGCTCACTCAGGCGTGCACTGCTAATATGTTATAATTAAGAACTCATAGAGCAAAGAAAATTTAATGTACAGCATCTCTGATAATGATGCTGCACTTCATTCCTGAATTGCATTACAGCAGAGGGAATCAATGGGGCCTTGTGGTTCAGTTATCACTTCCTTTTGCTTCCAACTGCTGGACAGATGCACACGCCTGTGCAAAAATTATTTCTTCTATTTTATGGGTTGATTAGAAGTCATCAAAGGCCAGAAATTATAAAAGCTATAGAGAGATGATGTATATTCACAGCATCAAAAGCTGCTTTTGAAATTCTGTGTATATATTTGTATTTAATTTTTCGTGGTATTAGGAAATTTAGTGTGTTTCTAAAGCTTTTGTCATCTTGTATTCCCAGGTTTAATAATGGACTAAGACATTCCTCACAAAAGCCTTATGTAAAGAATCCTTTGTATTAAAATTTTGCAGGTGGACAACAGGAAGGAATATTGGCTGTAGGAATTGCTGATATGAGGAGGACTAGGCTAGTTTTACCACTTTTGCACTCCACTTGGTCTATTATGAGTCAAAACCAAAACCGTTGCTTCAAAGGTATATACAGAAAATTAGCTACTTTACAGAAATAATAATAAAAAATTACAGTTGAGAAAATAATGTAAGAGATGTTTCATGGAAGTCATGGCAATGACTTATAAAGTATGACAACTGAAACAACAAGAGGGGCCCATTTTGACTTTCTTGTCATGAGAAAGGTTATTTATATTTTTTATCTCATTTCTCTCTTTTTTTTTTTTTGGTTCAACATTTTAAAGATAGTAAGTAATGAGCTGGAACCATTTCTTCTCATTTAAAAAGATTGCCCCTAGAAATATGCTCCTGTTCTGTTTGTGTTATGGATCTGAGGATGGCATTGTTGCTATGAGGGTGGGAAAGTAAGGTTTGTATTTGCTTTGAATTATCAACTGAACATGTGAAATTGTTGCATCCAGATGGATGTATCTCCTTCTCCATCTACTTGTGAAAAGAGATCATCAGACCTTGTTTTGGTGATGATTCATTCCCAACTGATAGCTTTACATAATTATATGATTCTCTACCCAACATGAAACTCATATTTTGTGTAGTGGTACAAATTTCATTAAAATATTGTAATATAAACTTGTGGTTTTATTTCCACCCAAGGATTTCCAAGCATTTTACAAATTTAAATAAATTAGGACTTATAATGGTTTATCTTTTAAAGAAAATAGACATTCAGTAAGACACACAAGGCTGGAAAGAGTCTGTATCAACCATACAGACTGAATTTTGAAAATGTATTGCTTTCTGATACGTGCTTGTGAAGAACGCTTCACAGAAAACCTAAGTATTAGAAAAAAAAGTAGAAAACTAATGGGCAAAGTAAACTTTCAGTGAAGTGAGTTTATAGAACTTTTAATTCTAACAATCACTTTTACATATATACAAGAAGGTTAAATGGTTTGGCTGGCGTTAGAGACTATAAGGAGTAATAGATTCCTTCTCACAGTAGTGTAAAGCCTTAATCCTGTGAGTGGGACTATCAGAATATCAATGACTAGATTCTGCTAGCATGTCAGGCCTAAAAAGTATCAGTTGATAGCTCTGTTGAAATAATCAGAGAGATCCCAATTAAAGCCATGTCAAAGCAGGAAGAGGTTCTCACCATTGAGATTTCTCTAGACATTTTATATGATAGTGACATGCAGTGAAATGTGATTATGGGGAACTTTTCTGGAAATAATAAATGTGCATAAAGCTGTTTTCACTGCAAGATACCAAGTCCTCAGTTATTCTGAAAGAGTTGTTGCAGTGCAAACAGTCCAGGTATCTCTCCGCATTTACTGTTTCACTTCCATCCCCCCCTCCACAAAAGATGTGACATGATAAAGCTGCCTCTAAGAATATGAATTATATTAAAACTAGTATTTTGGGTGTGGCTGCCAAATCTTAAATGTAGCACAGCATTAAATGAAGAATGAAGTACTTTATTTGCTCAAATGCAACAAAAAGAGCTTGTACAATTCAGATCCCTGTTGTAGAAACTCAGTAGTCTCCTGCAGTTTCAATTGATCTGGTATTCAGTCCTGCTTTGATTTAGTTTCAATCCTGCCTTGTAAATGGAACAAATTATTTACTCTACCAATTCTGATTATCAATTTTTACCATGTTTATTTGTTTTATTGCCTGCATTGCCTGACATGACATGAGTCTCATAGGAGACTTTTTCTCTAAGGGTCTTGAGATAGTATAGTGCACCAGAGTTGCCTTTTGAAACTTCTTTGGTTGTACAAATACTTTTCTTTTTTTCTTTTTTTTTTGGTAAGTGAAGAAAATTCAGTAAGAAAATTCAAAACTGAACAACTTTAATGTCTGTCTTTTCACTGAAGACAAGGTTTGATTTTTGATTTATTAAAGTCACTCAAGTTTGAGGAAGCTTATCTATAATTGAGAACATTTCTGATGTGCCATCTTTGATAGCCATCTCTTATTCTAATAACATGTGATTGTGGTTCTTCAGGAATTTGATGCTAGCATCGGTGGAGCAGAAAGTTCAGACATTTTTGTTCTGCTGTTGAACTGGAATGTGAGCTTTTATTTGAACTCAATGGAGCCTTACAAACTGTATATATTATTTTCCAAAAACTCATGCTGTATAATGATATGCCAGTGCTGAATCATGTAGGTAACCCATTACAGTCCCCAGATTTCTCATCACAAAGTGTCATCCAAGCCACCTATTCCATATCTTGTACTGTACAGCTGATTATTTCTACCTAGGTATAGGTATAGCATCTCACATTTCTCCCTACTGAATCATGTCCTTTTTTTTTTTTAATGCCATTTTTGCAATTTGTCAAGATCATTTTGATTCCAATTTTGTTCTCTAGGGGCTTCAAAGAAGCTGCAGGTCTTGTATTGTGTGCACACAAATGTCACATCTAATAAGCATTCATTCCATTCCATCATCTGAATGATTAATGAAATTACTGAATGCTATTAGACCCAGGATAGACCCTTTGCAGAATCCTACTCGATGCATCCTTTTCTGATATCCTGTTTTGACAGTTATCCATTGATAAGTCTAAATAGGGTCTTCAAAATGTTTTTAGCCATTGTTAAGAGATTTCATCTAGACTTGAAATGAAAATAATGAAAATGTCATGTGGGACAGTACCAGAAGTCCCAGAAGTCCTGCTGAGGTTAACATAAGACATCTACTGACTTTTTTCCCCTCACACAAGTGTTTTTATCATGTCATGAAGAAAATCGACATGGTTTGTCTGTCTGTTCTTTAAAAATCCACATTGGCAAGACTTGTGTTACCTACCCTATCTTAGGTGTTTTTCATTGGCTCCAGGGTTTTTCTGGGACTTCAGTTTAGGCAGAGTAGTCCACATTTCCCAAATGCTTATATCTTCTCTCACTCCGATCTCAACTCTGAAGATAAGAATTCTGGTTTGCATTTTCCAGCCTTCTTGAACCACACATTTCTCTTGAGTTTTCTTATATAGCAAGGTACCAAGTGCTCTAAATATTCTTTAGTATGCTTTCTAAGAATGAGTTTCATCGGGACCGTGATTTGAAAGTGTAGAATTTGGTTAAATGCTCACTTACCTCATCCTTGCTTTCGTCTTCCATTTCCTCGCATATTGTGATTAATTGCCTGAAAATCGTTCTCTTTCTAATGAAAAATGATGCTGAAGTAATTTGAATATTTTCTCATGGTCATCTGTTCTCCTGAGTAACATGCAGTTGCTATTTTCAGTTATTTTTGTGGGGAATAAAAACATACAGATCCATGCATTGCCTAATTATTTTAAAACTACCTATTTTTTTATTTTTATTTTTTTTTGTACAATGCAGTTGCAAGGACTTTTATTTGTGAGCCAATTGCAGGATTTTATTACCTTTTCTTTCCTCCATATTTTCCATCTAAGTCCTGCAGAAAATTGAACAAATATCTTCAAAGTGTATGTGTGTCTTTTTCGTTACTTTTCTGTTATTATGTGAACCGTCATCTGATGGACCACAAGCCATCTACCGACCATAGATGAGTAAAACCATGAAGGATTAAATAACCTATTCTCTGACTGTTTTCACTATTCCTGTGTCCTCAGAAGATGTTCTTTTTACCTGTTCCTTTATGTTTGTATACTATACCTTCATCTTTCCAACTTCTGTCCCACTGTGCTCTTGGTATTTTTTTCATATGCTTACAAATTTGACTTCCAAAGTGATTTCTTTTGAAGAGTTTGCAATTTATCTGCTCATCAGATCTCTAGGCTCAGTGAATTTGCTCTTTCCAGAATCCAATTTCACTTCATTATTTTTTTTTCTTATGAAAACTTCATGACCTTTGCAATTTTGCCATCTTTTGCACCCCCAGTTCCTTTGAGGGGTCTTCAAAAGCCCTTCTGTTTTGCGAGAACAATCTGCTGTGCAGGTCTTTATCACTTTCACATGCTTTTATGTAAATAAATAGCACAGAGTGTCCTGCTGCATTCTGCTTCCAGCGAGCATTTGGTAGCTCTACTCTTCTACTTTACATTTAGTGTTCTCGTCTTTTTTCTTATGTAGTTGGTGAAAACATCAGAAACCTATAAACACTGTTCAGTAGCATACATAAATGTATAAGTTGATGCCTACAGAAATATGTATTTCTATACAAAGAGCAATCTGGAGTGAAAACGTTGCTGTTGATTTACTTTTGTAAAGGTTTTGCCAAAGTTTGGTTCGTACCTGCTTCCCAGTGCTAATGGTGTTACTTGGAGTCTGCATTTCATGATGTCTAGCCAAGCTTGATTGTTTATAATTAATATAAAACTTGATCTTTGTGAAGACTGCTCCAGCACCCACTCGGATCTGTGACACCATGTAAGTACCTCCATAGATCCAACATTAGAGTGGTCCTAAGATTATTCACTATTCTTGTGCTGTTTTGATTTTTCCACAGCCATTCTCTTACAGTTTCTTAGAAATATTTTATGTGACATGATCAGTATTTGTCACCTAAGATTCAGTCTTTTCAAAGATTTACTAGGGGAGAGACACTGCCTTCCTTTGTCCTTGGAAAACAGCTGACTCATCTGAACTGCTACTTCACCACTGGCTCAAAAAATATTTTTATTACAATGCCAAAATCTTAAGTGTAGAAACTCTGTAGCAGCACAATTCCTGTACGTGTGGGGATGGTACCACTGATGTACAGTTCCCAGTGCGGCTGCAGTTGGTACAAATCAACTTTTTCTAATTTTAAAACTTTTTTTTCTTTTTTTTTTTTTGTGTAAGAAGGTACATATTGTCACTTTGCCTTCCTGTGTGTTCTTTTGGTTTGAATTTTCATATAGTTTCTATACAGCTAAGTGAGATATAAACTCATCTTTGAAAATAAAAACTGAGATTCTCATTCTGAAATGTTACAGGGCCTTGCCTTTTTGAAAGCACCAAAATATTTGGGGACTTATGGTAAAAATTATAATTTACAAACAATTTCATAATATGGGGAAAATAACATAACAAATAATTGTTTTTCTTAAACTAGAACCACTAACTTGTCCAGGACGCATTATGCAGACAAATTTTGCTTCTGTCTCCAATAATCGCCCTGTGTTACTTCCTTGTTTCTGCCCCACCAGTTATAGCAGCGTCTCTTTATTTACACTGTGTGGACATTATCTGTTATTATTCTGTGGCAAAAATAATATAATTTCAGTTGTTGTCTAATGTACTGAAAATTTTTTAAGTCATTTGCGTTTCAAAAAGTATTAGTATAGGGGAAATTGGATAGTTAAATCTCTCTAAAGCTGCCATGAAGCCTCTAAGAACTGGAATATTGAATACCAGACAAAAATGATACTCTTGTAAATAAGATTCCTAGCTGTTTTTCAAAGCCATACCTTTCAGCTATATGATCAGTATTAGAAATAATAGAATATTTCTAAAAGTAGTGATCTTCAGGAAAGATTTGTTTCTCCAGAAATTACCTTCTACGTGCAGATTTTTTTTTCTATGCATCAGTGTGTATCCCAGCAAAGCTATCAGCATGGGCACATCAGCTGTGTGCCCATGTGGATTTTCATTAACATACAGAGGAGTTTAGCATTTACCAGACTGATGGGAAGCTTGGCCTTAAGTAATTTGCTCTTTTAGACACAGATTTTTGCCAGAAGGTCCAATGGCTTCATGCCAAACACAGCTTGGTGTTCTTACCCTATGCATTCTTCAGATGGCAAAGAGGAATTAAGTTCAGGAAGGTTTCAGGAAGTGATTAGACAGCTTCCCCCATTTGACTTCTTGCTGTGAGGGGATCAGCACCTTTCTGTACAGGTAAACGGGTTTATCTGTACCTGTCTTTAGGCCTATTTTGAAGTAGAGTGGGCAGAAGCTCCCTTTCTCCAGTACTGATGAGAGTTCTCCAGTTCTGATGAGAGCAAACGGGAGGTTCCACCTGGTATCTCTAGGTTTCTCCCAGGACCTCCAGCAAATGTTGCTGAGGATGCCAATGTCACTTCGTATTACTGCATTTCTTGTTTTTCTTCTCTAGGTGAAGGCAAGGACCTTAACTGTTCAGTTTTCTTCTTACTCTTCTAGTAAGATATAGAAGAGATAATTAGAAGAAGTGATGCAAATAAAGATGTTGAGGACAGAGGCTTTATTTCACTTCCATTGATACTGCTTACCTATGTTACTTCTGTTTGTTTAATCCCTGCGTATTAGCATTTGGATTTAGGTGTACATCCTCTGCATCAGCTGCTAGTTGCTCTCTTTGTATAGAATAAATGCATTTTTGCTGCAGCAAAGCCTCTTTTGGCCCCTTCATTTTATTTTCTCGCTGTTTTGAAGTTGAACATGTTTCTGAGGTACCAGATGGCCAGGTATTAAATGCATAAAGTGCATTATTTCCTCCTTCCTCCCTTGCAGCAGTCTGTTTCTGTTCAGCTCTGCAAACAGGAGTGGTTGAGATTAAAAAAAAAAAAAAAAAAGGCAGAAGCTGCAACTGATATAAAGCCCAATAAAATCAGGGGGCATCGAATATGTCTGAAAAGTGACCAACGTTTAGCAGTCTTAAACTGCTTAGAGTAGTGTTAAATAAACTTGTTGGCTGAAGAAACTTCATTTGCTGTGTGTTTCATGCTGAGTGCCGTAAGAGGGGAGTTTGAAGGAAGGGCTCTTCCTCGGATGTTAATAACATCTGCCATGGACACACTGGGGTCACACACTAGGATTCCTCAGTGCGAAAGTGGTAGGTTGTGTTAGTAGAAATAGTTTTCATCTGCCAATGAGCTGAGGTGATTTTTAGCACAAAAGTGAAGAGGTGCGTAGGGAGCTCATGTAGTTGACTCTGCCGTTGTGGACTTGAGGTGGTAATGCTACAGTAAGGTACTGTTGTTCTCCTGTGTTGATTTAAAAATCTTGTGAAATATGGGTAAGACCGCTAACTCTTCACTTTAACTCTTACTTAATATCCAGAATTAAGTCTTGTATAAATAGGGCATGTCTGAATGACAGGTCAGTATAGATAACATATGGATTTCTGGTGTTTCATAACACCAATTTCTCAAATAAGTAGTAGAGCATTTTTGTAGGCACTTTAATTGAGCTTGTTCCAGTAGACAGTGGAGGATAATTTTCCAGCCTTGCCAGCTGGTCTGTATATTCAGGCCCCTTTGCTTCACTGGGTTAAAGTTGTAGATTACTTTTCAGATCTTAAGATTTTGCAACTTACACAATATTCTATAGAGCCAAAAACTGTACCTTCAAGGTTTTTAAGATGTCTTCATCTTTCCTAAGAAAACACGGAGTACTATTTTCTAGGGTTTTGGATATCTGAATGTAATTGTTTGTCGCAGCTCCAGGTATGTTATTACTGTTTGCAAAATATTTTAGTTCATCTCACGGAAGTACTCCTGTAAAACATGGAGTTTTGTTTCCAGAGCTGTGGAGGCTGTAGTATGGAGGACTACCGAAATTACTTGTGACCTTGCCTGTCATTCATTAGTGAATGCAGCAGCAGCATTAATCAAAGTGTACTCATTGGAGAATTTTCATCTATAACATACTGCTCTCATAACTCTTCTGTGTTTTTCCTTGTGTCAGCAAGATCTGACGTTTTTAGAGCAGATGTGTAATTTCTGCAAATATGCGTAATTCACTTTACAGGGCATATATATCATATAGGAGGTGCTGTGATGTTCAGGCTTTAACATGTACAATGTTTTATGGTTCTTGTGGGCTCGACCTCAATTTATTTGTGTAACAATTTTTTTCAAATACTAGTGTGGAAGCTTCAGATAATACAAAGTATTCCTGTCTCCCATGCAAAGTTTGGCTGGTGATCTGTCCTAAAATACATTTTAATCCATGAGAATTAACCCATGGAAATGCTGCAGCACAGCACTTTGAATTAAAACCATGCATAAATTCTACTGACTTCAACAACATCAAAATTTCACCTGCTGTCTTTCTCACTCTAAAACCTGTCATGCTTGGCTGTGAGAACTCAAGCCTCATCGCCCTTCTGACGCCTGGTACAGACAATAATATGACCCGGTTGGTGGCTTATTGCTTCTCATCCTGTGTGCCTGTTCCATTACCTCTTCTCTGTACACTAAAGTATTGGACGTTTCGTTCTTACTCTTTGACAAAAGTAGGTCAAGAGGTAGGTACATCCCTATTGTCATCCACAGCTCACACTGATGGAAGGAAATCTGTTAACATCTCTCTGCTATCTTGTTATTCTCAGTCTTACCTCTTGCACTCTGTTCCTCTGACCCTGTTCTTTGCAAAGAAATGTCTGAAATTTATAATGTAGGGCTCTATTTAGGAGGAGAATTCAATTATTTGGGAATTTATCCAGGAAAATAGGTGTATTCGTTACTCTTCTAGTACTTCTTGTGAGGATAGCTGTGTGATAGAAAACGTGAATGGGAAGCCATCTGGTCCGTGTCGCTATCCTGAGGATGTGTCTGTGCAGATGGGAGCGACTGTTGTGGAAGCAGCGTACTTGTAACTGTCGCGCTGGGTTCCTCCTCTGTGTATCCTGCCCGTTCCTCGACTGCAAGCCTGGGGCACCCTGTGTGAAACAGGGCTGGCCACGTTATCTCTAAGTGGTCATGCTGCCACTTCAGTTCCTTTGAAACGTGAACAAACAGAAAATTACTGTGAAGTTGAGCTTATTGTTCTCGGTCCTGTATGTATGCACTGCATGTGTCTCGAATCATACATTGTGAAAAGGAGCATTAGGTTCAAATATTATTTTGTGCTGTCTCGTGTAGTCTCAGTCCTTCTTCTCCCACAAGAGGGAGACACAAAACATTAGAGTATTGAGGAAGGAAAGCATCTGGTACAAGAAGACCCTAATTAGCAAGTGACTTTACCATTCCTGAGGGAAAGAAACTCGCAGAACAAGTAAATATCAATAGTGTGGGAACATTTGGTATGACAGAATGTTTTCTTGTAAAAGAGAGAGAAAGAGACTGTGTAAATGTGATTATAGGTTTTGAAGGATGGCAAAATGTTTCTCAGCTAGATTCTGGCTGTGTTGATGTTAGCACATAATGTGGTACAATTGGAGCAGACCTACCAAGCAAAACACTCGATTTGCAAACCTGAAATCAAAGCCTGCACGGATTGCAGGAAGTGCTTTCCCCTGGAAGACCTCTAGTCTGGTCCCAGGTCTGGATGTGCTCGTTTGCATTGAAAGGATGAATGCGTGTGCTCTGGTATTGAAACCAAAGTGTGTTCAGTGAGGAGGATGCAGAGATTTGCTACAAAAACACATTACTCATGTGAAATAAAACACCACTGTAAATACACCCTCCTTCCATTTTTGTAAGCCTTCATGCCAAGGATTGTGTTTGATGTGCAAAATTTCATATGGAAACCCTGTCCAAACTCAGGTTTTGGCAGAAATGTGTTTTCTAGCATGAAATCAAAAGGAATAGTGTATTTCCCTAGAAAGAAAAGCAATGTAGCTGGAAGTGTTTTACCAACATCATTTTCCATTACCAAAATGCTTACCACTCTCTGAAAGATAGGAGTTAATGTAAGACTATTTTGTTGAAAAGGAGGACAGAAAAGATGAAGTCTATTTTTTTTTTTAAATGATGTTTACATAGGGACCAATGCTGACAGTCTCCCCTAAAACAGAACAATCCTATCCATCCATTCATCTACAGAGGTGCTCTCAAAACCAAGTTAGTATTGATGGTCACTGTTATGTTCCTCAGTTCATGTGTTTTTTTTTTTTTTTTTTTGTTGCTGATGTGGTTTTCAGCAGTTGTCCTCCTTCTCAGGAATATTGATTGGTTCCTGCAATCAGAGCCGCAGTGCTTTCTGAAATGTTATTCTTCAACTTTAGATTGTCTGTTTTTTCTTTCCTGTGTATTTGTACATGAACAGCCTCATTTAACTTTAACCTTTATCTTCCTTTGTGAACAGCATGTGCAGGCACTGCTCTAGATGGCACCAGAGATTCTCATGTATCATCCAGAGCCTTTTTGTTATTATTGTTTTTTATTTTTATTTAAACTTGTTTATGGGCACTCTGTCATTCTGAATAAAATCAGAACCAACCAAAAAAAAAACCAACCCTTTCCACTGCAATAAAATGTTGAATAAGAAAAAAAAGAGATGATGAGAATATTTATTTCCTCTTCATACTCCTTCCATTGCTGCCTGTGCTAATGACAAAGTTGTTTCATTACCAAATGGAAAGATAATAACAGAATATTATGGGAAAGACAAGTGTTTTGTCCTCCCTCCTTCAGTATTAAGTCTGCAAAAAAAAATGGTTAGCTCTGTATAGTTAACAAAAGCAGCAGAGTAGTAACAGCTCTACTGGAACAGGGAAGAAGCAAAAGTCAGAAACCACTTCAGTGAGATGATTCGAGATTACCTCACCCATTTTCCGGGTGCTGTGCAATGAAATTTATTCGGTCCAGTTTTACAGCAGTAATCCCGGAGAAGTCACAGAGAGGGTCTGGTGTTCTAGGAAAATAAAAGGTAATGTAGAGCTAACTTAAAGCAGGATGTGAGATGGGGAGGATATGTTTATCTTAAATTTATCTTATATAAGTTTATCTTAAATTTCTGGGAAAAGGTTGGAATATGTATACTTCACAACCTAATTTAATCCTGTGATGGCATAATAATCCACAGGGCTAAGCAAGCACAATAAACCTGACTAAATCTTAACTTCAGGGAGGTTTTTGACACTTGCTTTCTCACAAGCAAGTTGTACAAATATTGTCCAGGAGAAAGCCCTAACCCTGGTGCATGCCTCACTGATGGATTAAATCCCACTCCAGGATGGGACCTGGTACAGGTGGAGGCCTGGGGGCTGCAGCATCACTGGGATTTTAGCCTGTCCCCTGTGATTCTGGTGAACGCCTCCCTGGGAGGTGGTCACAGATCGGCTGGCTGCCTGTTCGGAGATGCTTATCTGGTAATTTGCAGTGTTTTCATAATGACTTGCATGATGCAGCTGAGAGCATGCTTATGAAATCTGCTGGTGATGTACAAGCCAGGAGGGCCTGTCAGCATATCCAATGACAGGCTTGAAATTCATAATGATTTAGGGAAAAAAATAAAAGGATAAATGGCCTGAAATAAATGCAGTGCAATCCTGTAAAGCATAAAGTGCTGCACTTTTCTGTAGTATAGCATGCATGGAGAAGGGACAGCTAGCTAAGAAGCAGAAAACACTGGGTTGTAATGCACATCGCAAGCTGTGCCTATTCAGTCCCATCATCGTATTACCAAATAATCAAGTGTCCTACTGGTATGTTTAAGCAGGAATGTTGTGTCAAACGTCTGGGATATAATCCTACTCCAGTCTGCACTGGTGAGGCTTATTCTGGAGAAAGGCCCAGTTCTGATGCTGGAAGGCATCCATTTGTCATGATGCAGAGATGATGTGAAGGAAGACTGATGAAAGGATTGGTGTTCTTTAGACTGAAAAAAAAAAAGTCTGGGAGGGGAGAAAATGTCTCCCTGTACCAAAAACAACTACAGAATGGGATATCAAGAGCAAACATGAGTTAAAATGTCCAGAACCTACAGATAAGAAGTACTGAAGTAGGTTCCTAGTGAGATGTAGTCTACAGGAGAGGTTTAGGGATTTTTGCTCCTGCTCAGGGGTGGGTGATGGGCTGTCTGATCTCACAAGGTCTGAACGCGCATCCTATTTTCCCTGTGATGCCAGCTTGCCTAGGTGGAGACCTCAGAGAATCAAGAGCCAGAGGAACTGTGTGGTACAGACAAAAAATGGAAGCAAAATATGTTCAGCTTCCCAGGACTTTAATCTTTGTGTAGAGAAAGACACAGGTGCAACCAAATGATAGGCAGTAACTGAAATGTGCCAGAATACAAGGGTGTGCTGTGCTCTACCATCTGTTATATTAGTTACGATTCTCATTGCAGCATCCTTCAGGCCTTGCTCTTGTAGAGGATTTTGCCTGCCTACACACTTGTCTTGTATGCCAGCCTCAAGCTTTAAATTGTCTTTAAACTTTGTGAGACATCAAAGTTTTTTGTCACTTTGCTTTTTTATTACAAATCATTTGAGGTATCATATGACTTGTGGGGAAGCATTTGGATGGTATAGAAACCTTACAGATAAAATGGTTATCATATGATGCGTATTGTTATTGAAGTGTCTCCGTTGTCTGTTCTTGAACTTACGTCCTAAGTAAGTAGTGTAAAACTAATTTTCCAGTCACAGACACTTTTATTCACTGGTGCCAATACAGGTCCTATTCATCTGGATGCTGCAGCTTTGAATATGGGATTAAATTTGCCTAATTTTAGCAATTTAGATGTTTAGATATTTAGTCTAAACAATCTAGGCTTTTTCTCTGGGCAATAGGTACACGGGTTTTTATGGGTAATGTTGAAGGAAAGGACATTGCGTCTGGAAGGAAGGGGAAGTGAAAGCTTTGATTACAAAAGGAATAGGAAACATGATTTATCTTTGATGTGGAAAGCATCTATTTTTTGTTAGCTAGCTGTTAGGTTAATATATTTTGGTGTAATGGCTTCTTAGCATATCTGCTTAAAAAGGTGAAGAACAGTAGAACTATTTTCAGATTATTTTGTTTGGATTTAGTCATGCATATATTTTAAAAGGTATTTTGACTTATTAAGACCTAATTAAATCATTATTATGACTGTGATGTGAATACAAATGTAATGGCATTGAATGGAACAGGCATTTTGTTGTGGGAGCATGTATGCAATCTGTGATAAAGTCATTGCTATACAAATAACTGGTTTGAAGGGGAAGGCAATGTCAAAAAATATCCTTTCAGGTTCTCTTTCCCCAGAGTTTCCTTGTGACATCTGTCATTATTTTTTTTTCTCTGCTATGTGAGAATCTGGAAGAATTTGTCTGGATTTTGTAGGTAGAAATTACATAAGATGAATCCCATCCATGAAGTTGTATGTCTATTTGCCTGCAAACAATTTGCATGTTATTTAAGGAGGAAAGTAAACTGCACTAGGTCTCTACTTTGCACGGTGCGTAGCATACTTAACACAGTCTCACGTAACCAGCAATGTCAGTGAAGCTTACTGAGGATTAATATGATCCGGTGTTTGTTACTGAAATCTGTCTTCTGGCTGCTCTCCTGTAAATCACAACATAGCCATGCACATAAAACATTTGGTCATTTATGGGAAGAAAGTTTCATTTCATTCATTTTTGCAAGGTAAAGATAAAACTAGTTCTTGGATGATCTTATATATTGTGCCCTTGTAAATTTTACTTACAAATCTTAGTTTTGGAATAGCAATCTGTCTTTTCATCTTTGGAAACAAAGCCTTTTGAGAAATCATGCAGGGAAATATGTTGAATATTTCCCACAAACTACTTTGAATATGCTTTTTTCCCTTAATGAAATACAAACCTAAGAAATACTTAAGGAGATGTAGTTCTTTTTTGGCTTCTATTCATGATTTCTGTGATTAATCCTTATGAAAAATGTGGTCAACCTTTTAAACACTTGCAGTTCAAACACGGTGTCATTATTAAAAGGTCTGTGAATACTGTTTGAAGTTCTTGGAAGCAATTTGGGACAAATTCCTATTCCCTTTTGGAGGCTGCCATCTTGTGTTCTGAAATCAAAATTTACATCACTGTTCTCTCACTGGCCACTGTAGTTATGAAAATGACTTTTAAATTGTGAACACAGTCTGGTATTTACCCAAATGTGCAGTCAGATAGAGTCATCCTCTTGTATTAAAACACTGTGCTCCTAATAATCTTTAAAAGATGCTTACTCGGAAACCCGCTGTTGGTCATTGAGAAGACAACTGTGATATGAAGAGCTTGGCAACCAACTGTTGGTTTTGACACTGAGAGATTATTTTCCTGCAGGTTTTATATATGATCACTTTATACGATATTTTTCTTGTAAAGTTCTTATTTGGAGATAATTTAAGTGTGAGGTATGGATGATTTGATATGAAAGTGCATTTTTGGGCTGCCTCTCCCAACCAAGTTCACAAAGGTTCTTCTGTTTTCTTCTGTTTTATAGTTCTAGATTTTCTTCTAGTTTTTGGCTAATTTTACCTTCTGCAGTATTTTCTTGTTGTCCAAAAAGGTGAATATATAAATAGTTGATGAGTAGATTACCAACTAAGGGTATTTCAAAGACTTGAGGGTTGAGGGGGAGCCATGAAAAGGCCCCCAGTGTAAGAATGCAGCAGACCTGTGCCTTTCAGCTGTAAAGGTGACGAGCAATCTTCTCTACTTTATAGCCTGAAGTGAGTTACATTCAGAACAAATCTAATGTGGGGAGAATGTTTAGCGTTTTAGGAATTTTGTGTCTCTTATACATAAAACTGAGAGCTGGAGCTGGACTTCTGAAAGTTGATGCAAATGGGAACTTTTTGCCTTTTTGCATACCTCAGGACTGACAGGTGTTGTACTTCTTTATAACATAGTATATTTTCCCAATCTCTTTATGGTGTGAGTTAAGCAGAACTTGCTAAAATATCTACTGTCTGTCTTTCTGAAATGAAATTCAGTGTTATTTGGAAATTCACTTCAAAGTGATAGTTTCTCCACCCGTCAAGATGTAAGTACCGCGAATTATTTTTTATTCGCGTACGAAGGAAAACGAATGTATATGTGATACACTTGACGAAGAGGTGCTGCAACTGCTCGTGGTTCATCCACGCTCATGATACAGTTATCATCTCCATCTGCTCTGGAGTATGACATACATACTCTTAATGACGTTTCGCTTGTTATGTAAAGCCTTCCATGTTTATTTTTAGCATGAATTTACAGTGGGCTGGACGTGAAAACATATTTAATATTATGGTATGTATTCTCAATCATCAAATAAATGCTTGAGAGAAATCAGTGGCAGGTAACAGAAAAGCAAGGCATTTCAACTGTAAAACCAAGTATTTCTTCACTGAAAGGGTTGTGAGGCATTGGACCAGGCTGCCCAGGGAAATGGTTGAGTCACCATCGCTGGAGGTCTTCCAAAGACGTGTAGATGTGGTGCGGTGCTAGGTTAACGGTGGGACTTGATGATCTTAGAGGTCTTTTCCAACCTAAGTGATTCTCTGATTCTATGTGAGATTGCTCAAATGCAAATGTAAAACATTCACTGAATTATGAAGAAAATACGACTGAAAAGCAGTTAGAAAATATACTGTTTCTAAACCTAATATATAGACTACACTTGCTTTTAGGGTAATCTGTGCAGTTGCTGAAGTTCACTAATGGAAACAAGGAGAAAAAGGTCACAGTGCCAATATGTGGATATCCATAATCCAGCAAAGCAAAACAGACTTTTTTTAAAATTTTATTTTTTTTTATCTTTTATTTTTTGAGAAAGATAAGTAAAATGCACTATCATTTATTTCCGAAACACTGAACAGGGACAGGCTGTATAATCTGGAGATGACTCTGTCATTGGAGGTCTGCAAGTTCCTTTGTGGCTGAAATCTCGGATGCATTTTTTTATCCACAAGCAGCAACTTTCAAGTATGGTTAGAGAAGAAAGCAAGGGCTCACCATGCTGAAAAATCGATAGCTTCTCAATGGTGCGTTGGGCTGTGTAAAATGAATAGACAGCTGTAGACACAAATGCAGAGCAGGTCAAAATCTGGCACTTTCCTGAACACCTTCAATACCGTTGTACGTGTTAAAGGTGCAAAGCTGTTATCATCAAAATACCAGCAACAACACAAAGTCCCCAGGCTTGCTGCTGTGCTGGCAGTCCTAGAAGATGAAGAAAATTGCAGCCATGTATCACTTCTAAAGACGATGCTAAAGGAGAAGCTGCTATGAGGTGCCATCTTCAGATGTCAGGGGAAGGGATGGATGACACTGTAATTAATTTAAGACTACTGTTGTGCTGCTTCAACTTGGTTAAGCTGGTGCCTTAATAAAGCAGAGAGCAGTGTGTGGTGCTTTCCAGGGAAGAAACAAGAGGAAACGGGTAGTAGTCTGGAAAAATAAAAGCTGCTCTCGAGGCTATTGGCTTCCATTAATTCCAGTTGGATAAACCCAGAAATCAGAAGATCCACAGGGAAAGAAGATTCTTACAGCTAGCAGAAAACATTTAGTGATGAGCCTGTTGCTAAAGGACTGGAAAGGTGTTACGTTATAAATCCTGTATGGAGGACTGGGCCAGGGACATGGTTAACATTTTTCTCAAATTTAGCAGTAAAGCAGAACATATGTTTCTTTGGATTAGCTAAAATATACAATTTGTTCAACTGACTAAATCCCTGTATCCTTATTTGTGTCCAAAACCTGGAAAAATCTTTTTTTTTTTGTTCTTACTATTCTGAAATTCTGAAGTTTTCTTTCCATGAGTATTTTTTTTTCACAGCTAAAGCAAAGAGGCCTTGCCAACAACGTCAGTTACTTTTTCATCTTTTTTTTTTTTCTTTCAGCAGGAAGGAGATACAGTAATTTTAATGTGGAAAGTCTTCATTTTCATAGGAAGAGAACAAGGGAAAAAGGTAGAAATTAAACCCAATTCAGGCTATTACTTGATGCAGCAAGAAAGAAAGGTGCATCTTAAATGGTGTTTCAACAGACACGCTAAAATTACCTAGCCTAATAAAAAGAGGAGGCTTCATATTTTCAGTGAGGATCAAAAGCATTGAAATGAAATCCTGTGATATTTCCATCCTGGGAGGAAAAATGTCTCTAAAATCTTTTGTGGATTCTGTGATCAAGACTTTCCTCAGCTTGATTGCTACACCAAACAGATTTAAATACAGTACAGTAAGCTTTAGTTAAAGGAGCAAAGTCTTGGTTGCTTTTTCTGAGCTTATAAAGTTCAGAAATTTCCCACAGATTTCCTTCCTAAATTTCCTACCCGTCGAACATCAGGTTGCTGTGGCAGGAAAGGAGAGCAGTGGGGAGGAACGGAGACATCGTCTGCAGCATCCTGGGGTCTCCCCGTGTCAGGGCTGTAGGCAGTACAAGTCACTGAGTCCAGGGTAAGCCATTTCTTGTCATTCCCTGGCTCCTGCTAATACTATGACTGCAGGAAGAAAATACACATGCAAGGCTGTTGGACCAAAGAAGTTGAGTGTCCATGTAGGCAAGCTCTTCTTTTGGGGTATGCTGTGCCTTAGTTCAGTTATTCATTAAGTGACAGTCTCCCAGTTACTCTGCGTCTCTCAGATGCTTGTTAGTGGTACTACACAGCTTGAAAAAGCAAAATAAAAATCTTTGGGGATGACTTCCTGCCAGAGGGCCTGACGTGCTCTGTGGTGCGAGTGTGCTGCCGGTTCGTTCTCTGTTTGTTCTGCTTGTCCTACGAGCTGTGCACAGACAACACATTCCTTGGACAGGAAGCCTGAAGGTTCGTCTGGCAGTGCTTTCCATCTGAGACTGCGTGCTCCGAGGCACATCACACGGAGCTTGTCATAAGCCTGGCACGAGGGGATGACCCACCTGCCGTGAACCGATTGTTTAAAAATTCAGCCGATGCTTATTTTTTCCAGCAAGGCATAAACTGCAACTATTTGTTGTAGCTGTTAGGAGATTATAACGTGGAAATGAGTAGCACTAAAAGGACTCAAATTTTTTTGTAGTGTTTATGGCTTCTCAGAGTGTTTTGTAAACTTCTTCATGTCCTTGGCACTTGTTCCGCAACTGCAACAGAGCGCAGGCAGCAGCAGAATTCATCTGGTTATGGCCTTTCCCTGGCATCTTGGGAATTTGTGAAGCCAGTGAAATTTTCAGGTGTTGTTTCTGCCATCCTGTGGCAGTCCTGATACACTGCAAAGGGCTGATCTTGGCAAGCTTTTCTGAAACGTGGACTGTACTGCGTGATGCTGGGGCTGTGATCAGTCGTGCCCTGATCCTTGTTCTGTTTGAATGGAGTTCTTGTTCCTCATCTGTATCCGTGTGCCACATGACTCAAAGGTATGACAGGAACAATTTGGATTTTCTTCCATATGTGCACTTGAGTATACCCTGCAGCAAGCTGCAATTGTTATTTGTTAGCAAACAATGAAGTTTATTTTTCTCGCAGGAAGCATAATACAGAGGGAGATTCTTTTGAATGCTGCTCTTCGGATAATTATATATTCTTGACATGTTTTTGAAATGAAAAGAAGCAATATCAACTAAGAATGTTCATTTAAAAAAAAAACAAAACACACAACTAGTTGTTAATACAGTAGAAGCAATTGATCTTTATTTTTACTTTAAAACGATATTTTTAATGGAATTCCTAGAAAGAAATTCTGTTTTTATATTCACGTATAAGTCAAGATTATTGTTATTACAGTGTTTTCATCTCTCTGGCATGGAATGGTTAGTTTCTGTATGTGATCTTCATGATAGCTAGATAAATTTTGAATTTTTACTGAAATTTAGTGAATAATGATAATAAACCTTAAATTAATCCTAAAACCTTATATTCTTAAAATCTCCATAGATTAAACCCAAAACATATATAATGAAAACATGACCTACAGATCAGTTTATTCCTCAGTTACTATTTTCTTAAATACATTTCCGTGAATTGAAATTGTACCAGTGGAAGAGCCTGGGGAGGGTGGGGAGGTACAAACAGAAGTAGATTGGGGAACTATCTGAATGCTCCCCCCCACCCTCCAATAATATTAATCTCCATCTTTAAAAACTAACTTATCTTCTAATTTTGCGGTTCTGCATGTCCTTTGGTGCATGCTCTACCTAGAAGTGTTCAGCTTTCTTGGGGTGAGAGGAGGCTGTGTGCTCTGGATGTTAAAACCAGATTTATGACATAAACTTGGAGAGTTCATTCCATATTCTTTGGAGCAGGGACTCTGTGACACGCGTGGCATGTGGATAGTACTCCAGGAGTTCATGTACTGCAAGTCTGTCTGGTTTTATGTGGGACAGCCTATTCATTCTGGTCTATTCAGCACAACCATTTCACTTTGTTCCAGACATGGTCTCCTGAATGGCTTTGGTTTTCTGAGTTTCTATATACAGCTGGGATTACGTCATTTCTAAATGGAAAATTTAGCTTGAAACATTTCTCCAGCCCATCAGAAAATTTAAGCTTTTCAGTCGTTACCCATCTTACTATTTCTCAGGTAGGCATGATGAAACTATATATAGAGAGAATATTTGAGTGAGGGCAAATTCTGGTTATGCAATAGTAGCAGTTAAACACAAAACAAAATTATGGCAAAATTCATTCCTTCATTCTATATTCCTTATATTAAGATATGTGTATTTTGACCTTTCTATCTAAACTGGGCATTTGAGTTCTTGTTTTCTAACACTCACTGCAAATTGAACTGAAACATTTAGGAACGTAATGGTCTTTGAGTTTGGGGCACCTGCTATATGTTTATACCTTAGGATAGTTACCCTGTTTGTTTGAACTAAGTCACAAATAACTTTATATTTGGTGCATACAAACAATACTTCTATTTTCAGAAAAAAATCTGGAAGATTGAGTTCTTTGTCTGCTTTATAAAACCTGTCTATACGCATGACCTTTTTATAGTTTAAATGTGTATCTGTGTGCACTGGGCTTTATGTAACGGTGTGTATTGTACAGCAGAGGGAGTATTTTGTCAGGAATCGAGAAGGCTATTTGTCACTGCATCACCGAGCGCTAAACACATCCCCAGCTTTAGCAAGATATACCATATCTGTTTATCAGAAACAATCAGGCATTAGCACATTAAACAGTATACAAGTGCAGAGGTTGGATGGGATAAGCTTTGAGTTACTAAAACGTTTCTTTTTGTCAGCTTGTACAGAATAGATAACGATATTTCTGAAAATGGAGTGGAAAATGGATATGCATGTTAAAGATGAAATGTTCAGTTGCTATCAGCATTTCTCTGTTCTACAGGCTGTTTTTTTTTTTTTTTTTTTTAAAGTGTCCTTTATGAATTACTTAGTTTTGAGCAAGATTTCCCCTCCTCCTCTTCCCTAAACCACTATTTCCTCTTGTCTAAGGTTTTATGCTCTTTATGCCCAGGTGTGTAAATCTGCAGTAGTCCAATACCTAGTGGGCTTCATAGCTTTTGCCTCTTGTTCTGGAGATAAAATGCAGTGTTTTGGGTGTTGGTATGGTGTCTGTGTGATGAGAGAATATGTGGGCTATGATCTGAATCTTCTTCCATTCATGGTAGCACACGAATATATATACATATATGATTTACAATGGACAGGTTGTGCAGCAGGAAGGAATAGGACCAAATAAATACAGAGATTCTTGTTACTTATTTTACTACCATATGGCCTAGGATTTCAGATTTTGGATTTGTACGTTTTGTATAAGGCAGGTATTAGGCAACCCCTTGCCAAGAAATCTCTGCTTATGCTATTACAGAAGAGGTGTTCATTTACAGCTTGGTAACCACAAAGGTAAATTGACTTTTAAATTGATGATGTCTTTCTGCCTTGTCCCTGTGCTCCCCTCATCAAAACTGATTGTTTAATTCTATTGGAATTACAAGGAACAAGCTGTCATTGAATCCCTCTTTCATTCTTTTTCTTTCTTTTTTTTTTCTTTCATTTTCATTAGAAACAATTATTTGTCCTTTCAAATCTTTACACTGCTAACAACTAGCCGTTACTTTTAGTAGTTAGAAAAACGAGAAGTGGTTACTATATGCTAATGGCTTAAAATGTTAGCGTCTATTTCTGTTGTTATTTCACATTTCCTGTTAGAGTTTGTTTTGAAAACTAGATTTATTATTACCTGGATCGCAACTAGACCTGGACAGAAACACTGTCCTGAATGGGAGGCTCTTGGCAATTCAGTCTCATTGCAGAAGCATGTCAGCAGCGCAGGGTTCAAACCCTAGCAGAGTGTGTTATGACTTCGTTCTTGTAGGCTGGGCTTCTTGGTAGAGATGTGAAGAAACAAGCTGCATTCAGTTCAGTGATGATGTTAAAGACCTCACCTTGCCATTTTGTTTTGAAGGCTGTTTTCATAAGAAGATAGCTGAATTAAAGGCACAAAGACAACTTCTCCGTTGAATAAACAGGAAGCTTCCTGTGACCTTCTTATGCAGTGCTCTTGGTAATTTTTGTCTTCTCCATCTGCAGAAGCCCTGCTTTATGTAAAAGCACTGTTTTCTTTTTATGTGGAATGTCAGACAGTTCCTCCTTCCCTATCTGGTGCAGATTACCCTGCTGCCTGCTTGAATCCACCCAGTGCAGGGGTCTGCAACTGCACCCAGACTTGGGACCTGGTGTGCTTCCAGGGCAGCTGGCTCTGGTCACAGCCCAGCTGCTGGTTCCAGCTTGGGCTCTGCAAGGTCACTCGTCAACACAGATGTGCTATTTCTTTTTGCATCTGAAACAACAAACTCTTCTAAGCCTTGAAACTTGTGGTAAGACATTGCAAGGTTTCTCTGTTAACTGTGCCCAATGCTTCAGCACAGAACGGGAACTCTGATTTACACTTTAATGCTTTTGAGACCTTCTTTGCCAACAGAATAAAAACCTTTGTTTTATACTAGCTCTGACTTAAAGCTTGTCTTTAAGAAAAACAGCAGTAGTCTTTAGCCTCTCTCTAGCCTCTACTTACCTTTTCTTTCTGAGAAACTACTGAGTGTGGCATGTGCCTGGTGAGATGCTCCAGTCCTGGGCAATTTGTTCCCTTCAGCCCAACTTTTCTCTGTAGCACAACTGTTGGTCTAGTGGTGGAATTTCTCATTTAAAAGACAATTTCAGTGCATAGGCATGTTAATCCTTCATTTTGATGTCGCTGACAGATGAAGCGAGACAGTACAGTGCATCATGCAGCTATCTCAGAATAATACTTCCATTTCTCACCATTTTGTTTACCATGTTGAATACAGTGTGGGGCAGAGATCCCTGAGCTACTGCTGAATAGTCTAGCTCCAGAACCCAGAAGCAGCAGAGAGATATCAGTCTGGTGCTGTACTGGGAATAATTAGCCTTGCTTGAGAGGCAGGCCTAATTAGCCCATGCACAATGTTGCCCTAACGATGTTATATTCTCTCTGAGACCTCAGCTAATATCCCTGCATGGTGCTGTATAAATGTGCTAGTTTGGCTAGCGCTGACCTGGCGTTCATTGCAAATGGGTAAATATACACTTCAAAGGGTAAATGGGCATCCAGAAAGAACTTTTCCTTTTTTTTTTTTTGGTTTGTTTTTTCTTGCTTGTTTATCATTTGCAAGGGTATGGCATGTATATTTGTAGGGTATCGCTCTGTAATCCTTGCCCACTTGGAGCATCCTATTGAAATCCATGGAGCCACTTGCATAAATTGGAACATAAGATTATAATTCACTCAGAAAAGAGCTATGTCATTCAAGAGCTTAGAGTTTTAGACTTATGAACATGTTACTTCTCATAGAAATACTTATAAAAATGACTGGTTTATAATCATGCAAATTACCAGATTTGTATCAACATGCCTCGGTGGCAGCAACAGACTTTACTTTTCATTGTTAATTCTGTCAAAATGTTAGACAGATGTGGTTTAGCCAATTAAGAAACTTCCATTACTTTTTCTTGTGCCAAGTTGAAGAGTATTGCTTATGACCTAGCCTCAGTGCAGTCTGTCTTTCATCATTGCTTTCAATTTTTAGTCCTGTGGAGTCCTCCTGTTCTCCATAACTTTCTGGCACAGGCTTGTGGAAAATTTGTCTGCTTAAGTGCCTATTGATTATGGGATTTAATCTTCCTTTCTTTTTCAGCAATGTCAAGGCTGATTCGGTTTTAGCTTTGAGTTGGTGATTTTTTTCCTCTGTTGCTAATACACGTCTAAAATATTTAAAGTAGAACATAAACACATGAAATGCAGTGTCCTGAAAGATGTGATGACCCAAGTAATCCCCAGATATTTACCTCGTGAATTTCTAAGGCTTTAATTGGGCAAAGTGAGACATTTGGTACTAGAACGCTGTTATGCCCCGAGGCTGAAAACTTCCCATGCAGCAAACAGCACAGGCATGGCACCAGCCTGCGTGCTGGGCACCTTCCAGGTGGTGGGTGCTCAGCTTCACACCAAGCCGTCCGGTGATTGCCGCTTGGATAATTGACTGTGAGAGCAGCACCAGCGAAATGATTTTGGATGGGTAAGGGGGAAGGTAATGCTTTTCCATACCTTTGTAGATCTCTGAATGCATTTAATGGACGTACTGTGAAAGTTGTGACTTCCACAGGTGTGCAGGTTGTGCTGAGCTGGTCACCTCGCCTCCTCTCACCAGTAAGGAACTGGTGGGAAACCAGTGGGAAACAGCAGTGGGCCCCGGGGCTTGGAGAACCACGTCTGTTTTTAAGGTCCTCGGGGCAGAATTGTATAAACTAAAGCTTTAGATAATACAACGGGAACACTCTGTGACTGTATGTTCCATGACTGAGATACAAATACAAATAGAAATATGCTGTGAGAATGGGCTTTAAAGAATATAGCACTGCAAATTAATGCTGAATGATGTGATCTCTTCGGTGATTTGTGTGTGAAAGTGTTTACTTACTATTAAGCTAACAGTAGGAAAAATTGATTCCATATTCTACATTGTAATTCTTGCTTTAACGTTGAAGGAATCTTATAAAATACCTATATGAAATGTTATAATCCTTTGTGTATAGATGCAATAGGAAGGTATGAGATACATTATCATATAATGGGCATAGGTGTGATCTTCAGGTTTCTCCTGTCACATTTATTGCATATTTTCAGTGTTGCTCTTCCAGTACTAATTTGTAAATTCTTACTGGTTTCACTGGGGATCACTGAAAGGAAGAAACATAGACTCTGAAGCACAAAAATATTGCTCCTGTTCAGTATCTTTCTCTGTTGTTATTCAACTGCATTTTTTTTTCTATATCCAAAGTTATTTTATGTCTTTTATCTCAAATACTTAAACCTTCTGAGATTTTCTTTTATTCTTTTCTTGGTCCATTTGATTATGTTTTATGTCTGTTTCCAATGATAATTTTCATCTGAAAAAAGCTATGATGTCTTAGTATGAAACATGATTTATTTTTTTTATTGTCGATGGTATCATTTGTGAATTCAGTCACACACTGAGTGCACCTTGCCAGAATATTAATTTCCTACAAACACAAGAGCAAATACTAGGATGTACTGTACATTTTGATCACGAGGTTAAGTGAACTCAGCTTACTACAGAACAGAATATTGCTCTGCAATTGTAATTTTAGTTCTTCTTGTTGATTATATGTTTAGATTTAGAAGCTTTTTGGGGAAAAAAGCTGGAGAAGCTATCAGAGAGTTTTCAGAGTTGGAGGAAAGAGGGGAATTGCGCAGTAATTTTCTTATATGGGAGCTAAGCATGGTAAATATTTCAATATTCACTTTTAAAGCAAATTAGATCAAACAAATCCCTCTACTTTTGATCTTTTTCAAAGGCTTCAGACATTTTTGTCATAACATTTTTGTCATTTCTGGTGTTGTTGATGCCTTGACTGTTAATAGAAACAAAACACAACCCCAAACAATTCTATTTCTAAGCAGGATACATAACTGAAAACTATGGCTCTACTGACACCTATGCTCTGAAACAAATATATTTACATTTTAAAGAAAAGCAACCTAATTTATCCACGGTATTACTGCAGTTTCACTACAAGGCTAATGTGGACTCTTATTCAATGTGTGCCCCAACATATTCATCATCTAGGTACTAATGCCTCTAAATTGGGCTTGAAGGCTTTTAGAAGTCAAAATTTAGTCTTGCTGGGGTGATACAGGCTGACTTCTGTGTGGTAGGTAAATGATGTAGGTTGCAGTATACAATATGTACTGAGTCTGCATATAACTGCATTACCTGAAAAGAAATGTCGTATTGCAAATTATTTTGATATGGAGTCAAGTGAAGGGTTGGATGCTGGTTTTCCACAAGAGCTCACTACGAATGGTAACTGGGAGTGTTGTACTGGTGAACTGGGAGAAGAAATTTACCCAGCAGAGCCTAGTGTAAAGAGCTGCCTTTACAAAAACAAGTTGCTGTTGGACTCTAGAAATCTGGGGTAGGTAAGTTCCAGGCAAAAAAAAAAAAGAAAAAAGTAGTAATAAATAGCAGATGACCTGATTGTGCTCATCCATAATTCTGCCACCAAGAAGCAGGCAGAGGCTCCTCATACAAACAGTCATAGGTCACTTCCCACATTCATAAGTTCTCATTTCAATGTAGTCATTGGGCAATAGTGGTCCTGCTCCAAAACTTCCAGGTTATCTGCGACTTTATTCTTCCACAGGTATTCTCTGTCAGGTCACTGTAGGGTATCCTTAGAATATGCTGTCCTATCCTCAGAGAGGAAATGAAGCTGTGCTATTGCCATGTGCTCCTTGTGTCCCCAGCCCTAGAGCAGCCTCCTCTTGAAGGGATACTTGTGCTACCATCATCTTATGGAAAAGATCATAATTCTTGGTGGAAAGCTAAAATCCAGCTCAGGGAAACACAGGCTACTGTGATTCTAGAGACTATTTCTAGGCCATTTTAAGGTGAAAGTTGTTAACTGAATTGGTGAAATAAAATTCTGAATGTAGCCAAGAGGATTAAAGGAGATTTCTAGTAGTACGCAGTATTTAATAGTTATGTAGTTGGTACCAGTAACCTCAGTATAATTCAAGGAAACCTTTGTGCATTGAACAGGTGGGTGTAGACCTGGAGTGCATATTAGTTGTCTCCAGCTGTGCTTTGTGGATACTTTCACCAGGTGAAGACTAAACTGGGTGACACTAAGCTTAGCCCTAGAATGAAGGCCCTACTTAAAAAATTGCATATGAGTTTGGTAATTGGAAAAGGGAGTCAACCTAGAATGTGCGATTCATGGAACTAAATTACGAAGCGTAACAATAAACTTTGAAACTCAACTAAACAGTTGTAGTTTGATTCCCCCTGCTTTCTCCTTTGTCTTTTCTCATTTTGCTTATGCTTTTTGTTTTTGGAGCAGGCTCAAAGAAAGCGTGTAAAATTCATGGCAGCACTGTTATAGAGTATTTCAGCCAGATGAAGGGAAGCAGATCCCCCAGACTTGCATCTTGCTAAACATTTTAAATTTCCTTTGTTCTGGACATGGTAATAAAACTGCAGAAAGCTAGAAAAAAAATACCAACAGTGTCTTTTGAATTTTGCCTTGCAGTTACCTGATGATTTTTGAACAGAGTTAATGATTTCTCCAATACATGTCATTTTTCTTTATTCATGGGAAACTTTTTTAAAAATAAGCAATAAATAGAGTAATTGTTTGGAGAATGCCTCTTCTTCATGACAGTCCATGTATGTTACAATTTATTTAATGATGAAATTCTAAATAGAAATCCTAATTCAGTCTTCCAAATGTTCTGTAGTTTTGGTATCTAGTCTTTAAGCTCAGCTAAAGAAATTGAAGGAAATTAACATAGATTCTATTCACAATACTTTTAGTATTACATGATCTTATTTTGAACTACAGGACTACTATTATAAATAATATATGTATTACAATGATATAAAAATAGATAATTTTATAAAGTATATAGCCAGAAGGGTGGTCTCATGGTGGGATGAAGGAATGTCTCATAATTCAGATCAAATTTGTGACCTGTCACATTACTTAATATCTTAAAAATTTAAGAAGTTCCACAGTCTGGTGTTCTCCATTTTTCAACCAGAGAATTAATTGAACTGACAAGGTATGAAGAAAGTACTATAAATCTTTTTCTAATGAACGTATACGTCTGAAGCTTAAACCAAAAGCTATACACAGTTTTAGTACAAGCTAGGTTTGTCTTAATCTTGGCAATGAAGTCACTAAGTATTCTCCTGCTGCCACTTTTTCAAGTTGATATTTTGAAAGTAGTATCTTTTATATGTATAGACCACAAGGACAACTATACCATGCCAATCATTTCACTCTATAGCGGGAGTACATATAAATCCAAGGCAGTAGAATAAAGCTTTTACAGAATTGTTGCCAAGTAGAATTCCAACAAGAATAAATTTGCTTTCTTCTACTAATGGCATTTTATGTATGCTCATAACAACTAATTTTTTATTTTTCTCTCAGAAAATAGTGGTCTTAGCATTTTTACTGATAAAATTTAGGCATGTTTTAAAATAAAGCATCCCAGGCTGACATGATCAGTGTTTTGTTCTTCTTTTCTGTGAATAGCAGATGTCATAAATTACTGGCTATACCCGGGTCAGTTATCGTCAGTTTGACTAGCACTATGTAGTTATCTGAAAACGTTTGCAGCTACTGAATGAAAACAGCTTATATTTTTATCGTATGGATTTTGAAGAAAATGGAGAAACATAACTGTATCAGTAGCGAGCTCTTGGCTTTGTATGGAATTAATTACTGTTTTTTAAATGTAATATATTGCATTTTTTTGCCAAAGTCCTCTTGATGCCAACAGTCAAAAAATTCCATTTACGATTTAAGAATTATGTTGTTTCACTGCTGATGCCTTCAAATCTACTCTAAGCTATATCCCTACTTGAATTTTAGTACTGAAATGGAAAATTTAATTTGTTCAAGAAAGAAAGTAGACATATTAGATTTTCCACCTGTGTCCTCAAAGTTTTTTATGGTATTATGTGAAATGAATAAAATTATGCTGAATGTAACATTTTTGGGGAGGATAGCGAAGTATGAAAAAAAAGGCAATGAAAAGCTGTTAAATATCCAGTAACACTACTTAAGTGCATGCTAAATTTTTGGTGAATTCTTTACCGTGGAATTCTATACCTTTTAAGCTGTATTTGATTTTAAAAAGTCAAGATTTTTCCTTAACATTTTATTAAGTGCCTATAAGAGGAATGAGTGATAACATCGTGATTTTCATCCTGAATCTTAATAGAGATTCAGAGAGTTTTGGGAGCTTATCCTGCGCTGTCCAGCCCACCTCTGTCTTACCTCTGTGGAAATCTTCTGCAAGTGAAAGACTGCATAGGGTTGTCCTCACCAGCTCCGAGCAGCTGAAGAAATGCAGACACTTTATCCCATATGCTTTGTGAAACCATTAATAGCTAAGAAGACCCCAACCTGAATATACTTTACAAAGAACAAATTAGAGAATAGTCAGAGAAGCAGGAGGATTAATTCAGGTGAACATACATAAGTGGGTTTGCAGAAAGAAGAGGTGGGGAAAATAATTTTTATATTTCCACACCAGTTTGCTATCAGTAAAGAAAAGTCAAAGGCAACCTGTAACTTCATGGGCCAGAAAAGTCATAGGCAAAATATAAAACTTATTCTCAGATCTTTCCTCTTCCAGATTTCTTTTCCTTTCACAACTTACAAGTTTTCAGGTTACTTAATCTATTTCTTCTGCCTTTTTCATGATTTCTGAGCTGGCTTTTCTCAAAGCAGTTGGGCCAGTGTTACGAGACTTCTTGTCTGGTATTGCTGCTTCTTGTTGGAAATGTTTCCTTTCTTTTGTGCATGTTAATCTCACAGTGCCTGTGCACGTTGTTTCTTACTCTTTTATTTCTTGTTCTATTTGTCTTCCCATTCCTTTTTCCTCACCCTCACTGGGAAAAACTAACTATAACAACCCTCTGTGCGCTTGTTTATTTTCTAGTTTATGAAATTACTTGCTCACTGGAAGTGGACAATTGCCCAACATTGTCTGTTGGAAAATGAAGATATTCATTCACTGACAATGAGTATGGTGAAGAGTATAGAGGAAAGAAGAGTCTCAGTAGCATTTGGACTCATTTCCATTGAGTTACAATACTGACACTTCTACCTACCAATAAGAGTGGTTGAAATTTAGGGGAATTGTTTTGATTGTCAGAGAGCTCTCCTAATTTACAGAGCTTAATTCTGATAATTAAGTTCAAACTCATTGAACAAAACAAACAAACAAAACAAAACAAAGAAAAAAAACAAACTAAAAAACAAATACGCAACTGAATACCCTGCTGCTTAAACTCTAAAATATAGAATTTTCAAAATTCTGCTTCATGCCCATATGCAATGTTATGAAAGTCGGTCACTTTTCTTCTGTGCTTTCTCCCTACTAATATAGCTTGGGCTGAACAGAACATTTTCCTTATGAAACTATTTAAAAAGCTAGTCTCTGTCAAAGTGATTTCGTATGCTGAGCTACTGTGACTGTTTGGTGTCAAGACCAAAACCCATAAGCATTTCAATACTTAGTATTGTTTGACTTTAACTCAGCTCCTGCATTCTCACTGAATGTGAACACCACTCTCCTGTGAATTTGGTTGGAGGGCTAGTTCTGTAACTTCTGGTTGTCAAGGTCTAAAATTTTCAGGAGAGGAAATTGCAATAAACAATGTAAAGTCAAATAGATGCCCTGGGTGCTTTGCTGTAATGAATATAGCGGAGAAACATAGTTAAATAGTTCTCAAATCCACTTTATGCACTGGTGACCTGCTTTTTTCCTCAGAGATGTTTACTTACTAAGCATACACCATGGTCTGAATCCGTTTATCTGCCAACATAAATAAAGCTGCAAAGCCCATTTAAATTAAAAGGTAATAGTAATGATATTTTTTGTTTCAAAACTGCAGAGTTTTAGAAATTGAATTTTTATATTGCTGACTTTCAAACCAGTTTAGTAATTTTATAATCTTATATTTAAAATATATACACATACATATATTGCTTTCAAATACGTTTATACTGTTGATGAAACCAAGGAATTTGCCCTTTTGAAAGATGATCAGGTGTGCAAATCGAGTTACCCAACACAAATGTTAGCAGATGTGTATGTTGATACCAGTTGGGCTTCAAGAAAATATCTTTCAGACAAATTTTCTGTTAATATTGGAGTTCTGGTTTTCACATGAAGACATTTAGCGTATTCCCATAGGTCATATTTGTCCTCTATGTCTATTCGTATAAATATAAATCGCTTCTTACCCTTTAGGATGATGTCACAAGTGATATTTATTATCTATTGTTCAGAAATGACTTATTTTGGGCATGAGTGGGATAGGGAACTGCCATTTGGTTTCATCACCTGGAAGAGGTTGTGGGTCAGTGGACCAGATTCACAAAAGCACTTACTCACGTAACAAGACCTGGACTTATGCAAGTCTGCATTTAAACAACTGTTTGAATGTGAGCATCTGAGAGGGTCTCTTTATGCTGAATGAATAGTACCTATTCCATATTTCTTTTTATTTCCATCAATTTGTGTATACAGTGCACTGTATCCACCCTGTATGCAGAATACATAATTATTAATTTATTCTTGAGTGTTTCAGTGTCAATCAGTACTGTACCATATAAATGTTTCAGAAAGATTAATGAGTTTGCTCAATGGGGAAAAATGATATTTCACCAATTGGGAAATTGGAAACCAGGGAGAGTAAGGCTGAAACTGTCAACACTGAGCATGTATAAACAGTGTTGTTTTTTTTTTTTACTCCCCGAGGCTTATAGGTACATTACATGTTAGTGGGTTTACACAAAACCAACTAATGGTATCTCTTGGAGTCAAGAATGATCATCTATTAAGTTCTAATCTCTCCCTAAAGTGTAGATATTTTTTGTGTGGGATGGGGGAAAGTATTTAACTGTGAAGATGCATATGGAACTGAACTGCCAAATCAGCTGCTTACAAGGCAGTCTCCCATGTAAGAGGCTGCCAATGGACCCAGAAGTACTGCTGAGGATGATATGGAACTGCACTGTCACCGCTGTGATGTGCCCCAGGGCATGTTCCCCAGCAGGTGCTGGACCAAATACCCTGGCATGTCACAGAGGAGCTCCAAATGGAGGCTGTGGCTGTCCAGGCCCAGGTTATAAGCAGTGCAGGGCAAATCCCAAACCCCACATTGCAGGGAAGGAGGGATGGCTAGACGCTGCACCTTAATGTGTGGAGGCTGGAGACTCCTAAGGTAAGGGTGGATGGGAAATCGTGATAGCCAGAAGAAGGAAGGCTCTGTATCTGCAGTGGTGCCCTTACAGAATAGATATAGGGCCATGGTTAACAGGTGAGGGGGAACCGGTTTCCTCTGGTGAGACATAATTGAACCTGAACCGCTCAGAAGCACCAATAAGAAATGAATCCCGTCTTGTTACTGCCAAGATCCTTAAAGTTGGTTGGATGTCTGTGGTGCTCAGACTCCTACACGAGCTGTGCACAAGGATGACAGTGTTTCTTCACGTGGTTTTGAAACCTCACCTTGCTTGCTTCTGCCTTGCTGGTGAGGACCATGCTATAGAGAAGAAAGCAAATGGAAAAGTTATGGTCAGAAATCATCATTGGACAGGTCACTTGACAGATCTGCTTTGTTCAGTGTCTCTGCTCACTCCGTCACTGAATACAACCTGAACATCTATATTATATCAGGATTTTGAAAGCAGACTTCTTTACTACTAAAGTCTTCTGTTTAAACTGTACACACTTTATGATGCAAAATATGTAACAGAATATTTAAAATGTATGTAGCTAAACTCTGACTGAGCTCCATAATTATGTTCAGGTCCTTCCTTCCTTCCTTCTTTTTTTTTTCCCCTGTTGAATGCCTTTTGAGCTATCCTTGAAGAATCAAGAGTTCATTTATCCATTTGCACTGAAGTAATTACGTCATCGTTCCTATCTTTCTTATCTTATTATTGATGCTTATTTGAGACGTTTTCAGGCAAAACAGCAGATTTGATGTCCTTTATCCTGAAAAATAAGCAATATTTTCTGCAAAGGTTGCACGTATTCGTAAGGTATACTAACACTGCAGGACCAAAGGGCATCCTCTTAGAAAGTCACCTGTGGCAAGTGAACGTTTTGTTTTTATTGCATATGCACACTATCTCCATTTTGTGAAGATTTTATTACACAAATCCAGGAAACATCAACTTGTTTGTTCTGTGTTGTCTTGTAGACTTGTGTTTTGCCTGTTCTTCTGACATCAGTGCCACTACAAGCATCCTTCCTCATTTATTTTGGTGTTGAATAAAATATCCTATGGCAGATCTATGCTTAATACATATTGTAACTAATGCATGACTCTAAAAGCTTTCTCATGGTGATATTCATTCTCACTGAGTTACTTTTGAGACTTAACAGTTATATGTTTAACTATAAATATTGCTGCAGTCTGGTTGAACTCAACCATTAAACTTTGGCTCATTTATCACATCTTCTGCCCTATGCCCAGCAAAAATAGATACAGTGATTATATAATCACCTATTGGTAACGTGTGTAGGGGAGTTAGCGTGACTTCCCTCGTAGCGGCGTGGCCTGGATAACCGCAGAGAGGAATGCGAGAATAAACTCTGTGTGAATAGAATATCCAAAACTGCCTGAGAGAACGTTTACCTCCAAAATGATTGCACTAAGGGAGAAATTAAAAAGAAAAAAGTTTGCTTAACAGGACTATCAACTGGATTGAATGGTATTCAGGGGATTACCTGGAGACATTCAGGAGCTAAAAACAAAAAATAAAAAATGACCAAAAAAAACCAACAAAAAAAATGAGATAGCTTGAAAAGAAGTATAATAGAGGCATGATAACTTGCAACAACGGGGAGAGAAAAACGAGAAGATAGAAGGAGTCAAAATGGACATCGCCACTGCTGTAGGTTGCCCCAGCAGCATCCCAGCCTGCAACCAGGAGGGACGGCACATCCCTGCTGAAGGCTGGGGTACCCAGCAGTGCTGGGACCCACCTCGGTGGCTTGTACCTGGATTTGTGAGGCCTTGTTCACTCCTGCAACTTGCTGGACTGAAGGAAGCAGGACAGGTAGGCAGAGCTGGAGGCCCCACATCTCCCAAAGGAGGTGCATGTGCCTGGAAGAGGGTTGTGTGCGTGCACATAACTGAACATCACTGTGGGGATTAGAGATTTTGGAGTTAGCAGTAAAGGGTGTTTAGAAAATTATAAGCATTTACTGTCATTTTGTAAGTGCCTCCTATTGTGGTTTGTCTGTTTTACTGATATTGATCCTGAATGTATAGTTCACTGATTGCCAGTTAATTACGTACCATTAATAAATCAATAAACCACTTCAATCTTGATTTCATTTGAGCCATGTGACTTTGCCATTTTTTTTTCCCCATGAAAACTTTGTATGTAAAATTGAGGAAAAGGAAGATTGAAAACTCCAGAAAACACATAGTGCATGCCTACTTTATTTAGCACCTCAATTGATGTCATGGTTATTGTTAGAATGGCAGCTTAGGAGATCCTGTTGTTTTGGTATGTGGCTCTGAGAGCTCCCTCAGTGTGGCTATTTTAATAAAAACCAATATAAAATAACTCTAATCTTTTATTCCAGTTAGAAGTTTTGATCTTTAATCAAAAGCATAATCTTTGGTAGCATTTTAGCATTTTTTGACTTGTGCTTCCACCAAATTTCCATTGAAACTTCTAGTGCCTCTTTGAATTGGAAAGCTTGGGAGCATGCCATTCAGATGGCCCTGTGTTCATAGGCACAATCACTTTCAGTGGCATCTCAGCCTGAGCCATCCTCTGGCAATCACTGTCTATGTTTTGTCTGAAAATGGCTGATTAAAAAAAAAAAAGGTAAAAAAATATATTGGTATTTCTAGTACCTTGTGATAGACATTACTTTTTTTTTTTTTTACAGATGAGTTAGAGTGTTCCACCCCCATTGTGTCTGTCTCTGTTTGTGCATCATATGTTAATAAAAATGAGAAGTGTGTTATCAGTCAAGGTTATATATAAAGGCCAAAGAACCAGGAAGGCATCCAAAATGTATTTATTCTCTGAGCATATATGCTGTTTTCAAATAGCCAGGGCCTGGAAGTTGAGAATTAATGGCCGATTTGAACTTTTACTGCTGTTAATGGCATTGTGTTTTGTGTTTCTGCTATGATACTCTTCATTCGTGCTATGAACTCTTTCTCCAGTGGGGCTCCAGTTCAGAGACCCCAGAACTGCATGGAAAACTGCTCCATTAAATTTGTCAGTTCTGGCTCTAAGTGAGCGTCTCGAAAATGAATTCTGCTCTAAGAGAAGTAAATGCTTTGAGATGTGTAGTTCATAAGGACTGTTTTTGCAGGTGAGCTAAGGAGGCATTGACACATGCATCTTTTGCTGTATCTGGCTAATAGCTTATAAAAGATGAGAAGTATATGGAATTCTAACATTCATTTCTAGCGATAAATTATGCCCACTAAATAATTTCAAGGAAGTGTTTCAACCTTAAGTAAAATTTCTAACAAAAAAATACCAGCATAATTTTTAGTTGATAAGAGGCTCGTGTTGCTCATCTGCAGGCTGTGACTTCCACCTAAACTAATGGATTAATTAGAGGCAAGGTCTAGAAGGAGAAACAGGTTTCAATACTTGTTAGAAGAATATATCCCCACCAAAATATATATATGCAGTCATGGGAATGGTTGTTGACACAGTTTTACAGAGCAAAACATTTAGAGCTAAAATATTATTTAGAGGTAAGCTGGAGCTGTACCAATACAGGTGCTGTCATTTTGCTTAACATTTGCGTCTTAGCCACTGGTAGCTATCTTTTTTTTTTTTTTTTTAAAAAAGAAGTGGCAGGTTATTTTGAAAATTGAGAACAATGCATGCAATTGAAATTTTTGTCAGCAGAATGTTTTTGCTACTGCAAACTTCCAGACTTGATTTAATAACAGTCTGCCCAGAAAGTCAGCATCGCTCTGGATGTTGGCTTGTACTGAGAAAAGGAAGTCTACCTTTTTAAATTTTATGACCATTAATAGGCTATTGCTTATACATTAATCTGTAATCAGGAGCACTTACAGGTTCTTTCCATTATCGGGTGTTTAGCAACCACAGTGGTGACCGCTGCATTCTTACATCCCACATCACAAATCCAGCACAACCTTTTACACTAATTGGCAGAAAGATCCAGAGCTTCACAGGTAATGGAAGCAGAACTGCCCTTCTGTGACACCGGGAATAAATTCAGGCTTGAGGCCAGCTGGCTGGATAGATGTACAAAGAGGAGTTTCTTTGGCTGCGTAGAAAACTGGAAGTTTGTAGCCAGATCTGTCCAGTAATTTCTGAAGCACTTAACAGAGCTGCAGCTTGTGCATCCTGCCATGCAGACGTGGATGATGGTTTCTGGGGAATGTATAGAGAACTGTGCATCAATAGGTGTGGTATTCATCTTGGCAGGAGCTATTAAAACTCAGCTGTCTGTATAAACTGTGGGCTCTTTCTATAAAGCTAATAAGTGGTTCTTGTGGCTCGCTATGGATGGCATCAGTACCTGGTTTTGGGCTTATGAAATGCATATATGTATTTCAATAGGTAACATTTCTCAGAGTTTAACAAACTATTAGAAAGAGCACTATGGAAGATTTGTATGCTGTGTACATATTTCTGAGACCTGAGTTCTGCCCTTGGGGAATTGACACTGCTACTGCTCAAAGGAGAAGCTATCAAGGGAAAAAATATTGAAAATCCGAACATGAGCAAATAAGAGATGTTTTATTTCCCCTTCCCCCTTTTCCATTTGCAAAAGATTGGAAAATAACTGATATTGCAACCGTAGTGGCAGAAGCCACTGAGAAGAAAAAAAGGATCTGAAAAAAAAAAAAAGGCAAATAATATTAGCGCTTTGCTTTATATTATATCTTCATCATAACCTGCTGGAATTACAGTTTCATCCTGGCTCTGACAATGGCAGGGTTGTTTTTTTCCCCCTAGATTAATGTTATTTTTCTTCCAGTTGTTGTTACAGGCTATAAATTGCATATGTTTGTAAATTTTCTGTAAGATACTGTCAGAGCAACTAGACATCTATTTTTATATCGCATGTAATTGCTGTTATTTTGAATTTCCTCAGCCTGTAGCCTGAGCAGATTCTAGATCCCATATATGAATATTTCTAATACTTAGAGATTCATTCTCACTATGTCCCTAGAAGATAGATGAAGACCATGCAAGGGAAGAATCATTTACAACATATCAAATTGGACGAGAACTTCCAATTTTCATGAGAATAATTCTCCCCAGTTCAAACATTATATCAAAAGGTCTCAGTCCTGCACTTTTGTCATTTGGTCAGTAGAGATTAGTTCCCATTCTGAATCTTTGTGTATTGAGAACTTGAATGTTTGTGTTATCAGATCCACAGATTGTTTTGATCATAGTTACTTGGTGCTTTGCAATATTAGTACATGGTCAACCTGTGTATTTCCCTGAGCAGGAGTGTTGCCAAAGGAGATGTACAATAAATGGATTTTGTGGCAGGACCTTGGCATTTCTTGTTGCACAGAGCAATATTTCTTATTGTCAGTCATAGTTTGCTTCTTGCTAGTTTGAAATTAGTCAGCCTCATCGAAGCCTTGATTCAGCAATCACCAGCATGAATCTGTGTGGCGCTTGGCTTTAAAGGACCTTTGTACAGATTCACAAGCTTATCAGGACAAACTGGTTAGGAGATTCCGGACATCAGAAATAAAGGTCAAATGTCTGATGTAGAAAGGAAATACCCAAGAAAAGAAACTGTGATTGGGGTAATTTTAAGCACATTTCTTATTAGTTACAGAAAAGAAAACTGTTTGCTGGCAGCCTTGTCAACTTCCATGCTAAGTAACCCTCCAGTGCTCTCTTCCCATTGCACCCTGTAGACTGAAACCTAGTGTGAACAAATAAATGGCAAGTCAGATGATATCTGGTTTAATCCAGGGCAGTAGAAATAGAGACATGACTTTTAATGCAGGGGCAGGCACAGCCCCTGGCCATAAAGCCTGTATCAACTCCTGCTGCTTCTTTTTTCCTCCTCCCTTATTTCCCATGAATATAGTCATGATGGAAATTGTGCCACAGCTACATCTGCACCTTGGTGATTTGTCCTCTTCTGGCTGCTACTGAGTAATTCCGGGGTGCAAGCAGAAAGCTCATCTCAAATGGCTGTTGCTGAAGTTACATGTTATGCCATGTGCTCAGAAAATGTGTGTTGCAAAATATGATTAGAGAATTTTTGTAGGCCTATTATTGGAAGTCTAATAGTCTTTAGGGACTATATTCTACACTCAAAGGCTCAGAATCATTAAAATCTTCAAAAGTGCCTCAAATCTGTGTTTAAAAATATTGCAACTTGAAGATCTGGTGTCTATCTTCTGTATAGGTCAGCATCTCTTCTTTTGGGTGGTGGGTATCTCCAGCATCCAGCTTAGCAGGTCCACCAAGAAGCTGATTTAAAAGCTTTTTATTTTTGCATGTAGACTACAGTTGCTGATGCTGGACTGATATTTCCAAAACTGCAGTCTTCTGAATGTTAGGTTTGCATTATGATAAATGTACACAGTATTTGTAGCTATTATATGCAATACATAATATATGTTTGTATAGACAGTATCATATCTTGTTAATACATACATAATATATTGTACGTGAACTTTGCTGCAGCAGGTGTATTGGGAAGGTTAAGCCTCCTCATAAAACTTACATGTACATATTTTGATTTTGAATATATCACAGTACTATAGAAAAGAGCATACAGGAATCCAGGATGCAATGAGTGTACGGAGCAAGGCAGTGTCCTTGGTAAAGTACAAAATTAGTTCTTGAGATTCCTGGAAGTGAACGACCCAGCCAGTATTTCTGAATGCCAGAACTACACAAGAATAACTACACAAGAAACACCCAGAAGGCCAGACATTAGAAAATCTCTTTTATCCAAGAAAGCAACCTTCAATTCTTATAAGTCTTAGCTCACCCATGTTAGTGTGAGCAGAAGCAGAGACAGAACTGGACCGCTGATGAAAAACAGATTTAAAGGACTCTAACAGGAGGCAAACAAAACACTTATCTTCCAGGGGGGGTGATGGATTTTGTTTTATTATTATTTCTTTTTCTGCTGTCCCTTTCCTTTGTAGGTATGGAAGTCATTCAGGAATAGGTCGTAGCTGAGGTGAGAGTGCGTTTATGTGCTGTCCTTTGCTGGGCTGTGCTCTGTCCTTGAGTTCCAGCCGCATTACCAGACCCTTCCTATCCAAGGACAGCCAAGTCCAAAGTCTCTGCAGCTCTGCTGATCAGCTTTGGCTCAGCAATGCTGTGCACGTAATGGATTTAGGGTCATCGGGAGCTCCTTATTAAACTAGACTACAGCAGCTGCATTGCTGTAAGTAGTTAGCTGGAGGAAAAAAGTTTTTATGAGCTCTTGCTTTAATATTTTCCTCTCTTGGTATGAGGTCCCAGTCCTCACCCTGGCTGTGCCTGTGTTTTCAAGTCCCAGACATTTTCAGCATTTTGGGCTCTAAATCTGAGGAGCACGCGGAGCAGCACATCCTGTGTATTCACATATGCGATGAAAATAGATTTTTAAGTTAATTAGCAGATGGCTTTTCAATTCCTCTCGAGTGCCTGATTTAGCAACTTTGTATTCGTGTGAGCGAACCTATTGACTGCAGTGGGAGGCTGCATGAAAGGCTGGGTGCTTACCAGCCCGCTGCCAGCAGCTGGCAGGGTTTAGAAGGGTATCTCCTCCAGTCCCTTCTGTGGATAGGAGAGTAAAAAGGTATCTGTATCCAAGAGGCAAGGCGCTAGAAATCTCTACACCTTCCTGAGCTCGGTGTTCCTGTCAGCCTATTATCTGCTGTTAAGAATGAGACTGCTGGCATTAGAGAAACACAAAAAAGCAGCATAACACTTGTGGGCTCTACCAGCGGTAGACCTGTGAATTAGGGCAGGATGTTGACTCCGGTTTCTTTTTCTTTTTCTTCTTCAGAAGCCTCAGGCCCCCTTTGGGAGTGCTGTCTATATGCTATTAAGCAGTAAAAGCATATGTTAATAGCATCTTACATTTTGATCCTCAGAGAGATTGACAAGTTCCATCTGGCGTACGCAGAAGTGCTGTAGTGTGGGAGAAACTGGAAATGGAAAGGCAAGGGAAAGGGGGAAGGGGATGGCTCCCTTAGACTCCTTGCATCCCAAGACCTGCCAGAGTGGCTGACTTCGTGGGCTCCAGCCTGAGAAGCATCTGCCTAAACTTGCAGAATCTCTCCTCTCCCTCAACATCACAGACACAATGCTGCCTGTGTCAGAGCTGGAGGCGAACTTAAATAGCTGTAGATACAGAGAGGAACAAAGTGAAGGAGTCTTTTGAAGCCCAGAAACCACTTTGAATAATTTAGGGATCTTCCTTATCATCTTACTGGTTTTGCTGGCAGTTTAGATGTACGGATTCAGTGGCTTAGTTTGTCAGAAGAAAGGCAGAGGTTGGGGGAGTGAAACATCTCACATTGGGTTTTGTCTGAACTTCACTGTGCACAGCCTTCTTCTCCCCCCTGTTAGCCTCTTTCTTCCCGTGTTGGAAATAACCAGCTTTTTCTGAAAATTTCATTTATTTATTTATTATAATTATAAAGAACATCTAACGGAAAGTTTTAATTTTTATTTATTTATTTATTTTCCCCATGAACATGTTTATTATAGTGGTGTTGAGCTCCCAGCAAGTTTATGCCTATAGATTTGCATTTTGCAATCTCATTCAAATGTCTTATTTCTTGCAAAAATACCTTTACTTAAAATTAGTAATCTGTCCTTTACCTATACAAAGTGAGAATGCTTTTGGAAAAAAAGGTGCACAGAGGCTTGAAATATTCATGAAGGTTTAAAAGTGACTACTGACTTTTGTTTACTATAGATTGTTTTGGCTTTCATGTAGAGGAGAATTGGCTTTTAAAAGAGAAACCCAAATCTCTTCGAATGCTTGGTTTTGGGAAGGAGGGGGAGAACCGACACTGTCTGATGATTTGTTTTCATGAGATGTCTGCATTAGCTCTGAAATTACAGAGCTGATTCGATGGCAAATTGCAAGAGGCTGCTCATTTGTGACTGACCCTGCCATCTAACAAGAAGATAGACCTTAGGCATAATTGGGTTGATGCTGATTTGATCGTGTACACACACACACACACACAAAAAAAAAGAAAAAGGAAAAAAAACCTTAAAATAAGTCTTAGATCTGCAGAAGCAAGGCAATGCTCCGTCCTTAAATTGCCCCTTTTGTTGGTTATCACAGGATTTTGCTACACTGGATGACTGCCTATTAGAAATCATATGCCTATTTCAATGGATTGAGAATAAAGTTATTTTTATTGCTTTTTTATGCAAGTACCTTTTTTTTATGTTTTTGTAGAAAGATATATTTGCCCAACATCCTACCCCAAGAAATACTGTGCATTTTACACTGTGTAATTTGGGTGGAAGCAAGAAATCTAGTGAGATTATACTTCCTAAAAGCTGGTCATGAGCACGGGTTTTAAATTGCCTTGGATTAAGAACAGGAAGAATACCAGATTTGGCTGAAGAAAGTGGGATGAGTCTTGACTAGTTTATGGAGAATTGTTATTATGGATTTGTTTCCATTTTCTTTGTAAATCCAAGAATACATGAGCCTGTGGACAGAGAGTTTGTCTGGAAAGAAGACACAGTGCTGCTTTCCCTGAGTGTCTGTGTGCGTCTTGGTAGACAAATCTGTATGTTCGATGCCACTGCACATATATGAAGCCGGCCAGCATAACCTCGGGTATCTGGAAGATGTCGGGGCAGGGCTGGTTTCATAAAGCAGGGAATGAGTGAGGGCTGGGAACCTGTGAGATGTGTTAATTCAGCACCTCTCCGAGCCGGTCTTCTCTGCTCCCCTGGGGTGCAGCCAGGCAATTACCCTGCCCCGCTCAGCCACTGGCTCCTGCTCGGACGCCCGTGCAGATGCAGAGGATTGCAATTTGCAGCTGCCTATACAGGTGAAAATTTTATCCAAACACCCTGCTGCTTAAGGACCTTGATTTTGTGCTTCCGAAAAGGTTCTTAATTATTTGGGAGGCTTACCACTTCTGCTAATAATGGGCTTGCTGAAAGACGTTTTGTGTGAGGTTGAGTATTTTGTTCAGGGATCTCATAAGAGATGTATACAAACAAAACATGCCCATAAATATAAACTGATATTTTAAACAGCTGTTCTGAGGCCATATTGCAATGAAGAAGTGTTTTTAGGCTTATTCTAACATCTTCAATGATGCTGCAAAGAGATTCCAACTATTTTTTAGCACGGTTGCAGCAAGTATTGCTGTGTTCATGACAGACTCCTCCCTTTGACAAGGGAGTAAATTTGCATGGCTGAGTTAAGCCCTCTGAAAATAAGGATTTACAATGAATAAAACACCAATGTACAGTACCCCTTTAATTACCATAGTTCTAAGACAGCATAGTTATAACATGTAATTAAATTTCATTGTATAAATGGAACATGGGCTGTAGTAGGCACATCTTTCATCTTTTGATGTATAATGACATTCAAAATATTCTCTAGTACTCAGCTGATAAACAACTTGAAGAGTCAGGGTCTACAGAGTTGCTTGTTTGATTTTAAATTTGTAAGATTGGCACGTGGTCCCTTTTGACGCTACTTCATTCTGATGTGATCCATTTATCTAATGTCATTAACAGTACAGGCTGAATGTACAATTAAGCTTGAAACTGTCACTGTCAGTGGCTGTTAAAAAGGGGTTGATAAAAATGAGAAGAGGAACCGCTGTTTTGTAATAAGCATCTGTGTTGCTTTTAAGTCAAGAAAAAAAATCAATGAATTTCAATATATGGCTGTCTTCATTGCCAATGTAATTCAATAAATATGTTAATTCACTGTTCTGAGCACTGAAGAGAGTTGAGAGCTTTTTGTGTCATTTATTTTTGTCAGTCCTGGTTTTCATGGTATTATTTTTTGTTTTAGTTAGACTTCCAGCTTAAGTCTAGTAATAAAAATTCTATTAGATTGAAATAGAGAGGAAATATTCTATATCTCAGATTTTTAACAAACTATGGCATTTTTTCTGTATTTTACTTTGTTATTTCTGAAATAATAAACCAGCAAAGAATGAACATACGCTTTTATCATTAAAAATTCTCTTGATGCAAGAACAGAAAAGGAACAATTTTAGGTTCAATAAAAGAATAGAGTTTTCAACCCCCATGCAAATTTCAGAGCAGGAACGTCTTCATGACTGTATTGCTAGTCTTTGCCATGAAACATGATAGATAGACTTCATATATTTTAATCCTATTTAGGAATTTGCATGTTGTGTTGCATGAATCAAATCTGAAACATTTCTTTAAAATCTCTTTGACATAATACCATTATTTGGTAGTGAATTATATAAACTGATATGAGAAACACCTGTATTAATATTTCTTTACAAGTGTTCTCTGATTTTGCAATAGCTACATTTGTTTTCTAAAGGAAGTATTAAAATATTGCCAAGTACAAGCATTTAGGAAAGTCATGCTAACTACTGTAATAACATTTGCTACTGTGGTTTCCAGCAAAACTAGTAGGTGTGAAGCTACTGGAAAGGAGATGCCTACTTATGAGTGTGCAGAACTGCAGGCTCCTGTGTGTCTTGCCATCACCTCAGGTGCTGTGTTTTGGAAAAGACTGAGAGGTGCTTGCTGAATGAATACAAAAGAGTGCCTGTGTCAGAGGCACTGAGTACTTTTGGGGGCATCTACTTATTAGACTTTTCGTTTAACGTGAAATCTGTCGAGAGACACCATTGTTATTGCCTCAGGCCTCTTCTGATACTTCTCCCTTAATGCTTTCCTGATTAATCTTCTAAATAAGAGCCAAGAAACTTAATCTAATTATCAGAATAGATATATATATAACTTTTTTTTTTTTTTGTCTAGTTAATGTCTTTGGCTGCTTGGACCACTTATTACCTAATGTATGTCTGGAAGTGGTTATTCTAAATGTGGCCTTGTAAATGGACAGTGGAAACACCAACAAACCTACAGTTCATAAAATTATCCTTTACCAGTTAATATTTAAGGTAATAATGTAGCAACAGATTTGACAGCTGAACTACTTTCATGCCAATGAAGGTTTTCAAAGGAGACAATCCTTTGTCTCTGTTAACACTTGGCCTCAATTTTTGTAAGATTGATGTTAACCAAGATGACTAATCATTAGCAGAAATGGAAATTACTGTAACTAAAGTAAAACCCATTTAAGGAACTTGATGCTGGAGCCTGTGGTGAACAGAATAACCTCCATCCCAGTTTTCTGGGGCACACAAAGCAGTAGGTCTGACGGCAAATATTGTAAATGCAGCAAGGGAGAGTGGAGAAAAGATCATTTTGCTTATGGTTAAGAAGGCAAGGAGTGTGAGGCAGGGAAATGAAAGCCTGTAAATCTGCTCTGTGTTGAATGGGAAGATGACAGTATAAATCTGGCCAAGATACATCATACCAGACTGACCTGAAAAGGTTTGCTTTGTTTTGTTCTGTTTCATTTTTGAAGGTGAACTAACTTTCTAGATGAAGGAAATGAAAGCAATGGCATCAAATGGACTTCAGTAAAGCTCTTAAGATTGTTCCAAATAAGAAACTTTTACTTAAATTTCAGAGTGTGCAGACTAAGAAAGGCATTGGAAAGTGCAAAAAATTGTTAGGATAGAACATGAAAATGGGTAGTATTGGTGAGAGAAGTACTTGGTCGGAGCTTGTTAAAAGAATTTCTGAAGAACTGATTTTGGAAAAGATCTCGCTTTATATTTTTAGTAGTTACTTTAGAAAAAAATACTAAGATAGTCCTAATGGAAGCTGGGATACTTTTTTGTTAAAAAGAGGTGAGGAATATTACACTGCAAAGAGCGTGTAGCTGTGAGAAGTAGAGTTACAGGGTCATGTGAATAGTACGAAGTGAAAGGCCATACAGTCGAGAACTAAAAGCTCAACTGTTGGAAAATTTTCAGTTGGAAATAGCAGAAGAGAAGGGCCTTGAATGTATTTGTAAACTGCAGGATGCAGTTGCCTTGATGCTATTCTGAAGAACCACAGACAATTTTAGTACGCATCTATCTATAGCATGGAGGCAGAGAGACACAAGTAGCAAGGGAAAGCCTCAAAAAGCCACCGCCTGCAATACTCATATGGACATTTCCTTTCAGCTGGGTTGAGGAAGGTTTAGTTGAAACTGGAAGTGCACACAGAAGGAAGGCTGGTAATAAGATTAGAGAATGAAGTCTCTATGAATCCTCTTCTCAGTGAGGATGCTAGAGGAGCGCATTTTATTTAGCCTTGCAGATTAAGCCAGATTAAACCTGACGTACACATGATACCTGATGATACAGCTGATCTCTCTGTTATCGATAAATACCAGGGAAAGAAATTGGCTATGTAAGTTAAAGGCCAGAATTAACATGAGAACGGATAGGTACTAATGATTCGTGGGTAAATTCAGATGCAGAGGATCTTTTCAAGCCTTTAGTCTCTGGAGCAGCCTTTCAAATAGGAACTTAGAAGGAAAAAATGAGAAATGTCTTGAAGATGAAGTTTGATATATTTTTATCAGACGTATTGTGATGTGCAACACACATTAGAGGAAGTTCCTTTCATTCTTCTCATCCTATCCTTGGCTTTAAACTCAGTTGCTCTTCTGTCCATTACACAAAATTGCACTTCTGTTAATGGTCTCAGATGCTCGTGAGATGCATAGGTGTTTCACAAGAAAAAAAAAAATCTTAAAAGAATCAATATCCACTGCTGTTTATGCTGCCTGCTTAAAAATACGTGGATATATGAGCTACAAACAGGACCAAGGCCCATTGTTTGTCCCTGCATCGGAATGATATGGGATGGTCCATCTCAGGTCAGCAGCCAGCAAAATACGCATTGTATTCAAGTGCCCTATGAAACGTTATAGCTCATGAGCTATGTGTGTGGTTATTGGGAAGAGTTTCAGCTGGGACAAAACCATGCCAAAGGCCATTCTGACTTTTAACAATACAGTGTTTAACAATACAGTTTCTAGTGCCCAGGGGCATACTGTAGCATGATTTCATTTACCTGTGCATACGTAGGCCTTGTGCTCTCCCTTGTAATTTGGCTTGATGTGCATATGAAATATAATTTTTATAACATTTTGTTATTTCTACTCTAAAACAATAGATCAAATATTGATATACTGTAGAATGAGATGAAAAAAATATGTATTTTAAAGTTTGTTAAGCTTCTGCTGATTAATGTTTTCTTAGAAACCATGGATTTCTGAAAAATTTTCCTTGCATGTGCTTTATTCCACTTTACTAAGAATAATAAATATACTGAACAGTAAGATTTTGTAACAGGTTGCTAATTTGATTTCTTTTTTTTTAATTTATATTCGGTAAAATACATAGGAAATTTAGAATCTGTGTGTGTAGATATCTGAGAATTTTTCTCATCCTGAATACAGGCTCAGAATGTATTAGGCTTATTTCTTATAAATAATACAGTTTTGAATTCTTTTTTTCTTTTTACCAGTTACATCAGGATTTATCTTCTGTGTATTCATTTTTAAATAAGCACCTTTGCCCTTCTTCCTTATAACCCCTATGTTTGACAGAAGCTGTTTGTAACCATTCATAAACCAACTTAAAGCTGTCCTTCAGATCCCTTCTTGAAATTCTCCTCTGTCAAGCATACAAAGTATGTTCAGGGAGCTGGACTGGTTTTAGTATTGGTTGTTATTCTGCCTGATATTGACAACCTCTTACTTGTGTACCCAAATCTGAATGACACAAATACTCATCTCTCAATCTCTTTGAGGGAGAGTTGCTTTATTTTTTATTTTATTTTATTTTATTTTATTTTAATAGGTATACATGCAATAATATATATATATAATATAAATAAATATATACATATATGGCTTTCTAGTTGTATGCTTTCATTTCAAATGTTTCCTGAACCATCGTTGAAGATGCTAGGTACTACTATGGTATCAATAATAACTCCTGCTGTAAAAGACATGTTGGAAAACTTGTGGAACTTATAGCCTGTGTTCCTTTCCTTTGGTGCTTGGTGCTATTTAATATATGCCAGCTACCTACGAGGACAGTACTGCATGCAAATGTTTGACTTTCCATATAGTATGATCTATCTGTGCCTTCTGCTTTGTTTTGATTTATTTCAATTCTGACTTTGTGCCATGTTATGACATTTGCCTCTTCCCTGAAATGGATGCACTGATGGCCATTATTAAGAGTTTCATGAAGCTCATATTTTTAGCTCTTATTTATTTTTTTTCTAAAAGAGATTATATATATTTTTTTTCCATTATTTGAAGGTGATCTGATTATTTGAAGGAATGTCCTTATGTTCTGTATTTCACATTCAATGTTAGTATTGAATGCTCAGACCATTGCATCCTATTAAATCAAGAATAAACACTTGATACGTAAGTATAGTGCATCCAACTGATTCAGCTGTAGCAGGTACTTCAATCTGAAGTGATTTAAAAATTAACTCTCAGAAATTGACTGTGATAGAAATCACAGAAAACCAGTTCTCTTTTTCTAAGAATAAAAATAAGACTTGAAAATGTATTTGAATACACTTAAATAACTATATTTAAGAACATCCAGCTTAATGCTAGGAAATTAACAGTCATTTTATTCATTTGGAGTAGAAATGCCTTCAACCTTTTAGGGAAAGCAAGAACAAATTACAGCCAAATTTTCATTTCACAAGTCATCTTCATCCAGGATAAGCCAGGGCCCCAAGGTCAATTCTTCAATTTGGTATCCTATTTCCATAATGTTATTCTGCAGTGTACTTTCATTATTACTGGAGCAGTGCTCGCTTTCCTATTAGTTTTATAAATGGCTATGTTAATGCCTTTTTGCAGACAAAACCACCTTTTGTTAATATCCCAGTGGATTTCTTAAGGATTAAAATATATTTTTAAGCAGTCATTGGTTCTATTTATATTTTTTCATTGATGATTAGCCCTTGTCACCTACCCAAAAGTGGCATTGTTCAGACAGATTGAAACAGTTTTTTAGAAGATCTGTTGAGTGATTGTATTGACTGAGGAAAAAAAAATAATTAGAAGTTGAAAATTTTAAGAATCTTTGTAAAATTTAGTAAGAGCCAAAGCTGTGCAACAGTAGGAAAAAAAAAAAAAAAGGCAGGATATTCTGGCCTGGGAGTAGTCTTTTGTTAAGGTAGACAAAACTGTTTTCTTTGTCTTTACTATGCTGTTAATGGTAAGAAGTTAGGCTCAACTGAGGTACAGTTATTACCTCTAAATTCTTGCAGTAGTGCCCTAGATAATTAGATATTTACTTCTGCAGTTGTAATGCATAGGTACAGTAGATAATTATCTAAGACAAAAATGGATGGAAGATGTCTGCAGTGTTCAGTAGCGTATATCCTTGCTAGTTAAAAGAATCACTTCTTTAGTGATGGCATTATTATGCCAAGTTTGGAGGAGCTATCCAAATGGCTATGTTTAATTTCTGAAATTAGACTGATAAATGATTGGTACCTGCTCCTGACCTGCTTGCAGCTGGAGCAAAACAAGTGTGTTTAGCACCATCAGGACAGAGTGGGCCTTTGCTTTTGTTCACCGTAGTTCTCTCTTGCTTCCATTTAATCAGGTCTGTCAAGGAATGGTTTTTTAAAACAGAGAAACCATTTTCAGTGACTTTTTTTATTTTTGGTACATCCTGACATATATGTAGGTCTGGAGCTGTATGGTTTAGCAATTTGTCATGGAGCTCAGGTATCTCTGACATACTGCCTTTGATGAATATACTTAGGTTGAAATTTTCAAACATGAATGTTTAAATATGAGTAGATCTGACAACTTAATAGCAATCTGCTGAGTACGGTTAGCTCTTGCATCAACAGAAACTTGGAGTAAGCAGTCACTCTTTAAAACAGGTATATGGGGGAGGAAGGGACATTTTTATTTGGAGAAGGGTGCAGAGGTCCTTGAATTGATGGATACTTGAACTAGTGGCCTGCACTGTACCGATGGAACCAGTCTAGATCCTAAACATATTTGCATGGTCTCATTAAAACATGCTTATTAATACATGTGAAGGAGAAAGGAGAGCTACTTTTTTTTTTCCTTTTTTCTTTTTTTTTTTTTTTTTCCCATTTAACAGTTTCTAGATGTCCTCTGCCTGTGTTTAGGTAACTCCAGTGCACCTGCTTTCTGGGCTTTCTCAAGAGAGTCTTGTTCCCAATGACGGTGCTGGCATGAGCAACTGCGGTTGGAGATATGTTTTCGGTTCACCTGACCTCAGTGTAGGCACTCTGCCAAATATGTTTAGAACAGAGTCTATCCAGAGTCAATGTAGAGAGGCACTTCTGGAGAGTGTAATTCATCCTACCTAAAATTAGAAGTATCTTCTAAATGTTCTCCCTTTCCTCTTGGAGAGTCTCTTCTTGTAGACTTTGTAGTGTTCTTCATTACTTCTAAAAATCTCCATAGGTCTTGTGACTTCCGGTGTATACATGCTGTCCATTAGTTAAGTTACTTTATATTAAAAACTGTCAAAGAAAGGAAAGCAATTTCATACGGTTCCCAAATTAATGACAGTCTGCTTGCACATTGGTTGCTTTCTATTGGCATCTGGGTCTTAGTACAGACTGCCATTCTTAATCATATTTTAATTTTCAAATAAATTGCTTTCATTATCCTTTCATTTACAATACCATGTGTGCATTACTGCTCATTAATGTTTGTCATCCACTTTGCTGAGGCTGGATTTTTAAATAGCCATGGTTGCAATGCAGTAATTAAAGATGATCCATGTTGGTTTTGTAGAAATTATTCTGAAGCCTTCTTACACACACACAAAAAAAAGGAAACCCAAACTCAGAATGTTGTTGAAAGCAATTCCTCAAATGTATGGGAGCAGCTTAGCAAAAGTGCTTTGACTGTAGGTAAAAGCAGGGCACTTCTAATTGTTCTACTAGAATACCTAAGCCTAATGATGGATCTGTATGGGAAATATATTCCTGTAATTATTGACAAGCCAGTTGTTTTTGAGCGTAAAGTCTTGTTTTGTATATAAAGGTAAAGTAAGTAAAGTAATATTTGTTCATATTTCTTCACAAAACTTTTCTTCCAACATCTGTTCAGTATTGTTGGCCGAACTGTGGATTTAATTAAGCCACTTTCTTTCCCCTTTCTTCCACTCCAGACACTAGAAACATGAAAGGACAGAAACAACATGACAGGGATTTTAAAATTACAGTTTTCAAACAGTATCCCCATGGAACAGAAGTCAATACAGTAACAGAAGACTTTGCTCTCATTTTGGCCTATCCATGTTCCCCAGATTGTACATCATAGGATGGAAATGCTTCCCATCTCGGTACTTGCAGTTAGTATTTGCTTCTCTATGACACAGTCTGTATGACTGATACAAAATATGTATCTCCATACTCGCGCCTATCTGGTATTTTTATTCCTTTGTTTCTTACGTGTACGTGCTCAGCTTTGAAAATCTGGCCCTTAGGAATCCTGATGTGAATGTTCGAAAGTAATGTCACTACTGCTATGGCACGGGAGTAAAGGAAAGTTGCACTTTACCAAGAGAGAAATTGAAATAGAATTTTTGAAATATGATATCCTTTATGAATGGCAAAAGAATTAGTTGTTAGAATTTTTGAAATATGATATCCTTTATGAATGGCAAAAGAATTAGTTGTTTTCTTGAACTAATATTTTAAGAAGCGCCTTCAGTGATGAACACAACCTAATGTAACAGGGCTTGGCCCCAAGATGTGGTGCAGTCTTATTGATGGGACTGGAAACTTTAGTCCTATGGTCACCTGCAGTGCTTGTGCATCACAGAAGGTGGTCATGGCTGAACAGGCCTCTCACTTATATCAGGCTGTATTTGCTTCTGAGATGAAAAGATGAAATACATTCTGCCTCTTTCAGTCTATGCTATCATTTCCTTTTAGTGGACCTTGTTACCTCTCCATGACTAAGATCCTACCATCCTGTCCCTGGCACAGAGCAAAAAGCAAAAGTCTTAAGAACCCAAATTACTGATGTTCATATTTTTATTTTTCCTACAAAATCGTTTAATTTATTTAATTATTTATTTTATTTTCAAAATTTCTTTTCTACAATTTCTACTTCATAGAAGTGTAGTGAAGGGAATATGTTTGGAAATATATATTTTTTGGTGTCATATTCAAGTTAAAATAATTCCATATTTTTTATTTATAATGATAAATTATTTGTAGTTATTTATTGTAATTTTTATTACAAAATTGATACATGGATATGAGTACTTAAAATGGACATGTCAGGTCTTTAGAAGCTTGACCCTTGGTCCTGTTTTTGTTTTCTTTTGGATTGTGTTGGGAGATTCAAATTAGTAGTAAGTTTATAAATTTACTTAATTGAGCAATAGAAGAAAACAACACTGCTCTTTTGAACCATCTCTTAATTAGCTTATTATTTTACTCAAGCAGTCTGAAATACATATAAGACCACCTAGTGTTTATTAGCCAAAAAATGAAGTTGACTGAAAACTGATAGTAGCACCTTCAGCTAAGGTTGAATTCACAGATTTTTTATAGTTTGTTCTTTCATTATGGCTATTCCGTTCATCAAAGCCTCGTGACTTTATTCATACCAAGACATGTATCTGTTCAATTTCATGATTACATTTTAGTTTAGCTGAATCACCTTCAGCATGTGCTCTCCGTTGGTTCTGGAGGAAACTTGTAGCAACTCCTAATTTACCTGTCCAGTCTCATATGTAGGGTTTGGTGGGCTGAATCAAATTTAAGGACATTTTTCCCTAAAGCTCTGGTCATTAAGTATGAAAAGAAACATTGCCTTTATTTATTTGTTGTTAGAAATAGTACTTTCTCTTATTTAAAATTTCCCTATTCTCATTAATCATGAAAAATGGAAGAATAGGAGTAGGTGAAGTTGGTAACATTGCCCCCAGTTGTCTATAAACAGATTGTCTAGATAAAACTGCAGCTTTACTAGTGAGAGTGTGGTGATTCTTGTATTATATCTTAGAAGTCCAATGTGTGAATTCAATGTGTGAAGTCCTTGTGAAATTACTTCATCAATCCTATTCTAAATCTAGAGAAAGCCAGTAGCCATATCACACTGTATCGTGATCATGTAGAACATTCCAATGAAAGCTCGATCAGTACTTGGAGGTCATATCTTTGTCATAAAGTTCAGCATCAAAGAAAGGTGTATTTATGTTTCTGTAGATCATATTCATCCTATGGGCTACATATTAGAGCAAAGTTTTAAAATTTCCCAAATACCTTATGCTCATTGGCTCAGCTGTAGCCAGTGGCAGGTCCCTTTTGGAGCTTGCTGGAACTGGCTCTGATCTGACATGAGGCACCCCTGCAGCCCCCTGCTACCAAAACCTTGTCCCAAACAGTATTATATGATATGTTCAGCATTTTGCAACTACTTTTTTCTGCTTTTCTAAAATTTTAGAAATGCACTACAGCCATAGATCACTGAGGCTGCATTAGAGACAATTGCTTAAGCGAATAGCTATCTTTGACCATGAAAATGTTCCCAGTGACATCTCAGATTTGCAATGAATTTAAACTTAGTCATGTGCTTAACAGTAGCTGAACGCATTGGAGTTTGTGGGAAGGAGAATGGGTTGCAAATTCACATACTTAAAAATATTTGCCTGAAATCCAAACCTCAACTTTGTACGAAAGACAGAGAATTCCATGAATGTAAAATTCATCGCAGGATATTCCTCCCATTTTCTGGGCTTATGTTAATATATGAAAGACAAAACTTGGAGGGGCCAGAGCTCTCTGCATATCGTGACTTTGGGATGATACAATGGCAAACAAATATATTTTCAAATTTATTTTATAATATCATTGCTTTGTGATACAGTGAATGCATTTAGGTACATTCTCTTACTTATTTACAACACTGCCTTTGGTGAGTAATAATAATATCCTGTACGTGTTGTTTAAATCATGCAAATACAACAACAGTTATAATTCATGATGATTCCAAATGGGCCCAGATTTAAGTTTTCATAAGCAGCTATTCAGTATGGTGTTTATACTAAAAATCAGAATCAGAAGAGATGCAATAAGGTTTTACTACTCCTGTGCATGAAGAATATGAATATTTGAACTGAAAATCAGAATGTGTGCAGGGATGAAGACAGGAGTGAGAAGTAGTAACACTGGTAAAGAAATGTGATATTGTCCGTTTTGCATAGATTGTCTTATTCTGGTCATGGTTATCATGGTTTGAGGAAGATCCCACCTACTGTGAGAAGACATCCCTCAACACATTGAAGCTGCTCGCAATAGCTTTAGAATAAGCAGTGAAGACTTGCTTTGCGGTAATGTAATAGGGATCTGTGCAACCCTGGTCTCTCTGTGTAAGAGGTATCAGTAATGTCAGGGAATTGCTGAGGACCTGCCAACACCATTAAAAAAAAATCTTGTTTATGTAGGTATATTTTTCTGTTTGTTTTGTGATATTAAAATAAGCAGAGCAGAAAATGATAAATGATTTTTTTTTTATTATTTTTTATTTTTTTTTTGGATTAACAGTCACTGTCCAGATAAGGTGAGGGCTAAAAGATTTCTCTTCTTCCTACCACATAATATGCCATTTTCATTTTGTGCTGCTCATAACCCTGAGTGTCACAGCTTTCTATTCTAGTCTGAATAGTCAATGAAACATTATGAAGCCGATAAGAAAAGCTGCTCCCCGTTCCTTGGCAACGGCTGTTAAGCAGAGCTGAGTGCTGTTGATTGAGGAGATTAGCTGCCAGAGATAAACCTCCTCTTTCTGCTGCCCTGCTGCTTATCTTTCCACCCATAACAAGTTGCACCGAATATGACAGCAGTCAGCGGCTGAGGCGGAATATGAACTTTGCAGCAAATGAAGTTTGTACAAAAGACTTAGGGTGCTGCCGTTAAAATCTGGAATTTATTAAAATGTGAGGGTTGTTTGCTGGGCTGCCCTTCCTTGGATTCGGGGTGAGCATTTTTATTTGAAAGGGTGATGCCCCAGATGTGACAGAAATGGGATGCTCTGTTCCTACCTTGTCTATTCATAAACACCGAAAATACGAACAAATATTTTAAACACTCTTCCACAGCTCCTGTTCTCAGTGACATGAAAGAAAGAACTGAAATATGCCATAAAACTACTGCAGGTGCTGAATATGCAGAAGTTGGATTAGAGGATTTTGGTTGATGCTTTTGAGAGAAAATGCTGTTGTAGATTAAACAAAGATGTCTGGGTACGTTGAAAATTGCTTATATTCATACATGGCATCTTTCTGGTTTTCGTACAGCATTTTGTTAACTGGAAAGTCAAGGCTAGGATATGGTGAGGAATAGAAGCTGGTAGGTTTTTTATCTTCTCAAGAATCTTATTTTTCCTCTATATTTTTAAAATGTCATTTAATCCCTTTGCTTTCATTAGTCAGTGTACAGTTCTGTTTACATGACGCTTGGAGAGGTCTCCAGTGAGGCCTGTATCATCACCCTCTAGTGGGTCCCTTGGCTGACCTTATTCTGGCCGGAATGGGAGGTAGGCTTGGCTGTGGTTGAATACCTGGAGGATGGAAAAACACGGGTAGAAGAGTGGAACTCCCAAGCAGTCTTTGTGCAGAGACCTGGGTGAATAGTCAATATGCATCATAAGTTCAGCAATATTCTTGAAATGTGTGTGACTAGTTTCTTATGTCCAGCAGAAACTTCAGAATACAATATTTTGGGCAGAGGCATCTTCCTTCATTTACGATTAAAATCCTTTTTGTGAGCTCTGTTGAAACAAGCTGAAAAAAGTGATGGTTTCTACCTAGAAGAGCACGCAGGTGAAGTCTTAGACGAGGCAAGAGGCAGAGTATTCTCTGCAGTTTTGTTGTCCCAAGCAAGAATCTGCTACTTGATAAGCAATATACTATGAGGGAGAAATTTAGATACAGTATGGCACTCATTAGTGATATACAGTTCCAGTGTTTTTTTTTTTTTTTTTTGCTGATCCTGTAGTCTGGGCTTCCAATTTTTTTGTTTTGCATCTTTGATGAACTGCTGCTTCCTCCTTCTGTAGCATAAATGCTTTGTACAAAACTACTCTTGTATATTCTGTCTTCTTTTAAGAAGTCTTTATACTGAATATACAATTCCTGCATTTAACCACTGAAATTCCAGGAAAATCTAAAGTTTAACTTGAAGCTTAAATTCTCCCCCTAAATTCCATTTTAATAATGGATTTTAGTTTTAAACACTATTTTTAAAAAGCACATTACTATTTATAAGTATCCTCAAAAGTTAGCAATTTCTTGTGAGTTGTATGTATTCTGTGAATAAAATAGGAAGCAATTTGGGGTCTTTGCATGCGCTGCAAAAGCAGAAAAATGTGTTTTTTCAGATGTGTTCTTACCATAATCCGAGACATTGCAAATCTTAGAAGAAGTTATGAGCAGCAATAAAGCTGAGGAGAATAAAATACTTCCCAGTCCTACTGCACATCTCCATTCCCATATCATTTCATCTGTCTGTGGCTTACTTAGAGATACAAAAGATCATCCTCTGTGCTGAAGGCAGACTTTTGCACTGGCAAAGGCTTTTCACTGTAGGGCTTCTTCCATCGCATAGATAATCTCTTTTGCTTCTCTCAATGTCCTTTCCAAAATTTATCACTCATTTTAAAACTTGGAGACCAGAACTCTGTATTCCCATACTGACCTCATCAATGCTGCATAGTGAATGACATCACCTCCTTATTCCAACTTATTGCTGTCATGTTCATCTGTCCACAAACCTTATGAATGTTTTTGTGCTGGAACTCTCTGACTGAACTCTGAGGTCTGAACCAAGCAAGGAGGACGGTGATTTTCTCATTCCTGTCACCTCTTGCTATTAGCAAAGCTGCTTCTGAAATAGCTTCTGGATGCAGCTTCCGATAGGTGGTCCTAGGTATGTAATATATTTAGCTGTTTTAAACATAGTTTGTTTGAAGACTGTCAGATTATTCATTCTGTCCAGTCAGTTCAGCAGAAGCAGTTAGCATTTCTCTGTCCAAGCTTGAGGTGAGGTTCCTGGCTGTCCCAGTACTTGTTTGTAGGCTTGCTTGGTGCTGTGGCTTCTATAGGCATGCTGATATTTCAAACTAAAGCAAGGTGTGGAGATTTCTGAGGTAGCTCCAAACAGTTTTAATCAGTCCACTGGGTGCATTCTGTGCAGTTACCCTACTTTTGAAGAGTTTCCCCTCCCCTTTGTAAAGGAATGCGTTTAGAATTTCTGCTGATGTGTTTAGGTGGGCATAACATAATTTTCCATAATTTTTGTAATACTTTGCAGCTAGGGAACAAGATGGAGATCTTTATTACTATAATTTCATGCATGTCTGAAGTCAATTACATTTAGGAACAAATTCAGTAGCTCAGATTACAAAAGTCATCTGCTGTCTCAATAAATATTGTTCTGCAAAGATCTAGGAAGCTTCAAGTTTGGTAAAGGTCAGAAAGGAAGTTTCACCTAACTAGTAGATGTTGTCGGTAATGAATATGAATGGAATGGTCAGTAGTCATGTTTTCATGAGAATACTGTCTCCTGCAACCCCATAATAACTAATTCTTCAAATACGAGCTCTTGGCACTTAGCTCTTGGACTCCAGTTAAAACTTCCACTACTTTGTTTTTAATACCAAATGAAAATTAATGCAGAAATCCATTCTGCTGAACATGTTTTCTTGCAGAGTTATTTTTGCCTTGGGAATACAGATGCAAGAGCAGCTCTAGTCTGATCACACATTGAAGACATTGCCAGCACCAAAGTGGTTCTTGGCACCAACCGAAAATGTAATGGGGATCCTTGAAGTGACTGAAGTACATCTCAGTGATACTTGGAAAATTAGTGCGCATAAATAAGCATTAGTATATTTGCATGTCATTGCTTCCATAAATAAATCCTTAGTCCCTGCAGTAACCTCTGTTCCTAATTGCATATTCAGTAATAAAAAGAATTGTTCCTGTTTCATCGTTCCCCACTGCGCTGGCTCAATAGTAAACAGTCCAAGCAAAGGGAGCCACATTGCTCTTCCAGGAAGCTGTTGAACAGCTTCAAAATACTTTCTCCCTGCTTGAAACTTGTTCTGATTCAGTTTTGTCTTTTCACTCCATTTCTCCAAAGAAAGTCATAAATAATTAATCAACCAGGTTGCATAGACTTCTAGTCTTTTTCCCATAAAGAATCACAGAATCAGAGAACGGTTTGGGTTGGAAGGGACCTTAAAGCCGATCCAGTTCCAACCCCCTGCCGTGGGCAGGGACCCCTCCCAGCAGCCCAGGCTGCCCCCAGCCCCATCCAGCCTGGCCTTGGGCACTGCCAGGGATGGGGCAGCCACAGCTCCTCTGGGCAGCCTGGGCAAGGGCCTCACCACCCTCAATCAGATAGCTTAATGTTTAAGGACCTATGTGGCTATCTCCTTTCTTTCCATTTTCTCTGTATCTATTCTGCAGTTTATCCATATTTTCACAGTAATGATCTGGTCAGAATTTAGTGCAGTATTCTCTCTGTACACTGGAAAAAGCTTTTTCTAGTTGGGGGGTGGTACATGGCTCAGATTTATCTCTAATGAGATAGCAATGTAAAGTAAAAACTTCCATGTTAATCCTGCAGTCCAGAGACTAAATATGCTAAAGAGATAGCTTTATTGTAAGTCTGCTAATACTAGACTTATACTTGAATTTAGTGTATCTTTCCAGTTGGAGAAGGATTTATATGTTTGAGTCTTTCCTCTCTTTTCTCTTTAGTACCATTACTGTCAAAAAAAAAAGAAGTTGCTATTCGGATAATTTGGATTGAAAGCTTTTTTTTTTTTTTTTCTTAAAAACATCATAGTTAATACTGAGCATGAAGTTTTGCTTAGAAATTCCTCTTAATATATTACAATTAGAGCTTGGGTATTTTCTCAAAGGTTGCCTCAAATATGGATTGGTCTCTGATGAAAAGTAGATGCAGAAGGATTTGTGGCTTGGAGGCTGCAGAGATCACCTGGATGTTGAAAATATCACAGAGCATGACAGTCAGAGCTTTGTCATGCTCTCTTATCCTAATCATGGGGACATAAACCACAGCTTTTATACCACATAGTTACCTAGACTGTGGAAAATTTGAGTTTGGATCTCTAAGAAATGCTAAGTTATTAACGCATTATTGCACTGGAACACTACCTCTAGCAGCAAAAAAAAAAATAAGACTTGCTCTCTTTTCACCTCTGCTTTTTCCTTTTCTTGAACTCCCTCCTGCCCTTTCCTGCCCAGGAATGGCCATTGTTGCTCTGGTTGGGAGGCCGATGGAGGACCCATTAAGACTGAGGTTTGCTTCTGTGCTGTGAATCACAGAAAGTAGACGTTGAAATCTGGACATCTCGTACTCTTGGCTGAATAATTTTTTTTTTTTTTTTGGGGGGGGGGAAGTAGGCAGCACTTATTTTCATAGCTAGACTGCTCTCTTCTTGCTTTGTTAAACTGTAGATAGCTTTGTCACAATCCTTTCCTTCCCTCTTTTTGCTGTACTCAACTGAGAGTAGGATTTTTTTTAGTTACTTTCTCTACCGTTTACACATTTTTGTTGTAACACAAAAAAATTCTCAAGGGAAAGTGTGCACTACATTTTGGGACCATGCAATCCACCACTTAAATTATAGGTTAGCACAGAAACACTTTGTGGAATGACATCTCCCTTCTGTTGAAGGTTACATCTTTTTCTGATGAAGGAAGAACAGAGTCCTCCAGAACTTGCTCTCCGAATTACTCCTGAAGACAAGGAGACTGCAGACCTCAGAGGAGCTTTCAGTTGTGCCTCAGGAGGATCTGGAGCTTTGCAAATCCCAGCCCTATCACAGCATTTGCACAAGAGTTAGCTAATACTGTTGTTATTGTGAAATTTTTATCATTTAATACGAGCACTTTCATAATCGCTAGCATGCCATCAAATTGTTTCCATAACCAGAAATATTCTGGATGTTCAGATTTGGGGTTTCTTGGTTGAAAACCAGCCATGCAGTTTTATCCCTAAACGTCTGTTTCCAAAGAGGTGAAGAAAGGTGTTAAATCTTGTTAGAGCTCTTTCACAGGAGTGTTAAGTGATCTGGCTTTCAGCAGAATTTATAAGTTACGTTTGACTTTCAGGCAGCAGTTTATGTAGTTGCTGATGAGGAATGTATTCACTGGACTACTGCTAATATCCACTACATGGTGTTTTTTTGTTGGATAATTTTTTTCTCAAGTTTAGAACTCCTAACTACTATTTTCCATTTCTTGTGGTGTCTCTATTAAATCTAAAACATAAATCTACAAAAATATACTTTGTGTTTTATTTACAATTGAGGATTTACTCTTATTATGTACTGTATTATGCCCTACACGCTAGCAAAAGCAGAATACCACCACCTATTCTTTTAAAAACAATATGCGAGCATTTTGCTTACTGTCTTAATAATGTGTTAATTCTAGAAATAATTAGCCATAAGTGTATTTTTAGGTATTGTATTCCTTAATTTTAACTAGCTGACCTAAAAACTTCCACACACCTATCAACCGTTAGAATAGGGAAGGCTGAGGGTGGCTGTAACTTCATAGCTGTTTAATCCAGATGAAGTCAAATGCATCTGAAAGCAATAAATTTAGCAGGTGAATAGCGATTGCTCCCGGACTGATCCCTGAGCACGAGACTGCCCACTAGATGCCACTCTTACTGCTCCGAAATGGAAATAACCAAGGACTACTGAGGCTGCGCGCAGATAAGCAAAATAAAATGGTAAAAAGGTTTTAAAAGTTTAACAGGGGGGAGATTGCCTCCTACGAAGGCAGCATTCTCCATGGAGCGCTGCAGATTTGCAATGCAGTTAACCATGCTTGCAGGCAGCAGCTTTGCTGAACTGCTGCAGTGAGACTTGTAAGCATTTGCTGTTTGAAAGCATTGAAGTAATATTTTCAAAACATTACATGAGAAATGACACTGTGGAAGCCACTGCTGCTCTTTGTGATCTCTACCTCGCTTGTGAAGAGAATTTTAAAGTAGAGATCTAACGTATGAACAATTATTTTTTTTTTTAATGGAATATTAAAAATATGTTGTTTGCTGAAGAGCTTATTTGTAAATGTTGAGTGTGGATTTGTGGGCTATGTCTTCTGAAATAAGCTTCCCAAAATGCAGCTTAGTGTGCTCTTCAAGGAATGGTATCTTTTTTTCTTTTTTGCAAAAGGATTTTAAAACAAACTCCTGACTGGACAGAAACAGCAGGGAGAGAAAAGTAAAATATTTCAACACTCTCCTTCATACTTCCTAGAACATTGAACGTCAGTAACCATGAAGTCCAGTGTCATGGAACTTTTGAGATGTAGATATTATGCTTCTCATTGGAATATGGTTTGTTCTTTCCAATCGGCAAATGGGGCTCTAACCTTGGGTTATAGGACACCAAGTATTGGCATTCTTATTAGTCCTGGACTACTCTTGGACCTTATAGCTCCGTAAACCCATAGCCAGGGGAAGGTGAGTGAAGTGAGAAGAAAGAATCCTTTTCTTCCAGAAGGTTTACTTGCTGAAGAGTGGTGCCCGCTGAAACTTGTGCAGAGATAGGGGAAGTCTTCCGATGATAACTTACATGAGCATAAATGAGACAGAGGTGGCAGCAGATGCAGTCTCATCTCCTGCTGGATCTGTGGGCTTTCTTGTTCACATTACAGTGCAGGAACAAAGCACAATGCCTACAATATGGGGCAAAACTTTTTAGACAAAGCTTTACTTCATAATTCTTCAACAATTGTCAGGTAATTAGGGTAAGGAAGCTGAAGCGTTAGTTGGCCTCTGTATGCAAATACTGTTGCTGTCTAGATTGCTTCTTCCTTCCCTGCTGCTACAGGAAACTTGGGCAGCAGCAAGACTGGATGCTCCAAATCAGCAGCTTGGAGGCTCCTCTGCAAAGGGCACTTGTCAGCACCATGCAAAAATTTCAGTGCATGTAGATCTAAATAATTAATTACTGCAGAACACAATCTTTTAATTTCCATCTATTAAGCTTTCATCTGCCTGCAGAGAAACTCCAGTGCCTCTACCAGTCCTCATAGCTTTGCTCAGCAGCAAAATTCATTCAACAAGTACTCAGCCTTTTTTTTTCTTTTCCTTTTTTTTTTTTTTTTTCCTGATGTTTAAAACTGGGCCAAATCTTGTATACATCTTTGGATTCTCAGATTAGTCATACACCAAGTATGGTTCCAGGATGGAATATGTTTCTGTAGCCACGGACAGCTTATTAGACTGTTTATTTTTTTTTGTTTGTTTTTCTTTTGTAGTAACCACTACAAATGAATGAATCAGCTGCCCACAAATAACCTTGCCTTCGAGGCAAAGCTGGTCACTCTAATTGTCTAAAGACTTTTGACCACCTGCTCAGCATGATGTCTGCTTACCTTACCAACTGAACACGTTGACATGATAAATTTCTAAAAGCTGTGTTTTAAACTATAGTTTTTTATGGCTTCCTTTTACATAATTCAGTACCTAGACGTCAGTCATGAATGTAGTGTGGTGCTTCCTTCCTTAGTAGGTAGCATAAATATTCACTAATTCATGTAAGTAATGTCCATGGTGTTGTCTCTAATAGAAGAGGTTCATTTGGTAGGTTCATTTGAGATATTCTTGGGCATCTGGGTTAGGTTAAATTTGTTTATTTTAATGTTAGCATCTAACTGTGTAATATGTCTTTGTGAAAATGCAAGCTTTTAAAAAGGAGCTCCTAAAAAATATGTTTGGATTATTTCTCAAATATTAAACAGAGTAACAAAGTAACTAAATACGTAAGGAAGTATATCACCATCTCCCTGGATATATTATTCCTGTGTTTTAGTCTCTTCTTTGGAAACAAATGTAGAAGATATGTAAAAGTCAACATTACAATGCTGCCAGCGCAGATGTTCCCAGATCTAAGTATAACTTACATGGTATTACTATGGAAATTTCAGATACTACTTTTTGCTAACTGTTAGCAAATGATAGCACTTTAATAGCAACCATATGTGTATATTGATTGGTTGTCTCAACCTTCCCTCATTCTGGGCATGTGTAAAGAGCAGATGTCTCTCGCATATTACTTTCTTTCTTGGAATACAATTTTAATCAAAGTTCAGTGCGAACACACTCTTAATGGCTGTAGGCCTACAGTGCTTTTCCTTGGATGGTGGTTATTAAAGCATCAGTCATGCTTTGAACTTCCTCCACCGTATGATATCTTCTGTAAAATCTGGAAGCTTTTCCAGTTTCCTTTTTTTTTTTGTTCTTTTTTTTTTTCTTAATGATAACTGGGCAGTTCACTGGGCTATGCTCATTGGAGGTGTTTTAATTTCCATTGAAACAGGCACACTGTGGGCTTCTGGGGTCCCATCCACTGCAGTGGCCCCGCACCGCCCTGCTCTGGAGGTGAGGGCTGCTAGTCTGGAAGGGTGCACCACGTAGTCACTCCCTGTAAAGACTGTAGTATTTTTAGATAGGTTGTGGCAGAGTAAGCTGGGTGGCCTTCTGTGTCCTGGGGTGCATCAAGCACAGCATGACTAGCCGGTCAAGGGAAGGGATTGTCTCACTCTGCTCGGTGCTGCTGTGGCTTCACTTCAAGTACTATGTGCAGTTTTGGGCACCACAGTATAAGAAGGACATAAAACTGTTAGGGAGCCTCCAGAGGAGGGCTGTGAAGATGGAGGAGGGTCTAGACGGGAAGATGTATGAGGAGCAGCTTTGTTCAGCCCAGAGCAGAGCAGGCCGAGGGGAGGCCTCATGGCGGCCTGCAGCTCCCTCACAAGGGGAGCAGAGGGGCAGGCGCTGAGCTCTGCTCTCTGGGGACAGCGACAGGACCCGAGGGGACGGCATGGAGCTGGGACAGGGGAGGGTCAGGCTGGGTGCTAGGGAAAGGTTCTGCACCCAGAGGTAGTTGGGCACTGGGACAGGCTGCCCAGGGCAGTGGTCACAGCACAGAGCCTGCTGGAGTTCAAGGAGCATTTGGACAGTGCTCTCAGATATAGGGGCTGAGTTTTGGTTGCCCTGTGTGGAGCAAGGAGTTAGACTTGATGATCCTTGAGGGTCCCCTCCAACCTGGGATATTCTGTGATTCTATTAAAACAAGCTTTGTGCTGTTGTGCTGGACCAAAGCCATTTATGACTTTGGGCCACATCTGCCAAATAGTGTTCTTCGAAAGAAAGAAGGGGGAACTTTTTTTTTTTTGGTAAAATGGCTGTCGCCTGCCTTTTTTTTTTTTTTTTTTCCTCTGCAATCTATGTAACTTTAAGGAGCTTTAATGGAGAGGTACCCTGAAAATTGAACGTTCAACCTCAAATTAATCATTTAGGCTTTAAATCTTGCCACAGAAACCTTGCAATCAAATAAAAATCAAACAGAACAATCTAGGAAGATTCCTGTTTATTTATTTTTATTTTTATTTTTACTGCACTGAACTATGAAATCCACTGTTTGCACAACTCCCGTCCAGCTGTAATCCACTGTATTCCCACTGTAAAGAACCTCCTATTTTACCAATGGTATTTACCAACTGCTCCATGGGGCATATTTCTCTTCCTCAACTCTCCTGGAACTGCGTTTAGCAAGAGCTGAGCATTATTTGGTGTGGCAGCTCTTCAAAGCTCGTTGTGCCCATATTTCAAGTACAAAAGCCAAAATAATTTGCAGTTTCTTCCTAAGAAGCCCTAGTGTGTTTGGGTTGCCCAGGCTCATATGATAATTTTTAATTTTAGAATTTAAATAGTTTTTGTTGTATTCAACAGCAGCAGGCTAAAGGTTTCTGAAAACTGGTTTTTGGCCTCTTTTAGATTTTGTGGATGAATTAGCTTTTGTATCCATTAAAATGTCTTTAAATGACACTAATATGAACATTTTTAGTCTATGTTTAAGAATGAATGCTTCTCTGGACTGAAAAATAAATTTGTAATTATGTTTATATTATTTTTTAAAAAATCAAATAATAAAAAAGTGTTTATTGTCCTAATTGTTTATATCCAGTAATGGTGGTATTTCAAAACAGCGCTGGCTATTTCAAATCCTGGTTCTTTAAGAACAATCCTGTCCTTAAAGGTTCTTTAAGAACAATCCTGTCCTTAAACACTGAAATGTTCTGTTCCTTTCTGAATCAAGACTTTATTTATTCCCATTATCCACCCACTTACGAGTGACTGATATTTATATACTTTGCTCATTTCCAACTGCAACAGGTTCTCAAGCCGAGGTGAATATTCCACCCATAATATTTTAATCTGCTGTTATGCTGCTTTATACATCATATGGCAGAAAAATAAACCAGATCTGTACATGTGGTTTCTAAACCTAGTTTCCCATTAAAAAAATAGACTGAGAAGTAAATTTTTAATTTGGATTAACTTAATTTAGCTGTTGTAACTGGCTGGAGGATTGGAAAGGTGAAGAAAGCAGAAGTTGGCTAATTTCAATGGGGTATTTGTATTTAACAGTGAAGGCTAATAATGCCTATTTTTTTTCTGCATCCTGGATTGGTTTATTTTCTTTTATGCCATTATTTGTGTTTAGTGAACAGCTGTGTCTGTAGTTTCCATTTGTAGTCTTTTAGCTCTGTGAAGTAGCAGAGAAAGTAATGGACATTTGCAAATTAATACTTACCGTTATTTTCTGCTAATCTGATGTAGCTCTCCTCTTTGAGCATAGATGTAATATCAGAGCAGAAGTAATTACTGTGTTAAAACTAGTACTGCAGCAGAATATTTTGCTAATTAAACCTGTTGCATTTAAATTGCTTCCTTTGGATCACTGTATGGAACTGAACTGTTTTGAACAATAAATGAACCCACTTTCTTTCTCAGAGGCCTAGGATTGCAGATGGTCAGATTGCATGTGAAGCACCTAGGCTCTGAATTAGTCTTTTGTGTGAAAGAGAGAAAGGTAATTTGAATGTTTGAACTCTCTGTTCCTCCTACACATACACAGGAAGCTTGTCTCAAAATGAACAATTCTCTAAATAAAGACTAATAAGAAGCTAAATTAATTAGAAGGTGTGATTTGAAAAGACATTGATGAGAAGAGTCTGTCATTTTAGACAAATGGAACGGAGCTAAATAAATTAGGCCACATTAATATCTCATTGTTCTGTGAGCAGCTTTCTTTTATTGCATTCATTAGAGGGTACTTCTTGAAATGAGCCTTTGCTAGCCATTATGGATTCAGTTCTCATTTACCAATGCCTAACACACAGCTCCTGCATTAAAAATGTTTCAGCAAATCCTCATAGTTTCTGCAAATTAATATTTATATTTCTGGATGCTGCGCTTTTCATCTGCAACATAGTAGGCTCTGAACACCAATTTTTTCCTACTGAATTGGCAGTAAAGAAGTCTTACATCAAAAGATTTGGGAGGCAGAAGTCTGAAATAACTTTATAAAATAAACTGCACTCATAACTTATACAGTAGACTCTTCCCCCAAATAATATTCTTTCCAGTATTTATTTATTTTGATAGAAAATACCCTGCCTCATGACTTCAGTAGTCCTTTGATAACTTTTTAAAGTGTCTTTTAAAAGGTCCCTTGAGTATATAATTAGGATACATTGGAAATGCGCATCTCATCACACATTTCTTACTCTCAGAAAATGAAATGTATGTTTTTCCTTTTCTTTTTCTCTCTCCTGCAGATGGAATATTTGGGAGATGTCAGCGAGTGCCAGTAATAGACATATACAAATACGACATTTCACCCCCTGTTCTTCAGCGCCTAAGGATCATCCTGGAGAAGCTCTCACACAGAGGTATAGTGAAAAACCAGGACTGAGAGTTAGTCGCACTGAGGGTTACAATTATTTTGTGCTCCCTCTGTGGGGTTGTCTTCAGAAGCTGTCAAGCGCAGTGTGTTCCAGGCCCGGTGGTGCAGACTTTATGAAAGTAAAAAGCCTTCTGACTCACTGAATCTGCAACGAGGGCTTGGCAAAGCAATTTCAGGAGAGGTGCTTCCTCCTTGCACAGTGCGTACCTGTGACTGACACTCTGTATACAATAAAATGTTGGCATCCATGAATGCCGGTGTCATATAAATAAATCAGCAGGAAGGAAAAAATAATTTGCTATGTATATTTGTGCACCACAGCATATTTCAGGGTGCATGTGTAGAAAACACAAAAGTTCTAGTTAGCTAGAAAAAGTTATTAACTTTCTGATGAATTCAGATGAGTCCAGCTTCTCTGATTTCACTACAAGCTGCATTTACTGTGTTCCTTTTAATTTTTGTCCACCTTTCTGAGGTTTATCTCTTTGCTCTTTCCAAAGATGAAAAGGATGTTCTAGCCTCTGAATGGCATTAACTTGAACTAACAAATGAAAACTTGGATAAAGTGAAAGATGATAAGGTCAACAAACATTTTAGGTACTAATACATGTGATATACCTCTGTTGGAGACAGCTGCAGAATCATGAAATCATTGTAATCTAAATTATTCCTAAAGCATTGTTGGAATGGTTAATTTTGCACTTGTATCATCTGTGTGGGTGTTTGTTCCTAAACAGATTCCAGTTACGATTGCATTTACAAACTAGTCATATTGTATTAATATACTATACTGCAAGTGTGATTACGAGAAAAAATGGATTTCTCAGAAGTTCATGACTATACTTGGGATTGGACTTCCAGGCTGGAAAACACTGGTCTAAGTGATTCAAAAATTTTCCAGGGATTTATTTCCTGTCCAGTGGCCCATCCAAATGAAGCAAACTCTTGATGAAACTTGATTGTAGTATCTCCTGGCTGATTAACAGTTATATGTGTATGGTACTTGAGGCATTTAGATATCTATTTGTCTAAAGGCTGACTTAAGCAAGCAAATTTATGAAAATACTATTTTGTCGGGGCAATATAGTATGGCTGGAAAATCTCTCTGAGTCTGAACATGGTGAAGAAGGGATTACAAACTTATCTCAGACAGCTAAACTGATGTCAGCACTCATTTATGTTGCCTGAATATTGTTGATGAATCACATGTAAAGCTTCCTCCACAGGGATGTCAGAGATGAGGAAAAACCTACAGGACCCCCACACCCTTCTTGAGGGCATATATAAGCCAATGGGATACCCCAGGCCATTTCAAATAATGCTCACCTGCCTCCATCTCCTTGCCTACCATAAGATTTTGGACAGTTCAACTGAACTGAGGTGGCCCCTGCTACTTTGTGCTTCTCTGATTAATAAAACCAGTTTAAGGAAATTTGGTGTTGAAATTTGGACTTGTCTCATATACATATATATATATATATTTTAATAGAAAGAGGATGACAACGAACACAGATTGAAACTGTGGTAGAGAATGAAAGCAGTTTTGCTTTTATCTTTCCTCATTCATGCCATTTAGAGGTGCATACACAAACACATATATGCTTTGAACTGATATAAAACTTTTTCAGGCTATTTTTGTGGCCTGTGGGTATCCTAATTATGAGAATCTTAAATATATCTGTAAAAGATAGTAGAATGTCCTTGTCCAAAGTGATTGACATGATAAAATCACATTTTTTTTTTAATTCACAGTATCCTTGGCAAATTCTGAAGTGTTTAGTAAGGGCAGAAATACGGAAGGAGCAGAATCAATACAGGCTATCACATTAATGGATTACTGACATCAGGTTGCTCAGGGAAGACTCTGCTGTTTGCTGGTACTATCAGATGTAATACATCTAGCCCTTAGGACATATATGCTGGCTGTGATGGTCACTTGCACAGTTAATGGTGTTCCCCTGCAAATAGTGTGCAAAACATCATGACCATTTCTGCAGTTTAGATGAGCAAGATGTCAAACCCATTTCAGTGTTTCAGCTAGCCTCCAGGAAGGGCTTCATTTTTTTTTCAAAAGTCTTATTTTCTTTATCAATGTAATACCCAGCTCTTCTTGTCCTTTCCGAAAGAGTGCTGCCTAGCGCCACTTAGTGATGCCCAGCTTCCCTGGAAGAGATAATAACAGCATCCGTTCTCTCCTTTTTGTGAAGAGTGGGACACATTTCTTTTGGAAGGCTATATTGTAGGTCCCAAGACAAGTAAAACTTTTAACAATGCCTGTATCAAACATTTTCTGGCTTTATTAGTCATATTTACAGTTAAGGACCAGATACTTTGGAGATGACTAAGTGGTTTTCTAGCTTTAAAATTTTATGTTTCTTTTTAATATGCCTTCCATTTTGTTTTGTTTGGTTTGTTGTTTCCTTCATAATGACTTCTTGCAACATTACTCTCTCTTTTTTCTTTTTCTTTTTTTTTTTTTCCTAGAAAAGGTTTGCTGGCATCTATTTCCATAGAGTTAAAAAAAAATCAATTGAAAATCTCATAGAATTTACATCCTCATATTTTCCTATTTGCACATCACTTCTAAATGTTTCCCATATTTGGATCAAAGTCCAAATAGAAGGTTGTGTGGCCAGGTGCTATAAACAAAAGACAACATGACAGGAATAGCAAATACTGTTTGTGATTCTGCCAGCTCAGAATGTTTACTACAATAAGGAACCATATGACAGAAATTTAGATGAGTGACACACTTGATGATAATCTCTTTAATAAAGGACTTTGACTAAGATTGAATTCAGGTTTCATAATGATATAGTTTTTATGTCTTCATTACACATTGAGTATATCTGTGTCTAAACTATCTACTAGTAGATTGATGATAGAAATTAATTCCTTGGAATATAATCCGTGGAATATTCCTGTGAAGGAATTGTCTGTTAGCATTCAAATATCCTTGTTCACAGCATTTTCATTCATACTGTCCTTGATTCTGTCAATTTTTTCAAAATACCCCTCAAGAATAAGAGTTTCTAAAGACACCATTTTTATAAATGTGAGTATCTGTATGGGAAAAGCCCTTCTCACAGTTGCTGAAACATCACGATTTTTGCAATCGGGGGTGCTATAGTTTATAATTTATGAGGAGCTGAAACATTTCTCATTGTCTGATAAGCAGAACAATCAAAAGAATGCTGTTTAGATAGGACTAAAACATTAGAAAAGGGAATCGAAAGAATTACCAGCACAGAGGTGTGATTGAGTAGTGCCTGAAGGAACTGGAAATGCTTATCCCTGTGGTTGGTCTTCTGCATCCTTCTTGTCCAATCTGGGAAATGATACTGCTTGGAATATGCCTGGATTGATAAATCATCCATATACTTTCCTGCTTGAGTTTAAATATGCAACATATCTTTTTACTGAAATGGATTAAATATGTTATAAAATGTTTTGTGTTCCTTTTGTCCCAACAATGCTACCATGAAGGCAAAGTGATCAAATTACTAAGATTCTTAGCAAGATTGTGGAAACATTTCATTTCATACTAATGGTTGATCTATAAGGCTAGAAGTAATGGAATGTGAGATAGGAGGTCTAATCATGGTACATTATAACTCAAGTGTCAGTGCATAAATAGTACTTGAAATCTCAGCAAAAGCAATAATAAAAGAGGATATTAGTTAGTATTGCTCAACTTGCTTATTCCAAGAGGGAATTACATTTGTTTCACAGAATGGTTTCTAACCAGTGATTCAGGAGACTAGCTAATAACATGGGACTAACTATGTGAAAGCGCAACTGCCGCAGCAATAGGCATTGCTAGAATAAGGAGTTCAGAGATGGAGCCTGGAAGACACACTTCCTTAAAGACATCAGAGCTCAGGGTCAGGTATTTGCTCAGGGGCATGAGAAGTGTCTATCTTAGGATTCTGCCTCTGGGAGTGGCCCCTGTGCCTGTTTAGGGGAAGAATGGAAGGCAAGTTCAAGCGTACAGAAGCATTTCACATGATAAACCCTCTGAGTACTATACGCTTGGTGGCGTTAGGTTCTTCTGAACCAGAAGTCTTATTTTTGTGTTGTTTGTGTGTCCTGTGGACACTGTTTCTAGCACAGTTCTACAGGACACTGTCTATTAGAAACAAAACATGTTACACTAAAAATCAGTCATTCAGCTTGTCTTCTGTTTTACTTAGATTTTAATTAAATTTAGAATCTATGATTCTAAATTACCAGAATCTATGATTCTAAATTACCAATGTTATGCCTTTACTGCAGGAGCCATGCAAGCATGACTATTTGAAAAAACAATCACATTAATGCTTTCGTTTTGCTTGTCTAAGCTGGAGCCATTACTAAATGTTCCCGACTATGCTTGTCACTACTTAACTTTTTTTGCTTTAACACCTTGTACACAACTTTACTTTCAAAGAAAGCAATTTCTTTTGCACCACTTGGAAGTGAGTCCTGCTTGAGGTATTTGACTATCAACAGTGCTAATACAAGAACCAAAAAGAGTAAGATACACTTTTAAATTCATTCATTGTCAGCAAGATACTCTTGAGAGGCTCTTGGGCTGTGGAAGTAGACAACAGATTTACAGAACATTTAAAAAAATACCACTTTTTTCCTCTTGTCGTCTTTGCAACCCAGGAAGCTCTTGATGGGGAGTAAAAAGTATTTGTGCTAAGTTTTTTAGACAGTTAAATGTAAGGTAATTAATATAACTTTGCTAGAAGTAATTTTATACTCTTATACCAAATTCATTTTGAAAACTGAAATGACGTATGATCAGTTAACTTGAAAATTGCAATGAATGTAGCTTGTCATATGAAGCTTGTGAATTACAAAATGGTTGCTAAATATTTCAGTCGGGACTATTTTTCAGGGAAAATTAGAAAAAAAGTATCATTTGTTACTGCAACAAAGGTGATGGACTTGAAAGTGAACTTTTTTATGTTCAGTTTTGAAACAAACTTAAAAGGTATAATGCAATTTTTGCACATATTTGCAAGGCAATTACCATGTCATTATGGAGGTATATAGAAAGCTGAATGAGGTAGGAGAAAGCAGGTTTTTCTTTAGATTCAAATATTGACGTAAAGGAATGCAAACTCTTCTGTTGGCCTTAGGGGAAAAGAAGAAGCTTTACTTGAATAGATCAGTGTGTTTACATGAAATTTTCTGGGCATCAGCTTGCTCCAGACATCAGTGTACTTAGCAAATTCTTTTCCTGTATGGTTGCTGAAACCAGGAATTGAAGCATAAACCCCCATGACATGCTACACTGGAGGAACGGTTCTGGGACTGGATGTACCTTCTCCTGGTATCACTGTCACACTGCCTTAACTTTTTGGCTCAGTGGACAATAACACTGAAAAAGTTGCGAAGAATTCCTGCCTTTAAGTGCTAAAGCACCACTGATATTTTTTAGGTCTTCAAAAGCGTAAGTAGAACTTCCAAAAATTTAGAATGAGTTTCTGCAAAAGCAGAAAGGTTTTTTTTTTTGATAAAGCAGCAAAAAGTAGACATTTTGAAAACCCTTTGTGAATGCCTGGTTTAGTTCATGTGTTTTGCGTAGCACAGAACTGAAAATGCAGACAACTTCCATTTGGTTTCCTGTATAGCTGCTCTGCTCACCTGACATAATCTGAAATGGCATTGACTTGCTCTTTACCATATAACACATTTGTGAAATACGTTATTCTCAGGAAATTGGTCTTTATGAAGAATGTGTTGGCATTACAGAAATTGATTATATGAGCAAAACAGATCCTATGTATTCCGGCAAAGATATTAGAAAGTACAGATGAAAACTTTGTATATACATAAATTTAATTTACAACATATACAACATTTACATATATATAAATTTAATATACAACGTTTTTTGATTTTGCATCGTTTGAATATTCCTCTTTGGAAGATATGTATGTCATATCTATAGCATTATATATTATTTTTTGTTTAAAATTATGATCAATCAGAGCTTTGACTTGTGTTTTTGATAAAATAATACATTAATATGTTTTATAGAAAGGAGAAAAGGTCTGCATGTCTCCTTTGTGTCATGTTTCTGTCAACCAGCAGTGGCAATTGCTGACTGGGATCAGAATGTATCAAATTCTTTGTGGCCCAGATAACTTTACAGCTCTTCTTCTGAAGGAAACATAGAAATTAGTGATAATATAATGCAAATATCAAAGACTGTCGATCAGTTCCTGTCTTGCCTCCTTTGTTTTGAAGATCTCTGCAGCACCTCTTGGATTTTCACCTCTGAATTAATGCTTGGTCTTTTCCATGAAGCTCTCTGTATTGCCTCTTATACAGTTTATTCTATTTCTGATCTTTGAAATTTGGAATCCATCTGTGTTTCCTCCTTCTGTGGAAGAAACTAAAGATGTCTTTTCTTGTTCCTGCCGGAATTCACTGGGCAAGCTCAACAGGCTTCTTTTGGATGGCCTTGTTCTCAACAGTGGACTGAACAACAGCTCAATAGCAGAAAGTCTTTGTATTCGGGTTATTCATTAACATGCTGCCCTGTTAATGATGTCACATGTGACTCTGAACTTCATTCTTACTCTCTTAGATCATTCTTTAAAAAAAATAATACCTTCCAGAGGACCTATGCATGCACTGGGCTTGAAGGTACATGATGTTTTAAAAACACCCTTAGAAACACAGTAATCAAATTGCAGTTCTTATCAGTTGTTCCCACACTTGGAATGTCAGCTAATACCAATTGAAGCATGAGATTACTTCTTTAGGTGCTTTATTCTCTAATAATACCACTTTTGGAAATTGTGAATAACAATCTAGCATATCCAAACTAATTATGTGATTTTGGACTGTTCATCTATAATTCTATACAGCACATTTACACATTCAATGTAAGACTGATTTTTATCATTGCACCACTACTGGTGATTTCTTCCTTGCTTTATATGTTTAATATTAAGGAATTTGTTTTCCTCATCTATTTCTAAATTCACAGCATTTCTTTTTTATCTACAGCTTTCATCCCTATCTACATGGCCTCACGTTCTTTTGTTATCAACTCTTAATGACACCCAGTGTTTGACATTTTTAGCTTTAAAATATGTTCTGAATTCTGAAACATTTAGGCTTACCTTTTCAAAATTGTTTTACTTTTTAAACTTACTCATACAAAACTTCAGTAGGTAGATCTTGTTCCCCGTGTTACACCATAGTATGATTTAAACTTTGGCTTGCTTTAGTCATCAGTACAAATTCCCACAAAAGATTTTTTTTCACTTTGCTATACAGAATGCATATATATATATATATATATACTTTTTTTCACTTCAGATATTTTTATTCGTTATCTTATGGCTTTTGCAGAATGCTTCTACCAAATGTAGCAGTTTCCTGCAAAGACTGGGTGATATTAAGTCTCCTTTTTTAATCTACTTCTGTTATCTTTCATGCCGATTCTTAGCACATACTTACTGTATTTCACACATTTCTCCTGTTTTGTTTTGCCTGTACATATGTGTATGGTCCTGGTTATACAGTGTAGCTCACAATAATGAAGTCATACTTTCTCTCCAACACTTGTCCATTGCTCAGTTTCTCTTTTGAAGCCTTGCACAGTCTTAAAATTGTGTAACAGACTTTCACCCCATTTTGAGTCTTTGATTCCTTTTGCTGTCTGCTGTCTGGTTTCTAATTAAGCATTGCACAGACCCGCATTACATGCTTAACTAAACTCTCTTCAGTCATTTAGGAATTCTTTGAATATTCTTCCTCTGGTTGACTTGCCATATTTCAAACATACAGTTATAAAACTACTTGGGTGCCCTGGTTTTGGTTTTGTTGTTGGGTATTTTATTTATTTATTTATTTATTTTTCATGCACTATTTTTCACATTCCTTTAGCATGGTTAGATAATAGATTTATTTTCCCTACAGGTTTCCTAACAATGATGAAACTCTTACTCACAATATGGGGGTGTTGACTCCTTAATGTTTTAGAAACTTACCTTTTGTTCCTTTTAGCTTCTATATCTCCACTTGCTTTGGTGAAGAAGTCAAATTCCTGCCTGAACAGCTGCTAACTGTTTGATCCTAGAAAGCTGTGTTGAGTCTTTAAATGCTCCTTCATATTCACTACTTTTTTATTTTGTTAAAAAAATTTCTGTCAGAGATGGAAGGACTCTCTGTCCATCTATCACTCCCTCTTCTAATATTTTTTCACCTGTTCCTAGCTTCAACATTATTGGACCAAACTTGAAGTTCTTATGTGTAATAAATACCATGAAATTATTTCCTTGAAAGTCTCTAACCAGATAGAGGAGCAAAAAGTGTCACTAGGGAAAAGTCAGCTGTTACCCATTTGTTTAGAAGCAGCTGGCTGTCACATACATATTTTACAGCCAATACATTTTTTGGGGGTATATTGTATTTCACCATCCCCGGCCTGTGTTTTACCCAGCTGACACACCAAAAAGGCCATATGGGACACATGGAGAGGAGCCACAAGCAGAGCAGAAAACTGTAGGGCGGCAAAGTCAGGCAGGGGACGGCACGTGGGAAACTGGAGTAAGGTAGAACTGAGCTGAGAGGATCATATCAGACTCATGAGTGGGAACCCATGGTGCTGACAAACCCTTTTTGTAATTTAAAAGCAGTTGACTAAAAAGGCTTTTGGGTGGAGGGAGAGGCCAGCTGACAACCAGCAAGCGATCTGAGTGTGTCCCGGGTCTGGCCCCTGAGAGAGTCACTTACCCTTGTAGACAGCATAACACTGCTTCATGTAATTGATGGTGCAAATAAAGTGTTAAAAATATAAAAAGATCTAAAAATGGTAAAGATATGTTAGTCTTTGCCAAGAATTCAATTCCATAATAATTCCATTTTACATAATCATGTTCCCCCCCCCCCCCCCTTTTTTTCCCCATGTTGTAAGTGCCTGATCAGTAACCCATTGGAATAACCTTGCTGTACTTGAATGTTAAGAAATGACCATGGTGAACAAAAGTCTGTTTAAGCAGGTGGATTAAATGAATAGGATGAAGGTCACCCACAGTGACAGATGGCACCTGTGCTTGTTTCTGTACAAACCCAATTGCACAACTTGAAACTGGCCCCACCTTTTTATGTCTTGACTACACAACTTTCTGAGTTTCTCTGAGTTTCCAGGTGGTTTGCAATTGCTGAGCTATTCCTCAGCTGAGACCAGTATAGATTTTGCAAAAGGTTTTTCTCCTCTGCCTTCAAGTAGCGGCTTCCATTTATTGCTGTATTTGCAAGGTGAGATCTTTTGACAGGGTATTTTTCACAGACTTTAAATTCCACATCAGTCCTTGTTGGGAGCTGCCAGTTTATGTCCTTCATGGTAAATGTCCAATACGCAGTATTACATATCTATGCATAGTGAAAAAGACCGTGTGAGAAATTACTAGGGTGTTTTACTGTATAATTTCCTCTAGTGTTATCCTTAGGTGAAATGTTTAACAACTGTAATTCAAATAATTAATGTTAAATAAAACACAAGTTAAATGTTAAAACACACACATCAGTGCTGGTTTGAGGGTCCTCTGGAGGTTGTCTAGTTCAGCCTCTGGCTAAAAGCAGGACAGCTAGCAACTACATCAGATGTCCTACTGAAGTCTTGAAAACCTCCAAGGATAGGGATTTAAAACCTCTTTGTGTGACCTTTTTGGCCAGTTCCAAACAGAAGAGGTCCTTCCCATATCCACTTTAAGTCTCCCAAACTTGTGACTTCTGCCCTTTGTTTTACTGTCAGCCAAAAGTAGGAAGAATTTGACATTGTTGTCTTTTTTAGCTACCCTCCATGATATGCCTCCTGGTACCTCCTCTGGTCTCTCTTCTAAAAAAGGCAACATTTTGAAGCTTTGGGCTTTTCCTTTTTAAAGAATAACACTTAGACACTTCACACAATACTTGATGTTCATCATTCATTAATTTCTATCCTGATACGCTTATTGTGTTTATCCTCGTTCCAGAAAAAACCCTACATATACTAACTTAAACGAGGTATCATCATGTACTTAAAATATTTGCTAAGGTCAATTCTATCTGACTAAAGCCAAGCACTCCCAATGGGAAAAGAAACAGAGATTAAAAAGTTCATTAAGTTTAAAATTGTTCACCTAAACACTTCATAAAATACATATGAATAATGAATACATTTTCAGAAGTAAGAAATGAATTGGAAACAATCTATAAATAGAAGAAGGGTTAAACTTACCATCTAATGAAATCCTAATGAATAAGTCAATCAGCCCCAAATAGGAAGGAAAATACATTATCATATGTTTTGAGTTTTATCTCTGTCATTACCCCCAGTCTTCAGTGGAAAATCTCTGCAAGAATGGGCACTGGCTTGTGTTTGCATCTATGTGGGAGAGATGGTGATAATGCATTCTTCCCTTTCCTTACATCAAAATGAACTTCGCTTGGACACTGCTTTCAGGCTTGAGCAGAGGGCAGAGATGTTCATAGAGTAATATATTGGTTTGAAATTTAGGAAAATGTTCATCAGAAGTGGAAAATGTTTAGTAGCAACTTATTAACCTGTGAGCTAATTCCACCAGTCAAATACAAATGGAATGTGGCCCTCAGTGTGCGTTTCTCACAATGGGAGATTTTTTATTTATTTATTTATTTAAAGCACAGAATAATATTAGAAAGGCTGGATACCAAATTCAATTCAGAAATGTGGAGAAAAAGCCTGAACCCATCTTAGTGGAACACAGCCTTTTCTCCCTTGTGGGCAATGCGAAACCTGTCTGCTTTTAAATTTTAATTAAAACTTAGATTAGTTATGATCATCTAATCTTTCCTTTGCACTGCAGTGTCTGATCACTATGTATAAGTATCCAAAGTTTAATCTACTTCTGGTCCTCCTAGATTTGACAGTCTAATTAAGTGCTCAACTTTAGCTCTTAGTATATAAGAAATCTCACTTCATGTTTCAGTAAGATTTTAGATAAAATTGGTCACTACCTATGCTGCTGAAATCTTTCAGAATAATTGGATTGTTTCATCTTCACTACTGCATTTGTCTGTTTTAGGAACCAACAGATTTCCTTCCTGCATTATGCTATAAAACTTATTTGAAGGCCAAATATTGATAGTAAAGCATTACTGACATGGTTCTGGTTGGACTTAAATACATACTTTCAGCATACAATTTAGTATGTAAAATATTATAAACATGCAAAGAGAGGTTCTGTAACTAGTAGCTTATTTTTAATAAAATCCACTCTAACAGCACCTGCAAGCATCTCTCCAGTATTTCTCACGCAAGGCCTTGCCCATCTCTCTGTTGGTCTGTTCTTCAGTTCTCTTGTGTTTGGGGCTTTGCCCTTCACCACATCCGATGTTCCTTGTGACGAATTCTTCTCCTTTGAACTTTGGGAAGAAATGTCATTAACATCTTATTGCTAGGCTGGCATTTTACAATCACAGAAAGCCCAGGCATGAGTCTGTCATCTCCCATTACACACATAGATCTATTTCCTTACGCCAGTTGCCTCAGTGAGTACAAAGGCAGGTGATCCAAGTTCTGGTAATGCCAGCATGTATTGTACAGATGGAGATGTTAAATCAATTGCTCTTAGCAGCTCTGTGGTTAGCAGGCTTACATTCACTCAACGGGAGTGCATCTCGGCAGTAAAAAAATTTTAAGGGGTTGGAAGTTTGCAGAACCATGACCCTTGCCTCCCTCACCTCCTTCTGGTCCCATCCATTCTCTGTGACAGCCAGTCCCCAGGCCGTGCTTCACCCGAAGCTTCTCCATCACTAGGCTGACTCGGCTGTTGCTGCACTGAAGGTGTGCGCTCGGCTTGTGGGGATGGCCTTCGTCTCACACAGCCATCATCTACGGTCTGCGTCTACTGGGGCTGTCCATAAACAGCACAGAAAAAAGGCGCTTTCAGGATGTGATTCATCTGTGTAATTTTAGATGACTGAAGGATGAAGTGAATCACATCCTAGATTTCACTGACCATATTGCTTATGTCTCTGTTGGCTAGGGAGTCCTCGGCTGATTACCTCTGCTGTTTTTTAGTTGCATGAATTTTGTCCTTTGTGTCTCACTGAATGTGATATTCAAGTTCTGCCATGTTTCAGGCCCTGTGGAGAGGTGTTTAGAGGAATTAAGTTGTACTTTAAGGATAAGCAGCTCTGGTGCAGCTTTAATGCAGTATTATACAGGCTGAACAGAACGTGAGAAACAATTTCAAATTCCCAGTGCCAGGGTCACTGAAAAAAATACAAAAAAACTTTGCTGTAGTTTGCCCTGGCCTGTACTCTTGCAACATTTTAATTATTTTGCTGAAATCCTCTGGGTACTCATCAGTTATCCGTGTAGCAGCATAAACTAATCAGTGCTCAAATTCTGACCTTTGTTGAATAGCAGGTGCTTAGGCCGTTTCTAATCCTGCTGTGCTATTTTGGCATAAACTTTTTTGTGCAACTCGTGCTAGAATACATCCTGGATTTATCTTGAACTTTAGTTTGACAGGTCATGGTGCAGAGCCTTTCCTGACAACTGATTCTATGAACTTTTCTCATTGGAAACAAGTTCAGTTCTTAGCTTTGAAAATATTTTATAGTCTTAATATTTCCTTTATATGTCACCAATTTTCTTTAAGCTAGGGATAAGATAAACCTGCTAATGTGTCTTTTATTTTCCAGTGACTCCACGTTACCTGGTATTATTTTCCATTATTTTCCTTAAAACAATGTTATAAATCATGCAGTAGGTTGAGATGATGAGTGGATTGACTTAAATTTTTCAGAACATTCAATGTCTCTTCTGAAAATAATAAAAAAAAAAAATAGACTATATAGTTTTCTCAAATGCTGTAGTAATGGATCAGTTGGAACAATCAAACTGCAATAAGAAGATTTTCCCTGTAACAAAGAAAGTAGGCCTGGAACTTCCTTATTTGAAAATGTTTCATTAATTTCAAAATACAGCACCAGTTTCTGTGTTTTTGTGTTAGTCACTCTTCACTTAAACTACTGAAAGCATCAATTTTTGTAATAAAACATTCCATTTTGGAGGCTTTCACCTCCCTGCTGTTTTACTGAGCAAGTTGCTGCTGAGGGTGGGTGTTGCTGAGAAGGAAATGGCATTGATTTTCTGCATTTTGTCATACAGGAGCATTTGGGGATGTTTCTATTTATTTTCCTTTTCCTTTTAAAAAAAGGTTCTATATAAAAAAAAAAAAGTGCTTTACGGTGTAATATCTTTTTATTTATTTTTGCTGATATTATTTTATCTACCTTTAAGATTCTTTTTTCAACTTGATTTCTCTTTTAAGTTTTCCACCTGCACTAATAATTTCACAAATATGTATCTGTATAAATGTCTGATTAGCTGACTGTATGTCTCTTGAAAAAGGTGAGTTAGTGAATTGCTGTTACAGATAACTCTAGATATGAAAGTCAGGCATAATGTCAGAAGCCAGCTGGAACCTTGTATAAGAGAGCCTTTCTAACCTTTTATAAGGGTTTCCAAAACATTCAACATCACCCTGTGTAGATGCTGCAACTTCAGTAGTGCAATAAAGAGTGAGCAGCAGGTGGAGCATGCATATTGATTTTAAAGACTTTTGCACTGCAGGACACTGAATCCCAGAAAGCTGGGTTTAAACAACATACGAGAACCCTGAGAGTAGCGCCACCAGTCCTGAGATGGAAGAAAATATCCTGAGGTTGTTATGCACCTTATAAATGGTAGTAAGACAGAATTTTCTTTATGGTGGTGCTTTCTGTATTGCTCAGTACTTTGAATAATGAATCTTATATTTTCAATGTGCTCATTCCAGTTCTGGAAGGTTCTTCAGGTATCTGTGTCTACTTGTGAAAGAAAAGTTGTTGATCAGGGGTTGAATGTATGGAGAATAATCAATGATCAGTCTCCTTACCTGCCCTGCTGTGACGCTGATTAATGGATTTAAGTTCAGTACTTCTAGGCTGAGCTCTCATGTTAAGTACAGTCCATTGTACAAGTGATGCTTACTTTCTTGAAGATTTGTGAAATACTTGCTACAACTCCTATAAATAAGAGATTTAAGGAACTTAAGATCAAAATAAAGTGGATCATTTGTCTCTGGACTGCAGAATTGCTTAGCTTGCTTTCCTCGAGTTGGGTAGGCAACAAGTCAGTCATTGCAGGCTGTGTGTATTTTTATAGGACACGGTGTTGGAAGGAAGCTAATTTTTATCAGTGGATTTATTGTAGTAGGACCAAGTACAGTAACATTGAATTCTGTGTATTCATTTCATCTGAGATGGTCTTATACATCACCATTTAAGGTTACATAGCTTTCTGTGCAAGTAATTGTTTTGTAACTCCTACATTTAGAATTGTGAAAATAACATTATCAACCCCAGTAATAATTTTCATTAACCTCTGTATCTATTTGCTTTGTTTACAAGTTAAAGATGAAGGGCCATTGAGACCTGGACTATTTGCTTCAGTTGTCACTGTTGCATCCAGTGTTTCTAATATTGAGCACTGTGAACTTGACCTGCAATGGGAGTATCCAAAGAGAGTCTCTGAGCTGCGCAAATTACTCATTTCTGTTTTGCTTCCTCACTTAACACAGAGGGGAAGCAGAACAGAGTCCAACATATTTTCGTGTATAGGCAAAGCAGGGTGAAAACTTTGTCCGAAGATACCTGGAAGACGCAAAAGTATTTAACTGCTGGAACGTGCAGTCCTGTCTTATAGCTGGATCTTATGGTTACATCCAAGCTTTGTCTGAAATAAGCTTTATTGTTATTACCCTGTGGCAGCAAACTGCTCTGTTGAATTTTTACTGTTGGTCCTGCTCTCTCCTTTAAGGCATTAGGTCTACTGACATATTTCTGCAGACTGAAAGAAAGAATCCAGAAGTGATCATTTGTTTTAATCATCTAGCAAGTCTGGATAGGCTTAAAAACCTATTGCTCTGGGCTGGTAAATGATAAAGAGGTGCAATATTAGCTCACTTCAATGATTCATCTAGCTGAATATCCTTTTCTGATAGTTACCAGTAGCAGATATTTGGGAAGGAGGGGAAGAGAGACAGTGAGTACAGAAGCTTTACAAAGCATACAAACTTTTCTCTTGTATGACTTTTGACATTCTGTGGCTTAAGGACTTCACAATTCTTGTATATTACTAAGGAAAACTATTTATGATACATAGAGGCAACTAAAATACTAATGCTAAAGCAAAAAAGTCATGACCTATGATGAAATAGGAGAAAAAATGAGCAATAATTGCAGCTAGTCAGAACAAATAGTGCTCCCTTAAATGTCCTATGTAGATCAGTGAGATTCATCCTCTCTCTCAAATTCAGTGTATAAATAATAGAAACATTTTTTGGAATATTGTCTTTCCCCAAGCAAAAAATCTTTATTATTCATAAGGACTTTTGAGTTCTCTGAAGAAAACCATATAGCATATCCTGGGATAGCTGTCCTGTTTTTCATTAAAGTAACTCCTACAGTACTTAATAGTTTCTTCTTTTATCCAGGACTTCCAAAGCCCTTTGTGAACAGAACACCTCTTGGCATTCCTCAAAACAACCTGAGTTATTCTGAAGTAGAGCCACAGTCAGAAAAAGTTCTGCATTTCCAAGGGCAAGCATTGCACTCGTGCCAGAGCCTGCGGAGAGCACACTGCTCCCCTGCCTGCTCCACCAGAGGACTCTTTCTCCTTGATTCTCATTACCGCAGAGTGGTGTAAATGAAGCCTGGGTGTAGTATTTTTATCCTAATGCTATTTAGCCTATCAGCAGTAAAGGTATTCCTTTATAAATGAAAATGACTGGTTTCTTGGAGTCCCATTTAGAAGTGAATATGCTTGCTAGTGATGCATTTCATAGGAGGCTTGTTTTCGATTTTCACAGGAACAGGCCATCGGGCCACTGTCACTTCCTCATTTTTCAGGGTATCACAGAGAGATTTCCATGGCGTCTTCTGTTTTCTTACTTTGGCCGTACCACCGCTGATTCTTATTATGAATTTTTCATACATCGTGTGTTTGTGCTTTTGATGGGAAAAGAAAACATCAGCACCTTCTGGTTTGGGCTGTGAAACAGATGGACAGATTTTGCTGAAAATGATGATGCTGTGGAAAAAGTACACAAAAGTTTAAAAGCAAAATGGAATCTGCCATGGATCCCTTTCAAAACTTATTTTGGCTTGAGATTAACTGTGATCCAGCTGTGGAAAGGAACCAGTTATATGCCCCTTAGTCTTCTGCAAGCTGAGCTCCTGGAAGCTGCATTCCATCTGCCTCAAAATCTGTGTGTTGGCTGATTTTTCACTAAGAAATGCCGCAGCCTCTGAAGATGGACAGCTTTGGGACTCAGAGTGACTGTGCCATATGATACATCATTTGACTGTTAGGCTGTTTCTTTATGGGCAGTATGCTTAGTAGATAATCTATTAGGTCCATTTGCCCTTTGATTTCTGATATTGCTCTTAATTAGTATGAATTCTGGCCCCATTGAGGCAATGTTGTATGCCACATCTCCCACTGCTGTCTCTGGGATCAAGTTTCATTTTTAAAGTTCTTTAGTGAATTTTCATTACTCAAACAGAAAACCCCAACAAACAAACGAACAAAAAACCACCTTTTTATTTTTCTCTCTCTCTTTTTTTTTTTTTTCTTTCTGTATGGAGTCAGTGTCAAGGCTGCTGCTTAGCGAGAATTTTGTTTGAAATTTAAGGTTCGCAGAAAAGCAGTGTTATGATCCTGCCAGAAAAAAAAGTGTCCCACTGTACTTTAGAAGCTGCCCCAGAGCAGTCTACCTGAATCTGGGGTTGCCGTGTCTTCCTTACCTGTATTCTGTTGCAGTCATTGCTATGGATTAGTATTTTGGACAAGATGTCTTTTTAAGTTCCTGTTGGGTTAGCCACTAACTCTGTAGAAGCTGGCTACATGCAGAGGTATGCAAACATAAATTTTAACAGGTGCTCTTCAGAAACTATGTTTATCAGTTTTTTGCCCTGTGAGTTCTTGAAGATGTTGAGCTCACTGGTGTCATACCAACTCTTCAAAGAGAATGTTGGAGGAAGTGACTTCAATTCACTAGACTGCTGTCCACAGGAGACCATAAACATCATAATGGAAGATGCCTGAGTATCTCTGGGCTCAGAAGGAGTGTTAAAACCATTCCCATGTTCTGATGGACCTCAAAAAATGTTCCAGCACCCCTAAAAACACTATGCCAGCATGCTGGACAAATAACTGGTTTGATTATTTTGTTTCTGTGTTCCTGCTGAAGAAGCAGGCATCCAAATGAGGCAGCATAAACATGAAACAGAGTGGTTGACTTAATGTTACAACTTGTGTAAAAATCATAACTGTCAAAGACTTAAAAGATTCATCATCTGCTGTATCATATACTGCCTGCCTCTGCGGCAGCATATCCAGAAAAGGCAGCAATCGGATAAAGGCAGTATTGAAGCTAGAATCTTTCCTTTGTGTCTCAGAAGGTTTACACTGGAGACTAATACATCACTGAGTCCATCTATGTTTCTCTGCCCTGCCAAAGTTTTAAAGCTTTATCCCATTTAACATTTATTTATTTATTTATCTATTTATTTATTTTTCTGTTACAGTGAAATCCAAGCACCTTTTAATTTTCAGTATTTCTGTTCTCACTCTGGCAGATGAAGAATTAACGTTATCCTAATTTAACAGGTGGGACAGGGGAGGACTAAAGGATCAGGTTCACAGAGATATGTAAATGTTTATATTTACATTGATTTCAGTGGCAAGTCTCCCACCTGTATAAGATGCTTAAATATGTTTTTTGGACATGGACCGTAGTGATTAGCTGAGATTATACAGGAAATCAGTAGTGGCACAGGGATCTAAACCCTTCAGTGTTCTTTGAGTTCATCTTTTTGTTTTGTGCTTGCTGGGATTATGTGAAGTCTAAGCCTTCCGTTCCCACCAAGCTGATTTTAACACAATGGGACAGAGGTGGGGAAAGCTGCTTTGACAGCTGTTTGCCTTGGGCATTATAAATGACTTTAAAAAGGCAGAAATGTCTTTAAAAAGGCATTTACAAGTGACATGGCACTTGCTGGGAGATGGGCACTGCTGTTGGATCAGAAGCTATAGGAGAGACAGAAGTAAAATCTCTCTGTATTGTTAAAAGGATCAATATCAGAAGAAGTGTGGGGTAGTAGGGGAAATGAAAACGCAGAGTAGGTAACTGTGATAGTTTCTGAATATTTATAGCCTCTTTTGTAATTTGACACAACTGAAAACAAAGGAGATGCAGCCTGTGTTCAGAATTAAACTCCAATTCTCCAGGTTAAAGGGTGAGATGACCTGTTTGTGCTATCTGCTTTTCAGGACAACATATGGTGTGGTTGATACAGGCTCTAAAGAGTGGTGCTCATACAGCTGTAATGATGGGTATGTGAATATGGTATCAGTTCTCTAGGGAAAGCTATAAATTCAACACAGGGGGATAAAATGAATGCAGTATCAATAAAAAGATATTGCTGCTATTTTTGTCACTTGTGCGCTGACACTCACAGTATTGGCAATAACATGCAGGTCAAAATATCTTCCAAAATGCGATGAAAAACAGTTACTCTGCTCTTCAGTTTCAGCAACTGGGGACACAGATCTGATTTTAAAATAAATAAATATGGTCTCTTGCTTCCACTTTGGTGTAAGGGCTGTTGCTACAGTAGCAAAGGTTACGGAAACTAATTCTGGAGAGGAATGTAAATATCAAAATGTAGGATAACAGGGTAATTATATTGATTGTTATAGTAAGGGCATTTTCTTTCCCTGCATGCAACAAAGTAGTCTTTTTCTGTGTTAAATATAAAAAGAAAGAATAAAGGAAAGGCTGTTTAAAAAAACAGTTTAGAAAAAAAGTGGAAAAATACTTAAAAATCTGCCTGCCTTCAAATATGTGGTCTCCGAGTTCAAGAAGGTAATAAATGATTTGATCTTACTGAATTAGGCTGAGGTTGGCTTGCTCCTAAGAACAGGATTTTTTTAGTCCCTTTGGTCATGAAGGATAAAATTAAGGATAATTGCTTATTCAGTATCTATATCTTTGTAGTACTTCCCTTTCTGTGGTGAACACAGTTGTGAAAAGTGAAGCAGTTACATGCAGGTTAGCCAGATCTCCCCCCCCCCCCCCCTTTTTTTTTTAAACTGTGAGCCCAAATTTAAATAAATAAATTCTGAAACATAGAATCGTGATTCATTTACCCACAATCTACAATATTATCATAGTGCTTAGATGCTCTTCTTATGGACTTTATTGGGGTTAATACAGTACAGAATACATACAGAGAGCTTCTGGAGAACCTGTAAGTTAAGAGACAGCCCATCAGCACTTGAAGACCACCGGCGCAGCTTAAGAAAGCTCTGAAACAATATTGGTCAGTATATAGGCAGTAATTTTGCTACAGCAAGAGCCCTGTGGAGTTGAGGAAAGGGTAATATGTCTTTGCACAAACAATTCACTCTATCAAGACTTGAACTTACAGCTTTAGGCAAGAATATTAGATACCTCAAGTCTGATACATACAAAGGGATTTTTTTTCCGGTTTGGTTGTTTCTGTACCTTCAAAATAATGGGTGAAATGAAATCAGGAGGTTATTCCTGTGTATTATGACATATTTTTCCTTCAGTTGAAAGTCTGGGAGAAAACTGAAAACCTAGCTGGGGATTTTAATAGTGAAAATTCAATACTGCAGCCTCATTACTGTTCTGTTATGGATTCTGTTCATTCGATATCTTGATATTAGCACTTATGACAGTAAAATTGTTTCACTTTATTAAACTAAGTGTCTAATAATATTTAGTTGTAGAAAATCAAAAGTGCATGCTAATGTCACTCTGTTGACAACCCTTCATCCTCGCAGCGGAGCTGCCTGTATTTATGCTACCGTTCAACAGGAGGTTCTCTAAATGTTTGAGGCTGAAGTGGCAGTGAAGACATTTCTTTCAGGTCACTGCTGCTTAATTAGGCAGTGTCGCTTTCAACACTTCTGCCCAATAGTTGTACTTTTAAAATAACAGGCTTTACCAGTCACTTGTGTATAAATATATATGATTTGCAGAACACGGTCTCCAGTCTGAGTATTCCTAAAAATTCATTATAGAGATATTCAGAATGATTTTAAAAGTCTCCTTTTGTAGTTAGAAAACTGGCACTATAAAGAACAGCTTTGGTTTGTCTAATTTCATAACATGCTTGTACATATTTTTAAAAATGAAGTTTATATGTTGCTAATTGGCTGAGGCTTGACTGACACACTAAAATATTTTTAACTGCAAAGCCTAGATCTAATCTAAATCTAATTTCATCTAGTCTAAAGAAGCTTGACTGATTAAAGGCATTTCATTTCATTGCCATGCAATAGATGTGATCTTAGTGCCACCTTTTTTTAGCTGGCTTTTCAAGGCCAGAAGTAGAACTGAAGCCTGTAGTCATGAAGAGAGACAGGGAGTTACGTTGTCTTCTAAAGAAAAAGCTTTAGTGTCTCATCCACAAATATCAAAGATAAAATATGAAGAGTAAGACAACTTAGTGCCCAGTCTTGTTTAAAATGTAACTTGAAACTAACTAAATGAAAGTTATTATCATCGTAAGGGTGAGCGTCAGGATAACATCTATCAGAAGAACAAATATTTGAGAGTGACGATGATAAAAATGCAAGTCTTTCTTCTCTGGACTAACCAGCTGAGCTTTACTGCAGGTGGTATGAAGTCACTTACTGTCATATGGTTTGGGCAATGTGAAAGAAGTTAAAGTTAACTTAATATCAGCTTGAGTGATGTGTACTTTGGAGGAAGAGGTAATATGATTTCTGTAATAGCTGATATTCTTGGGAAAAAAAAATGGTCAAGTTTCTGACCTGTCAGCCCTTTTCTAAAGTATAAAGGGCAGGCATTGAACAGGCATAGCAGCTGAACTGATGTACTCCTGGGTGGGGGCATGTTGTCAAGGCATTTAAAGAGTTATGCTTTGCCTTTTTCTGTGTCCTACTTGTTCTCTGGGTGAGAGATTTTAGCCTCTGATGTTGACAGTCTTTTACAAGTCACATAAAGCTTTCTAGGGGAGAAAGAATGGCTCTGTGTGTAAGTTTTTGGGAAAAAATAATCTGTACATGGAATAATGAAAATTGCAGATGGATCAGAGAAATGTACTGATCCAAGTAAATATGTGCATTTTGGTTGTCTAGGAAGGGGAAAAAATTCCTATTCCATATTGGTTTGTGTAAGTTAGTATCATATTGCTGTCTGTGCCAGAACAAGATATATGAAGAGATATTGGAGATTCTATGGCTCTGTAATTTGGACCCGTTTCCCTCCTGTGTTAACTAGCAGTGGAACTGTGCTGTGGGGTAGCTCTCTCCTGAATTTCAAAGGAAATTTATTTCTCCTGCCTGATGTGACTTTGTATATCTTTATATTTGCTCATACAAATGCCTAACTTTTGCTGTCCTACTAGGACCTCCACGATGTCACATATGACTCCCTCTCAATTATTTGCATGGCGTGATTTTGCTTTTTTAATCTCTTCCAAGGATGGGTACTGCCTGCCCATTGAATCAGTTCAGCTCAGTCCTTCCGTAATTTTTTTGTCCTTCAATAAGGTTTCGAATTTAACCAATTTGTCAGGAAGGCAAAATCTCAAATGTATTCAATGTCTGTGAGCTTTGTGGAAATTGGTGGCTGGATAATGGAGAGATTCCTAAATAAATACCTTTACTGTGGGAGAGGCTACAGGAGCTGTCAGTGATTTGGGTGATGTGTTTGGCTCGGTGATACACAGGTGTTTAAACCACCCACAAAAATCAGAGAGACACCTGGAAAAGAGCGAACATTTTAAAGTGGTGAGAGAAGTAAATAAAGGTGAGAAATAGAGATACTGGGATAGGAACTCTGCTGACATTGAGAAATAGAGATACTGGGATAGGAACTCTGCTGACATAAGGAGAATGGGGCAGAACTTCAGAAGGCAGCAGAGAAAACTGAAAGGTATTTCTGTGGAGGTGGGACGTGTCTGAAGGAATAAGTCTTTATTCTTACTTGAAAAATAACTTATTAAATATGCTGTTAAATGTATGATCATATTCTTGAATTCTGAGAGTTTGCTTCCCCTTTATAATTGGTACCCTTTTATAACATTTCCTTTTACTTCCCTTCTGTCCACCAAGCTAAGAAGAACCATTCCAATCTTCATCTCTAAACATGGATTCTATATTTTTTTAATCATTCTCACTGTCTGATTTTGAGCCATTTCTTCCTTTAAGATAAGCAGTACAAAATTGCTCAGAGTATTTTAGTGAGGGAAGGAATTCAGAAATTTTAATGTTTTAGTAATAGTAGCAGCCTTCCTGTGTTTCTCAGCATTTTTTCACTGTCCACAGTTGCACATGGAGAAGATTTTCATTTATTTTTCTGCCCTAGCAGAACAGAATTAAGTTGGTTCCCAGCAGCATATAGCCATAGATTATTCTGTCCCATGTATACAAATTTGCATTTTTCTGCAGTTAACTTTCTGTTTTCTCACATTCCCACACATTGTCAAGAACCTAATTCTTCACAGTGTTGTAGATTTTGCTTAATCTGAGGATATTTATTAGCCTGTGAATATGTTGGTACCACCTGTCACACCTCCTTCATACACCACTATTAAATAATCCAAGGATCCTAAGGGACCTTATATGTAAGCAAGAGCACTGAAACAGAATTGTTATTTATATCATTATAATTGCAGGAGGAAAAGAGAATTCTCCTTACTGGTATTTTTAGCTTAAATAGAAACATTTTGCATAACATGAGTGTTTACTGGTAGCAAGCAGAAAATGCATTGATGGAAATGTTTAAGATAAACAGTAGGGAGGAAATGCTTGCATGTGACTCAATGTAATTAGAGTATTTTTTTGGTTGATTCTCTCTTTTATTTGCTCTCTGAAAATCAAATTCAGGACTACATACAAGGAAATGGGTAGGTTGCAGGCATGTGGCAGTTATAACAGTGCTGGCAAGTGGTGGAGGACCATCTCCCTCTCCCCAAATTAGCCTTTTCTTGCATCTGCTAAAATTGTCCTGCACATTGGCAACCTCTTGGAAATGGGAATTGGTAGGAGCTTCCCGACCAGCAGAGATCCACTGTGCCAGCAGAAGAGCAGAATTTAACCCCTCTTCATATAGCTCCTTTCTTACCAAATGAAGATGTGCTTTGAGAAATAGAATACATTTGACACTGTATTTACCATTCATGTCTACTATGAACAGAATTATTTTATAGACAGACACATTGTTCTCTCACATATTAATTTTTTTAAATGCATTTCACTTCTGCTGACAAGCCATTAAAATTCAGCATTTAAATGTCACACTTTGGCATGTAATTTGCTGTCATGAAAACAACTATGGATTTATTTTCTGGTGAGATTCTTGTTAAGTATTGAGCAATATGTCAAAGCCAAAAAGTGTCATAATTTCTTAAAGGGGGGAAAAACAGAAATCCCCAAACAGTATGGATGTTAAAAATTACCTGCACCAGTAGGAAGAGATTCAACAGCATTGGGTTATATTTTCAATATGGAAAAGGCTATATATTTGTTTTTGTGGATTGCAGTTTTGATATAATTCAGACCTAATATATGTCGGACCGATAAAAATGTAAGAGTTAATTATTGAAGCTGAGTTCAGTCAGTTTTTGAATAGGAGACCACCAGTGCTAAACTGAAGATGCTGTACAAAGCAGTTGTTATGGTGTTGTTCCATTTAATCTTTTCTCTTCTTTCTGTATCTGCTTAAACATTAAACCAATAATGCAGCATGGCTGTAAAGAGAAGTGTAGATACCACTGAGGAATACAACGCCTTGATCCCCTCTGGATTTTAAAGATGATAGACACTTTTTGCAAGAAGAAGAATATAAATTTCAGTGACTGACACAAACTTAATTTGGACAATTTTCTTTCCTAAATTCCTCCCACACCCGTATAAAATCCATTATACTTATTTAATCGTTGTCCTCATCAGCTGTTCAGTTTTGCTTTATGCTATCAGACAGGCGCTGTATTCCAGCCCACATAGGGCAACATATTAATATCAGTTGGAAAAAAAAAAAGCTCTATTTTTCCAGTGCTTTCATGCTAAAAGTTGTTGGTAGCCATAATAAAAATTATTTTATTATTTGATTTGGCAATATTTTGAAAGTCCAGCTAACAGCTTATTTTTCATTCCCCCATTATCCTGTAGAAATTGCTTTATTCCCTTCATTTTCTTAACACTAAAATTTATATGAAATGAAACTAAGTAGCATATTTTTTATTTCAAAATATTTTCACTGCAAACTATTTTCCATGATGTGCAGTAACGCATTTATGCATTTAATAACAGAGTATGTGATTACTTTCTTAGATAAATGTTATATTATCTTTGGGGCTTCTGTAAACTTTCCCTCCCCAAGTGATTTCTCTCTCTCTCTCTTTTTTTTTTTTTTAATACCAGAAGCAGTAACAATATGCGTAGATTTAGTGTGACTACACAACAGATTTTCACATGGAAAGTACTTTGAAAGATTTTTACTAACATTTTCTTCCTGTCAGGTTACCCTTTCTTTCAAAGAGCCCTTTTAGAAATTCTGTTAAAATGTGTCTGGTGTCAAGAGCATCAGATACAGGCAGGGATGGGCAAGCGTTCAAAATGACCTGTCATTGTAAGAGGTGAATGGTAAAGAACATTATGCTACTTTGAAAAAAAAAATCTATCTGTGCTGAAAACTATAAGGGCTCCTGGACTGCCTGGAAAAGATTTGTACGTCTGGAAATTTTTTTAATATAATAATGAATTTTATTTTGGATATGGAGTTGTTATTTTTTTTTAGGAATAAAATTGACACAATGGCAATGGTTGCTAGAGGAAACTCCCAACCTGGATTTTGCTTTTAAAAGTTCTTCTGTACTCTGCTACAGAAATCAAATATTAAACAAAGAACAAAACCCTTCTCGTGTGTAAGGAAAGATGCCTGCGTTTTCCAGGCACGTCAGCTGTTGGTTGAGATGGGGCCCAGGGATTCGGCACCAAGGGCACTAACCTCGTTACTGCAGGCAAAGAGGTAATCATGTAGCTCTACAAAGTAGTTATAATTGCTACAGGAGTTAATGAACAAAGGCTCTTCCCAAGGCCTCATTGGCATCAGGTTGCTTTTACAACAAAATTGAGTTGCAATTCTAGCAAAGCTCATATGCTTCCAGAGCCAGGAATGGTGCTGGTTATATGGAGCCAGAGATAAATGAAAAAGAAAGTGTCATACTCTGCTGCTAACTAAGGAAGGGATGGGTGATTAACTGAAACTGAGAGCTGGAAGGCTCCTGGCCCCCTTTCTATCACACCTCAGGTCGAGGCAGGCTCAGCTGGAGCAGTGACTGGGAAGGTGAGAAGCAGACGGGCTGTATGAGATCTCCCTGTGACTGCAATGGGCAATGGGGCTATGATGTTTATGGGGTGAGTTCTGCGCTTACACTTACTCATGGTTATCCTGCTCAAAGCAGCTTAGGGTGCTGGCTTACACCTGGGGACTTGATGGAAAAGTGACCTGGATGATGGCCTCTATTTACAGTAGGTCAGAGATCAAACCATGCTTTCGCAAGTAGAAACAGCAGTGTAAGAAATAAAGTAATAGCATAAATAACAAATAAAATAACACAATTAGGTAAATAAAGTAAATGTCATTAAGAGTATTCTGATTTACTTTCCCTTTATTGTTGCTGCTACTGGAAAAAGGCATAGTTCGGATTTTTGTTCTATTTCTTTTCCCTTCTGGTTTTCCTCATTTTGGAAGAAGTGAGCTTAGTGTATGAATGAAAAAAATCCTGTGCCCTCTGATGATGCTTGCTCTAAACTGTAAATAACCTGTAAGCATAAACAGCACTCAGAACACTGAATCAAGTCTCTTTTCTTCTCTTACATCTGGTTCATGATTTTCCTTCACCATAATGCCCCAGAGATGAATACACAAATATTTTTATTAATAGGTCCCCAGGTTCAGCCTTTAGAATGCTCATCCACTTCCAGTGAGTGAAGCCAGGTAGAGATTGTAATGTTAAAATAATTAGTAAAAATTTCCAAGGTGTATTTGTCTTTGTTAGAGATGCAGATTATGCTTTTATGTCTTTGAATCCTGGTTAGCACTGAACAAGATAGCTTGGATAGCATTCAATATAACCGTGTCAGCACAGTGCTCTTCCTGGGTTAATTAGCCGTACTAAGCTGTACAGTGCTTTGTTTTGTACACATTATAGCTTTGTCAGTTCCAGCTAAGTAGCTCTTTATGTTCATCCATTTGCTGTGTAGATATACTCTTTATGGTCAGTTTTAGAATCTTACTCTTTTTACCATTACAAATACCCAAGCCTTATGTTAAGGTGGGTGTGTCAGATATTTCAGGTTTCAGCTTTGTGCTTACTCTATTTATTATATTTACTTAAGTTGTAGTTAATTTTAGTGATTTCATCACATTCATTATTACAAATAGAGTAGGTTGTGCATTATTGCTTAAGTAGATTTCTGGACAAGTCCTGTGTGGGTGGACCTCCTTCATTGAAATAGCTTACAAACTAGAAAGCTTCCCAAGTTTGATGCTTTTCTTCTTTCAGAAAGGAAAGATTTTGATTTTATAGATAACTTAGCACGTGAATCTTACCACTTGTGGTAACATTTAGTCTGTGTGCAGGGAACCTGCACAAGGCCAATATCTTCATATATTTATAATGCATAAGCATCATTTGTCTGGTCCTTCTCCCTGGGGGATTATCTTGTTTGGTGTGATAGTGAGTTTACATGTAAGAGCTTTCTTTTCCTTTTATTTGCTACAAGTTTTCTAGGCTTTAAGATTTGTGATCCAGTTACGTATGGACTGTCTAATTTACAAAAAAAATATGTCTATCAAAATTTCTGCCTTTACATCTGGTCTCAGTAGAGAAGCCAGAGCATGAACAGGCCCAAGACTAAATGATGAACGGTTGAATTCAATGTTCTCCAAATTAGTGAATCAATGCTTTTGTATTTTGGGTGAAGCACATAATCCTCCTCCTACATCTCTGGTTAGCAGATAATTCAAGGCTCCCCTACTTTGCCACCCCCATGTATTAATAAATAAGTACTGGCATTGAGCGCTTTCCCATGAATGCCCTTTAAATGGGAAATGAGTGATAAATTAGTTTTATATCACCCTGCGCACAAGGAGGATTTTCACCTAGTAGATTTGGGAGGAATTAAACTGTGAAGAAAAGATAAAGATTTTTTTTAATTTTTTTTAAAGAGTGATGAAAAAGAAGTTTTGCCACTCCTCTGTGTTCTTCTGCCCAGATCTCCGAGGAGTATAATGTTATTACTAGATAATTGGTCCAAGCCTTTGCACTGCCATAGTGGATCTGAAGTGCTCACCAGGGAGAGGCTGTGTTAGAGGCATAGCCCTTTTACTTTTCACAGAACGTTCTGCATCCCAAAACGCAACCTCTTTCTTCCCATTTACATGGCATAGACTGATAGTTAGTGCTTTCTGAATGCTGCAAATGAGCTTCTTGCTACACTAGCAGGTTCTAGGAGTCATAGATTATATTCCCAGGCCTAAAGCTGTTTACTACATCCATCATCAATACCATTAAATGGTAGTTCATCTAATCTGCCTTAAGGGACGCAAGTGAATTTTGTCAAGGTACTCTCAGACAAATGATTGTACAATATACAGCTATTTATAAATACATTTTAAGAAAAAAAAGTACTGTGTGAAAACCAATTGACTTCACAAGAAGTAACAAATGAACATCGCATTAGAGGCAAAACATTGCATTCATTCAACAGCTGTGCAAGTAATCTGGCAATGCCAATATGAATGTCAAGTTCAAATTTTACTTCTACAGCCACGTGTATCTAAATGCATGCATGATAGCATCTTTAACTGCATGAACACATAGAAAATTGCAGTATTTTACAGTCTTAATTCAAAAATAGACATCAATACTCATTTATTTCCTCTGCTGAGAAGTCATGGCCAATTCAGATGACTGGAATTGAGTAAGACCTTGGGTAACTCCAGCCAGAACAAAGAACGCCATCTTCCTTCAGAAGCAGCTTTTCATTTTGCAGCAGGGAGCCTCAATGCCTTGTACTGAATTATAGAAATCTGTGGCAGGAAAAAAGGCTCTCTTCTCCCATGGGCAGGGCAATAAAGTAAATATATCTAAACAAGTTCTTTGAAACATTCCACAGACTTTTCTGCAAGATCATACATTGTTAGATGAAAGAACTGCTCAGTGCCAGTTTTTTTCAAAGATTACTAGTAAGATCAAATCCAAAAACAAATCGCTTTCAATGCGAGATAGTGTGATGGACTATTTTATGGCTTACTTTCTGTTTTCAGACCTCAGTTTTTCAGCTTTAGTACTATTCCAAAGAGCTAAGTATACATATAAAAGGAAAGGTGGGATTTTGACTTTCACCTGAAATGCCAATTAAGGCACTAAAATCCCTTTTACAAAGGAAAATGAAAATAATTTTAGAGCCCCAAACCTAGAAAACATTATTCCAAAAGGAACTGAAGTCCTGTGAAATCGGATAGGGGAAAGGCCCAGAATAGAAATTATTATGTAATGGAAATGAATATGTGTGGTTCTGTTTCCTGCTGATTTTTTAAAAATTTATTTATATGTATATTTTTAGACAGTTTTTTGAGGGTTAGGCACATGGGAAGGAAAGGAAGAAATCCAGAGAAAGACAGTAAGAGTCTGACAGTGATTTAAGCTTCACTTTGGTCATTATTTAAAATTGAGTCTACTTTGAAAGTATTTTTCCTGAAATGGATTGTGCCACTGTCATATTGGAGTATCCTGTGCATTTGCATTGTCATTCACTGGAAAGGCTGTTACAATTCCATTAATATGTTTAGCTGCTTTCCTAAATTTTGAGCAATGTGGGCAAAATGAACCATAGTAACTTGGAATAAATGAATCAAGGAGTGTCATAATAGCAGTACTGAGACAGAACAAATTGCAGAACAACAGATGTAGAGTTAAACTGAAAAATAAAAGGAAAGGACAAAAAATAAATCAGTATTTCTCATCTGTAAGAAATTCTAACATTTGAAAGACAAGTTGTCTTGGGAGATATGGATTGATGTATGGAGGTAAATTTTGATAATTCCTAAACAAATTGTATATAACTAATTGTTTTAGAACTCCCAGAGGTTTGAGAAGCACTATCTACTTGAAGTTCTCAGAGTTTCAAGTCATGTGGATTGAAGAATTGCCAGGATTGCCTGGCTCTCTGCTGGCAGGTTGGAGCTCCCAGGGCTTTTTGTACAGCTTTTCTTTCTAGGCTAATGGGTAGGAAAGCAGATTTCTGTGAAATATTTTCCAGAATGTTTTCTAAACAGAGCCACTTCTTCTGAAAAGTTCTAAACTAATATAAGATTCAAATTATGCCTCCTTTTGAATCGTCACTGTTGTCTACTCAAAGCTAACAGCAGTACAACAAAGCCATAGGCTTTACTTTGGAAAAGATTTTTTTCTCAATATCTGAAATTGTCTCATTAGGCATCGTACAGGGCTAAAGCTGAAATATTCTCCAGTAGTGCTGAGGAGGTATAACCCCAGGTGTGTTATTCCTTCTTGATAGAAAATCACTGCTTCAAATGAGATGGAAAGAAGAGATTGTTGATTGTTGGAGTGGGGAGAGAAAGCATTTGTGTGAGGGAGCATTAAACTCTAAATTGCATTAATATTGGTTAAACTATTTTGTCTGGAAATTGTGCTAAACAGATAACGTCCTGTATGGCTTAGGGATGTCATTAGTATGGGCATTGATCACCTGGTGATTGCTCTTGTGATTTTCTGGTAAATTTGATGCAGCGCAATTAGATTTGCAGTGACCTGGGTGCGGGTCATGTCTCTGCCATTATTTGCATAGAGTTACTCTCACATGGCGGTATTTGACAACAGTTAAACTACTGCCGTGAACCACTATGATTGCTCTCTGCCTTTGATTAGCAGCAGGAAAGTCATCTTGTGACAACATTCAGATATCTGTCTGAAATACAGCATCTTATATTGGTATTTTTCACCAGTAAAAAGATTTCATAAACCCAATTGAAACAACACCAATTCCAAAGTAAATTTTTCATAATTTAAGGTATTGAAAATGAGAAAATGAAAAATCAACTGTCATTATTCAGTATGTAAAGTTTTCATGCAGCTACATGAATGAAAAATACGGTTGTGAATTTATTGTTTTTTGAAAGTCGAAAGAACAACCGGACTAAATAAGATTAAAATCCTACATTAATTTAGAATCATTCTTGCCAGTCTTATCTTTTTTTTTTTCTATTGAGATGACTAAGATAATGCTCGTAACTTTGCAAAGAGTAAAATGAAATAAACATACGAGCTGTTGAAGGAAGCTATATCTTCTTTTCTATCAGTGGTTTAGCTTCTACTATAAACTGTGTTATTTTTTACATGAAGTGAACCCCCCCACACACACTCCTCATGTTAAGCATTGTACAAACACATCATGAGAGATCGCTCCTCTACCATTGATTGAATTTAAGAAAGCAATATAACAAATAATGGCAAAAGTCATAACAGCGATGTTACGAAAGCCCCCAGATACTCAGTGGTGCTATCAGGCACACTGCCCAGGTCACTAACACCTGCTCAGTGCCCAGCAGTGTCCCTCCTGTTAGTCCTAGTTTGAGATCTCAATCAGCTGTGCCAGGGAAAAAAAAACACCACACCTGATGACAACCCTGGTTTTGTACTTCCTGCAAGGTGATGCTGCCAGCTAATAATAGGATGTTCTTTTGATTCCCTAAAGGATAATTGTCATGGAGTTCAAGTTGTCAAAACATATTATTAGGATTGTTGGAGGAAGAATGTAAAGCTTTGAATAATCATTAGGCGAAGCTGGCAAAGATAGATGCGTGAATGTACGTGGTTTAGTACAGAAGGTGAATGACAGTGAAGATGGGACCCTTGAGAATGACTGCTTGCTGGATAGCCCTTTGTAGGGATGCTGTGAGTCAACTTAACACGTGGCGAGCTCTGATCTTGTAACTTCTCTCAGCCATCACTGTGTGCTGTTGGCCACTTCAGGGAGCCAGGCAGGAATACTGTGACTGACGGAAATAAAGAAGGCACCACTCGGTTCAGTAAAAGCAGAAGGAAAAAGCTTCTTACCTGCAAATGGAAATTGGAGAAACACTGCTTTTGAATTGTTCAGTGGAAGGAATTAGGATTACAGTGGGCTGAATCACTGTGAGTTTTCCATTTACGTGGCTAAGGTGGCTTGCTTTGTACTGTCAATGTGCAGAAGATGTTGCTGAACCTGAGGCTAGCTAGCTGTTGTTTTGACAATTTGCCTTTTTGCAATCACTCTGGAATCAATGGACTTCTTCAAGTACCGCTACATGCTTGAGTTTCACTCAAACATTTGTAATTATTACAGCTCCTCTTCTGATTATCAGCAGTTTTCTTCTGTTGCCTGTTTCCTTTTTGAACGAACTTCTTTGTTGCCATTGAACCAATCAATACCATGGAGACTTAGAAAAAGAGAAGAGGAACTGAACATAATGCCAGTAATCAGAAGGGTTGTTGTATACAAAGAGGATGAAAAATAGGTCTTTCTCCATGATCCATCCGATAGAACCCTCCTTTGTGTTCCTCTGCTTTGATCTTACTGCGAAGTGGAGAGTTGGAGGGGAGAAGTTAGTGATGGGCATGCTGAGCTACCACACACTGTCCATTACCTCGGTGAAGGAAAAGAAAGCCAAAAAAGCTTTGACCCCAAACTGTAAGATACATTTTAAGACATACTGGGCTTTTCTGTTCTGTATTGTTGGGATCATTTCCTACTGAGGCAGATACAGCCAGAGAAAAGAACAAGTGTTTTCAAATATGTTACATGGCCTTTATTACAGCTTCTGTGCCTTGAGGTGACTGTTTGGAGGAAATTGTTGGTAAGTTGAGAAACTTTTACAGGTCTCTTGCTGGGATATGTAAGGTTCAGTTCCCCTGATCTCCCTGGTTCAAGGCAGCCAGGAAAACAATACAAAAAAATATAGGGTTATTCAAAGGCACAGAGGGGTGACAACTTCAGAAAAGTAATTGAAGCGAACAAGACTGTAGTCAGGATTTCATAGTGATATGTGCTTCTGGTATACAGCCTTCAGTGTGTGCAAACAAGGCAGTTACATAAAGGTCATTAAAATTTACTCTGCAGGATAAGCACTGTTTAGCAAGAGAAGATCTGAGCTGCTTAGCACAGAAAAGTCACTGACAATAAGGAAAATGGAGAAACAAAACAGGATCTAGAAGCTGTAACACTGAATCAGAGCAGGAGTGACTGCTCTTTTGAGCAGAGTCATGCCATGTGCAGAGAAGAAAGCAGGGTCTGAGGTCACACCTTGCAGATCTGTGGGAAGGAACCTGCAAGATGGGCTGAGGAGAAGACGATAAAACTTCCTGTGATGTGGGAACAGTGATAAGATTCTGGGCCTAAGGTGTCGGGGAGGAGAGGGAAGGTTGTTTCTTGGGAAATGCTCATTTAACTGGGATTCGAGTAAACTGTCAGGCCTGTGGTCACTCTTGAACCTCTTCCTATCAGCCTTAGACAGAACCGACATCCAACCAACCAAAGTAAAGGCAATCTGTACAGTAACAAAGTCAAGAATATAAATATTGGGGAGGGAGAGATAAGATATTTCAAACACTTTAACAATTACCCTGAAACTAGATTAGAGTGGAATCCAAAGAGAGATCTTTTATTCTCTGCGGAGTAGTATGAGTAATTCTTGTTTTCATTAAAAGTTATCTTTTTTTTTTAATGATGTTACATTTGCATTTTTTCCCTTAAAAGATAAGAGTTGATTAACAGTGCAGTGAGTTGTATTTCTGTCTTACAAAAGTTTGTTTTGGAAGTTTTGTGGAATTGCCTCTTCAAGCCACGTTTGACTGTTTCAAAGGCCAGGAGCTGTATTCAGGTTGAAAAACAGGGAGAAGAGTAAAGTGCTGAAGGTAATTTCATTTCCGGATGTTTATGCCAGCAGAGTATTTACGTCTTCCTTTGTCTATAGAGTAGTTCAGAGTAGCCTTAGATCCTAATTGTGGTCAGGTGATGACATTTCCCAAAGGACTGGGTGTTAGCTGAGTGCTGTCAGGGCATTTCCTACAGTGATTTTGCATCCTTTTTCCTTAACATGTGCTGTCTGGGAGGTTTCTGCCAACTGGAAGGAGTCAGAACCCAGAAGAGAATTTGTCAGAGAATCTTTGGTAGCTTTGCATCAGACTGGATGAACCATCCTGTTTGTTCTTTCGTCATCTTGCTAACCCACCATTAATTTACTCTCTAGAACATAAAAGCTAACACAAATTGGGAAATAAGAAGGAACCAAACAGTTTTGATCTTCAACTTGCTTCCTTTCAACCTTTTTGTCCCAATAGGTGCCATTTGAAGTTTGAGAACAGACTGGATAACCTTCCTTGCAGCATTAGCAAATATATCAGCAAGTTGTTGTGACATTATGTACTTTACTGTCCCTTCAGAAATTAAGTTCAAGTGAAACAAATGTTAGAAAAAGACATATGGCTTATGGGGACAGGTTTACCCTCTAGTGAAAAGTAAAGTTATTAAATGAGCAGTGTCTGCCAATTGCAGAAAAGTTGGCAGGGATATGTTGGCACTGTGTTTTTTTATTTATTATTTACAAGGCCTCTTGCAGGACTTCTGGATACAGCATTGAAAGTGGTAGGTAGTGTATGAATATGCAGAGTCAATGCCCAAATTATGTGTTGCGTTATGAGCAGGAAGAATATGATACTACAAAAACAATCTCAGAAGAATCAGTAGATGCAGGTAGGAAATATCTCACTAAAATAGGTTAGGAAACCCTTTTTTTAAAGATTAGAACTGCGTACAAGGAAAGAACTACTTGTCTAATCTTTTCTGAAGTCAAAGCACAGAGCATTCCTTATTTTTCACCACAGTGTTATTATATAAAGTTGGTTGATCAGCTAAAAAAAACCCAAGGCAATTGAGATTTTTTTTTTTCACAAGAACAGTTGTCCTAAAAATCCAGAATAATTAGGTTAATTTGGGAATGTTTTTATGGATCTTAGAACAGTAAAGAAATTCATCATGTTTGCAAAGTATGATCTAGCTGCTAGTGCAAAGTAATCCCAACATGCATGACAGCAGGCACTTCAGTATCAAATCCTGGCTTATTGTTACTAAGAGTGGGATGTAAATATTAATCCCAGGGAGCTCTTACTTACCAAGATACAGAAAGCTTTCAGACAAATGCACCTGAAGTAATGCTAAATCTGAATCTCAGAATATTCTAAGCCAACAGAACAAAAACAAAAAACATCTCCAAAAATTAAATGGTTCTATAGAAATATACTCTCTACTTTATTAAAGATATTTTATATATATATATATTTATTATAATAGTTCACTGAAACTACCTTGTCTCCTTCAAAAGCAATTTTCAAGCAGGCAATAGCCATAAGTAACAGCATGGGGAGGCAACTTAGCATAAGAAAGTGCAACTGGGATCACATGCAGAAACTGCCAAGGGTTCAGGTCTGTGAGGCTGCAGGGCACATTCAGTACCACTGAACAAGCAAAATCCCAGCCTGCAGTCACCTGCAGGGACAACCAGAATCACTTTCTTGGCATCAGGCGTGCACAGCTTAGGAGCTGAAGTGATTACTGAGATCTGCATATGGCCCTCATACTCTTTTTTTTTTTTTTTTTCCCAATCAGTTGCAAATACTAAACCCTGTAATTGTTTTCCTCATAATAATTTGAATTTATTTTAACCTCTGGAACACTATTCTCTCACATTTTTATATCTCACAAAATATTTATTTTATTTATGATGTTTCTATGCTGAAAAGTTTTTTTTGTTGTTGTTGTGTGTTTTTTTTTTTTAATGCTAGTGTTGAGCTGTGTAAAAATAATGTGATCATATGGTTCGTAGTTTACTTCTAACCGAGTTGGAAAGGGTTGCCTTTGTACAGGGGAAGCTTCAGCTCTTTTGCAAAGCTGGAGCCTTTACTTTCAGTGGAACGAAATGTATCAACATTGGAAGAAACCGAGTCCTATTTAAAGCTGAAAGCCTACTAGATGGGACAAAAACCCTGCATTTTTAAGGGGGAAGAAGGGGGGAGAAAGCCATTCATGAGAAGTATAAAATGTAATTTTGTTTTAAAGCTCACTAAAAGCTATATAGGTCATGAAGACAATCAGTCTTTTATTCTTTGAAATAATTCACATTACAGCCCTATGTATTACCACCCTTATCACAGAAAAGCCTTTAGATTTGTGTTGGCAGATAATTACAAATTGATTTCTGGACCCTCATTTTGACAATGGTTTTGAAAACCTTTTCTTTTTTTCCCTTTTTAAAAGCCTCTTATGATTTCTCCTGCATCATACTGAAGAAGTACTGTCATGATGAGCTGGCCAGGTGTACTAAACCATTTATACAAAAGAGCCATAGAGTACAAGACCCAAAATATTCTGGAAATGAACTGTGAAATGCTGTAGGTAACTGCAGTATACTGAATTTATGTCTATCTTCATCTTTCATATCATTCAAACTTGAAATAATTTTACAAATAGATGGTAATTTAACAAATGGGTAGTCTAAAATTTTACAACCTGCAGCTTGCTTCTTTCAGTGGCATACCAAATCCTGGTTTCCTTTCATTTTTTCAGCTTTTAACATTGTCAAAAAAGTCTTCAGGAGACAAAAGGCTTAACCCTTCATTGTTCATATTTACCTTCATGGGGTCAAGTCTGTCTCTGAAGATGGCGCTAAGTCATTGCCAAAGTTTGGAACTGAAAATTCTGTTCACAGTCTAAGGCCTGTCCTACAGGTAGTAGCCAAGTTTAGAATAATAATCCCTGCCTTTAGGAGTGTACAGTTTAAAACTCAGCATGTTGCAGCTGAAAAACCCATTTAGGTAAAGTTGATGAGTAGGAAGAGACGATGAGTAACAAAAATAACTGGATATCTTGGCATAGATTTGCTGTGTGCACAATCTGCAGTCAACTGGTGACAGCAATCGCGGTAATCACTGCTCACCACCTGCTTAACCAAGCTATTTTTAAAGTATAACTGAACGACAGCAGTAGTGTTTTGTTTTTTTAATTGTTTATTATTTCAGAGAATTAAATAACATTATCTCAGCATTTGGGATATATCTAAGGGATTCTCGGCACTAAGAATATTTTAGGCACGTAAGTACGTGTAGTAGCCTGTATGACATGCAGTATACACTGACATGGAGTAACTGGAGGCTAAATTGAAATTTTTGAGTATTACAGACTTTAATGATTTGTTTCTGAGTTGTTTTCCTTTATAACTGAGACTTTATGTATTATTAAAATATTTGCAGAACATCAAATATGATATAATTTTTCTTAGGGAAAAGAAAAATTTCTTTCTTTCAAGGAAAAAATAATCTGTCAGATATAGGGGAATTGTGGCCATTATCTTTAGCTAATAACCCACATGCATGCCTTTTAAAGTACATTTTTTTTCCTTCAACTCCCAGAAGGATGTAATTTGTAAACAGTATTAAGGAAAGCATATGAAGTGCCACTATCTTCAGTAATCTGTAACTCTCAGGGGAGGATGCATTTTGATCATGCTTTTTGTTGAGCTTGAACCTGAATCTGAATAGTGCAAAATTTACTTTTTTTCCTGTTCTTTTTTTTCTCTATGTATTTCTTCTAAGTAATTTCTTCCATTAACCATTTCACCTTTCTTTTGTATTCAACTTTCTTTTTCTCTAGCCTCCTTTAGATTAAGATATTCCAGTTTAAAACAAAACAAAAAATAATGAAATCTTTAAAATGGCCAATGGAATACATAAAATGGTATGAAATAATAACAAAAAAGACTAACTTTTTGTGTAATTAAAGTCGTTCAGGAAAACAGGATGTGAGCAGGTTGAGAGGCACTTTTCATTTCTCAGGGGCAGATCCTTAGCTGAAATTAATTATCAGAGTTCCATTTATTTCAATGGGCATTTAACAATTCACACAGCTTGGAATCTGCCTCCTCATTTCCTCCCTTTTTTTTTAAGAGTATCTCTCTCTCTCTCTCTCTTTTTTTTTTTTTTGTCCTTCTTTCTTTGCTGTGCCAGAATGTGTTTGTGTGCATGTTTATATATGTATGAATATATGAGTGCTATAGGCACTCTTTATTTTTTTCTAGACAAGACAGTTTAGTATTCTCCTGGAGAATCATCACTAATTTGTCTCTCTGAGGGTGTTGTCCCATTGCTGACATGAATTGTTTCTATAAACATGCCAGCCAAAGGCAGGAATTTATGCCTGCATTTAAAGTATTTAGAATGGGAGGAAAAAAATGAGAGAATGGTTGAGAATAGAGGAGAGAGCAGTTAGGAATGTGTTCTTCCCTTGAGCTCCAAATTGGATCAGAGAAGAGATGTCATAAGTGACATGGCTTTTTTTAATTAAGGAATATAACTTGAATAGGATTCCCATTTAATGAATTCAGGTTGTGTGTTCTGCTGTGGACACATATCAGTAGCAGAGGAATTGGATGAACCGCCTAATCCTGCTCAAGCCTCCCCGTCTCCCAGTCGGAGGGAAGCAAGCAGTGTAGCTCAGCTGTGCACAGCGATATTCTTTTGGACCAGTTTCTACGCTCTGGTGATGCAAATGCAAAGATTCATTTCTTCCCTGTAAAGCCAATGCTCAGACAATATTGCAGAACAAACCTTTCCTTACACAAAGGTTATTTTCTCTCTGGAGCATTCCCTTTTTTACCGAGAGGCATTGTAGACTAGAAATTCTCTGAGAGTTCATGACACCCTGAGAGCCTTCCTTTCAGAGACAACTGTATAATAATACCGCGTTGACAGAAAAATCGAGGAGAGGTGGCTTTCTCTGATAGAGAATTTGCCTTTAATTCTACCCTGAAGAGATTGCAATGGAGCACCAACCTTTGTTCTTACTGTAGTGCTTCGCGGCTGTACCAACCATTTGTTAAATGGGAAGTAATTGAGGTTGAAAAAGAATTGAATGAATAAAGCTTTTGGCAGGGAAGGGGAGGAGGCAAAGTATGGGTTAAAGGTTATTCCTTGCAGAAATTTCATAAAATGAGAGGTAATGCAGCTTTTGAGCTGGAATTGTTGGTGCCTCTGGAGGGGACTTGCAGAAGAAAAGGAGGAAAGCAGTTTGCAGGGGGAGACTGAACCTGCAGAAGCACAACGAGAATAATAAACTAGCATCAAATATTCAGCTGTGTGGCATCTTATTGATTATATTAGAAATTTCGCTCTGAGATTTGCAGCCTTGGCCATCTAACTGAGAGTAGAGAGCAAAGGAGGAGCGACTGAGGAGGAGCCAGGCATACAGGTGCCCTTTAGAAGCTTTCCTATTCATGAAATATTTTAGCGTGGCTGTCAGTTGTATTTGCTCCTTCCAGAGGAATGAATGTGCTGTGCATTTCAGTGCTTTCCTGGTTTCTGAGGTACAGGTAGTTTGAAAAATAATTAAAATTATTATTTTTTTTCTGTTTTGAACTTGTATCTGCTTTCAGACCCCCTCCTTCACATTAACGCGTTTTTTCCGTCTGCCTCCACAAACCTTCCCCAAAGGAAAAAAAGAAAAAAAAGGGGGGGGGGGGGGGATCTGTCAGGAAAGTTAATCTGGTCTTATTTGGGGCCTGAGGACTTGGGGTATAGGCAGAAAGATTTTTATATCCTTGACAGAGTCTGTGTTGACTAAAATACCAACATTATGGAAGCATTAATGTGCTTCCATCTAGCATGCTTTCTGTACTGCTTTGTAGCTATGTGATTTTTTTTGGTTAATTCTTGTTTTTGAGGTCCAAATCTGTATAAACATATACATTCTTTACTTTATTTCAGTATTATTTTGTGTTCTTCCAATGCACATTTATTGTGCAAAACACAAGGTTTAAGTATTATTGCCCCAAAGAAACAGATTTTTAAGGACCATTGTTTTTGCTACACGCTTATTATTTTCATATATGGCCTTTATGTTTCTACACAGTGAAGCCCATCATTTTCTATGCCTTTGGAAGTGGCTTTGAATATCTTTTCATAGATGAATACCATGCCTTATCTGGATAGAAGGATGCTTTCCACTCCCAAAATAATAATGAGATTTAAGTAAGATTGTTTTTAGTGAAATTCCATAGGGGTCGATGCTGGACCAGTTCTTGTCTACAGCCTTGTCAGTAAGGTGGAGATATACATGTACTGGCTGCCAGTGGGGAAAAAAACAAACACACACCTTCCAGATGATTTAAAGACTATTGGAATTGTGAAGAGTAATTAAGGCCTAACAAAAAATTTAGGATGCCTGCCAACATTGGCCATTCAAATAAAATGCATAAGGAGAGTGTGGGCTGGGGGTTGCAATGAGGTTATCCATATTGCTCAGAGATTGCGCTTCAAAACGGTCTTTGGGCCAGGGTGGACATGCAACTCCTCAGGGTTTTCTGTGAGAGCTCTTTGATGTACAAATTAGAATAGTGACTTATGGGGATGGAAGTGATTTATCTATCTATATTGCATTAGTCAGGCAGATACTGGAATATCGTGTTCAGTTTGGTGTCTGTGTTTGTTTAAATTATGTTGGCAAATTGAAGAAGGTACAGGAATGGGCCAAAAAAATAGTTTTGAGAGAATGTCTTACAGTGAGAAGCTTACAGCTCCATCTGTTCTGCTTTTTTCAAAGAAAGAGAGATGATTTGTTTACAGTGCAGAAGTGCCTTAATGTGTTGAAAATATTGGTTACCAGAAACCTCTATAATATAGCAGAGAAAGACAAGAATTGGCTGAGTAGGCTGGAAGCTGAATCCAGATGAATTCAAATGGGAAATTAGAAACAAATAAACAACAGAAGAAACAACCTTAATTATGCTTGATACTATATGAAAAATGAAAGTCTAGATACTAATTTCTTCCTTGAATAAGGCAGCCCTCTGCACAGTATTACTATTGCCAAGCTTGCTAAATAAATGGAGAAGAAAAGTTCAAAGGATTATTCTATGTTGTCAGAATATCATCACTGGTAAATTTTGAGAAGATCTAGATTCAAATTTTGAATTTTGCCATAATCAGTCATAACGTCAGACTAGTGGCCACTAGCACTGGTAAATACAATACTTCGTTGTTTCATACAAGCAGTATTATAGTAGCCAGAATGAACGGTTTACTTGATACTGTTGGAGCTTTGCTGTTGTCTTCAGCAGGAGATGGCCTTTTTATTTAACCACTTGGGACTGCTTGGGAAAAATTATATTGTCCAAGAAACATATATTGTCCAGGAATGGTGTCTGTGTTTGCCCAGAGAAGCTGTGGATGCCCCATCCCTGGAGATATTCAAGGCCAGGTTGGACAAGGCCCTGGGCAACCTGATGTAGTGGGCAGCATCCCTGCCCATGGCAGGGGGTTGGAACTGGATGGTCTTTAAGGTCCCTTCCAACCCAAGCCACTCTGTGATTCTTGCAATGAGGGTAGTGCTGCAGGTTGCATCCAGCACCGCGGTTTAATCAAGGTAAACAGGAAGTTAGAAATTCCTGTAATATCTGCAAGATACTGAGAGAAAAATTACCTTTTGCTTTTTTTAACTCCTTATTTTATTTTCTTTTTAATCTACAATGCAATCTATAATTTTTTTTTTTTTAACATTTTACACATGAATCCAGGCAGTTGGTTATGTTCCTTCTTGAAGATACCATAATTGCCTGTAATTGCTTCCTGCTACTTCTAGGAAGGCTGAATTCAGAGGAATTATTATTCAAAAAAAAAAGTTATGAATCATTTGTAGCTGAAATAACTTTTAAAATCAGGGTTAGTAGATAGTTATAAAACATGTTAATTCTGTAAGTAATGTGTTACAATTAGAAATCATCATTAATTAAACACATTTACAGAATGAGGTATTTCCTTTGTGGCATGTCTGGGTGTTCTCTTTACTTATATTTTTATTACTTGTAATTACAATTCATTACTTTCCATAAAAATGATCATTTTCAGGCATCCTAAGTTAAATGAATGATTCAATAATTAAAAACTAGTGAGTATTTGTTATCGTTGAGGGCGGCAAAAATGAATTGCACGTTCTTGAATTTGAAATGCCAGTTGTGTGGAGGAATCAGTCCCTCGGGAGCCTGTGAGCAGCACTGGCACACAAAAGGAAGGGGGGAGGTTGCAGGGTACAGATATTTACTTCTCCTGTATTTATGGCCTGGTAGTCAGGGAGGCTGAGCGTTTGAAGATGCAACTGAAGTGAATCGAGTTGAAGGTGCTTCCCCAAAATCAAATCTTCATATATGTTTGCAGTTGACTGGAGGGAAAGAAAAGTTCTCTGCCCATATTTCTCTGCTTTAAGAGACTCAGGCATGAGAGGGATCTGAGCAGTGTGAAGTTAAATGTGGGCTGCTCTTTCATACCTAGAGAGATCAGAGATTCCCTTTTTGACCGAGTGAAAAATGTCATGCATTTTTTTGGAGAGAAACCATCGGCTGTCCTGGTCCAGAGTCAGAGCTAGGGCCCCTGGACATGGGTCAAGCTTGGACCTCACCCTGCTTGGATGACTTCTGCTGCTCATACAAGAGGTACAGGTGTGTTAGCGTCCATGGGGTGGCCAGCACTATGTAAATGTAGGGTACTGAGTTTTTAGCAGCAGTATCACTTCAGCTAGTGATTTGAAGGGATTTGCCCTGCTGTTCCCGGCCATTTTTTTGATAATTTTAAGAGGTGGGTTAATTGGAGTGTATGTAGCACATGGGACAGTTTCACCAAATTCAGTGGAAACAGAATCAGTTCCAGCATAATTTCTGCAAATTCCTTTAGCTACTGCTTCTGTTTCTTCTCAAACCCTTGAACTGACCCAAAACATTCCAGATCAGATTCTTCATCATTGTGTTTCATGTAAAAATCAGCAATCATGTATCATATAGGCAATTGTGAAGATGTTTTAGCATGATGATACATGAGCTATTATTTTTTTGGTGATTTAAACACAGGTGCACACACACGTATTTAATCTCTGTCTTGCTTCTAAGTTCTGGAGCACATATTCTGGGTTTTTACTTTTATCTTCAAGAAAAGAGGAAAGCTGAGGCTTTTGGCAAGGGCTGTGAAGGTAGCAAAACTAATAATTGAGGGGCTCGAATATGAAAACTAGCCTTGTGTCTCCACCTTTGTCTGGAAGAGGAAGTAAGAAGATATTTATCATACATGGATACTGTCATCTGCTTTGTTGAAAAGAGAATAAATATCCTGCCTAAATTCTTAAAAAAAAAAAAAAAAAAAAGACTTCAGCTTTATCTGAAAAATAGACTTTATTCCTTTTTCAAATTAGTCATTGCTGCTATGCATGGCATCTCCTGCTTTTCAGTACATTAATTGAAACTGTAATAATTGATGCTGCCTTTACATATTTATTTCCTGTAGAAATAGTTTACACAGAGTCACAGATTCAGGAGATAAAAATAGCATTCTGGTCATGGGCTTCGCTCCTCGACTGGCTGCGATGATAAAAGTGATTTCCTGTTCAGCAGGCAGCCTGGGACTGCAGTCGTGCGTGCATGAAGCTGCTGATTTACAGGGGTGCTTAGCACCCTGAACTCCAGTTTAATTCAGTGGGAGCTTTAGCACCAATAAATTAAAGTCAAGTATGTGTTTGAACGTATTTTATGTACTGTGTGACAGGTTCTGATTACTTTCATTGTTGGATAAACTCAAGCCTGCTTTTCCCCCCCTTACTGAGTACTTTGTAGTGTTCCTTATGCTTACGTAAGGTATTAGAAAAAACAAACAAAACAATTAAAAATATTTCCCTTCCCCAAAGCTCCTGCCCTTATTCTATAGGTGCTTTAGCCTCTGTTCTAATGCAAACAGTAGCACAAGGTACAGAAAATTGTTGAAACAGGTTCAGCAGTGTTTATCAATGATGCATCAGGCTTAGCGAAGTGGCACAGGTTTACTGTATTGTGGCCGGGCTCAGAAATTGCTTAGAGACCTATGCCTATTTTCAAGACCACAGATTTTGGAGTCACAGAAAATTCTTGAGACATCAGTGTTTATGATAATTAGATTAAACAGTGTATGTGAGGCAATCAAGTGGTCATATGCTTGAGTGAACTCATATACAGAGGATATAATATCATTAACCACTGAAATACCCATGTCCCAGTAAGGAAAATACCGGGACAGTTAAGAAGCAGAATTTGCACATAAGAGGCTTCATTTTTATCCAGTACCGTATCATATTCTCTGTGTGTTGTACACAATAGTTAAGATTAATTTAAAAAAAAAAACAAAACAAAACAACACACAACAACCTTCTGAGGGCTGCCAATCAACCATTCCGAAGGTAGACAAATGTAATTCTGGCATTGCCTGTACTGCCTGAATTCAGCATCTTTGTGCTTTTGCATTACAGTGCAGTGTCTGATGACATGATCACATGCTATATTTTTCTCCATAATCCATGCATCGTTTAGTGCAGGAGGAGAACCTCTTCTTTGGATCACCTGGGATCTGAAATAGCTCCATTTGCAAGCTGATAGTTTAAATTCCTAGCAACCCAGACATGCCTATATAACCACTGAGCTTATCTAAGGTCTTCTTTCTCAGAAAATAAATTAACCATTCAATCCCAAGAGCTAACCATGAAAAAGAAGAAAAATCAAGTCATGCATGATTTTTTATTTAAAAGCATTGCAGTTATTTATTGTTTTTCTACAATTTGAAATCTCATTAATCTCTTATTATTTATTGACAGTATGGTATGAGCATGAGTGAATAGGATATTGTCATAAATACATTGCTGTCTATTTTGTTTCTTTTGAAAACTGCAGTTTTTATTTACTGTCATGAAAAAGAAACAATTTCATGTCCAACTTGGACTGCCGAATGGAATACAAGAGCACAACTGCCTCGCTGGGAACATGTTAAATCAAAGTGGAGTATATTCCTGAATCGAGATTTCTAATAGGAAATTTAAATTGTTTTGAAACCCTAGTTACTGTGGATGCTGGAGGGAAGGAATGTGTTACTGTATCTACTTCTGAGCTGTATTTTGAGAGAGTCTGCATGAGTCGTCAAAGGTGCCTGTGTGAGATGTGACCTTTTCAGTTCGTATTTATTATGTCTTCCCAAATACACACAGTAGCTGTACAGTGCCTGTCAACATTACGTTTGGTGAAACTGGTTCTCTGAAGGGACAAGTTCTCTTTCAATCCTTAAATACTCCCCTTCCAAAGCTGGTTCTGATAAAGGGGAAAAAAATGTGAAGAAAATTGTGAGAAGAGCAAGAAACTTAAACTTTTTCTCCTTTCTTTTCTAAAATCCTCCTATTATCCCATACATCTCCCTGTGATCTATTCTTTGTTATTTCACTTTGTTCTTCCGAGGGCTTTTGCTATTAGTGAAGTGCAATTATCCCATCTCCAATAACACACAGTGCCTTTATGCTATGTTGTACATACAATGTGTAGGGCACCACACTTTCCAGAAGTGGCTCAGCACCAGCACCTGGTTGTTGCTGCCAGTACTGATCATGGAAGAAGGCATCAAAACACTTTCAGCCTTTCCAACACTTCTACCTCCTCCTCCTGACCTCGAAGGCTCTAATTAACATCCCCTTCTTCCCCCTCAAGCTCTCACTGGGATTGGGTCTACAGCAGGGTGAACATAAGGGAGCAGGATTGGAGCCAATGACAAGAAACACTGAAATGTTTAGTAAACCCATTGAAAACAAGAAAATATTTTGTAGAATAGCCCTGTTACTGGACTAAGGAGGTCCTCTAAGTTGCTGGTCAGCAGTCCATTGCATTTCACCGTTGTTTGAAAACCCATGTGTCATACATGGGTTGGGTGAAGAATTGTCTCAAAACTGAGTTAAATAGTCTCTTCTAAACTAAGTGGGGCATTCCTGTGAATCTCTATGAACAATTCAAAAAAATAAAATTGTTAACTGTAAATATGGGATATGAGTAGTGAGTAGCTATGAATGGCTTGGTTTTGGTTGCAAACAGGAAGATTTTGGAAACTAGCTTTTAACAAATGGTGGTCAGTAGTGTGAAAGCTTAGTACGCTTACCCGAATGCCTGAAGGGAATCCTATTGGACTAGGTCTGGGCTGTGTCATTGCAACTTTTCAGATTTTTCAGTTACGTCAGGCTATCAAAATCTTCAGCAAGTGTGCAGTTGGTCTTAATAATAAGTCCTTCCTAAATCCCCGCTGAAAACATGGTTGCACTCACGTAGGCTGGATCTCATCTTGTCTAGCACAAGCTCATCTGTCTTACTGCTTTGCAGTGCTGCAGACAGGGGGAACAGCTCTGAGCACAAGTGGACTGTGATCCAGGCCTTTGGGCGATCCCATAATGTTTGCAATAAATCAAAATAAACTGGGCAGCTGCTCTGTTATGTCCTCCCATTGCCCTGTATGTCTTGTTTGAAATGGCAGAAAGTCTTCTATGGATTGAGTGTTTTGGTAGGGAAACAAAAACAGCTTTCAGACCCCTCAGGTAGCCAGTCTGTATGATGGGAAAGCAGCTGGCTGGGGCTTGTCGAAGGCTGGAGTAGCTACAGAAATGCTGAGGGAAGGAGGAAATATAGAGGAAGACAAATCCTTGATTTTGTGATTAGAGAGTGCAGCCTGTCCAGTGTGGTGCCAACAGGAGGGCCAGACCTACTTCTTTTAAAGTAACCCTTTCTGCTCTCCATGAACATCACAGGAGAATGGGGACAGTAATGTGCAGGCCAACATCGACAGCCCCATGACTTTCATCTTTTTATTTATCTTTTATTTATCCGTGAAAGAGTGACAATTGACCATCTGGGACATTCTTCATAGTCCTCATAGGGGTGGTTCAAATGGGATCTGCGTGCAGATAAGTAAGCATCATCATCTGCATGTTGAATGCTTCTGTGGGCCTCACTGGTCTTCACGTTGCAGGGGCTTCACACTATTGTGGCTATATGGGGTGGCAAAACCAGACTGCTCTTATTTTCTCATTTATGAATCAGCAGATAGCCCCATTTTCTCTCTTGTTGAGCAACTGGAAAAAATAAATAAGCTTGAAAGTAAACATTCCCGGACTTCTTTTTTGTGTTCTGACTTTCTGCAAAAATTTCTGCAGGTGTAACAGCTGTATAATGTATAAATCATTATAAACAAGGCTTGAAAGGAACTTCACTGTTTATACTATAGCTTCCCTGCCTTTTAGCAGTGATGAAAACTGAAAATACCAGTGCATCCTGAATTCAAAGGATAAAAAAAAAATAGATGAGAGATCATAAAGGGGTAACACGGTTCAGCTAGACTCAGCGTTTGGAATATTAAGCAGATTTGACCCATGCTGAGAAGAGTCTGAAGAGCAAATTCTTCTCAGCACCATCTCTTATGTCAGGACCCTGATTAACAAAGACATTTAAATAATGTCACTGCACTTCATACAATTTGAGCCTATTTTCTCTTTTGTATAGCTTGTGAATATAATTTTTTTTTTTACTTGCCATATTTGACCTCTGTCTCCCAATAGTGGCAGGGAATGATACTTTGAATTATTATGCTGAATATAAATGTAAGCTTCAAAAAGTAACAAAGCTTTTGTTCCTTTCCTGATGAAAGCACAATTTTGCAGTTGCTTTAAATATTACAGCTCTAAGTCTGCTGTTGCTACTTCTACTAAGGTTTTCTCAGTGAATTCATTAAAAATGTCTGTTTTCATAGCCTGGCTTGTACAAATAAGAAGCAGGGATTTGAAAGTTCAGGGTAGATCTTGCTGTGCTTAAGCTGCAGCATTGTTACATATGCTGAACCTGTTTTTATGTTACTGGTGGGTAATAATGCAAGCTGAACTCTGAATTCCCTCATTAGAGGTTTAAGTCTCTAAGGCTAAAACTGAGGCTAAGTTTTGATATTTGTTAAGAGAATCCTGGGTGAATTAATATTTTCCTGGGAGCACACAGAATTTTGAAAGAACAATTCTAGAAAGATAAAGGTAAGTAAAAGCCACATGTGTTTTCCAGGCATGTGAAAATAATTTCAAGGGTCACTGGCTTCACAGTTGGAATTAACTACAGGGTAACAGAAAGAGGAAGAGGAGAAGGTGCCTGCTCTTCCATTTTCTTGTGCGATGGGGAGAACAATGATGCTGGGAAAACGTTCCTAATGAAATGATGTTTCTGGAAATACTGCCTTTTTCTCTTCATCATGTGATTTTATTTTTTCTTTTTCTTTTTGGAAACCATCTTAATTAGATCTGTTTCTAGACAGAAAAGTTACAGAGGAGAAATGAATGGACTAAATCTCTCTGCTCATCACACTGAATTGAGGGATTCAGGGAACAAAAAATTTACCATGATTATAATTTCAGCTTTAAAGTGGTTTTCTTCCTTTTTGTTTTTGGAAAAATGGAGATAAAACCACTGTTCATTTGATTAGTATACCTGGAAATGGAAGTAATTTTAGTAAGAACCTGTTCTTTCCGTACTAAGTGTCTAAATCAGAGTTCACCAAAGTCTCTGTGCTATGTTTTGAGGTAGCCTGAGTTGTTGTGAGTGACTGCCAACTGTCCAGATGGAAACTGTAAATCAGGCAGCAGATGAATGTGGGATTGTCTCTGCAAAAAATAACATTTTTCAATTGTTTTGCAGATTAGGGACCTGTCATACTTCATCTCCATTATACAATCCTAAACATTTGTAGGGAGATACAGTGAGGAGAAGGAAGAATGAGATGACTAAACAGGAAATTGTATCTTATTTAGATTTCATTGAATTCCATACTATAAACAGGTCGCATTTCTTTCCTCAAGCCTTGTTCTAACCCTGATTAATTCATTGCACTTTGGGAACATTAAAAAGTCACCCAAATTATTCCAAATCATGGCCATCGGTTACAGTTGTATGGGATTAGAGCCACAAAGACTGAAAAGATAGTTACAGAGAATCATTTGTTGCTTCCAGCAGCTTCTCACTTCATTGTCAGAAAGCCAGAAGAATTGGCAAAAGGGCAGCTTTCCAGCACCTTCACACCTGGCTTTCAGCAAGTTTCAAACAAGAGGGCTGGAATCTTTCCTTCTATTAATTGAGATATCTTCAGGGTTGGTGTTTGAAGAGAGAGACTCTGCATTACAAGTTTGGAAGTGTTGTGTAATGTGTGATGCTTTTGCTGCTATTTAATGGCTGCCATGTAATCCATCTCTTCTGTAAAGCTCCAAAATATCCTGCTTTTGTTGCATTAAAATAACAATTTAACAAAGCGTACAGGAATTAGAGGAAAAAGAAGAGTGCATGCTTAAGCGTTTCTATAAGCTTTAGATATCAATGCATGTGGACATCAATTTAAATTATAAGAGAAGTGGCTTTGTTTTTTATTTATAATAAAAATATGCAGTAATGTAATAATCACATTTTCTAAATTCTCATAGAGCACAATAAACATCTTCCTACCAGCTACCACACACTGTCCCCAGGGATTTTACTAAATAGAGTAAAATTGCTGACTTAGGTTATTCATCTGACCTGTGTGTCTTTCAAATATAAGTATAAAGGATTAGAAGTAGATTTTTTTTTTTGGGGGGGGGGGTATTATTTTGTTTATTTATTTATTTTGGTGAATGTGCTTTGTTCAACAAGGGAATAAAAAGTAACAAAGTATCTCATAGTCCTTTTGTCTTCTGTTTTCCTGAATGTGTGCTTGAGCAGTCATTTTTTGCACACTGTCACAATCTAGGCTGTGTTTTCTTGTTTGCTTTTTAACTATTCCCATTTCAAAGCCAGTTTTCTATTCTAGGACAGTTAGTAGCCTGGCAGCTGTCAATAGGTGGAGACTAATTTATTTATTATTTTGACTGTGATGACTTTTTCTAACAATAAGCAGAAGATCATTATTTGAATCAATGTTTTTTTTCCATTTCACATTATATTTTATTAATGAATATCTCCCCAAGATTTCACCTACCATTAAAACATCATTTTTGTAGCAAGCTTTGCTGACTAATGTCTGTTTAATTAACATGTCCAGCAGCATTTGAGAGTAAAACAAGTGTAGGTTTTGCAAGAAAATGGCTGTTACAAAACCTGCTGGAAAATGAAGAAGCTGCAATGCTTTCCATGGAAAAACATTTCTCTAGGTTGTGCCATGTACCTAGGTGATAGGTACCTATTGAAAGGTACCTATTGATATACCTATTGATATTAGGTGCCTTTCAAGAGGTACCTAATGTGATCATAAAAACATGTCAAAAATAACTGCTTTTGGGTAGCACGTGGAAGACCACAGCAAAATATTTCAGTGCCAAAGGGAAATAAGCTAATGGCTCTTGTATGAAATGGCTATTTCATACAGATTATGCTGAAAAACTAGAATAATTTTCCTGTTTGGATTCATCTTAGTCATTTAGAGTAACTTTTCCTTTCTTTCTTCAACACCTCTTGTACATTGCATGCGTGTTTACACCACGTGTTTCTGAACAAGGATTTTAGAATTTGGACTGAGATCCAAACACACAAATTCTTCAAGGGCAAAGACTGCATCACTTGTCATCGATTCTGCCGAGCATTTAAGAAGAAGTGACATTTACTAGGGCTTGTTTTGAAGATTTATAAATGCGATATAGATTTGTCTAGAATAGCTGCTTCAATAAATGTTGTGCTGTAGCATGTAAGCATGGGCTTTACCACCAGCGGATTCACTAGCGGTTTGTCATCCAAGTAAAAATAAATATTCAATAAACAATTTATTAGGGATGTGAGTTCACTTCTGCTTCATTCCACTTGGAAGGACTTGACATCTGCTGCCTACATAGTGTTATTAAGGACACAAGGAAATGAAGACAAATTAAACATGGAATTGTCAAAACTATATTAGGGAAACTTTCCCTGGCTAACAAAACTAATGCAAAGAATAATAGGAGAAGGATGTATGCATGAGGATGTTTGAGTAGTAGCAAGGGACAACTGAATCATAATACTTCAATAGAAGTTATTCTTTCCTGAATCTAACTTTTGTTTTAACAAAAGTGCTTTGCAATGCTCCAGTGGCATTTGAAGAACTTACACTGTAAGGAAGTATAATTTACAACTATTAAGATGCTCATTTGCACTGCCACATTTGTGTAACTTGACTTTAATGCAAATGATGACAGGAGTAATAGAAACATTTCATATGGCTTCCCATTCCTATTAGCAACACAAGGCCAGTTAGTGTGGGGAGAGCTGGAAAGGGCCAAATTTGGCTTTGTCAGTGCAGTAGTTACGTGAGTTCCCTTCCATCCCCATCCTGCGAAGCTCCATGCCACCCAAGGCTGTGCAGTGGCTGAGTGGTGGACGTGCTGGGTCCATCTGGCTGAATGTCCCCAGTAGTGCTGGAGGAGAAGCTCCCGTGTCCATCCATTGCTCCATGGTGTAGAAGTGCCTTGGCAGTGGTGACATCTTCTGAGTGCTGCCTGCGCTGTAGCACTTCTGCTGGACCATCTGAGGGATGATCTTACATAGCCTCAGCTGTAAGGTGGGATCACAACAAATACAAAACATTGTGCGCACACATAAAGTATAGCAACTTTGCTGTCAACATGACAGCAGTTTTTAAATACAGAATGGGTGAGGAAAGAGAAACTTGATTGTTTTTGACTACATATCAATTCGGCATAAGAGTGTCTGTGCTGTAGTCTTTGAATTTTGACCAATTTTAATGTATGTTCAAATAAATAAGATGATCAAAAATTATCTTCTTGAGAAACACTGAATACATTTAGATCTATATGCATCTTTTACAAGTATAAAAGATTCAAGGGCATGCCCTTATACTGTGTATAGGAAAAAGAATCAAACCTGACAAACTGCTAAGTATAATGTAATGTGCAAAGGACAGTCTTATGTGGTTGCCAGGACAGAATTATTCTGTTTTTATGTTTGAACCTTTGGCATTTAGTTAAGAAATAATTGACAGAAGGAAATATTTTCTTTCCTATGTCATCTAACATTAGTGGAGTAAAATCTATAAATGTAGTTTATCATATATATAGAGAGAGAGAAGTCACTGGTGAGTAGGAATAGCATATTAACAATAGCTTGTTGAATTTGTGATGCCCCATGTTTATATCTTATTGGCTGTAGTAAGTAAAACAAATCAATCCCAGATTCCGGTTTACTCCTTGAAACAAGTAGTCATGAAGTGTAAAATAAAACAGTTGTTTCCCTAGGAAAAGAGAATATTCTTCTGTTTGCAGCTGCTAGCACAGTGTGAGGTGGTGAGAACGGAACACGAGTTGAAGGCTAGGTTTGTAGCAAGTAAATGAGTGAAACAGGACACTTTCAACTGTGTATTCACTCATTGCTCTTTCCTTTCCAACATTTGTTCCTTTGGGGGCAGTGATAGCAAACATTTTCTAGGCAGTTTTTCTGGGTTACAGATTTGGGGACCCAAACCACAAGCATTTTGGAATGAGAGAAGGGCAATTCTTTGTGTTTCCAGTCTTGTACTGGGAACAGCTAAGGAGGACTTCGTGGAGCTCTTGGACACCTTAACTCTCAAATACCTTTGCAGGGACATTTGTTCAGAATTTCATTACTAAGGAGCAGTTATCTGGTCAATGAAACACAGGTCTTATATTAAATAACAGTATGTTTTTAAAATATGTGCAATAGCTTGCTTTTTACTTTGCATCTTTTGTTGTGAATTAGCTTAAACTGCCATCACAGCAATCAGATTAATTGCTGCAGGTTTCATCTGTCATGACTGTTATAAACAGAGGGTAGCACTGCTGATAATTAAGGCTGCATTACATTTTCCAGTATTATTTATATGTGTTGGAGTAGTTTGTAGATGAATAGAATAATCAATATTCCCTTCTTATTACGTTTACACCTCTCTTAAGAAGAATTAATATGCAGGTTTTGTTTTCTTAACGTGGGAGAAAAATACATGTGACATTTAACCAGGATACCCTGAGGAAGTGGAAAACAAGGCACATGAATGTTCCACCACATCAAAAGTATGGTAATAGGTAGTACTCAATTATCTAGAAATATATCACTATTTCTTAATGCTAGCAGCCCCTGATCAGAAGACTTATCTTCTGTAACAATACTAAGTGAAAGATAAATATGAGCTACACCACCAATGTTTTTGAAATGCTTTAATGTTATTGCTGTTTCACTTCATTGTTTGCTCCAAAGGAGGTTTGCTGCTTTGTATGCCATTCAGAAGTGCTGATGGACAAATTTCTGGAATTAATGGTATTTTTGAAAATGCATTCACTTTCTTGATTGTAGTTGCTAGTCCTTAAATAGTGGAAACACACCGAAGTGAAGAAAAAAAGCAACTACCTGCTGCTCAGTTAATGACACATCGCCACAGCTCCTGGTGGACCCCATTTTTCACACCGCTTCTTGTTTACGCCAGTGCAGCTCTGTGGTACCTGAAAGAGCTCGCAACGTACAGTACAACGTTAACCCCTGAAATTGTGCTGTGGTATATTCGTTTTGCAGATAGAGAAGTGAGTCACAGAGTTGGTGTCACGTCAAAAGTTTAAGGGTGGATTGGGAAGAAGGCAAAGGCTGTCAGTCCCCTGATGTCCATGCTGTTGGTCTCTGGTGTGGGTACAAGCACCATGTGGCTCCCTGCTGCTCCAGGCTACGTCTCAAAGTTCAGTCCCTGCCCAGAGCAAGTTCCCTCTGGTTCTTATGGAGAGCAGTGCAGTTAATGATAGACCCTGGTGGTATAATAGTAGAGCTACTTCAGGATATCCAGGTTGAGCATAGAACACACAAAGGAAAACCTTAAAATCAATGGGGTAAAATGGCTCCCAAGAAAGTTAAGATTGTTATATTCCCTCTGTATGTTTCAAGTCAGGGTTATTTCATCATGGCATGTTTGAGGCATTTTTTTAATGTCAAAGTTTCCAGTAAATGCCATTTAAATTTAGATTTATATAGTTGTATAAGTTGTATATTAATATATACGATGGTTAGAAGAAAAAAATGATGAAGCTTTTTGTAGTGATGTATTGTGAACAGACATTAGCTAGAACTGTGTTCACAAAGATTGAAATTTTAGGGACTTTTAGTTCACATCTGATTGGTCTAGCTCTTCCACTGTAAATATTTTAGTTAATCCAAAAACTTATTCAAAAAATCACTTGGAGATTCGACAAAATTGCACTTATTAGTGGCATTGTGATAATATCAAATCACAGCTCATAAGCACTGCACATTTTAGGTATTCAGAGATCATCCCAAAAGGCAGGAAAGGAGCTAAAAGGAGCCAGAAATCAGAGTGCATGCATCTGACAGAGCACTGGTGTGAATCTGTGAATCAGCACTACATGAATTGTCCAAAAATGTTATTAAAGCTCAGTGAGGTATTAACTGTGGGAAACAAGGGAGAGAAAATGTACATCAGGTAGTAAACCATGTTGGTCAGAGCTTCTTATCCCAAACCTTTTTCATTGTTGGCTAAAGTAAGCTAAGTGATCTCATTTTTACCCATGGACATCAGCTAGATACATGGGCAGAGAATGCTCCTTAGCTGCCATGTGGTACAGTAATTTGTTAAAAGTAACTGGCTTGTAAATCAGAGGCCTAAGGTGCTCACGCCAAAAATGCCTAAATTAAAACATTTCTGACATCCAATGTGCAGTAAAGTGTATTGTATCCTCCGGTTCATTTGTTGGAAGGTCTAAACCCACAAAGCTTACGTGCACAAGAGAATAGAAAAGAAGATAATTCGAATAGTCTTCAGGCTGAAAATGCCACGTTGTCTTTCTGAGTTTCACAAACCCACATAGGGTTCATTTCTATACGTGGGGTGAATTCAAAATGAAACCTGAGGAACATTAATCAGCTTTTTTGGGGAGCAGTGTGACCTGCAGATTGCTTGTCTTTGCTTCAGGCAAGCCATCTTGGCTAACGCACTGTCCTGGAAACCCCCCGGCTTTCAGCCACCAAGGTCTTTGCAAGGTTCCTGAGGGAACCCTAACTTCCTCAACTGCCGTGTTTTTATTAATAACAATACCAACACTAACAATTATTGTTATTGCTGTTGTTATTGCTGTAGCAAGAGACTGTACAAATGCATGCAATATATGACCTCCTCCTGGAGGAATTTGGAGTCCAGGAGAAATGACTTAAAATTGAAAAATGGAGGATAAAGTTTCACACAAACTATATAGAGTTATGGAAGTTTCTTCTGCCTGTCATTTAAAATTATCAAAGATTTATCTTTTTCTCCTTTAATTTGCATTGGTCTTGATATAGGATAGTGTACAGTGAATAGGAGACTGAGGGCTCTTGCTAGAGAAAATGTTTCAAGTATGTCAGATTTTCCCGTTACACCCCATGAATATACTACAGAACCCTTTAGTCTGGTTCATACTAACATTCCCTCTATACTGTTGTACAAAGATATATACATTGGTCTTAAAGGCACATTAGAACCAAATGCCAAGATGCATTTGCAGCTGCAGATACTGCTGTAGTGCCCAATGTTGCACTCCCTTATATTGACTTCGCATGTGCAATTGCAAGCCCTCATCTGACAGCCAAAAATTGATTTTTCACAAACATCAGTGAGCGTTCAGCAGCTACATGAAATGGGGGTGAGAGCCACTATGTGGATCTGAAAGAACAGTTCTGCTCTGAGGCATTTAAAAATACATGAAGAACTGCAGATCTGAGATGAATTTGCTAATATATGTGTAACCTGTACAGCCACATAATTTTCTATACTTATTTAAGTGCCAGGACGCTTCTGACCAATTCTGCCTTGTTACAAGTGATGTTTTAATTCCCAGATTGAAGGCACTTCAAAAGTCCTTCCCCAGGAACTGTATTTTTCATGACAGTAAGGCTGTCATCCTACTGTTAGCATGAAATGAAATGGATAAAATGAAATGGGAAATAAGGCTGCTGATTTTATATGCATTGTTAACTACTATTTGGACAATATCTCCATTCTTTGCATTGTATGGTCTAGTATTACAACCAATTTCCACATATGAAAAAGATCTTGCATTATGAGATGGGTGAATGGAAGTTTAGAGTGGTGTAAGGCGTCTTGGAAAGGAATAATAATAAGAAAGAAAAAGGAAGGAGAAAGGAATAAAAAAAGCAAAACAGTATTTCAACAGAAAAAGGAAAGATAACTATTCTGTAATTTAATAGCAAACTGCAGAGGATGAATGTGGTAAAGGCAGCTGTTTCACAGTGTAGGACTAGAGTCAAGCTTTTGGGGGGTAAATCTGGAATACTCACGTGCTTTTTGATGTGCTTGTCAGCTAGCCCAGGTGGGTTCAAAGCTCACTGAAACAAGCAAAGCAGGCTCATGTTTATTTTAGTATCATGATTTTGGATGCATGTGAATGTTTCAAGGAGTTCATGGAAACTCCTTGAACTAACAGCATTGAGGAAATGTCGGCATAGTCCAGGGGCAGAAGGAAATGGTGGAATAGAAGATGCATCTTCACTCACCCTATATTAATTTGCTTATTTTTTGACAAGTATGTCACAGCCCGGCCATCACAGAGAGCCATTCAAGTTAAAGATATAGCTGACCATGAATTAATTCTAGGTTGAACATTAATATAAAATTGTAACCATGAAAGAAGTTCCCTTTTGCATATCTTCCTAAAATTCTTTTCTGTGAACAGAACCATCTGCTTTCAAAGTTGAGGGTCATCAGTTTGTGAAGAGGATTATATGACATAGTGGATAGCATGGGATTTATGTCAAGGATCGCAAAATCCTTTTCATGTATCCATTCTGTTCTAGTTTTTGGAAAGTAGTCTATTCTAGTTGGAAGTTAGATGACATATTTTACATTATCATATTATTCTTTTATTACTATCAGCTCTAGTGGCAGAAAAATCTTATGTAACACTTAGAAACTTTATCTTGTATAAACCAATTATTTGTAGCTGTCTACAAGAGATGAAATAAAGGTAAGGAAACATTGCATACTGAGTCCTGTGAGAGTATTTTATAATCTTCTTGGCAAATGAAGCACTCATTTGGCTTTTTCAAATAATAGAAATTCCAAAAAACTGAAGAGAAAAGCCTTCCCTCTACCTTCTGGGATAGTTACTTAGAGTAAATTAAAATCAGGGCTGTAAGAAGATCATGCTAGTAATTTAATTCTATGGAGATTATCACTTTTATGTATAATAAAGCAATATATGAAAATTTGAAACTGTAATCCTTAGGCAGCCCTTTCATCTGTTCTTTCAAGTGGAAGCTTTTTGCCTTGTGAGTGTGAGTGAACTGCTGCTGAATTCAGTGACTGAAATTCTTGCACATTATAGAGAAGCTCCCACTAGAAGCTCCAAAAGAGGGCAAAAAACTCACCAGTGCAAACCTGGTACTCAGCACTACTGCAAGGGAATGCAAGAGAAAAGGGAAGGAAACAACAACAACAAAAAATAGTTTATAGTGAAAGCTGGTAGTGACCTTTACTGCGCAGAAGTGGGTTCAACTTCTCTATTATTATTTTTGCCATTAACCTACTGTTGCAACTTGTATTGCAAAATTGCTTTCAGAAGTATTTCTATTTTTCATTTACTCTAACGACATACATCAAGATTTTATCTTTGGTCTGCATTCTTAATTAGAAAAAACTGTAATTGAAAGAATGAATTTTAATACACACACCAACCTCAGTATTAAAGCTGCAATTTTGTCTTAGCCCTGAAATGTGAACATTACTGGGCATGTCCTTGAGATCTGAAAATGGAGGTCTGGGATGAGAACAAGTGCAGATCCTCTAGAGGATGTGGAAAGACAGCCTGCAGAAAGCCACGTCTATACGTTGACCTGTCTGTTGTGAAAGCAGCGAAGAAAGCCAATCATTCCCAATTCTGCAGACATTCTGACAGCTCAAGTAGGCATTAACAATTTGCAACACATGGCATGGGGGGTGAAATTCTCTGAGCTCTACAACTGAGAGTTTCTTGGCTGAAATGAAGTAGCAGTTGAAGGTAGCTCAGAGAAAAACCTATTTTATCATATGCTGCACAAGGACAAAATGGATAATAAAACCAAAAAGTGGAAAAAATTAATGTCACAATTGAAAAATAATAATATGTTCTGGCTTCAAGTGTGAATACTTCTGAGGTTTTTTGGCCTTTTTATATGGGGATTTTCCTGACAAAGAAGGATCAGGTTTGAGTATATAGGTTTCTGCCAATATATAATAATCTCCTGTCACTTTGAATGGACTTGATATGTAAAAATCATTTTGTTGCCAAAATATTGATGCAGAACTAATCATTTTGGATTTGAAGTGGTACGAGAGCTGGAAGAGCCTCATCATGTTAGGCTGTCAGGCACAGGTCTCATTAAAAGTGCTCCCAGATCCCTGTGCAGCCTGAGCATCCTTACGCAGGTTGGCTGCTTGGGAGTACAAGCAGGAAGATTTGCACGGCCAAATCCTCAGGTGCTGAGAGCTGTTAGTGCTGCAAAGGAGTTAAACCAAATTCTACTGATGTACACCAGAATGCTTTTGCTAAGTTAAAAAACTGTCATTCTCTTGCCTAGGCATTGGAAGGAATGAAGATTTTTTGTATCAGTAATTTTGTTTGTATCAATAACTCTGAGTTAGATTAAGTTAAGAGGGAGAAGTAGCAGATGAGTGTTTTCAACAGTTGCTAATTAATTTGCAGGCACTAAAGATGTGGTCAGGTACATAAGGAGAGGCATCAAGTTGCTCTAAGATGAAAAACAGACTCAAAACCACAGGAAAGGATGCCGTTATGTAGAAAAATTCAACAGCCAAGAAAAGTAAAGACATGTTTGAATATTGATTATTTTTAGATATTTCTCTGTAATTGATATAGTGGCAAAGCCAGTGAAGCAAGGTAAAAATGAAATTATATGATACACGTGAAAAAAACTTTGACTTTACTTTTGGAGGCAGAAGCTACTATTATCTTTGCCAATGTGAATTTGTGAAAACTGTTTTCTTCACTATTTAACACTGCTTGCTTTCGATTTGATTTCAATTAATAAAATGATTATTAGACTCTCCGTTGACAAAGTGTTGAACATAATGGGGACCTAGACAATACTAATTTCATTATTATTTTTATACTTTTGGTAATTATAGTCATTGTGCAGTGGAAAGAAAAGATCCAGGAAGATCCCTGATGATAATATGGAAAGAGACCAGATCATATCTGGAGTAATTCCATTGGCTTTGATGTGCAGGTTGGGATTTATAAAAGTATTCATGTCTTGTATTTGCTGCCTCTACATGATCACAAATTTTTCACATACATTAAGGTTACAGAATTTCAATTTAGCAACCAAGAAAATAATTCGACTTTGGGCTCTGTCACCAAGAAGGGTTACTACTTGTGGGTAAGGTTTCTATCTATAGCTTTTTTTTTTTTCATGGGGACTCACAACCATCAGTGCTGTTGAGCTGAGAGCAATTTTGTACCTGCGTCATTTCAGTGGCCACCAGCCTCCTTCTCTTGCTCACGTCTCGGCATTGTCCGCTTGTGAGAACTCACCGGTAGGACGTGCAGGTGGGTAGCGATGCGGGGGTTCATAAGGCTGGGTGTCCCCCCGTACCACTCCCCGTTAGTGACGTGGAAGTAATGTGTGTACAAGAGCACCACTGTGATCCTGCTCAGCCAGTGGAGGCAAATTGTTATAATTGGGTGGTGAGCCGGGAGCTGGTGCTAGGTGTGATGCCAAAGACAAAGGGGACAGGAAATCACTGTATGGCGTCATGTGCTTCTTCTCAACCTTAATTTTGATTGCAGCTGTCAGCGTGGTATTAGAATTCTTGAATGTGCTATTCTATTGAGCTCAGTGTGTGGGAGAGATGTTTTTTTGTAACTGAAACAATGCTGGAAAATGATTGGCAGAAGGTTGGCTTTAGAAACATTGCAGTTCTGGAGATAGTTGCATAAGGAGCAGCAGTGCTCACCAATTGCAGAGGGGAGATTTCCTTGAACTAGATGATTTTGCATGCATTTTTCATCCACGTGTTGTTCTAAATCTTATCTGAGTTACAAGTGCTGGGAGATACAGTTGAGAAGGCACAATCCCTTAATTCTAGTTTCTTAAACTCTATAATAAATACTCTGTTTTTCTTTCCTCTGTTTGCTCTCTTTTAATGCCACAGTTATGTTCTTTTTCAGCTTTAAGTACTGTTTGCTTGTACTGGTTGGAAATGCATTTTGAGAAAATGTTAAAATTGTGCATCAGGAGAAAGAAAGTACACCCAAGTTAACAAAAGACACAGTTATGACTAGTGAGAATTGGGATTGCAATGCTTTGCTGTTCTTTTTTACCAAAAACATTATTTCATGGAGACATAAAGACCTACCTAACTATTGACGCCTCTGTCTGCTCCTGAATATATTGCTCAGGACTGAGAGAGATTAATTTCTTGTCTTTATGCAGATACTGCAGATGAACTCTTTCATGCTTTAATTTCAACAAAACTCTTGAGAGTGGCTCTGTGTGTTTTTCTTCAAACTTTTCAGTAATTACTGAATAATCTTTAGCATTTAATAGGGCTAGTATTGGCTTAGAGTTGCAAAGTGAAACTGTAGTGAATTCGGAAACAAAGAATAGTAGTTTTATAGCTATTCTAATTATATATGGAAGTTCTAATTATATATAAGAATTTCAGGTAAAGTACATATATATGTACTTTACCTGAACTTCTTTGTTGCACTTCTAAATCTGAATGTTATCACATTTCTTCTCCGGGATGAATTTTTAACATTAGTAGAAATGTGTAATGCTAGGCAACAGAGAAGTGAAGTGAAACATACATACATATAAATATATATATATCAACCTCCATGTAAAAATAATTTTAATAACACTACGCCAAAATAATCATAGGTGCGTGGTGACTCATTTTTGTGTATTCACATAAGAACTTGTTCTGAGCAGGCTTAGATTGAGATTTGTGAACTGATTTGAATCCATCTACTTACATGGCACATTTGAAAAGGTGAGATTTGCATTTGAAAAGGATGAATCAGATCTAAAAATATCTTGGAGATTCTTCCCCCTCCCAAGGGTCCGGAATCATCTACTGTAGCCATTAACATCTGACATGATTTCAGGTGAAGTGTTTCCTCAATAAACTTGAGTAATATTTTTATTTAAGAAAACAATAAAAAGGAACAAAAAGCAGGTGTCAAAGAACATTTCTGTTTGTTAAATCCCATGCATACCTACATTGGTTCTATCTTGTGTATTATTATTTTCATTACTGGAAAACAATGAAGTTTGTGTTGCAGTACATTTAAATCTTTCCAAAATCGGGACTTTTTTTTTTTCCCCTAAAACTTGTCTAAATCCCAGACAACTGCACAGTCTGAATACTTCTTTGGCCTGTTTAATGTTACACCCAACTTCATAGAATCATAGAATCATTAAGGTTGGAAAAGACCTTCACCGAGGCTGAAAATTTGATAAATTCTGAAGTTATTTTTACTTCTGCATGCTCACAACTTTCTCCTTTGGCAGAATGGACAAATTTCCTATTTAAGCTTCTTTTTTTAAATCCAGGCTTAAGTAAACAGAGAATGAACACCACCTTAATACCCTGGAAAAATCTGGAGAATATAACCCTTTTTTTTAATAGCCTGCTGGATAAAGCACTCATCCAAGAAGTGAAATGGCCAAGTTCTCGATTCTACTGAGACTGATGATGCTTTAGCTGCATCCTAAGAGAGTGCCTATACCAACACTTCTGTTGTTGACTGTGAATGGTGCTGAAGTTTATAGCATGTGCATGAAATAGTGACTGAGCCAGAAATTCCCCTTCTGAGGCTGGTTCTAACAACCAGATGCATCCCTTCCCATCTGCAGCTAGAGAGGATTTTTCTTTAGGCAGTTTCTTACAGGAAGATATTAGCAGGATCACCAAATCTGGAACTTTTATTAATATTCATTCAGGGTTTTTGTGGTGGTTTATTGCACGTGGCATAAAAGCATAAATTCTCTGCAATTATGTGATATTTAGTTATTAGATAATTACAGAGAATTGCATGGGCAAGTTCTATGAACTAAAGAGTTACTGCAACATCTAAAATCTACAAATCAGATAACAATTATGTTTGGAGTTATATCATTATTATAAGTATAATTACCATGAGATTGGCAGTGCATGTAATTAATAAGTAATCACTGGAATTTGCCTTCATAGTTGCACTTCCCCCTTGTTGTAAAGTTCTTTGTCACAACATTTAAGTATAAAGATAACATAAATTGACCCCCACATGGTTTAGATTAAAACACAAAGTACTTATTTCCTCTGCAATACCAGCTCCTTAATAGTGTAAAAGTGTAGTTTTATGGAGAGAGAGAAGAGAAGGGGCAATGTGGTGTAAATGGGGGAGAAGTGATGGAATCACCTGTGGGAAGCAACTATTAAATGAGTCCAGCATCCAGTTTTAAATCACTCTGTCTTTTAATAGCTAACTAGTGAGATAACTCTTCTCCATAGCTATTTCCAAAAAAAAATATATATTTTTAATTATTATTTTTTTATTATATATATATATATAAAAGTTTATTCGTAACTAGCTAAAATTCTGTTAGAAATCAGGTCTCTTTCAAAATCTCATCATGTCATCTATTGTTTTCCTTGCATTTTAGGAAAAGTTTGATTAATAAAATTTCTTACAGGAGAGAGGAACCTGTAGTTCACTGTTGGATTCACATTGAATAAAACTTTTTGTTTGGTTGTTTTTTTATATTGTTAATATAGGACATACTATTGCCAAACTTTAAAGTTACTAAGCAGTGTTTTGCTTCTTCGTTTATTTGTTTGTTTCTCTTTTTCATTATTTATCAGGTTTTACCTGGAAAGATGATTATACACAGCATGTTATTGGTCAGGAACTGTCAAACATTCACAAAATCCACAACAGACACCCTGATATATTTGTGTCTGAAGCATCTGACACAGGAAGGTAAGTCTTCAATGGTATTTCTGCTTGGTAGGTTTTGGGGAGCTTTTTCAAATGATGAGAAACGGATTGGTTCTGAAGCTGAATTAAATGCATCACTAAAACACTGTGTAGGTGACAAAAGGAAACCAGTTGTACAACAGCACTGGAAACATGGTTAGGAAAACAGCAGATAGAATGAATTAAAACCCCCAGTCCTGTTCTTATGATTATCTTATGATTATTAAAATCTTATGATTATTAAAAATGAGATTCTGGGCAACCATTAATATCTTCAAACTCTTATTCTTCCAATACACAGTTGTAACTGAAGGAAGATCCTTGCAGGATCTTATGGCAGAAAAGATTGGGACATTTCTGCCTGTACTTTACATTGTAGAAGCCATTTTTCTCGTGGCTTGATAGATACCAAGGGGCAGTTTAGCAGTTATTGAGGACAAGAAGACACAGCATCTGTAATTGTATAGAACAATATGGATGTTTTGCCTGTAAAGTCATCTTCCTACACAGACACATGTATAAATTTACTCTTTTACCTGTTATATTATGCCCCTACAGTCTTTAAGTGCAACCCAATCACACAGCCACCCAGAAGGAAATTTTAAAATGCATACAATTTTAGGAAATGTTAAAAATGGGGAATTTGGCTTTCTCCTACATGGTTTTATGAAAAACAATCTCAAAATCAGTGAAATTCATAGCAACTTCTTTTTGCTAGAAAACTTTCTTCATAGTGGAACAAAGCTCAAGATTCTAGCCTCAATGGCAATACATTGGTTGTTGGATCTTCGTATACTGAAAAGAAGATGAAAACATTTCTATGCTAGAATACTCTTTTTATGGAAAAAAAAAAAAAGCTCTGTAATTGAAAATGCCCAGCAGCTTCATCTGTGTTTACGTCAGTTTGTTTTGATTTAGTTTGTAGAATTTGACCCTGTATTTTGCATATATGCTGATTCTTTTAATGTAAAGGAAACAAAAGCATATCTTAAAGTTACAGTGCCATATACTTCAGGAGAGCAGTAAGGTATAAGTGTAACTTCTGAAAGAGACAGTAATCCATAATTTATCACAAAGCAGATAACAACACATGGTAGAATCCACAAATCTGTTCTCACTGCATAGAGGCACTAAATGCCATTATTGCGTGGATTACTCTCTATACATGGTATCAGAAATGATTTTGAATATCTTGGGGATTATTATTATTTTTTTATAATGGCTGTACCTATAACTTTTATTCATGAGACTAAGATAAAATAGGCCAGATTTCCACAAGCACAACAAAAAAATAAAATGTATAAGAAGATACAAAAAATAATTTAGGTTTGATACTGAGAACAGATGATCACTTTTAGGAGTTCCTGTTGAGATCAGGTTTGAACTGTTTTGCATTTTTAACTAGTACTATACTTTTAAAAAAACACATTTTGTGTATTGGCACTTTAGGAACATCAGACTTTCAAATGTGTTCCACTTATAGCTGTTCCCATTGTCGATAGATTTTCTGAAGTTACCAAGCTGTGCCTCTGAAAGCATTATCTTATGTGCCAACAGTTTAAAACATTAATTGATTTTTCTGGTTGTCCATTTGCAATGTATTCTGTAGGTCAGGGAACAGTAGGAACTTTTTTCGTGGCTTCTTATAGATTCTAATAAAAAGTGCTGTATGCTCAGCGTGCTCAATACACTTGCTAAAGTATTATCAGGCAATAATTAAATAATTAAAAAAGCAACTTAGTGTAGGTATCTCATTATCAAAGAAACATTATGGCAGGGAGACCTTTTATTAAGGATAAAGTGTGTAATAAGACAATATGAAGTCATATTAATGAGTCATTAATCCCCACAGAGTTAGTGAGAGCAAGAAAATAGACTCAGACACTTGAAAGGTAAATTGACTTAGGCTAAATTAGTGCGTATGAAATCTGATGGAACAGAAGACATGGATTTCATCTTAAAAAAAAAAAAAAAGAAAGAACGAAACTGGGAGCTTGATTTCAAGATGAAAGTTCTTTCTTTGGTGGCTAACTGGAGTGTACGTGGTATTTCCTGGGCCCTTATTAAATTTCAAAAAAAAAAAACCATTCTTGAAAGAGGATCCAAGATAAAGGGAAAAAAATCCATTCTGCACACAGGGAATAAATGTCAGTTGTGTTCATTGGTGCAATTAGGCAAAACCACAAACGTTTCCAGCAAGCTTCAATGTATAAAGTGGGGTATAGCATTATTTCTATAATAAAACCATCATTAAGTCAGTAATAAGATTCTCACAGTATTTAAAAGGGAGAAACTCTTTATTCTAAAAAGTGTGGTATCTATTAATAGAGAACATTCTAGAAAAGCATTATATCTGAGGTGCAGAGATTCAGATATTTCCATGTAAAAGCTTCCAGCGCGCTGTTTTTGGTAGCATAGTACAATTATTTCTATGGATAAATAAGTATGTACGTTATTGTCTTTATACACTGTAGTTCTTTGTATGCAAAGTCCTTTTTTCTGTATAAAATAAAACTGAAAATGCTTCCAAATAAGTGCACAACAAGAATTCAGATGACAGTCATTTCTTGTACTCACCAGGTGCTTTTACATAGTCCTCTTTCATCCATTTTCCACTATCACTTTGTCAAATTTAAAGGAAATATTTTAATTCAGTTACAATAATAGCTCATTTAATGCATTTTACTTTCCGTGTTAACAAGGTGAACAACAGTGATATATTGGTGAACTACAAAGATTTTAACAAATCTTTCAGAGCTATTTGAAGGATTTTATTAAAGTTGTCATCAATTAAATGTATGCTTTGTCAGTATTTTACATTTTAATTGTTATTTTTTCAGTTTATAGGATAAAATATTATATCTAATATGGAATTTAAACAAAATTTTGAGAGAAATTACTATCTCTGTAAGAAAAAATGAGAAATCATAGACCTCAGATTTTGCTTCTACCACCAGTGCAAGCGATTATACACTGTAAATAATGGCTTGAAAAGCTAACCTAAATACTATCTTTTATCTGTGCATTCAGTTCCCATTAGCTCCAGTGGAAATCCTCAGGGCAGAATTTGGTCTGGTATTTCTGTTTTTCCTTTCTTTTCAAAGTTAGTGAAGAAAGGCAAAGATAGATGTTGGAATTAGTTGATAAATGAAAGTTGAGTGCTTGAAACTGGGATGCCTTCTGTGATGAGAGCCTCTTTGGATTAGTTCATCTCTATTGAAGCAGAAAGCATACTGCCCGTCTCTTTCTAAAAGTGCAGAACAGTTTTAGCCTGGCTTTAAGTTGAAAAGGAGGTGGATAACGTTACGTGCACAGCCACCCTCCACAGAAGGGCAGAATTTAGAACTCTGAAATAAGAGAATAATATGAACAGCATGAGAAGGAAGCAAAGTTGTCAAGTTCTCTATAGTGTTCTGTGCAGTGAACTTTATTTTCTTAGAGTTTGTGTGCCCGTTGAGTAGCTGGTGGTTCTCCTGGAATTGCACATGATTGCTTTGGAGGCCCTCAGCATGGGAATGTAAGAAGAGCAGTCTGGGCTGTCCTTCCTTGCATTAAACTTAGGTATATTCTGGGCAGAGAAAGTGAGGCAGTAGTGTGTGATTGTTCACAGGCATTGGTTAAGTCCCATTTGTGTCAGTTGTTCTGTATGTGAGGAAAGAAGTCTGGACTGAGGAGATGGAAGGGTGTGGTGAAGCTTTCACAGCTTCCCTTCCCTGTGGGCTGCAAAGGCCGGGCCATGGCTCTACCCTGAGGTAGGCTGAGTTCTTAGCTTTCCCCTCCTGAGGAGACCAAGCTGCGCCAGCCAGGGCGGCAGGCCTGATCCAGGCCTCCTGCCCCACTGCCTTAGCTCCACGATGCATTTGTTTCCACATCCGAAGCCGTCAAGTTCCCTGCTAAAGCAGAAAAATGAAATTTTCCCCACTCACAAGCTGCCTCTTGGTGGGGGTGGATGCTTTTTTTCTGGTTCTTCAAAGTGAGCAACCCTGTGAGCACTATTGGTTGCGGTGCCACCACAGCAAATTAGATTATTAATTACATTTATCGCTATTAAATTAGTCAGGACACGCATTTGATACAGCTGTGAACATTGAAGGAAGTCTGCTACTTTGTGCATAAAGTAATATAATTAAACCCAAGATTTGGAAAATAAGATAAAGGTACTCTCTCGAGCTGTGCTCCCAAATGAGCACCATGACATGAGCTAGCGGAATAAAAGTTTGCTTACAGTAGTGTGGAGGTGTTGAAAGTGAAATGATCCCTTCTCTTCCCGAGCTGGAAAGCTCCTCCACCTGGAATTGTTCTTCACTGAAGTGTGTGGGCACATAGATAGGAAATGTGGCACCAAAAAGGTGACCCTTTTCTGCAACCCTCCATATGATGTGACACTCACAGGTAACGAAACAGACTGGGGACACTCCCTCTGCTGTCTTGCATGAGGAATGAAATAGCTGCTGGTGTTGACATTTGAATTATCATCATCATTGACATGTTGTTGAGATAGATGAGGAGAGATGGTAATAATTCAGATTCATTGCACACAACGTTCTGAATCCCATATAAAAGCTTCTACGCTGCTGTTGGTTAATCACCTTTTTAGCTTTTCTTTGTAAATGTCACTTAGACCTGTTTAAAATAGTCAAGAAACATTGCTATTTTGCGATTCCCAAGCACTTGAGAAGATCAGAAGAGATACTTTTCCCATCTCATTATTCCCTCATTAAGCTTTTTGCTGGAGCTGACTTGCTCAGTTATTTCACCATGTTCAGGAGTCTTACCATATTCTGTAAATTGCTGTGGGGCCCAAATGGTGTTGATTTTCATCATCATCCAGCAATTTTTTGAAGTCTCGGAGCCATCTTATATCTTTTCTGGGGTGTAATTTAATCATGCATAGTTTCTTTTTACAAATGTTTTCTTCTGAATATGACTTGGCCTCAAAGTAGGCATTTTATTTGATTTATTGTTGGATCATTAACTTTGATTCATGAAATAAATTGTTAACAGTGAATTATTTTTTTACGCTGTTTCTGCTGAAACATTGAATTCTCTGTACTTTTGTGGTTGATAAGCTTTTGAATGCCTTTTTTTGTTTTGTTTTGTTTTGTTAAGAACTGCCGAATAGAAGTAACTTCAGTGTTTTGCAGTGTAAAACAGTACCTTTTATGTCATGCACATTGTATGTTGTGCGGGCTGGTAATGTTCCTTCCTTTGCTTTTGCTGTACAGGATTTTGGAACAGAATGCAGATAATGAAAGAAATTCTGATCTGGAAAATGATGTGAACTTGGCCAAGTCACTTCAGCAATATCTTAAATATCTAAATATTCTCTCCCAGTCTGCAGCTACAAATTTATATCCAAGGAAGAAGAACGACAAAGCTTCTGTCAAGGTTGTATTTTTAATATAGTTCTTACTTTCTGTGATTTCTGGCTTTCTTTTCATGTGAACTTTCCTTATTTTTCAATTTTCCCTTCTGTCCCGACATCAGACATTGTTTCTTATTGCCTCCTCCAACTGATTATCATAACTGCACTAACCAAGTTCTCCTCAAATGAGTTGAGTCAGCTTCAACACTGTAAACCACAGATCTCTTCTAATCTGGAACATTTTACCTAAATTAGGGACTGATTCTATGTTAGGAAAGAGGGAGAGTGGGATAAAAGCTGTAGCATCTTCACTGGCTGATCTGAACCCCCCTGTTACAGCACCTGTAATGCTCCTCTCCAAAGAGCTGACAGAACTACTCTGTGAATTCTTGGTGTTTATGGTGCTTAGAGTACAAATAATAAAAATATTTGAACAGATTTTGACAATAGATCTGATGAGTTTTGCCTCAAAAATTCCTACTTATTGATCATGAAGGAAGCTTATCATGACCAATTAAGGTGTGGATTGTATACATAATAGATAAAGCTAGGAAGATAAATCACACCTAGTAAATCTTGGTATTGGCCATGTTTAAAAAAAAAAAAAAAGAAAAAAAATAGAATGCCTATTTGAGAACTAAAACGATGCTTTCCTTTCCTAGAGAAAATCTATCTGGTTCCAAATAGAGCTTGATAAATTTGTAAAATGATTAGATGATGTGGATGCATGACAGGCCCTCGTAGTCCTACATCTTTTGCTCAAAAAAGTATGTTTGTTCAAAATAAGCATTGGTTTAAAGAAATAAGCTGCTGTTATAGGGATTCTTTCAAAAAATTGGTATGTGCTGTTTGTATGAATACAGTTTAAATGCAACAACCTTATCTAAAAATGCACTTCAGATTTAGAAAAAAAAAAAAGAAAAAACAGGTGAAGAAAATATGTCCAAGCCAAACTGCTAGCTTTTTTTCCAAGAACTAACTCAGAAACATAGAACTTCTGCAGTGTTTCTGCATCAGCAACTCCCAACAGCAGTGTAAGTTGTATCAACGATTTAATCATGGCACATCTGAAGCGTTGTTCTGTCGAGAAGCTGCAAGTTTCCAGTTTCACTGGTTGGGATGTATAACTAAGCTACGATTCATAGCGTATGTCAATGGGTACTCAACTGGGGCAGAAGAAACCTGCAGGCAGTGGCAAGGCAGCTTTGGGGATGGATGGCTGACCACCTTTGTGGTGCTTTGCCTCAGCTCTTTACTCGTGGGCACTGACTGCAGTGAGGATGCCCTGCTTCGAATCGCTGGCTTTAAGAGAAGAGAAAACTTGCCCAAGAAGTATTTCAGTGGGTCTGGTGCTGTCATGCAAGTTCATAAATAATCCATATGGCTGAGACCTTCTGTGGGGAAGCCTGCTGTGATAACACCACCCACCAACCTTATCGAGTGTTGCCATGGAGATGGGTACTCTGAAGCCTGGGGGAGTGGGATAAAGACGAGGAAATCTGGAAATGAAGCACGTATAGAAGCAAACTGTACGCTTCTATTTACTAAGGAGCATTCTAAAGCAGCAGACATTGAGCCAGACATGTTACCTATAATTTAAATTTAAAAAAAGAAGAGAGAGAGAGACAAAGAGGGAGAGGAAAAATATCTTAAAAATCAGCAATAAATCATGAATTTTACATGATCCTGGAGATGTTTTCTTGTCCTTTGCAAATCAAATGTGACTGCTGTTCTTTAAAAAGAAACAAGAGGGACACTGTGTTTGTACCTTAATTCATTGGGTCATTAATGGAATAAGTTTAAACAAAATAGAAGACACAATGTGTGCTACTCCAGGAAGCAGAAAAAAAATGTAAAATTTAATGGCTAGAAAAGAGTATGAAGGAAAGTAACTGCAGGAGCTGTATTTGATATGGTCATAACACTTGAAGTCGTAAATGACTATCTTAAGCACGTTCAACAAAATCTTGATGTCTTGTTTTGTAGTTCACAGATGAACCTATGTTACACAGTTGTAGCAAGTTCTTATCTTTTTTAGCTTTCTTGCATTACTCTAATTAAAAACAAGGATAAGACAGAGGTACTTTACCCTACTTAGAATCGCAGCTTTTGGGCTGTTGCCCTTCTTATAAAATCATTTTCTTTCAAGTATATATTTACCTCTGTTACTTCAGCCTTGCTGTCGGGGAACAGGAGATGTAACGCTGCTCTGGTTGCTTTGATACCTTACCTTCTGTGAAGTATAGCTGAATCTTGCAGAAATTGAGTGCTTCTAGGCAGACTCCCTGAGTGGGTTCTGTTTTGTTCTGAAACTGTCATCAGAAGACTCTGGACAAGAGTAAAAGAAAGGAAGAGAAAAGACTAAGAGGGTTTAAAATAATCCAAAAGTTTTATTTAGTATCTTAACTTACATATTTTTAATCAGTCTTTATAAACTTTTGGTCTTTAGTTTTCCTACTGTGTTCCACATGCGTATTACCAGAATTAAAGTACAGAATTCACCATTTCCAAGCAGAGTACCCATACAGTTATGTACAAAGCTGTAAAATGAGCCAGAGCAAAACTTAAAACAGGAAACTCTCTTCATATTCCTGTTGTTCAAACAGCTGTCAGATAGAGGTTTGATACAACAGTGACAGAAATAACACTGTCAAGCTTAAATCATGTGGTGGAACAAAACCTGTAAGTTTGCCATTTATAGCAAGAGCTCCTTTGAGTGGATTTGGAAGCACTAACTTAGAATGTTTTTTCTCAGTATTTAGACAGTATCTACTGCAGGCTGTAATCTAGCCAGCTGATAATAACTCTGCCAGTGGATAAATAACAGTAAATTGGAAGATTTGGTGAGTTTGTTTCCTGAGGATTAGAGTTGTAAAGAACATTTCACTCCAGTTCAGCTGGAAAGAGTTGTTCAGAAAATGAGCACTTGGTGGCATTTGTTACTTAAGCATTAGCTAGTGGGAATTTGGGTTGTTGTTGTTTCTTTTTTTCTCTCCTTTTTTTTTTTTTCCCACTCCACTTAATGAAGGTTTTACCATTCACAAAACGCTGCATTATCAATCTTTGTGATTCCTTTCTGCTGAACCTGGACTTGGTATGAAAAATAGCATATAGCCAGGCACATGCACAGCATGAGAAAGCTTGGCTTCTCTTACCTACTGAGGCAAGAAATGCAAAGGCTTCAGGTGTGTGAATTCTCCTGCTCATCTCCCCTCCAGTTAGAGCAGACCTCTCTTCCATGGAAAACAAACAAATAAGCAAAATACACACAGACATACATACAGGCACTAACACACACAGACAAAACTGAAAAAAACAGTCCACGTTTATACATTTCTACTGAAACTGAGAAACAGTTTTGCTGGGCTGTAAGGGATAGCACACAGCTGATATCTCTAAAGCCATCCAGCTGTAAAACCAGAGCTCACTTGGGCTGCTGCTGCTGCTGGTAGCCCTGCTGCTGGGCTCTGCGTGAGCAGAACATAGCAGGGGGTGTGCGTGAAGCCTGGAGGAGAACTTAAGTAAAGGAGCTGGAAAAGGGAAAAAAGGGAAAAAAAAGTAGCCATGTCCACAGTGGACATTACAACAAAGCCGAAAGAGAGGCAACAAAAATGATCAGGATGGAAACAAATGCTGCTGTTGCCTACTTTTCAGCAAGCATTAGCCCAGGCAGTAGGCAGTGATCTCATATTATATATATTTTTTGAAAGTCCAAATGCCTGCAGTTGAATAATTGCATGTGATTTCAATTATGTTGCTTTCATCTGATTACGAATAATTTTTTAGTCATCATAGAAAGAGAAAAGATGTGAAATGTGATCCAAGTGTATTTAAAGGTCTCAAAACCAGAAAGAGAATAAAAATAACTCAGCTGGACTGGCTTCTTTTTTGTTGTTGTTTTTTGTTTGTTTGTTTGTTTTTCCCTTTTTTTCCTCGATCTACAGTTTGTACATATTCTCATGCTTTCTGATAGCCTGGCTTTTTAATTTTTTAATGCCTCAGGCTGATACAAGTGCACTGCTCTGGTGCCGTAGCACTGCACAGGCTCATTTCAGATGCAGCAGCCACGTCCACCACCTAAGGACTGTAGGACTAAGAGGGTTGTCTGCTACACTTCCCCTAATGCTGCATTTCTTGTTGCAGGGGTCTCTGTTTAATGGTTTAGGTTTTTAAGGATAGAAAAAACAAGTTACTGCTCTTGTTCCTTCAGTCTGACTTGGCCTCTGAGGCTTTCAGATGAGGGTCCCACCTGCAGTTAGGGTCTTCCTCAGGCTGGTGTGCTGCTTAGGCCCCAGGACGTAGTGTGGAGAGAAAATTGATTAACTTGGAGTCTTTGGGGAGTTTCATTCATTTTCTGGAGTTTCCTCTTTCTTTGTTTTTTAATTACATGCATTTATTTTCAAGGCATACTTTGTGTATAAATATTGTGTTTGCAGAAATTTCCGAGTCTCAGGTATTCTTCTAAGTTTTAAAGGACTGTTTGGAAAAAACAATCTTTATTTTCATCAAAGAAGGTCTTTGAAGAATCATGAAGGGCAAAATGAGAGGATAAAGAGACTGGTTAGTGGCAGTGAGCTATGGCTGGTTGTTAGATCAGCAGTTCAATGGTGCTGAAAGGAGAAAAGGCGCAAGTAAATACTCGAGGCAGTCAGCTTGCTGGAATCTTGAAGCTTATGAAGGTTAGGCAGGGCATTTGGTAAATCTTATATTTTGGTCCTTGGCACAAGGGGAAACTTTCGACTCTCCCCTTTCACATTCAGGGAAGCGTACTCATAGCTTTGCTGGGTTGAAAATCGATTGGAGCTTTGTAATTGATCTCCTGAAAGAACTAAGATGTGTAATAATTATTAAAAAGGATTATTATTTGTTTTAGAAAATCAGAGTGCACAAATGCTGCGAGATATACTCTGAACTTATCTGCAAACAGTGATTATGCTGATTAACTAGTCAGAAATTATGCAGTCATTGCTTATTTTAATCTGGAGCAGTAATTCAGAAAAGCAGGACCCTTATTTGTCTAACACTGATTAAAATACAGTGCTGAATGAAGATTGTCAGAAATTGATTTGATGGCTGACTGCTGAAAAGCAAAAAACCTTTCTGCAGTGTATACATTTAAATTCTGCTTGTATAAATAGTAAAATTAATATTTCATATACGTTGGATTCTGCAAGAAAAATGTAATTCACCCTGTGCATAAACAGTTTAGTAAAAATATCAGTAATAATTGATAGAGTACCTCCCTGAAGCTGCAGAATTGCCTGTCTATTGGCATATCTACACAACAGCCATTAGAGTAATATTTGAATGTCTCAAAACATTGATGTATTTATTTACTTAATGCCCTTACAAAGTAGGGAAGAACTAATATTCCTATTTCACACACAGATTAGATAGCTTTTCTGAGGTCATGCAGGAATATTTTGGTAGAGCGTAGCCTTAAAGTTAAGCCTCAAATCCCAGATGAGTACTTCATCTGTTGGATCATTTTCCTCTCCATGGCTCTTTTAAGTTAAATAGAAACATTAAGGTCCTCTAACAAACAAACAAAAAACCAAAACCCTAAAAGAACTGGAGAAGAATTCATTTAACCAAATACTAATGTTTGTGTAAGTGCAAGTCAGCCTAACTTCATTTTATGGTCAGTGAAGAGAAAAAGGAATTTCCAAGTTATGTATAACTTTGAATATATATATATATAATACACTATAATTATCTTGTATATTATAAATATACAAATATATAAATATATAAAATAAAACGTGGTAAATTCCACATCTACATGCATCTGTCAAGGATTTCATTTTTTTTTTTTTTCTGGAAGGACTGGTACCTGTACTTTCAAGGGTCTAACAGAATCATGGCTACAAAGCCTGGTAAAATTATATGAAAGCTGTTTGTGTCATAAATACAGACTTTAGAGATCTAATGTGACAAGTGACTTATTTTTTGAGCTTAATAATTTGGCAAGAGAAGATTCTAGTGCCAGTACCATGCCCTTTGAGTCACAGAGTTAACACCTGGCTTTACCTACAGTCTGTGGGTTTGTGTACAATGGGGTGACAGAATGTCCATGAAACACATAGAAATCCTAATCCCTTATCACACAGCTGTCTTATAAAGATTAATAGTTTGTTCAATGATTTGAAGGTGCAAGTGCAATAGAAATGGTATTATAAATGGTGTGTGTCAGGTCTGGGGGCTTATTTATAAAGCCAATTCATTACTTTCTAGTAACTAATGGGTGAAGCATTGATTGATAATTTTAAAATCTCAAATACTGACTGGACAATAAGATTTCCTTCTTTTTCAGACCCCTCCCCACCCTTTCAAAAATAACTTTTTATTTTGCCAAATGCCATGTGTTTAAAGTTTTTGCTTCTGTAATTTCTCCTGCAAGTCTGCTATTTGTTTTGCAAATATTACTTGGTGTACTTCAGTACACTGTGCTCAATAAATGGAAGATGGTGGAGCAAAGAAATTTTAAAGTGTATTCCATATTTATTTTTAGATCACAGTCATCAAATGGGAGAGTAGAGTCCACAAATATTTAAACCTTTTTTTATTTAACGTCTGTGTCAGTGTGTTTGTATATATATTTCAGGACAATGCAACAACCAATTTATGTTTTTTATGAGGCAGTTTTTATGAAGCAGTTGTCTAGAAAATGTTCGGTTGCTTGCAGTGGGGTTGTTATAGATATGGATCCTGCAGATCTCTATTCTGCATTTCTTTGGATAAAGGTAGTCTCTAGACTCATATGTTGAAGTTATAAATATGTTGAATTGGTGCTAACGTGCTCAACGTTTGGCAGATGAAGATCTTCATGTTTCTATGTAAATCATCTTTAGATAATGAGTTAGCTCAATATATCAGCATATGCCTAGAGAAAATGTGTTTAAACATCTTTCGCTGAAACCTTAAGTAACAGACTTATTGACATATGAGCAAACTGTTCTCATAGAAGGGAGGCTGATAAACCCTGGTATATCTATAGGCACTGATCACCACGCTGCACAATTTCTACCATCTAGGGGCTGTTTGTCACTTTATTGGTTCCTGTTCTAATGTTAGGGAACTCATGAATCTGGTAGCCTGCCTCTGAGGCTGGCACTCAAACCACCATGGCACACGGGCACACAGAATAGACAGCTCCTCACCCAGGAGAATAGTTAGAAGTTGAGTTTGTTGAGACGATAGGACAGACTGTCGTGGCATGGACGTGTGGGGCATGGTCAGACAAGTGCACCAGCCAGTATGCTTCCATGCTACTGGTCTGCCACTCCTTCCACAATTAAGGTAGTGCGTTAGAAACTTCATTGTATCCAATAGGATGCAGATTTGTCAGAAACAGAGACAACAACCAGCAGTTACTTATGAAGACTAAAGCCAACAAGTTCCTCAGCATCACAAGAAATGACAACTAATGATAAGAATTATTCATGCAGGAGAGTCTGCTGGAGAAAGCTGAAGGGTAGGCGTGCAGCTAAGAACATCCCAAAGGAGACCAAGAATGGCTGGGAACATTTGTGACTTAAAAGTGAATTTTTTAAATAGTTACTTATACATGAAAGAACGCAATGTAGTTATCCTATCTTTCCTCTTTTATTTTGGAGGTTGTTTTGTTTAAAAATGGTAGAATACACTGCTCACAATCAAGTCTCTGTCAACTGAAATTGCTGCAATGTAGATTATTGAACGCTGTACAGTCAGGCCCCAGACAATTCTGTTACACTGCGGTTTCACAACCAGAATTAGGAAGCAAAGTCATCACTTGTTTTGACCAAAGGAGATTCTGAGAAGCGCTTTTGCTTGATCAGGCTTTTGACACTGCAAACTACAGGATGTTAATTAACAGTCTTTGCCATCTTTACTTCTCTGACGTAGTCCTTAAATAGTTTCAAAGCTGTTGTAATTCTCAGGGAGAAAATACGAGATAGCTACAGAAAATTATTAGTGAAATAATAGGTCATATGAGATGACTGTAATGGCCCCTGTTGCCTTAAGCTTGTGAATCTGTCAGAAGACCATGGGCCTGGTACTGTACCATCGCTGCAGGAGGCACTGGTTGTTTGGCCTCTTTACTGGTATCCTGGTTATGTATTAATCTTCCTAGTTCTTTTTATTTCTCCCCCTCCCCCAGTGATTTCTTGCATGATATAATATCAATCTCTACTGTATGCAAAAAGGCCATTATCAGTTGGTAGAGAAGGCTTTTGTTCCACTATTTCTCAGAAAATTGAATTTTTTTCGTCAGGCTTACCTGTTATTTTCAGACAAACCTAACAACAAATTTGGTGCAGAGCGTGTAACATCATGTCTACAGCGCACAGAGGCTTGTAAAGCAGAGATTTCCCCTTCAGCTAGCTTGAAGCCTGCTAAGGTATCCTCCTGACAGTGCAGCACTGCCTGGGAACAGTGAAGAATTAAAGCTTTGTTAGTGTGGGGCTGTGCACGACTGGCTGCTTTAGCAGTGATGCTATAAGGACACAGCTGTACTGCTTACCCAGCTCCGTCCCAAGGACTTTTGCACTGTGATCCACTCCACAACACTGATACAGCCCTCATATTTTGTTGTTGGCTGAACTTCTCTCAAGGCAAAGGTAAATGGAGGTGTATGAACTCACAGCTCACACTTTGGTCTAGCAATCGGCTGGTTCTGCTGTGTTGTTGGTGAAATTGGGGTTCACATGAGTACCTGCAAGTTCCCATGTAGCAGGTTGAAATGAAGCAAGCGTGTGCGGTTTGCAAAGTACCTAGACTGCTTCTGACAGAAAAAGCTAAACTCCTTTCCCTCCACACAATGAGTTAAAGTATGAGATCATTTTATTTTTGGTAGCCCTTGGAAACTTTTATTTTAGCTCACAGTTGATGAGGGAAGGCCTGGTGCTAGTGTTTCTTGTGTTTTCTAATTTTAGGGAGCGTAATGTCACTATCTCACATAGACACAGTAAATAAAATAATGTAGGTGGAGTCACAGTCCAACAAATTTGGGTGGCAGCAAACATGAATTAATAACTGAAACAACAAACAACAAACAAACAACAACAACAACAAACAGAAAACAAAGAGAAAAGGCTAAATGAAATTGAGGGAGGGACATATTTTCCTTCTGCATTGCTAAATAATTTTTGTTAGCCTATTTCCCTATAACATTGAGCAAATGTATTCTCAAGAAATGAACTATTTTGTCATAAATTTAATTCCATTCCTTCTGCTCTTGGGCCAGACATTCAAATCTGTCTGCTCCTTGGTGGATAAATTGCATAAATATTTATCTATGCCTTGCGATGTATGTATCTCATCCTTCCCCTGTTTACTTTTTATTTTTTTTGTAAAACAAAAGTATAGTTTGTAGACTTCCAGAATGCATTTGCAAGGTGTAATTTAATGTGCCCTTCTGTGAACTTTCATACAGAAAATGTCGGTTACCTACATACCTAAACTATAGAAGACATTGCCCTAACAATTCTATGTTCAGAAGGGTTAGTGTGGGGTTTCTTTGATAATGTGTGAATTATTGAGATAACTTATTTGAAAGGTGGTGAACGAGAGGAAAGTCTTTTGCAGATGGAGAAATATTTTTTTTAAATGAGTGTTTTAGCAATTCAGAGTAATTTTTAAATATGTTATATCAATGACATGAGATAATTGAACAGTACCTTATCTGTTTAAAAATTTGTTCCTCATAATAATAGGGAATTATATACTAACCTTACTCAGTATAAACCAGTTTTATACTTAGTAGAGTATTTTTAGTAGTTCTGCAATCTCATAGTTCTACAATCTTGTAGTCTAGGGCTGCAGTTATCCGTTGCTGCATTTTTATATGTATCTTGCACATTTCTGTTGGCACGTACATTTTTGGTGCTGTTTTCTTTGAGATGGCAAGGAGCAAGGAAGGTGTTTGTTTTTTTTTTGTCATCCAAGTTGAGGATTGCCATACAGCTGTGAGAGACCCTTAATTAAGTCAGTCTAAGCTACATCGGATTGGCTGGTAACTGAGTGCACTGTGAAGACAGCTGAGCTGTCGATGCTAGGCTTTAATTAGAACTTCTAATATTTCATCCTTTGCTGCCCGAAGTGTGACCTGTCAAGCTGCCGAGAGGCTGCCCCTTCTTGACGGAGGTGCAGCTCTGAGCCCAGGACTGGCTCTTACTTATATGCAATTTGTATACAATCACTCGGTGTTGCATTTTCTTTCTAGATGCGCTTGTCTGCAAGAGCAGAAAATCATAGATCTGTTACTGTTAAAGGGTATTTAGACTTGTTAAATAGCTCATCAAAAGCCAGCCCAAATCACCTGACCCTAATCTTTCAAAAGTGGTTGAGAGTGTCTAGCAGTTATGCCCTCCCTAGGATTTGGTTTATTGTTAAATCTATAGATGCAAAAGAGGAGGCTGTATGTCAGAGAGATCCAAATTAGCGTATAATTACACGAGATGGATCAAACTGATTTAATGTCTTTCCCTGGCTGAATGGGGAGTATCCTCTCCCTCTGTCATGTTTCTCTCTTTCCCTGTTCTCCCTGCCCTTGTCCCCAAAAGGTCCTCCAAAAGAGGGCAAGGCAGGGAGCATGGAGGTAGGGAAGGGAGATGCGGTGCACATGTCTGCAGAGTGCTTGGTGTGTCTGGGTCTGCTTTGCATTGTCCTCTGCGCTTCCTCCTGGGCGGTGTCATTAAGAGTTAATTACCCCATGCAAAGACCCGTGGACACTGAGAGAGAAATACAGTTGACCAGTAGTTTTTCACGTCCACGATTTGCCATTAAGTATGTAGATAGCGTTCAACTTGTATTCTGACAACTGGCTCCCCCCTTGGTGTTGAGCAGAGCCATGCGTTGCCTGCAGCTGGGGCACTGAACCAGAGCCACAGTGCTGCTGTTTGATACAGGTCCCGGGGGACATCAAAATATTTCACACACGAGGCTGCTTGATCTCTAATGCTATATTCTTTGACACTGTCTTACTCTAGTCCAATTTCTTGGCATTAACAAAACATGCTATGCCACGTTAAAGCAGAAGTCAAAAGCCTTGTGTTGGTGGATCACAGGCCAAAGAAGCCAAATGCCTTTTTTTTTCCTTTTTTTTTTTTTTTTGGTAATAAAAGTTGCATGAGACATAAATCTACAAATTATGATACGGTATCATGGATTGAACCTCTTCAGTCACTTCTCAGGGGGAGGATAACCCTTGAGGGTGTTATAAAATCAACTGTCTGTTATCAGAAGAAATGCATTGTTCAGATGGAGAGAAAAATTACTGTCCATAAATAAAGAACTAGATAAAATATAAAAGTTTCTATTCATTTCTGGAATAGCTTCATGACCTTATATATTTTGCCTTTAAAAACTCTAATAGGAAATATATAAATGATGAATTTTCTATCTGAATTCTACTAATTTCTCTCATCTGGGGTGTGCAGTTTCTGCATTTCTGTGGATGTATTTTGCAGCTGTCTGTCCCAAACCATTCTGCTGTCAGTGCAGAGATCTGCTATAACTCACAGCACTGAGAGTTGAAATGATTACTATCTGAAGCTTCTCAAGTTGTAGTGTAGTTTGTATGACCATTTATACAAAAACAACAACAACAAAAACACGACAGAGATGGTAAAACTGGTTTGTTAAAAAGATAAAATCCTGCCTCCAGGTTGCGATCATTAAAAAAAAAAATGATTTTAGGATTAAATTATAGTATATGTAGTACTAATTATTATTATTATTATTATTTATTTTTTTTTAAGGTTTAAAGTAGTTAAGGGGCATTTAGAGTTAGTCCTCAAAACTAAATTTCTTCAACAAAAAGTGGTCCACGAAAACAATAGATGTTTAGATGCAATTTTGGATTTCCTGTTGGTGCATCTTTGAAAATCTGAAACTGAGAATAGAAAACTTTAGTGCCAGCCCACTCTTACCACTTTTTTTTTTTTTTTCAGCATGTATTCAAATTAAAATGTGGCTGTAGGATAATTGAACCATCTTACAAATTTTTGTTTAATTTGCTGAGTTGTTTTACTTAAATATAATCAAGGAGTTCAAAATCTATTTAATGGCTGCTTTTACGTTTCTTTATACTTTCAATGGACATCCTGATTACAAATTTAATTTAGTGAAAAACTGAACAATTTCATTTAAAATAGAACAAAGTATCTTTTATATACAACATTTTTTTTACATTTTCTCAGTGTTCTTTAAAACAAGTCATTTTCATTTTTGCTTGCTAGTTTTTGGCAAGTAATCTAAAAAAAAAGTTATTCTCAGAAGTCTAGTGAAATACAAAGGAAAATTGCTTTTACCGAATTGTCTTTGTCCAACAGAATACAAAAAGTGGATACATAGTTAACATCAAGTTTGAATATTATCTTTCTCTCTCTAATCTCTTTCTCTTACTTTTTAATAATCTAATAAATTGTTTTGCAAAGTTTTTACCAAAGTGATAATGCCTCTTTGCAAACTTAACGGTTTGAGTTGCAATCTATGTACACATTACAGATTCTAATTCTTGTTTTCCTAATTGGTAAAACACAAAGTGTTATGCCTGTGATTCCTGCATAACAATAACAGTTACGAAGCAATACTGACCCAGGCCTTTCTTTCTACCTTCTACTCTCTCCAGAGCTACATCTATAATGATCCTATTAGGTACTACATGATGCAAAAACCCAAAGAAAGAGAACCTCCTTTGGCCCACACATCAACATCCCATCAACAGTACGCTGAAAATCCCCGTGGGAGGACCTTCAACCAGCCTCAGCCAGACAAGTTCTCATCAGAGCCAGAATTGGGGCTTGACCAAAAAACTCTGATGGCTGCGCTGCATACGTACATCACTCAGAACTTGTCAGCACAAAGCAACGATAAAAGCTCTCACAGCAGGACTAAAGGGTCTCACATTTATGCTGATAGATTCTACTCTTCTCCAGTCAGCCCTTTTGATGGAACTTTTGCCAAAGGAAAAGCAGAAGATTTCAAAATGAAGAAACCGTTCCAGACAAAGCCTGCGTCTGGAGTGCTGGGGCCAACCTCTGAGAAGCTGAATCATAAATCTGCTTCCCAGGATGAACCAAAGGACCCTCTGAGTGTAGTGGATGGTAAAGTTGATATTTATCTATTTTAACTTACCTGACGTTTCCCTCATGTTCACTGAACATTTTTGAAACATATATATATAGTTATTCAGATACATCTCTTACTATTGACATATTTATATCTTTCTACCATAATACTGAGAATACTAATGTTCACCATCCTAACTACTCTTTTCCTGCAAACATCTACCCACATTCTTCAACCCACCTTCCATATGCATGCAGAAATACATGGCACTTGGTAAGCCGTAGCATTTATGTAACTCGTTATATTTTCAAAGCATTTTACAAACAACACATAATTATGGGTATATCTTTGCTGTCACATCTGTTCTTATGCATGCATCCCACACTATATAAAGGTAATATAGAAATGCCTAGTTTTGTTCAATTTCTCTGTGTCTAACTAGAAATTCAAGGACCATGGGTAAAATTCAAAGTTAGACACAGAAATTAACACTGACATAAATTTTGGCACAGAACATATAAAGGGGAGGAATCTCTCAGTTATGTGGCTGTGTGGAAAAGCAGTAATCCAAACAGGTGCATTTATAGCTAGATTTGGCTGGACAATCTATAATGACCAACCCATTTGCTGAATTTGCATCTTTTTTATTTTTTATTTTTTGCTAATGCTACTTAACTATGACAACATCCTGATTTCTTTTGTACGTGATAGTTTGACAGATATTTAAATGAACATGGAGTGTAACATCTCATAGGATGCCGTGAAGCATTTTAAGTGCTGCTTTGTAATGCAAGGTGGATTTTCATGTCATGGCTGGGGATCAAGAAGAGTTTAGAAAAAAACTCTCATTCACTTTATTGTTTCTCTAAACTAACCTAACTATTGATGTTATTCCAGTGGTCCAAAATGCCTGAAAAAATGAAAGAATTGATTCTCAGCCATTGCCAAGAAGTTACATCTGTTACACTGTAGTTAACACTATTCCAATAAATTTAGTGATATATAAGAGGGTTTTTTTGAGTCCCCTCAGTAGTTAATATCATCCATAAAGTTTAAGATTCTTTGATTTGTGGGTGTGGTTTTTTTGGTCATTTTTCTTTTATCTTTTCTTTCTTTTCATTCCTTTCTCTTCTGCCTTGTCTTCCCCTTCCCCTTCCCCTTTCCTTTCCCTTTCCATGTTTTTTTGTTTTTATTTTTATTTATTTTTATTTTTTAAATCAACAAAACCAAAACCAGAACACACAAAAACATCAAAGTTGCAGCAGAGGAAAGATAATGCTTGCAATCTAAAGGATGCTCAGAAGTGAAAGCATTCTTGGTATGGTGCCCAGAGATAATAGGTTTCAAAGAACGAACTATAATGTAAAATCAAATCCAGGTGGCACTGTAAGTCTCTTGCACAGGTTAGACAATTTTGTTGCTAGACTCAAAACAAACTAGGCACATGCTGGTTTCATTATCCTCCAGCTGTTCCACTTCACCTTTCCTGGTAGGAGCCAACTGGGAAAAAAATGCTTAACACTTAGAGGGAATAACATGTTTCACAATTCATTGGGTTGTGCTGCTTTGACTTCACATACATAATGTGCCCTGTAGGAACTTCTTCCGTTGCATTAGCTTTTAAATGTTGCATAGATATAAAATTATGATCATTTGAGTAGGAAATAATTTGGATTCCTTTGTATTTTTGAGCCACTTAATAGTCTCTTAAGGAAGTAGTGAGGACAGATAACGTTGTCTTCATGGTCTGAAGTGCTGTCTGTTGGAATGATGATGGTTTGGATTCAAATTTGCCAGGCTGACTTTAAGATCACTTTCTGCTTTTAGTCTTTCTCCAGTCCCTCTGGTGCTTCAGGATCTTTGTATATTTGTCAGTTGTTTCTCTCTTGCATTATCTAAACCACAGAACTGTTCAAAAACTGGAAAGTATGCAGGGCAGTCACATGAGCTCAGTTCTCTGCTGCATCTAATACAGGATTAGACAAAGTAAATTAACTGGCAGAACAATCCAGAAGGTACTGAGCAGATTAGCACTGAGAATCGTGGTGAAACAGTGGCAGGTAAATTAGCTAACAAGACACCCTGAGGAAGGAATACAAGAGAAGGAAATGTGGAGCTATTTTTTATCAGATTTGGAAACTATTACCTCTAGGAGTAGTGTGATATGTGTGGGTGCTGCCTTTGTAGTCACAGTGCAATAGGGGAATCATTAATCTGCTTTCTGCACCAGCAGTATTTAGAATTTCGCTCAGTTTTAAGGGATTTGTTCTAGTCTACTCATTTTCAGTGCATTAAATATTACAGAATATCTCTCTCTCCATCGCTTTGTTAAGGTCACAAAATTAGTAATTCAGATGTTTTATGGAGCACGAATATTTGTGTATGTTCTCTGTCTTGCAGATCTGTCTTGTCTGGGTGATTCCCAACTGCTGAGGACAGCTGATATGTGGCGTTATGATTGGTTAGAAAAGGACAGTCCACCATGTGGGACTGCTCATCCTGAGGAGGAAGGGATGCATTACGATTTCAGCAAAGTTACTGCCGCCACGCCACTTGTTGTTGAGCAAACTGGCTTTGGCAGTTGCATCAGTGGCGTATGGACCATAAGTGCTCTACAATAAAAAGCTGTTTTCCCTTGCTAAGCTGCTATTGTTACTTACTAGAGGGAATTCAACTGGTGAAACTGATATTAAAAATTATATCATTATGATATATGTGCTTTTAAGGTCATCACAGTTCCATAGTAACTACGAAACACAATGTGCCTCCTTCAATTCAGAAGCTGGAGCTAAAGCAGAAATCTGTATTGCAGTATAAGTCCTGTGAAACATGGCTGAGCATTGCTGATTCTTTTTCAAAGTGGTTTGAGGGAGAGTATAAAGGCTGTACACAGGCATACGTGTATTCAAGTACATGTGCTCTTTAACTGCTGTCCCATTGCAGTATCACACTGCTTTTTGACCTTTCTACAACAATATTTTCTGATTTTACGAAATTCATAATAATTCTTTTAAATTATCCAAAGGTGTTTTTAAATGGATGCATTTATATTTATTTGTGTATCAGCCTTGTCCAATCATTTGCAAATGATCTGCAAGAATAAACAAATGCCATAATAAGAATGGAAATGCCCATATTTAGCATGGACATATATTATCAGCATATCCATAATTTCATGAAGTTAGCAAGACTCTTTATGTAGACCTCCATTTCATCAGGCTGTTATAGGCATTGTGGTGACTCTTTATCCTATATACTGAACACATGATGCTACTCCCTCATATTTAGTACCTTTGGTTACTGCCTTCCTCCTTGGCATTTTTTCGTCCAACTTGTAGTTCAGCATGTGATGCCTAAGTTTTACTCACACCAGCAAAAATTCGCATTTAAGAGTTGTTCTTTTGACGAGCTGTGACCAGGTAGCATTGACCAGAGCAGGAACAGCAGCATCAGAGGAGCAGGAGGCTCATCTGTAACAGGTCTGTTTAATGAAATAGAAGGACCCGCAGCGAGCCTGATAGTAGTAACAGGAGTATGGCCTATGGCCATTCATTTTCTCGTGTGATTGCTCCCTGTTCTTCCATTTCCATTTTGTTTGAGGTTATTGAATATGAACCTGTGCAAGTGGGCTGGAGAGGTAAGACTTGGTGAAGGTAATAGATACAAAGAAAAGTAGATTTTGAAAAAATGAAATGGAATGGAAATGACAAGGCTATGTTGACTGTCTGTTGTTGAGTAGCTCAGTAGTTGGTCTTGCCAGCTGGTTGCAAAACAAATGAAACAAAAATCCATGTAGTCCCACCTTAAGAGAGCTATTTTGAATATATATTAACTGAACATAATTCTGTTTTAAGATTTGTCTTAAAATATTGATGTAATGGCCAGAACCTAGCTTAAATAAAACTTGACGGGCAAATGCAGGAGCAAATTATTTTTCTGAGGCTCAAAATTTTCTTTCTGTTTGGAAACCCCACATTGCTGATTTTTTAAATCAGAATTACAAGCTTCTTTAGACTTGAATCTCTTACAGAATTCCTGTACCTTGATCTGGCTTGTTTATCTTGAATGAATGAACATAGTTTATACAACTTTTACTCAATGACACAATTGCTTTCATTGTGTTCTATTTGCTCAAATTTGCTGGAAACGTCTCCCTATGTATTTTACTAAAAATTTTATAGTATTACTAAACACTGAAGTACTTCAAGTGTTTAAACACATGTAAATGTTTGTGAAACTTTTTCATAAATCTAATTTCAAGGTAAGATGTTTACTAATAGCTTGGAAGCCACAGAACCAGATTGACATTTTTCTCAATGTGTTATGGCTAGAAAACAGGGATTCTAATGCAAGGGGAAAGAAATGTAGTTTCTGTTCTGAAGCTGAACAAATCAAAAATGCTTGAAAAAGGTGAGGGACCCTAAAGCAGTCAGAATCATTCAACAGTTAGGAAATGCATCTGGCTTGTGGGAAACTCACGTTTGGAACTCTAATCAGCTGTTTTGGGTATGTTTGTGTATGAAGAAAATGACATTAATGAATGATGTGTTTCCTTAGAAGTCTCTCACTCTTGGCACACATTTTGCATGACCATACCACATTTTCAAAGGAGTTCAAAAATACAGAGGTAGATCCCTCATCTGCACTAAATATGGTCATTAACAATTCTAAATATTATTGCAGATGTTTGCAAAAACCTTCAAAATCTAATTCATAGATTTTTAACTGCTGTACATCATGGCTTATTCATATTAATGGATAAATGGATACAAGCTCTTGAAAAACATAGTCACTGAAATCATGGTGGTTTTCATTCTTTTGTAGATGCAGTGATGTCAGGTAATCAAACAGTATTCCAAGAATACTTTTTCCTACTGTGATGTGCCTTGCAATGTGTCTTTATACATTTAGTTGAAAAGTTTTAGTTTTGATTTTGAACCGACATGTATTCTGTCTTTTCTTTGCTGACTTTATTAGCTCTGCTTCAATAATTTAGGTTTTTCTGTCATGTTATTGGTCAATAGTTCTATAAAACATAAGAACACAAGTGATACCTAAGCAGAAACTTACTGCTTACTTCTGTAGTAATCTGGCAGTGCTGGTATACCCTACAGCTTAATTTCCTGCATTTCTGCTATGCACCCTTTCCTAATGACCATCTTCTAGACAGTCGGTGTGCTTCTTGAAAACGTTTCTTGAGTTCAGTTTGATCAGGTCTGGTGAAAACTTTTTTTTTGCAGTTTAGATCAATTTTATCTTGCAGATTATCTTTCTAAATTAAAGCATTTAGTCATTATGTATGTACTATATTTTGTTATATAGGGGGTGGATACAGTACAATAAAAAGTAGAAACGAAAATATTCAGCATTTGCTATTAGCTTCCACCAAATTTTAGTCCTAAACATCTTGGCCTGTAGAGTTTGACACAGATTGTGAGATTAAGTCTTTGACTCTCATTACTGAACACTTGTTTTCCTGTACAAAACAATCTACTATTTCAGTGGGGTATCATAATCTCCATTGGCTGTCACAGTCTGACACAGCTTTATTAACAGTCACACTTAGGTGTGTTTAAAACTAGATGATTCTATGATTCTAACACTGTGGGATCAAAACAAAACAAAAACAAACAAACAAACAAAACAGATGTGTCCAACATCTCAGCCTCTTTTTCCCAATGACAAATAATTAATCACAGATGTCCTGCTGCCTTTTCCTTGGAGCAGGAGAGCCTTTTGCTACTTCTTCTTTCCTAGTGCTATGAGAAGCAAAACCTTTTCTTTAACCCTTCTGATAATATTTTCCCCTTTATCAGGTTGGACTTTAGGAAAAAGTTCTTTGCTGTGAGGGCGGTCAGACACTGGAACAGCCTTCCTAGAGAGGTGGTTGATGCCCCAAGTTTGTCAGTGTTCAGGATGCATTTGGATAATGCCCGCAGTACTATGCTTTAACGTCTGGTTAACTTCGGTCAGGCAGTTGAGCCAGATGATCTTTGTAGGTCCCTTACAACTGAACTTTTGAAAAAAGACAGTCGTTGTTAAGGAGAAGATACCTTTCAGAAAAGAATGAAAGATACTGATACAAGCACATATGCTTCTTGTATGCAGCTAAATCTTGTGCTTATGTTGTTTTGTGATCCAGAAACACTAATTAAAGATGTATTGAAGGACCTAGAGAAACACCAGGTGAATGTGGAGAATCTCAGCTCAACGGAACTGGATGAGATTGCTGATACTATTGCCAATGCAATTCAGACTGCTGGCATTCAGGGAGAAACAGAAGAGAGTGCTGGAAAAAATGGAGAAGAAAAGATGGAAGCACAAATGAAGAAAGGAGATACTCAAGGAAGAACAGAAATCCATAATATATTAACGGAAAGCAATGTTAACATACCAGGTATTAATTCTAAGAATTAAGTGCAGCTAAAGATAGCTATCCTAATTTTCCTTTCGTTCATATTAGTGCTAGACTTTTTCTTAATTGTTTTTAAAGAAAACAGGAGGGAAAGTTTTTGTATTTTTCCCCAAAGGCTACAAAATGTTAGCTTTGTTGTTTTCTTTTTACAGCGTATACTTTATTTACCTAAAATACATCTGTTTGTGAACCCTTGGCCTTCAAGCTTCACAAACAAGATAAACCTACACACGCAATTATATTGAAAGACAAATTGCTTTATGCTGTGTGTTCTAATTTTCCATTCTTGAAAATGAGATGTTTAAGCAAAATGATAATGAAAAATGATTATATTCCAAGAATGTGTTTCAAAATATGTGGAAAAAAAATAATTGCATTTTACAGCTAATCATTCCTTGATATACTACAATTATTTTGCAGAAGAAAGTCTTAGACAGGTACAGATAGAAAACAACTTGTTCCTTTTCAAGCTTAGGAAACGAAAAGAATTATTATGGTTATTTGCTTCTGTCGGAACACATTTTCATGGTGATACAGATCCAGGAGCCACAGTATTTACCATCAATGAGCAGATTCCCCAATGGTCCTTAAGTTACCATTTATCCATTGTCTACTTTAGGAATGTTATGATATCTACGACACCTAAAAACATATGACATTAGTGACAGTGATTTTAAACTAGTCTTTTTTTCCAGTCAAAAGTAGGAGAATTATTACAGTGGTGATATATTTAAAGCCTTACTTGTGAGGTATACTCTGGGTATTTTAATTGCCAGTTCTGTTTGTAGATTAAAATGAGCAGTCTTGAGGGCTTGTCCTGACTCATGCTGGGAGAAATGAATAAGTCTTAGTTCATAAACTAAAGAGCCAGCATTATTTGAATGAGGTTAATGATGTGACTGCATATCATCACTGTAGTTAAACTGTAACATAGTTTTGGTAGAAAATAGGGCATAGAAATAGCTCTTTTTTTTTTCACCAAAATGTGTGTGAGGGGTGTATATGTTTCTTTTTTCTTTAATGTAAATGCCCATTCAGCCAGCTAAAATAATTCTTTTTCTTAGATATTGATAAACTGATATGAAGATCAGACACTTAATTAGCAAAATAACACCATTAGATTGGCTCTTGAAGTACCCCATCTATTGATCTTGCATTAATTGGCTATCGAAGTGGGGTTAGAATAACAATACTGAATTATACAGTGCTCTTTACTTTGCCCTTTCAGCTTTGATGTCTTAATGTTTAAATTGCATGAAAAGGCCACCACTACAAACAAAACAGCCTATAAGCAGTGTTTGTTTCACATATGATGTTTTCCCTTCATAACTATGTATTTGTGCTTTTCACATCTTACAGACAATGGAGTGCATGAAGCCAGTGCCAGAACTGATCAAGAGGTAGAGTACCAGTATTTTAAAACACAGGTATTCCATCTCAGAATATCAGGTCTATATACACTGAAGGTCAAAACCACACTTTTGAATCATAAGAATGGTTTTATGTCTTGTGCAGATATAATTCAGTATCACAGCATAAAGAGATTGTTGTTGATGCATTGAAATATTAGATGAACATTTATCTAAACCTTAACCAAGATGGGTGTTGCAGTTTTAAGACAAAATCAAGTCCTGTTTTGCCTTTCTTTCAGTTGTAAATACCCAGAGTTTATAAGAGATCCCAAAGTTCAGACAAGTTCAGACTTCTCCCATGGTTAGTAAATTTTGAGTATTGAGATGTTCTATTGAGAACACCCTACTTTCCCCTGTCATTTGGCCTCTGGTTCTGGGGAATGTAAGTGTCATTGCTCAGATAATATCTGGTTTTGAGAGGCAGATGAGTAAACATACTTGCTATGAAGGCACATGTATATGGCAGGGTTCAGAATTCCCTCCCCTTGCATGGCATCTATTATTCTTCAGTTTTTCACTTTATAATTAATTCTTCCAAATTGTTGAATATCAAAGATATTTACAAAGGTTACAAGGAAAAATCCTTGGCTCTGTGTGAGTGTTGCTCTGCAACAATTAAAGCGTTGGTGGGTTATCACCATTATTTTCATCAGAAGTCCAAAGCACAGCATCCTACAAACCTCTAAAAAGAAAATTAACTCTGTCCGAGCCAAAACCATGACAATCCCTCATGAGCTTTGAATCATACCCTATAGACTTAAGTCCTATATTCAGCCATTTTTAAGGTATATTTATCTTTCTTCTTCTGGGTTGCACAGAGCAGAAACATCTCAAAGAAACATTTTTAGAACCTGAAGTGAAGCCTTTCCTTTACTATATATTCCATCAAAAGCTAAAACTGCAATAGTCAAAATAGGTAAACCCTCGTCTGTTCACAGTAAAATCTCTTCAATAGCTGCCCATCTACCAAGCAAGGAAAACACACAGGTGGACAATTTGGCAGGAGATTTAACCACCCACATGAAATTCTTGCAGAGATGAAGTGCTGCATTCACAATTGATTTATAGAGGATCCTATGTGTAGATTTCTTAGTGACAGTTTGAACAGTGGATGTGGCAGAAAAGAATGTATTGTGACACAGAGCACAAAGTGCCCATAAGCCATCCTCTCATCCCAAATGTTTGGCTGCAACAAATTTTTGTGTAATTAAACTAGCTAATGAGTTGTTCCAGGCATGTGTTTTGACATTTACTCATTTGCTTATTGTTTAAGGTTATTAGACAGATTTTCTCAGGGATTATATTTGTAATTTAGTGGATCACTCACAAATAATTTCTCACAACAGTTTCTGGATATGAATAAGTGAAATATAATTTGCCACATAATTATATGTTTTCCTATATTTATATTTTTTATTATATTTGTGTTATGACTTCTGAGACCCAAAAGAGGTATGCATGTTTCCAGTTCCAACACTTAGGCAAATATTCATGGATATTTCTAGTATTTCTCCTTTTCATCAACCTATTTGATTACAAACTTCCACTCTTATCGACACTTAAACACACATGAAATGAAAATGAACACTATGAAAAATTTCATCAACATTTTCTTCTATGTGTTCAAGACAAAGAAAGGGCTATCAAGATTCTGTGATATTTGAAGAAGGAAATAACTACTAATAGAATTTCTTCACCTATTGAACAGTGGCATAATTTAATGTTCTTTTATTATTACTGAATAAATATTGTGTTAATGCATAGTCTTGCAGAATATAGAAATTAAGAAAATGACCATAAGACATCTGTAAGGATAGACTCTATCATATTAGTGTGAATTTGAAGGATTATATCCAGGTTTGGTTCGTTATAACGTGTTTAGTTTTACAAATAATAATATTCTTTTAATACAGGAGAACACTTCAAAACTAGCTAACTTATTGAAAGAGAATGCAGTACCTGAAAACATGCCTAAAGATGTAACACCTGAAGAATCTACCAAGTCAGAAACCAAGAAATCTGAAGACACTGACTCTTCCTCAGAAGAAATAAATGTGGGTGTGGAAAATGTAAAAAGCGAGACTTTCTCCAGGGAGCTGACAGCTGAAAACAGCACTGAATCTGACTCCAAAGACCCGAGTGAGACTCGCTACTGGATTAAGAATGCTTTGATGCAGGATGGAAACTCCTATGAACAGCCTCAGAAAAATGCAGGACAAGGTTTACAGCTTGAAGTGAAGTCTACCGAGGAGAAAGAATATGGCTATATTGTGACAGTGAAAGAGTAAGTATAGCAGCCAATTTGAATGGCATTTTTAGCTGGATAAAAGATAAAGTCATTGCACCTAATGAAATATGAATGCACAAGCAGAAAATGCCACAGGCTTGACTTTTAATACATCTGAAACTGTTTGCAACTGGTTCTGTACTTTGATGAAAATATAAGAAAACAGTTCTACTTTTTTACAGTTGCCTTTCTTCCAGTGAGGAAGATATTTAGTTTGTAGGTCTTTTGCTTAGACCTCACTCTATCTTCTCATGTTCCAGTGACCTTCCAATATGTCAGTACGTGTGCTTATGGTTAGGATGTGGGCTTTAAATATTTGACTTGAAAGTAGCCTAAATATCAAGGCCTGAGTCATTCTTTGAAAAAAAATGACACAATAATAAAGCACAATATTTTCTCTGTGGTTTCATTTTGATCTGAAAATAACACAAATAGGAATCCAAACATCACATATGCAGCTAGTTTAGAAAGAAAGACCTAATGATTTCAGGTCATGTCACTAATGAATTTGACATTTAACACCACACTTTCAAAAGGCATCTTTTTTTTCCCCTAGTGATACACAGTTTATTATAGGAGCATTTGAGAGTTTAGAACACTGTGAGCACTTTTACATCCTCATCCCCCTGTAAGAACAATGTTATATTTATTTGATTAGCCATCCTAAATCATCGTGTGTGAGAAATCACGAATTTCTAGGATGACTTTACAAATATTTTCCCAGCATTATTAAGAAACTGAAACGTTTGTAGCCTGGATAGATTCTTTTGGCTGACTAAAGCTGATTAATGGGATTGAAGGCAACAGGATTGTGGAAGATTCTTGTTTTGGCCACACTGTGTTGCTTTGAAATGCTTGTGGCTGGGTACCAGAGAGGGCAGCAGAGAGTACAGCTTCTTGTTTGCCTTTTCCCAGGGGCTACACTTCAGAAAGATGCGATTACAAAAAAAGGATGCCATTTTGGGGAAAGAGATTTTATGTAATGCATGGAGACAGACAGTACAGAGGAGAGTGAAAGCTGAGGCTCGGCAGCCTGCAAACATCAGACAGAGAGACAGAGATAGACAGAGGCTTCTCAAAAAAGTAGGGAACAAACACCTGCTCTCAGAGATAATGGAAGGAATATATTTCATAAGGACTCTGAGGTATCCCTGCAGAAAATAATTTATTTATCAGAATTTGAAATCCTGAAGGCAAGGGTTCAACTTGCGAGGACATAGAAGGAAGGAGAGTTATGTTAGCAGATGTTTGCATTGCTATCATATCTCATTCTGAGTTTTAGTTTTACCACTTTAGTGTGAAATTTAATTCAATTCCCCCTTTAAATAAACCCAGCTCTGGAAAGAATCTTTTGGGAATTTTAGAGTATGTGCTCTAAGGGAAGTCCCAAATGATTTGGTGTCCTCACACTTCTGTTAACTTTTCTGTGTGTCAATAGCCATTGTTAATCACTTAATCAACTGCTTTGGATTTAATTAACCAGTTTAAGCTGCTTTTGCAATTACCGTTTTCTGTTGTTTTCCTGTAATGTGTTCAGCCTCCTTGACTGGTTCCTGCTGGAACCCCTAACCCCTCTAATTATTCTTAAAAAACTCCTTCTGGAGAAAGCTAGATATTAATCATAGAATCATAGGTGATCCTGCTCAGCAGGTGGGTTGGACTAGATGATCTTCAGATGTCCCTTCCAACCTTGGGTATTCTGTGATTCTGTGAATCATAGAACGGCTTGGGTTAGAAGGGACCTTAAAGACCATCTAAATCCAACCCTCCTGTTATAGGCAGGGATGCCACCCACTCGATCAGGTTTACCAAGGCCTCATCCAGTCTGGCCTTGAACACCTACAGGAATGGGGCAGCCACAGCTTCTCTGGGCAACCTGTTCCAGTGCCTTACTACCCTTACAGTGAAGAATTCCCTCCTAATGTCTGATCTAAATCTATCCTCCTTTATTTTAAGACTGTCCCTCTTATCCTATTATTATCTACCCATACAAAGAGTCCTTCTCCATCTGTTTTATAAGACCCCTTTAATTATTGAAAGGCTGCTATGACGTTTCCGTGATATGACCCCTTTTAGGTCATATCTTGGTCCATCATGTAGGTTGCCAATGGGGCACTCCGGAGTCTCCTTCTGAGTTTTTGAGACCAGACTACCAGAAGTTGATGGGAGACCCTAGTTTAACCACATCTCTTGTGTCCTGCATATGAATGCTATGTGAAGCAGTAGAATCTCTTTTTTTTACCCCACCTCAGTGCTAATTTTCCCAAAGCCTTTACACTCACCTCAGTCTGGAAGTCAACTTTGTGTCCAATAGTATTCTGTTGACAACACCTCCTTTGACCATCCTGACTTACGTGGCTCATAAATAAGCTCTAAAAGCTTAGAGCCTTCACAACTCTCTGTAAGAGTGAAGCTCTGACTTCCAGTCTTCACAGCAGGCAGATTCTCCACTCGTCTTACCCGGTTTTCCTCCTAGCTAGCTGATTGTCTTCCCCCAGCTTGTATCTATTATTATTCAATTAAACTTGCTAAAGAGGTTCTTTTGTTCAAGGTTTCCTGGTCCTAGAGGACTCCAATACACAAATACAATTTAGTGTAGTTTTATTCATCTCCTTTACTAATTTTAATACAAGAAAGACAAAAAGACATTTCTTACATACTAGATTATTAGATTTTTTAGTAACTATCAGGCAAGATGCTTTTAGGTAAACATAGGGATGTGGTTAAAAATTCTCAGGTGCATTTTGTAATGTTAGATAAAGTTACTTCATATGTTTTGAACCCAAAAGTATATTTATCAAAACAATTTTTGTTTGTAATGTTAACCAGCTTGTTTCACAAAGCACATACGACCTGCATCCAGTTAAATTAACTGACAACTGCTCACTACATTCTTAGCACCGTGAGAACTACTAGATCTCATCTTCTCCAAAGTCACTGTAGAGAAAATGAAAATATATTTTCATGCTTTTTTCAGTTCCTAATCAAGAAAGTATAATTGTTAAGATGAACTAACGATTTTTTGTGTGTGTGTGTTTGTTTTTTTTTAACTGGGATGAAATCGCATTTCTACAGCAAACATTCTGTTGCAGGGTGCTTAGCCAGTGGCTTATAACTTTTCTGTGATTTGACTTTCCTCAGAGCTTCAGCTACCAACATACACTGTTTTGTTTTGTTTGGGGAGTGAGGTGGGAGGTTAAACTTACTTGTATTAAATAGGTTTCACTGAAATGTAAGAGTAAAATGAAAACCTCATACTTTTTCAAAAAAGATTTTTTTATATTCTGGAATTTTATGAGGATATATTTTTTTGAGGATAATGAAACCTGTTCAAGAGTTTCTACATGCTAAAAATGGACCTGTCCACCATGCAGGAACAGTGAAATATTTTCTGCAGTGGAAGATGGATCTATTACTTACTAATATTTCCCAGAACCATTTCTTTAGAACATAAAGTGGCCTTAGAGGGCAATTGGATCACTGTAGCTGAGAGTTTTAGTAAATAATTATTTTCACGAATGTTGCTGCAATTGTACTTTTTCTGGGGGAGAGAGGGTAGAGAAAGTGATAATGTATGTTAACTATTATTGCACAGAAGGGAAATGTTAATGTTCATTTAATGAACATTTCTTTAGTAAGTTTCCTGTATCAGTTTGTTTTTGTACTGAAAATCTTACTGGCTGTTTGCAGTAAATAAATAACAGTAGTAAATGGCTTTGCAATAAGTGTGTGCTACACATTTATAAACAACTGTACATCTATCCTCAGACAGTGAAGTAAAGGGACTGGACCTATTCCTAGTGAATTCTTTAATCTATGTCAGTCTGGAATAACTCCTGCTTGAGAGGTGATTGTAGTCTGTAAATACTCAGAAAATTGATTTCACAACTGATCTTTGATACTTTGTGTTTAGATCTTTACGCTTTTTTTTAAAGTGTTCTATTTTAAATATGAGGGAAAGCATAAGTTATATTTGTCTAACAGCCTGAGTTTTAGACAAATTCATATGTGAAGTATTTTTCTAGCAGTAATGAGCACATTTAAGATTATAGATTTAAAATTATGATTTGGGTGTGGTTTATTTCTTTTAGTTCAACCTTAACTTGTGCACATGAAATGAAATCCTGAAATATAACATCAGAGGTACTTATTTATTTTCCCGTAATAGTGTCTTTGTATGTTTCTTCTTCCTCCGTAAACCAATAGGTCATTGTTCCAATCCATCAATTTTATTGGCCATGATTTTTTGGAGCGGCGAAGCTTCTTTTTCATGACTGAAACAGTGGTCTTTTGGTGAGAAAGGAAGTAGTCCAGCATATTTGTACACTGGGGATAATAGCTTGAGTTCTTTTCACCTTGTGATCTAAAAATGGAACTGAAAAGATTATACTCGGTGGTATAGTTGACAGATGTCAGGGGTGATCCATTCACTATTAGATTCTCAGGCTTCCATGGCTTTGCAAGTGTGACCCAAGGAGATATTAAGACTGCTTCAGTGAACTCCTAAGATGCCCGCTTTTAATTGTGCCACAAAGCAAAGATAAACATTTCCATGTAATACTTGAAGAAAAGATTTGTGATAGTTTAAAGACTTGTCAAAATGGCAGTGTGATTGTCAGTGGCAAGAACAATAGGTCACTCCTGCTGTGTTTGTCTAGTGACCTTTCAGATGGTTGGAGCAGTGCAATCCATACCAATCCATAATATCCATCAACACTAAGCTTCGGAATGAATTGACAGTTTCAGTGTAGAAAATTGTCTAGCAAATCCTCCACCGTGCTGCTTCAGCACTTTATTATGCTGAGAAACCAATCAAATTGAGTGATTTACTTTGTTTAGTCTTTTCTCCTTCAGAAAATTGGTATTCTACCACTGTAGGATTTGTGTGAAAGAGGTGTGTTTCTTTCTCAGTGTAACTGCTTTGAACTGTTTCTACTAACTCTAACTCTGAAATTTTAAAGTAATCCTATAAAATACTGATATCTGTAGGATATTATTTTCACTTGCATGGTGCTTTGGCCACAATTATAAAATATCTGCATGTTAAAGTGGGAATATATAGTGGGAATAAATCAGAGAAATCTTGGCCCAAAGAACTCTTCCTGTTTTCCCAAATTCTAGTTCTTCATGTATGGAAAACTTTTTTTTTTTAGCTGGAAAAAAATGCCAGCACTTCCATTTTTCTGGCAAGATATGATCTAATCTGAGGGCCAGTATCCCATATTCAAAACATTTTAAACAGCGTTTAGGCTCCTGAGTCCCTCATGAGGCAATCCAAAGCCAGAACGTATAGTTCTTACCATCTCAAGAAAAACTAAACAGTAACTTCTGCTTGCTCAACAGTTTAAATAGTCAAGCTTGTGTGCAATTTGTTAAATATGAGATGGAATAGCTAGACTTAAATTCACTAAGGGAAATTCTAATTTGAGAGTAGAAAGCTCATCTGTTTTCACTGCTTAACAATCATAATCTTTTGGGCTTCAAAGCCAAGTCATACTTTTCTGAAGCCAAGATTGGACACCCAGTTCCTCCAGTGCAGAGGAAACTGTCCTATTTTGTGTTTTATCATAATATCATAGAATCATAGAATGGCTTGGGTTGGAAGGGACCTTAAAGACATCTAACTCCAACCCCCTTGCCATAGGCAGGGATGACACCCATTAAATTATAAATATAAATGCTTTAAGGCATGTACTGGAAGGCATGTTCTATGAGGATAGGCCGAAGACACTTGGTTTGTCTAGTTTGGAGAAAAGAAGGCTAAGAGGCAACCTCATTGCTCTCTACAACTTCCTGAGGAGGGGAAGTGGAGAGGAAGGTGCCGATTTCTTCTCCCTCATAACCAATGCTAAGATGCAAGGGCAAGTCACAAAGCTGTGCCAGGGGATTTTCGGAGTGGATGTTAGGAAAAAAAAATTACTGTGAGGGTGGTCCAACACTGGAACAGGCTTCCTAGAGAGGTGGTTGATGCCCCAAACCTGTCAGTGCTCAAGAAGCATTTGGATAATGCCCTCAGTAACAAGCTTTAACTTTTGGTTAGCCCTGAAGAGGTCAAGAAGTTAGGCTAGAGAATCTTTGAAGGACTCTTCTAACTGAACTATTCTAAATTCTAAGATTTTTCATCTAAATTCTAACGTTTTTGATGTAAGTTCAGGATTACAGACTGCTCATGTTGGCTTGTGAGCCAACTTCTAGCACAGTTGTATTAGTCAATTCCTAGATATTCCATGTTTTGTCATATGTTAACTCTCAATTCTGGGCTGTCTATGTAAAATTATATAGGTTGTAAATCTGTTCACAACATTGTAACTTGATTGGATCATACAATCATTTCTGTGCTTTTAATTTGAGGTAGCTGGAATTCTGTTCAGTTACTCTGAAAAAGCTGAAAATTGATCTACTGTTCATAGTATGAAACTGCTATGAAAGATGATTAGTCTGACCCATTTAATGTGCAAAGGGTTAGGTTAATTCTAAATGCTTTATACTATTTCTGCACCTTTACAAAGGTGCTAAATGATACTGCTTTGCATATAATGATTACTTTCCACAGGATGATGGTCAGGTTAGGACCCTGAAGCTGCATTGTACAGAACTCTTGGTTTATTCACCAAGTTTTCTGTTTTCCTAGGCAGGTCATTAAAGAATTGTATTTTATGGTCTTCATCATTTGTTATCTCAAACAGAGATATGTAGGGCATTTTAATTGCATTTAAAAATGAAATATGAAATAAAAATGAATCACAATATATACGGCAATGAAACAGGAATGATAGGTTTTATTCTTTGTTACTGGAAGGTCTTGATGTTTCTTAGAAGCTGAGTTTTTGTATTCCATGAGGCTTTTCAGGTCTCTTTAGAAAATAATAACAGAATGTTCTTGTCCTTTAATACAGATATACAAACAGAAACACTGATTTGACCTTCTCTGCATATCTCAATGTCTTCTTTGAAATTATTATTCCATATGCAAGTATACTTTATCAAGGGAAAAAGATTTGTGCACATTCTTCACTTCTACAACGAGTTTTAAAAACTACACGAAACTCTAAACATACATAACACAGAAAAGCTCTTGGTACTAAAGTCTGTTAAAATCAGCAACGGATAGCACTGCTCACAGGAAAGAAAAAAAGGAAAATTTTTTATCGCCTACTTTATCATTTTCACTAATAGACTCTGCCCTTGTGTAAACAAGTTCCGTAAGTGTCCATCTATGAATTTAAAGCCAAAAGTTTTGCTTCTGATAATGAAGTTTGACCCTCTACAAGTGGCATGATGATGTAAATGATACAAGTGGAAAATATTTGCCTATGGATTTATTGACAAGAAACAATTCTGTCATTTTCTCAGCATCATAACCAATAGATAAATGTTAATCTAGAATCTTCCTTGGTTAACTGTTCACATGTAACTATTCACAATCCCTAGTGGTTTTTAGACATATTTTTTTTTCAATTTTTTCTCTGTAATCCTCCAGTATTATTGTGATATTTAGTGGCAGAAATCACATCGCCCACATTGCCGCTTTAATGTAGTGTTTCACCTTAATTCTGATGATATATATTCCCACAGGAAAATTATATTTTATGCATTTGTGCACAAGAAAATAACAGAAAAACAGTAGTTATGTGTAACTGTGCCGTAGAGAGCAAAAAATAGAATCATAAAATCATAGAATGGTTTGGGTTGGAACGGACCTTAAGGATAATCTGATTTCACCCCACTCCCCCAGCTCCCCCTGCCATGGGCAAGGACCCCTCCCAGCAGCCCAGGCTGCCCCCAGCCCCATCCAGCCTGGCCTTGGGCACTGCCAGGGATGGGGCAGCCACAGCTCCTCTGGGCAGCCTGGGACAGGGCCTCACCGCCCTCTGAGTGAAGAATTTCCTCCTAACATCCAATCTAAATCTCTCCTTTTTTAGTTTAAAGCCACTCCCCCTTATCCTATCACCACAACCCCTGACAAAGAGTCCCTCCCCACCTTGCCTGTAGGCCCCTTTAGGCTCTGGCAGGCTGCTGCAAGGTCTCCTTTGAGCCTTCTCCTCTCCAGGCTGAACAACCCCAACCTGCTCAGCCTGTCTTCGTAAGAGGGGTGCTCCAGCCCTCTGATCATCCTCGTGGCCTCCTCTGGGCTCATTCTACTACATTCATGTCCTTCTAGTGCTGGGGGCCCCAGAGCTGAATGCAGCACTCCAGGTGGGGTCTTAAGAGAGCAGAGCAGAGAGGGAGCATCCCCTCCCTTGATCTGCTGGCCACACTTCCTTTTATAAAATCCAGGACAAAATGGGCTTGCTAGGCTGCAAGACCATATAGCCGCCTCATATACTTTTTATTTTTGTGCAGAGATAATATGATAGTCTGTTCTGTTTCCCTTAGTTTTTTTGCCTCCAAAATGTGAATCCTGGAATATGGTTCTCACCTGCTGAAGTAGATTGCTTTACAAGAGAAGAGTCCTTCCAGGGATCCATCTATCTCTCTTAGCTCTTCACCTCGCCAGATATTTTGCTCCACTTTCTATTGGGTCAAACTTTGTATTTTCACCTCTAGAGAAAGATCCAGAGCCAGATTTTGACTTGACGTAACTGGTGATGAACTGATCCATGACTCTGAGTAGTGGCACCAAGTCAGTCTGGTCCCTTAGGTTGATGAAATGCGATGGGTAAATTTCGGAGTGCAGCTGGAGTCCCCAGGAGTGCCACAATGACTAGCTCATGTTTGTATCTCTCTGCTTAGCTGAAAAGAGATAGCTGGAAGATGTTCCTAGTTCCACCCTTCTCTCTTTCCATGCCTTCTGTGCTGCATTAGCAACCCTTCTTTGTGTCTCATGCGCCTGCAGCCAGTGCAAGGATGCAACAAGCTCTCTGTGAGCAGGTTCAGGTCACTATCCTGTCTCCACACTACCAACCCTTAGGTGGTGAGGCTGCATGTTACATATCTCTGAGATAGGAATGGGGTGGTAAGCTGTGTTTTGTTTTTATCAACAGTGGTAGTCATTAAACCCCCGAGATGCTGCAGTGTCTCACAATACCATATGGTCAATACTTCTAGTGCATTACAGTGTTTTTCTGGTAATTACCATGTAGTTCATTATAAAAGAATGATGAATTTTAAGCTTTTAGAATGAGTGAGAAGGAGAAAGACAAAGACTGGGATTCCTGGGAATGCATCAAACTGAATTATAATGCAGTCTATTATCTACCACTACTTTTTCATCAGTGCTGTTCTGCCCAGATCTGGGAGGTTCAGCTATAAAAATGCAATAATTTAATTTTCATGCCTGATAAATTTTTGGAATTTCCTGACTCAGATAATGTGTATACAATGTAAACATCTGACCACTAAAAATTAGAATGAAGTCATTTATATCTCACTGTAAATCATTTTTATGACATGCAAACAAACAAAAAAACTTTTGAAGTAGGAGTTCAATGAAGACTAATTCAGAGCACCAAGAATAAATCAGAACAGAGAAAATAATTTAATTTACCTATTAAGTAGATATTTCCACTTGCACTTTTTTGAATAAGGTATGGCACAATCTAAGGACTGTGTGTATCTGCTGAAGAAATAACTTCGGAGTCAATTTCTTAATAGAATGGTGATTGATTTTAGAAAAAGTCCATTTAAAAAATTTTAAATAATTGGATCTGTTACAGAAATGTTTGTGTTTCTTTAATTTCATTATTTTAACATTATGCTGCTGGACATTCTTGGTCTTCTGTAATTTAAACCATCTGCATTGTGTTGGTCTGAGCTTTAAGTTGCCTTGAAGGAAGGGGTTTAAATTTCACTCATTTTTGTGATATTAAGAAAGGGAAGGTATGAAAAGTCAGAGGTGCATTAAAATGTGTATCACCAGTTGCCCTCAGTCTCATTTATTAATTACTTGTATGATGGAATAGTTTGATTTGAAAGAACAATTTTGTATTTTCAAGGCTTTTTTGTATCTGAGATTTAGGGCTTGTGACAAGTCAACTTCACCACTATTTCATGCATCCAGCTTAAAAAAAATCCATTAAGAAGTGCTTTGTTGGGGTCCAGACTCTGAAAGAAAGATATCATTATTATAGCAGAGATTATTGCCATTATTTCCATGTTTCTGCCAGTAACAAAGTGTCTGTATGAATTTGTCACTATTAACATAGCTGGGGGTAGTGCTTACTTGAAGCAATACAAGTACAAGCTGGCACAGGGTCACGCTTCAATTATAACTCTAGAGAGTTGATCCTTCTCGACTTCTCAATCACTCTTGTGTTTCCACGATGCCGTTATCTCTCTGACCTTCATAGCCTTACCACTGCCATCGATTTTTACCAGGTGTCATGTGTGTTACAAATTGGTCTGGACTTGAATCTGTCTATATTAGGGGTTTAAATTCACACTTATTGGTGGTGGGAAAAGAGGGGAAAATATGAAAAGTTGGAAATTGCTGATGTGCCAAAACAAAAGTAAGTTTAAAAGTGTTTAAAGGCTAATAAAGCCTCTGGGAAAACAAACAGAAAAAACAAACAAACTGCAGACTAATGCAATAAAACTGCAGTGTCCTTAAAATGATTATGATAACAGTGTCGTGATGTGAAGCAGCTCTCAAACAATCTGGTGACTAGCTCTGTGCTTAGAAGTTATTTGGTTACTTTCATGAATCTTGGATAAATGTGAACAATTTACAAAATTCATTATGATATAACTAAATTTAAGGCACAGACTGAGTTCAAACCAGATAAAATCCATTTAGTGCTGAAATACATTCCTTCTCTAAGTATTTACTGGGGATGAGTGCTTCAAGATGTGTGAAACTACACTGAAACATGGACAAAAGACACAAACTCAGACAGACGAGGCAGGCTGTTGTAACACCGTGGGCTTGATGAAGCACCAGTGCCCAGGACTTTCATTATAGATTGTCATGTGAGTTACTCTCAGGGGCATTGCCAGACAAGAGAAATAAATACAATTTTGGTGTCTAAATATCTTTTAAGCTTGGTGGGCTCAGGAAGAGTTTAATCGTAACACTATAAATTACTTTGATGTTAAAATGGTCCCAATAGTCCTTGCTGTACCACTTACTTCCTCTGTGACCTGAAATGAACCCCTCTAATATCTCAGTTTCTTCTCCTTTGTATGGGATCTGTCTTGGGGTGAGTGAGACTCCCTTTGTGTCTAGAAAATGAAAACTAAGAGTTGAAGAAGGCAGTTTATACTGGTTTTAGTTTATACTGGTTGTTGCAAACCCAATGAGAATGGGAGAGAGTCATCACCCCTGTGCTGCCATGTCTTCCTCTGACATGCCATGTCACCTAAGGGTGCATGAGCACTCTCTTCTTCCATGGAGCATGTGTAGCTGACACCATGCACCATTTACTCCCTCCTCTGGCAAACACGACGGCTTTCCTCTGGATCACAAAGCCTGTGTGGGTGGCTAGCAGCTAAATCAGCCAGTTTTTAAGTGTTCTCTGGAGTCAGAGAGTAGTTGTGGCATGAGGAAAAGAGTCATAAAGCCAGTTTCCTGGAGACAGGAGTGAATGGGAAGATGGGACTGAAGGTCTATTGAGGAACCTTGTTGAAACTGTGCCTGTTTATTGTGATGGTATAGCTCTTCCATAGTTCAGTTACTACTGAAATTTGCACGCAAAGAGAGGTTCACATCTTTCTATTTCATACTTCAGTAAGTGAATTTCCAATTATGTTGCATGTTAAAATATTTACTGGCCTTAGAGGAACAAAAGTGAAGAAAAAAGAGAAAAAATGAAAAATGAATAGAAAACGACGTGTCCTTAAAATAAAAGGTCTTCTAAGGTTTTCAGCTTCTCTGAGCTGGAGAAGTGCTGTGATCAGACTCTGAAACCACATCAGTGATAAGCCACTTTCACATCGTATGTCTTGGCTATTTATATCTGAAGACCTCTGTGCCTCAGCCTCCAGAAGACCATGCCAGGGACCCTCTCTTTTCCTCTGTGGCAGCACCAGGCCTGGGAGCCCCGTGGGAGCAAAGTGCCTTTTGATGGGATGCATCAGACTCTCCTGGCAGAAAAGCTGCTGCTGCAGCAAAACCGCAAGTTGTACCTGCCCTCCAAATCAACAGGAGATAAATGGGATGCTCTTCATACCGAGTTTAAGGAGTGTGACTCACAGAGCAAGGGCCAGGGTGTCACTGCAGATTAAGGACTGGTTATGAGATAGGAGAGAAAGATTCGTCATGAACTGCTGCTTCTCAGCATGTAAGAGGGATTAGTGGTACCCCATGGGCAAATTGTCTCTGTTAGGAAGAACTATGGAGGATTTAGAAAAATTCCAGATGGATTTAAATACATTGAGGGATTAAGGAGCACAATGGTAGATGAAATTCAGCTCGAATAAGTGTGACAGAATAATAGACATTAACAAAAATAGTCCTTTTGGGGAAAAAAAAAAAAAAGATATTCTTAAAACTCCTCGTAGTCTGTGCTCTGAGGCAGTGGAAAATTTTGAAGAGAAGATTTTCTGTGTTTAGATACATGAATCCATTGGCATTGTGGTACATGTTTCCAGACTTGAAAATTTAAGAGGAGGCATGCAAATCCTGAATTAAGTAGCCCATTTCTAAAACACAAACTTGTCCAATGTATCACTTTGGTCAAGAATTCAGCAAGAGATTTTAAAAAAGAGAAAGATTTTAGTAAGTAATGAGCACATACATAATCACAGTTATTTGTAGAATCCAGCAATAATCATACTTATTTTTAGAAGGAATACTTTTGGTGCAGGGTATAAGGCAAGAGGGACCAATTCCTGATCTCTCTCCAATCGTTTTCTAGGCTGCAGTGTAGTGGGTGTGCATGGCGACAGACTGCATGGCTGGGATTATCATCCCAGTCTGGAAACACGGGGTTTGTGCATTTCACAAGGTGCAAGTAGGGAAACGTTGTCACTGTTCTTGTGCCTCTGGAGTCAGATACTGGATCAGCTGGAATCTGTTTTTTTCTTGTGTAGCATTCTCATTTATTAGGTCAGGTGTCTCTTCTATTTCTGGGACAGGGTGTTTTGCTACTTTTTGAGTGAGTTCTGGAAAACTGCCAGACCACTGGCAATTTCATAGCAGGCCTCACACCTATAAGCTTTTCCTCGGGGAATTGAGGCCAATGTTGAATACTGTTACTGGACAACTACCTTAATGTCTTAATTCCTTGACTTTTAGCAGCATGAATGAAACAGTACTCAAGAGGAAAACAAATAAACAAACAAACAAAAAACCTAATGGTTTCTGTTTGTCACAGCATTATTTTTCCCAGGGTAGCTTGCTCCCTAGATAGTCCTTGCAAAGCTGTATCTAAAAAAACACTACTCTCACCCTTCTTCTTTAGAACTTTTCTAGCATTATCTCAGATTTCATTTTATTTCTTGGTTCTTATTTTTCTGTTTTTAGTACTGGATTAAGAAAATCAGGCAGTAGCATGTCCAAGGTGTTTTAAAATAATCTCCCATCTTGTGCTCCTTGCTACTGCTGAGAAGTGCCTCGAGGTCTGGGGTTAGTATGTACTGCTGGGGATGTGCTCCCTGCAGCAATTGATCCTGCCCCATCAATGTGGGTGGTTAAAAGGGCTGAAGCTACTGTCACTTTTCAAATAGCCCCCCTCTGCTGGAATTAAACTACTGCATTCATTAGAGAAAATAATAGTAAAACAAAGAGACAGTTCCTTGTGTATCTATAAGTTATTTTGAAGAAGCTCTGAAAGACATCCATACACTCAGAGTCTCATCCCTGTGACCAGAATGTACCCAACATACCTGCTGTTTCCCAGGGACTGAGGGAGGATGGCAGCTTGTGCTGGAGCTGGACAGGTTGCTCCTGCCAATTACCCATCACCATCAGCAGGGTGCTTGCTTGCAGCCTAATCAATGCTCTTGCTGCTGCCAAGTGGTTTTAGCAGCCGGAGCAAACTGGTCCTCAGCTTTATTCATTCTAAAGGTGGCCTCTTGAATATTGGACTCTCTAAAGCATTCCATATGATATTCCAGACTCATTTCTTAACTTTCCTTTTTTTTTTTTTTTTTTAAATTTACCTTGTACTAAGGAGACTCTGCTGCATATTAAGAAATTGATACCATTATAGAGCATTGCTCTGTCAATGAAGGGAAGCCTATTTGATATCAATGCATAGACAGCATTGAAAAATGACCAGGCAGAACTTTGTTAAGTAATTATTTTAAAATAAAGAATGTGTGTATCTTAAAATTCAGTTAAAAAAAATCAAAAAAAAATAATTATCTAAGATCAGAACAAAAACAAACAAAACAAAAAACAAACAAACAAAAAAAAACCTTCTACAAAGATGTTCCAGTGTGTTCCTGCTAAGTTGACAACTGCTTAAAAAAATCTTAGATACAAATGCTCTAATACAGAGGTATGCAGGACCAACAAAATTGTGTTTGTCAGCTCAAGTCTTCTCTTTTTCTAGAGAAAAGTACCACCACTAGAAGATGCTGACATTGGTAAACCCTCCTAGGCAATTGTCAGACAAGGTCTTTTGGTAGAATATTTTCTGCTTCACTGAGACATGCCAAAGCAGTTGGTTATTATGAGATCCACCATATCTAAAAGTCCTGTGCTGAAAGGCACCTTGTGTGAAGTGTATCCTGACTGCCTTCTGCTTATTACTGCAGGGTTAGAAAGTGAAGCAGGAGGTGGAAGAAATCTTACCAGACTTACTCTGAGCAGTTTTAACTCCTACATCATCAAGGGTGCTCTGGGTACCAGCCCTAAGAGAGAGCTCTGTCCATCATCCTCTTGATGGCATGGAGGTTAATCTGCAGGCATGGAAGTGACAGGGGAAGGTGGACAAAGTGCAATAGAGAACATAACTGTAACTCATATCACTCAGAAGGAAAAAAGCTGCTGTCCCAAACAGTTTTCAAGCATGTGTTTGTTTTGCATAAGTAAATATTAGAAAAGTTTTTGAAGTAAACATTGGACTAAATCAAAAATCTCTCCTCCCAAAAGTCCTAGGTGCTGTGTTCAGGTTCTGCTTTCCTCCAGCTGAGATGCAGATTCAACCTAACTGAACACAGGTGTAACCACAATTTTGAACCTTCTTCAGGGGAAATAGGTGGAGTGGAGCTGCCACTGTGCTTGACTTTGGATAGCAAAAGAGAGGCAGTGTGTGAGAGTGGCACTTACCTCCCTAGGAAATGCACTTTCTGATACTTCTTGGAGAGCTGTAGTTAAGCACTCAAGCAACTTTCAGTATGTAGTCATGCCTGGTAATTTTGGTGCAGTGCTCAGCACTCTTAAAAATGGGTGGACTTCATTGCTTATGTCCTGATTTAAACAAATTTTAGGTGGATTGAATCCTACCTTACTTAAGATTTCACTGGGGACTAGACTGACATTTGGGTTTAAGGAGTGCAATTCCCTATGTCAGGCCTATTTCTGTACTGTAGATTATTCTTCATTTTTGCAGAAAATGATTCAATTGAACTAATCTGACAGGGTTGACTGGATGTCCATTATAGTGCTGCATTACAATTGCTAAACAGAATATTGGAAGGGCACTAGGTACAGACTGGTAAAGACAATACATAATTTGAATGACGGCACTAAGGGAGAATTTTAGAGTCCAGTAAGTAGGTTTTCAAAGACACTTGGCAGTTGGGAGGAGGAAAAACAAATGAGAGCAACTGCTTGTGAGACTGACATAACCTCAGAGTAACTTTGAGCTACAAGTTGCTCTCCTTGCTGGGAGCAGGCTTGGCAAACGCTAGCAATCAAACCATCTGTATAACTGGATCAGATTTTTCGCAACCAAAATGGATCAATTTATGGGATTGTTTTGACAGGCATGTTGGGAAATACAGAACATATAGTTTTCATCATTGTTTGCTTCTGTTTTTCCTCTTGTTCCCTTTGACATTGCCCACTGGCTTTTATTAGAGTCTGAGCTCCATTTAACTCAGCATGCAGAGCTGGACATGCTGCCAGTGTCTGCTCCCTGCAGAACTCCTCCTGTTTCTTCATTTACATGTTACTTCCTTGTTCTTTAACCAGGAGGGGAAGCTTTGAGCCTTGAATGCATAAATCATTAGGTCCAGGTCAAAAATACACAATTCATTATTCAAAATGGTTGTTCTCACTCATCAGATTTCTAGTTTATCTTGGGAATTTATTGGAAATGTGGCATCCATCTGTAGCATTGTTTGGATAATTGTGGCATGAAGCTGACCAGGTCTTGAGATCAGCATCCAATATTCAGCCCTACTCTTTTTGGAATGGTCTAATCGGCCATTTGTGAGGCACATCTGGTCCGTAAAACTGTTGACTCCTACTCCATTTGCCCACAGCAGCCATTTAGCAAGGCTACCAATTCAGCAGCGAGAGAGAAGTTACCTTCCCCTGGATCCAGGTGCTCTAAATATGCTGTAAAATCAGTCAGATGTACTGTAAAGACAGTCAGATCCACTGTGCTGAAAAAGTTTAGAATATTTTTTTTGGTAGGAAAACGAGGGAAGTTTTTATTATAACTAAAAAATAATTTTCAGGTTACTTGGTCTTTGCTACTGTATCGTCTCCTTATTTGGTAGGGAGAAATATGTTTAACCTTTGGGGACTAATTGTCCCCAATAGTGCAACTCTTATTCTTGGATCCGGAAAGCACGCAAATCAAATGATAATAGTCTTTTATTTAACAATACTAGACATCTGACATAGAAAGTTGGTATCATTGCATTCATTTTACAGATGGCGAAATTGAGGGTCACAAGGATGTCTTGACCAGGGTCACCTGATAGGCCTTTTCCAGATGAAGACATTTTTTTCCTCATTCATCCTTTGTTCAACAGCAGATATTCTCACTAATGTATAAAGTGACTGAAGGCAATGGGATTGTTTACATGAGCAAAAAAATTGGCTAGCAAAATCCATATGTAGCAATGACTATGAAGGAAATCACTTAATATGATTGTCCTAGGTCGTGCCAAATTTCTGGAATGAGATTTTAGAAATGACTCCTCATCCCTGTATTTTTCTGGTAAATTGAGCAAATGAAAAGTGAAATATTTAATGGACAATAGCAGAGGAAGATTATAATCCAATGTTCTATTATTTGAATTACCTCTGTAAGTGGATTGTTCCTTAAAATATTTCTGTTTTCATCTCCTTCATTAGAAGGGATTTAGGCATTGGAAGATACGGAATATTATTTTCACCAGGCAATCTAATTTTCCTGTATTCAATGTCCAGTACGATTTGTGGACACATTTTAACAAACAATTAGATAAAGTTGGTCTCCCAAATCTTCTCTTGAGCATTTCAGTGGATTACTTAATTTTCAGAAGTGCTCAACAGTTCACATTGAGGTAAAGGGATATTTATTCCTGCACTTTCATTTAAGATCCATCCCTAAATAAAATAGCTATATAGCCTCGATCTGCTTTTCTTATTAGACAAAACTCCTGATGAAGTTAAAAGGATTCGACTGAATCATGAGTATCTTAGCACAGACAAGTAGCTGTGTATTGGGCTAGTTGTTTTTCACATGCTGAAAATGAATATGAGATTTTTCATAGCTATGTCATGATGTTAAATCATGACATCAGAATCTTGCAATGAGCTGAGGAGTCATTTCATCTGAAGACATGATGAAGTGCTACCATATAATGTTGGCTATGTTTAGCGGAAAGATAAGCCATATGCTCTAGCAGGTATAACTAGTTTAGTACAAGAGCTTTTTGCTGCAAAGTGAGATTAAACAAAAGCAGCAGTGAAATATTTTTCAGATGAGGCTGTTCCAGATTTTAAAACTTTGTATCTATATCAACCCCAAAGGAAATGTTTATACTTCATTCCCCCTTTATTTCTTCATTGTCATTAATCCGTCAAAGTATATTCTACAAATAATATGTGATAGAGATTGTCATCTGAGTGAAACAGAGTTCTGCTACTGGTTCAGTAGGATCTGAATTTGTCAGCTGAAAAATAGTATTTAGGCAAACACTTAAAGAGATGGCGTTGGAAGACAAAGCAGTAGAAGAAAGTTAGTTGTATGTGAGTTTTGTACACTTTCTGATTCTCCTTTTGTTTTCCAAGCTGTAGAGAACTGGAGCCAGAAAGCTGAAAAGACATATATATAAAACATACAAAAAACAAATATATATAAAGACATATATATATAAATGTAAAGATGTATGACATTTTGTCTTAGTTGCTGTTATTGTACTCAACTGAACACTGGCATAGGTTGCCCAGAGAGACTGTGGAGTCTCTTTCCTTGTAGATCTTCAAAAGCCTCGTGGACGTAATCCTGGGCAACCATCTCTAGGTGGCCCTGCTTGAGCAGGGGCTGGACCAGATGACCTCCAGAGGTCCTTTTCCAGACTCAGCCCTTCTGTGATTCTGTGATCTTAACACAGTTAACTTGAAAACCTAATATAAGCACTATCTTGAGATCTCTGCCAGCAACAGCCACATCATCATCCAACAGTTTATTATTTCTAAGGCCAAAATCTAGACTGGATGTGATCAGAAACTTCAAAGGCAATCCAAAAAAAAAAAAATTAAAAAAATGTAGTGGCAAAATCAAGGACTTTTAAAGACACAACAGGAGACATTATTTTTCTTTGACAAGAAAGGGTTAGACAGTCTCAAGAGAACTTGCAAAGCATAAATGGAACCTACAGGTAGGTCCTGCTACTTTTCTTTTTCTAGGGCCCTTGACCCTCCCTCGCTTTAAGGAACTGAAATCACAAGCTTAACAGTTCAAATAAAGTCATGGGAATCCTATCCCAATCTTTCTCCCAAGTCTTTGGTCTTGATAAAATAATTTTATCATCATGATTGAATCCAAAGAGTCTTTCTACTGTTACAATTTCTGTCTGTACTATTTGTTCCTTATCCAAACCACTTTTTTTTTTTTTTTGATCTTTGCTACTTGATTTATGTAACACTTTGCTTCTATTAATTCTGTAGTAGATGAACCCTTACGATCAATAGAGGAATCATATTCATGAAAAATGACACTGATATTTCTCAGTTTTTCTCGCCTTTGTAATACAGAAACTTCTTTCCATGTAGGGCTGAATCAAGCAAGCAGAAAACCAAGCACAGTACACGAAAGATCCCATCTAACAACTGCTCCATGTGTACTGTGTGCTTTCACCAGGGGGGTATGGGAGGACTGTGTGCTGGAGGACAGGTGATGTTTGCAAATTGTGTTCTGGTAACAGTCCTTGAATAAAGCTGGTCAGATGGGTGATGTGGATGTACAGAGCCGTCACAATGTAGGCTAGTCTTCTTTATGCTGTGCTGGTGGGAACGGTGTACTCGCTTGGCATAAGCCAATCTAGAAGCGATCACTGTACAAGCATACACTGTGTAACACTGAGCAAAATGCAACATGAATTAAAGCAGGAGGGAAATAAAGTGTGGATAATGATGTGGCATTTTTAGAGAAAGATTTTGAATATTCAGCTCATCTACAGCAAAAATATCAAAGAACTGTAATAAGCAGTAAAAGTATATGGCAGCATTTAGAAGTTGGAAAAATAATATTGGAAAGTACTCTGGCATGTTACTCATTCTTGATGTGAGTCCTCAAATGTGATAGTGTGATCAGTAATAGTACTGGTACCAAAGAGGATAATAGATAGCAGCATGCCTTTGTAAAATACACAGGTACCAGTTCTGAAGCTCTGCTGTGCTGTTATGAATGACGGGTTCTTAGCCTGACACACTCTATGTGAGCTTGTGAGCCTGTGTGCCTTAGTTTGCTATTGGATGAAAATTACTAAGACTGCTACTGGATGCCCAGGCTTGCAAAAGAATGGCTTTCCAGCACCATTTTCTTTCTCATTTTCTCTCCTGCATTCTTGCTGTGTTGTAGCATTCAAATGCTCTGATTGCATCCCACATTACTGTTACTACATCGGCTTGTAGCAGCATACCTTGTTTTTGAGGTTGGAGATAGCTTTTGCAGGGAAGGAGGGGGTAAGCGGGGAATGGGAGGTTGAGCTTTTACAAATAAGACTCCCTTGGTTAAAAATGACACCAATGTATGCAGCAGACTTTCCCTGCACCTCTGTGTATACTTGCTATTACAGTAAAAGCCCACTTGCTGACACCAATCATTTCTGTAAAATTTAAGCCAACATCTTTGGGAGAAAAGATTTAATTAACACATAAGCCCCTGAGTCACTATGACAATCTGCTTTCATAGTGATGGGAATAATCACATTTCTACCCACTGTCAGTCCTTGAAATATAGGGATTTTATGAATAATCTACAGTACATTTTTTTTCCTTACAGAAACAATCAGATTCTTTTGTTACTTTCAGACAAGAACATTTCTGTCTCAGACATCTAGAAAAACTCTAAATTTATCTGGTGCCTTGAGGGGCTACCTCTGCCTGTGTGACAGGAGGTCTCTTGAGCATTTTGGGTTAGTAACATGAAGGGAGGCTGAACAATTCCATCCTAACCAAGATCCATGAGACATCCCATTATTTAAATAGAGGTGCCCTTAGGGCAGTGTATGCAGAACCCAGTGCAAATAAATAAATAAATAAACAGTACTCATTGCAGACAATAAATAAATTTGTGGCCATGATTACAGTGCTATAAAATTGGATTCAAAAACTTTCAATGTGAAGCAGAAATAATAACCTAGGTACAGAGCTTTGAAAAATCTTTCCCCCCTTAGTCCAGTTGAAAAGATCATGTCTAACAGTACGTACTTTTTTGACAACTCCTTCTCCTACTTGTTATAAACCCTTGAAGGAAAAATACAGAACCTTGTTTCCCCTGGGTTAGCTTCATCTAAGTTGTTTCTGATTTAAAGTGGCATAAGTCAGATAAGTATCAGGCTTGTAAGGTTTAATTTTATGAGTGTTTGGGCTTGAGAATAATTCTATAATCATAATTTAGAGCATGTTGTATCTTTTTCTCACTAGAAACTGAGATATCATTTTCTTTTCTTTTTACTTTCTTAATACTTTTGTATTTGGCTTCACAGTACTGAACAACAGTTAAACAAGTTATGATCTGTCTATTAGGGACAACATTCATAACATTTGTAGAGTGGTAGCAACTCTAATAACCTGATTTTTTATAAATACGAATTTTGCATCTAGATAAGTGCTTTTTTAAATGATAGCAGTCCTCTTGTGTTATGCTTGATTGCAACCTGTTTTCTAAATTAAAAAATGTAAATGTGGCATTGACAAAGGTTAAAAAGATTTACAGTGGGTTCTGTCTGCAGTGCATACACACACCAAACCAAATCCTATGTATCTAATCAGTGTCCTCTGGACTGTGTGCCTTGCTCCATTGTTTACTCTCAAATCCATAATAATTTTGTATCCTTTCACTGGGCAAAGATTCATTTTAAAAACTAATGAATTTAAAAATATGCTTTTCCCTTGTCCATTTGATACTGAGCCGCAATTTGACTTTCATTGTTTGTTTCCCTCCTTGTCTCATCAATCCTTTTCTCTCTTTCTGTCCTTTTACTTTATTACATTTTTTATTGAGGACTGAGATGAACTGGTTGCTGCATCATGGGCCCATTACACTTCCTAACAATTCCATTTACACCTTATTGTTTGTCTTATTGCTGGAAAATTCAGGTGATTCATCATGCCTGAAGAAGCACCTGATCCCAATTCCCTTGATATCACGATCACTATGTGACAGGAATACAGTTAGTGGTGGCTTTCAGGCTCTAAGAGGCCAAGGTGATAACTCTTTTGGGACTTTTAGCCTCTCAAGTATTGATGAGTTCCATTTTCGTAACGGTCTGTTTTCTTGCTCCCTTTCAACAGCCCCCTGAGTGTGGAAAAGGGCTTGGAGTTAATAAAGGAAGTGGCAGATCTCCTGAAGCTGCAGATGAGTGCCTTCGATGATGTCAAGTATGTACATGGAATTTGGCCCTTTTTACTTATTGGATTTCTTATTATTTTTGAATGGTTTGTCTTACAAGGAAATAACTACTCTTTAATGTCGAAATTAATGACAGCATGTGAAAGAAAAAAAGAATATTGGGATGATTTTTGTAATGTCTCCTACATACAGTTAGGAACAAATTATTTATTAAACATTATAAAGACTGAAATAACCTTATGCTCCCACAGGGAAAAAACAGTCTATTCAAAGTGCTGTAAAAATATTACTATCTTATTTAACAGGATCTGGGTAAGGCAAGTATTGTAAAGGGTCATCATACCCAGTGTTGCTGAGGGGGAAACAACATGGGTTGTTCCCAACAGATGGAGAAGAACTTCAGTCCCTGGATTTCAATCTCGCATGTGGCACAACAGGTCATGACTCCTGGCCAGCTACTCATTTAACAAGTCACATGGAGTTCAGCTATGCTGAGAACCCGTTTTTCTTCGTATTATCTGTACTGATAAATGTTCTGCATGTTAATCACCTAAGCTACAAGCTTATGATTTACCATGTCTGGTAAAAAAAAATTAGATTGGGATTTTCTTCAAACACTTTGGTAGGGGCATTTACTTTGCAAAATTTTACTCCTTCCTTTGTAAAACGGAAAGTAAAAATAGTTTGATAGAGAAGAAACGGAAAAGAAGGGTCAGCTGTCGGTGGTTTGTTACAGCTTGCTAGAAAAGAAGTCATAACTTGGTTCACAGAAAATGACGAATTTTTGTGTAACATCCAGTTTCTGCCTATGTTTCAGAGTGTTTGGGGTTGCTTGCTTTTCCCCATGAGTCGTGTTGCTAAAGGGCATTGTCTTTCTCAGCCTTACTTGTGCTTTTGCTTAACCTTCATCTCCAGTGAATATAATTCATCATTTAATGCTATGTTTTAAGCAATAGTCTGAAGATGTTGCATCTTTGCAGGAAGAGTTTATTATTAATCAGGAAAAAAAAGATCTACCCCTTCTATATCTGAATATATGGTGGGAAATGGATTACTGGTGAGAGTCTTTTTAGAAATCTGACAAATACAAGGCATATAAAGTTTAGCTGTTTAGAAGGAAAATATTCACATATTTAGTTTTTTAGAGCTATTCTTTGCATTGCTGAATGACTTTTTACTTGTATTTTATGAAATGTACTTTTTATGAAAACTGAGTTTTGTAATTACAAAAAATGACAATATTTTATGGCTTTCCTTATAAAAAGAATTTGCAACCTTGAATTTGAATACTAGCAGATAAATCAATGTCTGCTGTACATTTAAAGGGATAATTCCATGGAACAAGTTCTCTGCTGGAATCAATGGGTTCTGCTTCATTAACTTCATTCATTTACAATACAAGAACACTTTCACCTACCTTTCTAATTGTTAGCATAAAGCCTTTTGGTTATTTTTTTATCATTTGATAAATCACAACAACATTGCAATTGGCAAGCTGTAGATTCATTCTCTAATGGAAAATATCCCTCCAGTGAAATAGCAAGCTATGAAAAACCTTTTTCTTTTCTTTAATATGTGACTTTAGGGAAGCTGCTTATTTTGCATCCATTAACATACAGTCATATGACAGTACCAAAATTACTGGTATAGTATGGTCAGTATTTTAAAATTGTGTTATGAATGGTGATAATTCCAAACAGGGCAGGAGTATTTTGTCTATCAGAACAACGCTTTCATCAGTTTTTATATCTCTGTAAAAGGTTATCCCAAATCCCAAGTTAGGGAAGAATTTGTCCAAAATAAATGGTATTTACTCAAGAAAATGAGGTGCTTTGACTCAGGTTAAATCCCTGAAGTGCTACAGAAATGTGGAGCTGGCCAGCAGATAGAGCAGAATTCAAAGTTTTAGAAAAAGGCTTCACCAAGAAAAGAATTAATGCTTTTTGGATTTGTTCTTTCATTATCACTATATATCCATTATTGGAAAACTGTATTTACTTGAAGGCTCTGGTTACCTTCTGAATGGCCTCATGAGGGAACCCCTCAGAAGGGTTTCAGGAAAGAGTTGATGTCATGGTTATTCCTTATCCATCTTTGATATATTGAAGGATGAGAATGAGACCTCTCAGGAAATATTTTATTAGCTTTCTTTTTCTCAGGGATTAATATAAAAAAAAAAAAAAAGTACCAATAAGCTCGAGATCAAAGATTTATAAAGGAAATGGGAAAATAAAAACTACTTTAGTTTGAACTCTGACCTGAGTATGAGCTTGGATTAAAATTCTCAACTCTCTTAGTCTTCCAGGAATTCTGAACAGGAAGAGACAATATAGGGCTGAAAATTTTAGACTATTGCAAAGATTTCAGATTAAAGTCATTTAAATGAGAACCAGAGAGTTAATTTCAGAGTACCAACAAAGCAATCATATTCAATAGTAATAGTGTAAGAACTGAGGACAGAGGACAAGTTATTTTAAAGTGTTAAGTTCTTTTAAAGTTCTTTATATTCTCAAATAAAATGTTCTTGTCCTTTTCTCTGAAAAAAAAAAAAAGTGATTTAAAAGATACTGCTTTGCAAATACATTACAGCATTTACTTAGTTTTGTCTGCAAATATCTTTCATTCTTCCTTATATATATATATTTTTTGTCTGTCTTGGAGTTTGGCTAAGTGAACAGTAGCTTTTGCCACGGGTTTTTACCGATTCCCGTGTTAGTTCTTGATTTTAGTTGATGCATGGTAGTAATCAGCTTATCTTATCTTCTCTTTCACAATCCTGCCAACTTTAACCGATGGCCTGCAATTCACAGCGTAGCCTCAGGCTTGGCTCCCAGAGTGTTCAGTCCACTTCTACAGTTGGTTTGTTGTCAAGTTTGCATTGACATAAACTTTGCTCACCCTGTGAAGCAGATGATTGGGAATAGATTTGGAGAATACATAATTAGAAATACTTCAACATTGAAGAAAAGATCCAACATGCTAGCTGTCACTTTTGGATACAGCCTGAATCTTTATGGAAGTAATAGTTATGCTTAATATGTTTTGTTAATGGTTATGTAGCTGTCAAATAAATTCCATTATTTCTTATTACATCATTAGAGACCATTAAAAGGATATTAGCATGCTGATGTAATTATGCAAGCAGACGTAAAATGACTATAGTTATGATTTTAAAATCTAATTATGGGTGTCCAATGCCTCTGGTGATTGATTGTTGGACTGGTATCATGGATTGAAGTCAGATGGGTGGTAGTGCTAGGAGAGTTTGTATTTATTTAAAAAATAATTTTACTACTGCAATCTGCAACATTGACCTTCTTCCTGTAATTACAGTTCTTCACACATTATAGAATAAACTTACAAACACAAGAGATTATCAACAGAAGTCCAAATATAATAAAACTACTGAAATCTGTTAGCTCAGCTGTGAAGGTAGAGGAAATCAGAATCTATAATCAAAGACACTGGGTTAGAACATACATGACTTTGGGTTCTCAGAGGAATACAAATCATTTTTATGCTCTTATGTAAAGTTTTCATACTTGGGATATTTACTGAGAACATTGCTAATGGAAGGGGTTCAGCTCAATTTAGCTGAATACCTTCACATAGAAAGCACATTGTTCTGATGTCATAGTATTTCAGACTGTATATCCTACCATTCTCAGCCTCCAGCTAAAAGTGAATTTTTCTGCTGAATATTTCATCCTTTGATGGATATTGCAGTAATACTGTTTTTTTTTTCTTCCTTATTATTTCTCCCTTTAGACTTATATGTTTTTCCCTATTGCCAGTGAAGATCTCTTACTGTCCGTGTCTCTATTTTCCAGTTTTGTTCTACTGCTTTGGCTTCCTCCACCTGTACATCTTAATGGACAGTACTCAAAGAACTGTCCTCCCAGGACAGGTGATAACTTGACAAAGAATGTGTGCCATAATTTTTCAACGGAAAACCTGTAGTAGAACACCCTGTATTCCTTCCATAAAAACATTAATGTTTATCTACTACCATTGTTTTGGAGCGTAACAGTAATTGTCTATATAAGCATATAATCTATATATGTAATTTTTGGGATGAACAGGATACTTATGCTAAATTTCAAGTGCTAACGTAAATAGATTTTGAAAGCTGATTCTAATTATCTAATATGAACTGGATTGCAAAGCCATAAAATTTAACCAATATATTCCTTATCATGTACAGTTTGCATGTGTGTCGTATATCCAAGGTGAAGTTAAGAAAACACATCACCAAGCTTTCAGTGTCTAAAGCTCAAACTCAGAATCCTTAAGTTGGTTGTTTGGCTTTCACCTGATTGTTTTCCCCATCCACACTGAGACTAGAGATGAACTCAGTGTTTTAGCTGAATAGTGTATTATATGAAAAATGAAAATTCAGGTTAACTGAAGCTACGTATGAAAAGTGTATGGAAGCTTCAGCTGGCAAACACCTTTCAAAATTTCTAGCAGCCACAGCAGTGTGGTTTGACATTTTGCAAGTAAAATGCTATAATTTTTCAATTCAAGGTAATGACTCATTTCAAAATTTAATTACGTTTGGGTTATAAGGCAAATGCAAAATAAACAAAAGCATTGATTTCGGACTGAACTCAAGTGATTGTGTTTTTGGGTTGGTTTGTTTTTCTTTTTAAATACAAGTCTTTCAATAATGACTAATTATGATATAGTCTTGAAATACTTGATTTTTTTTTTTTTTTTAGACCTCTGTCTTACTCCATATGAAGGAAATAAAATGCTCAGTTAATGAGCAGCTCTTCAATGTTCCATTTTATCCTCATTGTTCAATGTGTGGCTTCAGGCTTTATTTACTGCACATTATTCAAATCCTGCTCTGAGGTCAGAAAACCCATTTCTGCTTGTTGTTTTTTGTTCTGTTCTGTTTGTTTGTTTTGTTTGGTTTGGCTTCCTATAGTGCTTTTCACTAGGCTATCAAAACGTTTGACTAACATAAACTGATACATTTAGCTCACATGAGATATGGACCATACAGAGCTGGCATTTATGCATGAAAAGATTAATGTCATAGTATCTACTAATTCGAGGTGTCCAGTCTGATGGCTTTGAGTATAGCTTATACAGCCTCTTCTGTGAAGATCTTCACATGTTGAGACACAAGTCCTGTTGGCTTCAGTTACCATTCTAAGTGCTCAGCAGTCCCAGAAGTCAGCTGTCAATTTAGACAATGCTATCTGCTTCCATAAAAAAAAATATGCCTGAAATGACTTGGCTTCAAATGAACTGAGTCTGAATCTGAATCTGAGGCAGAACTGGATGGTACCAACAGAATTCAAGATAATGATAGACCTTTATGTCCTCATACCTGGTTTGCAAAATACTACCTGAGGTCTGCCAGCAATGACGCTGAGGCCCCTTGAAATATATATATATTTTTTTTTCTCTAGCACTTGATCACCATTCATTAGGAATATTATTGGAAAACAAAACAAAACAAAAAAAAAAACCACACCACTTTGAAGAGAAAAGCTGCATCTGTAGATACAAAATAAGTCAAGACTGATTTTTCCTTTTATACTGTGGCATGTCCTTAGCATCAGCTATGTTTTTAAGTAGTTCTATATAAACAGTAATCTAACAAAAGATTGAATTTGGGTGGTCATCATGAGAGCAGCTGTGAACACATTCTTGCTATACTTAAAATCTGTTTCCAAGTAGTGTGATTAGAGACACTTTCCACCTCCTCTTCGAAGAAAAGGTCTCACATAGCCAAACAGTACCTATCATTATCTTTGTTCATAGGAAGGGCTGGAACGGTTGGGCTGGAATAATACAATCTGAAAAGCCAGCGAACCATCCCTGTAAAAAGAACTTGGACTAAGGAAGGTGTTTGAAAATCAAACCAAGTGGTGAAAGTTTGGAAAAGCTTTAAATGTGTTCAAATCAGAAGTGTTGGGTAGGCACACTGATGAGTGGAGCTCCCAGCCTCACCTATTATGAACACATGCACGTGTCCTAATCGTGTTGTATAGGTTTTGTTCATTGTTTGTCATGTTTGTCATATTCTTCTAACACCTGAAAAACTCAATCAGCCAGTTAATCATATTCAGTCATCCAGAACCTAAACACTGGAACGGTACTTGGTATTTTCACTTCATCATGCTGATGGATTATGACATTTGGTATATGTACGCTCTAAATGTTTACATCTCATGAAATTGTTGGTAGCTTAAAAGGCAGGATAGTGTGATGGAGGCTTATTTAACCTGGTGAGCTGTAGTGGGACAGGCAGCACAGTGTCTTCTTAGGTTTCTTTCTCTTTTGGTTTCAGCCTGTAGCATGCAAACTTCACTCTGCTGTAGAAGCTTTCCGTGATTCATTTTTCCATGATTCAGTATGATTAATTTTTTCTTTATGTTGGACACCTGTGGGTGAATCTTCTTGCAAAGTTTTTTTTTTCTAGATTGGCAGATTTTGCCATCTATACCATTTAGATTTACTACAGAGAGGAATTTTCAAAATACTGTGCTTATAAAAAAAACATACAGTCCATCCTGTTCTCCTTATGGTGCTGTAGTATACAATAGCCTAGCAATAGGCTGAATTTTTATCTGCATTACATTGCATTTATTGTCCAGATATTAAGCAACATTTTTATTTCAGTTTGAACTCTACTATGCTTGGTTTCAATAAAAAAATACCTTTCAAAAAAATTGAAAAATATTTGTCATCTATTCCTTGATTTTAAATAGCAAACCAACAGACTAAGGCTATTTGGCATAATCTTGTTTAAAATGTTATAAAAGCATAACTCAGAAATAATGGTACCACTTTTATTCAAACTTGACTTCTTCTACAGATTTAATGAGTCTGGAAAACAAATTGTCTGAAAAATGTACTGCTGTAACTCATTGCATGCAGGCTTTTATAAGAAATTACATTGTGTTTTCTGGTACATATTGTCTTATTTGACAACTAATTTATAATATAAAGATGCATCAATTTTTAAAGAAATGAGGATAAGGAAACAAAAATAAGGTGGAAGTTTCAACTCTGCATTCCTTTACTTAAAAATGAGTGATTTCTCAGCCTTAGCAATATATCAGTCTTGTGGCTTTTTCCCCTGAGGTATAATATATTTTGTGTGCTTTTCTTTAATAAATGTGCATATAACCAAGATCATTTTGCCTTATCCACTGTAACTTTCCTGCTAGAAAAATATAAAAATATATTAAAATAACAAGAAGGATTTTGGCCTGCAGCATTTTATGAATTCTAGGTGACAAAATAGAAAGACCATAAAAATCTATAGAGACTCTTATAAACAAAAATATACTAAGTTTGGCTTTCCATTACAACATTTAATCTAATTAAATCAGAGGATTTGTACCTTTGTAATCAAAAGATACACAGTTATAGATACAGGTCCATGTACTCATGGGTCCCTACTCAAGAGCAGTTTTTTATGGATAAGTGAGCTTCTAAAGTTTATCAATTTTTAACCTCTTCTTTATCTGCTTTCTCTCTATATTACTTTCTGTACATCAAATCTTTTTTTTTTTTTTTAACAAAATTAAATTCCGTAATATGATATGCTAGGGCGGATGAACTGCTTTGTCTGAAGCAAGACACTGAATATGTGCCATTTCATTGAATTTATATAACATTTCACATATTAACACGTAATTATTTCCATTCTACAGATGGGTAAATTGAAACTCTAGACAGTTTTCTTGATTTTCCCCAAAATGGTACAGAACTTGGTGACAGATATGAGAATAGAAACATAGAACTGTGATTCTCACTCTTGAACTAAAACTTGCTTTACAAATAGCACAACTAATATTAGAAATGGAAAAAGATTATCATGTAGGGAAACTGGTTATATATATTTTTAAGAAAATATTCTTTGAAAGATTTGTATAAAAGAATAATCCATTAAAAGAAATATACAAAATGAAGAAGTATACAAATTATCTTTATGATTTTCTTGATCCTCTCTCCCTTGGCTTCTTGATCTCTTACCTACACACAAACACACTTTTTTCTCTCTCTGTTACCTGTATGGATGGGTAGATGGATGAAATAAATATTACAGACCTGCTGGCCATTCTGAACAGATAAATCATTCTTTTTCACATTTTCTGTTTAACACCTAGCCAGTAAATATTTCGTATCCAAACCCATGAGCTGTACCACAACTTACCTGAAAGATCTGACTTTTGTCGTGACTGAAAGATCACGATAAATTCCCCTTGAAGTGCCTCCTTTGTAAAGGAAGTAGGTTGATGCCAAATGTCTCTCTTTCACAGCTGGTGGAGGAATCCCAAGATCAAATCTTCTAAGTGGTCTTCTCAGAACTAAAGGAGAAGCCAACAGGTTCTTGAGAGGGCAAGCACTCTAGCTAAAAGTTTCAAAGCTTTTTGAATTGAGGCTGCAGCAAAGTTTGTTTTCTTTGGTCTTCAGTTGTGCTGTCTGATCCTCGTCAAAGAAATTTGTGTCCTGTCTGGCTCCTATTGAAGTTAAAAGGGTCTATTTCTTAAAAGGGTCTTATAAAAAGGATGGAGAAGGACTCTTTATGTGGGTAGATAATGACAGGACAAGGGGGAATGGTCTTAAACTAAAAGAGGATAGATTTAGATTAGACATTAGGAGGAAGTTTTTCACTGTAAGGGTAGTGAGGCACCAGCACAGGTTGCCCAGAGAAGCTGTGGATGCCCCATCCCTGGAGGTGTTCAAGGCCAGGCTGGATGGGGCCCTGGCCAACCTGATCTAGTGGGTGGCATCCTTGCCTATGGCAGGAGGGTCGGAGATAGATGACCTTTAAGGTCCCTTCTAACCCAAGCCATTTTATGATACTATGATTAAAAGTCACTTGTGCAAACTGCGGGCAGGGTGACTATCAGTACAGAAGACAGATTTTACATGTGAGTTCAACAGACACTGTTAACACAGGTGTGCTAAAGATAAGTAGGCCCAATGTCAGCAAAATACATTGAAAACCTAAGACTGCTGCATACTAGCCAGACCACCAAAAGGTATAAAGAAGAATGGAAGTATAAATAGAATACAATTATATATATATATTTTAATCACATAAATTTATTATTATTTAGCCTAATCAATGGAGGGTGAAAAAAAATCACTGTACATTCAAGCAGTATTTTGAGATCATTTTCCCACTCTCCAAGGGTCCAAACAGTCTTTTTCTTTAAAAAAAATATAGCACATGTATGTTTTGTTCCTTTAAATACTGTAATTAAGAACCTTATTTGCATTGCAGGCAAAGCTGGCAACTTTCATGTACTCAGCGTGGTGAAAGTGTCAAATTTCATGGTTTGTGACAGATTAATAGAAAAATCATTTTAAAACTCTGCAAATTATTCATAGATCTTGAGTAATCATCAGAGGTTGCATTTTGTGAAGAATAAAAATAGAAAAAACTGAGTATAGCTTCAATCTCTAAATTGAGCGTTGTCCATTTTTAAAATCATTTAAATTGTCAGCTTAGCAAAAAATCTTCACCTTAGATGAATTGAATTGTAAAATCTTTAAAATACCCCTTCATCATCTTTTGCATTGTAAATGCATCCGTATATTTAGAAAAAAAAATGTATATGCATCCGTATATTTAGAAAAAAAATGATTTGAAAAAATTGAAGTCAGGCAAAAATGTTAGGAGGTCTGCATGGAGGAGCAATGAGCTCCTAGACAAACTCAAACACAAGCAGGAAGCCTAAAGAGGGTGGAAGCAAGGAGAGTGTTGCGGTTTAACCCCGGCAGGCAGATGTGCACCACACAGCAGCTAGCTCACTCTCCCCAGGTGGGATGGGGGAGAGAATTGGAAAGGTGAAAGTGTGAGAACTCACGGGTTGAGATAAAGGCGTTTTACTAGGTAAAAGAAAAGCTGTGTGTTCAACCAAAGCAAAACAAGGAATGATCACCACTTCCCATCGGCAGGCAGGCATTCAGCCACCTCCAGGAAAGCAGGGCTCATCACACACAATGGTTTCTTGGGAAGACAAACATCATCACTCCAAATGTCCTCCCCCTTCCTCCTTTTTTCCCCCATCTTTTATTGCTGAGCATGATACCACATGGTATGGGACATCATCCCTTTGGCCAGTTTGGGTCAGCTGTCTTGGCTGTGTCCCCTCCCAATCTCTAGTGCACCTCCTTGCTGGCAGGGCAGCACGAGAAACTGATAAGTCCTTGGCTCTGTGTGAGCGCTGCTCTGCAAGAACTAAAAATATCAGTGAATTATCAGCACTGTTTTTATCAAAACTCCAAAACACAGCATGAGAACCAGTGAGATCAGTGCAGCAGAGTGACTTCATGGAGAATAATTTCAGGGGAAGAGAAGAAGAGGGCAGTACAAGGTGTCCAAATAATTACCTGATTTATGATAGCTGTATATGGAGCTTACAGAGGTAAATCTGAGCTGCAACCATCAAATCCAGCCCTAAGTTTTGTTTCCATGTAGTTACATTTGCAATATGTGATTGCTTGGAAACTGTCAATCTATCTAATCTTTCTAATCTATCTGCTGAATACACCACACCCAGCTGCATGGTGTAAACTATTCTACCGAAATGTAAATGATAATAGAAAATCATCCACTAATTGGTGAATTGGTAAGAACAGCAATTAGTATCTATCCTGTAGCAGAGATTTTGCTTTTTCTTCTACAGTACTTGGCCATTGTCAGGTGTTGGTACAACATAATCTTCTTTAACTTTCTCTCTCCATGCTAGCTGCAAGTTGAATACGAGAACATATTTCCATATTTCTGCAGACAATGTTGCAAATGCATACTTAGAATATGTAAGGGATATAAATATGAATAGTTAAGAAAATGTATTTGGGGCAGTAATGCAGCATGTTGTGGAACGCTGTGCAATTCTACACTTTAAGTTTGCATCTCCAAGAACTGGCAAGACACAAGAAGCTCAATTTGCTGTAATAGGAAAAAGATTTTTTTTAATTGTTCATTGTCTGTAATACATGTGCATAATATATACATGTAAGCAGAAATGTGAGGATAGATATGGCTGTATATTGACTTTTGATCCGTTCAGAAAGAAAATTAGGCAAATTTTTTAAAAGTAAAGGTATTAAAGATGTGTGGTTTTTTTTTTTTGTTATTGTTTTTTTAGTAATAAGTCTAGGTGATGATCAATATATGCTAGTCAACAGTTCAGGGAAGTTATTTTGTAGAATACATTCTTCACAGGTTTTAACAATACATTCTTCACAATACATTCTTCACAGGTTTCTGGAATGTTTGAGTTTTAGTCAGTACCTGCTTATATAATATAAATAGAATGTGAAGCAATGATCCACAAAATAAATGTTGGTCAAAAGTTCTGGTCAAAAATATTGGTGAGACCTGAATCAAGTGACTGATGGGTTTATAGCTACATTGAATAACATAAGAAGCCCAAAATAGCATGAGTACGCTTTTTAATCCGTCTATGTATTATATAAGGATGACCAGCTGCACTGTTCTGCCTTTGCCTTGCTCTGTAAATCATGTTATTCAAACATACTGTATTACGAAAGCGCCTCTGTTAATCATGAGCTTTTTTCTGTCAATCTGATTTGACATAAATATGTTTATAACCAATACATATAGTATGTAACCCATTTACACATGTGACCATTTTAAATTTTTCCAAAATTGAGAAGATGAAAAGGAGGTTTTAGTGCAATATAAACAATGGACATAAAACTTCAAATTCCTAAACACAGGAAGCACAGAAATGTGTACATATTGCAAGTCATTAGTTCAAGCCCACCAAACATTTCCTGAGACAATTACCTTAGCTGCTATAAAATTTACTTTGCACAATCCTCTGGAGCATTACTAATTGCTTTTCTTAACCCCCAGAGATTAAAGGATTTTGAAATGAACATATAGACAAGTGGTGACTCTAATTTCAAATCTAAGCTTTATTAAGGCAAGCTCTGTTTTACGAAATAGGGTCATTAAGAGAATGTTTAATGTTGGCAATATCCAATCCTGATCCCCTCATCTTCCTCCAATCTTGAGAAATAGCACTCTGCCTGTATTTTTTAAAAATCTGGTGCAATCTCAACTCATTTCCATCTGGCATCAGCTCTATGTCTCATCTTCAAGAATACACATAACCATGTTGGCACTTGTTTCTCAAATCCTTTTCCACTAGGGGGTATGATAGACTGTGACTGTATTTCACAGTAAACCTTCCGTATGATATTGTAGTACTAAAGTACACACACATGAGGGAGAAGAATGGGCATGCAAAGCGTGGTACATAATTTATGGAGATTCAAACCCTGTCATTCATAAATATAATTATAACCAAAGGCTTGAAAGTAATACGGACCTTGCCATATTGAACATGCTCCAGCTCTGTTTATTCAGATCATTCATTTCCTGACAGACAAAATAGAATAAGAACGTTGTTAGTCTGTAAAACAATTAAATAAAAGAAATACTTCTATTTTACACCAAGAATATTGTTTATTTCTGTACATGTTGTGCACCCTCCCACCTTCAGATGGGAAATATAAACCCAAGGGGAGGGAATATTATTAAATCAGCAATCAACCTTCAAATCATTTTGGTATAAACACTGTAATTATTTCATCTCTAGTAAACAGAATATAAGACAACAGCACATAAGGGTGACAATTTGCAATATGCTTTGAATGTCTTTGTTAAAAAAAAAAAAACTATTATGGCTGAAGGCGACATTATTGAAATTAAAAAAAAAAAAGCAGAAGTTGTGACAGCCAACAGAGGGGGTAATTAGTAAATTTCAAGTAATAAATTTAGCAGGTCATTGCAACAGACATTACGTTTTGCACAGGGAGAAGTCACCATTTATTGGCCTTGACAACAGAGTTGCTTACCTTTATTCAAAAATACATCATAAAAAGGTATTCTGAAAAAAAAATGGTAGGTGTGATTATAATAATATAGTCCAGATGCCTTCTAAACCCACAAACTTCTTTTATTTGGGTGGGTATCAGTTCATTTATGTCAGTGGAGTCAACTACACATTTACATAGGTGTAAATGTAGTAGCATATACTTTGTTGGGGAAAAAAATGTTAAACAAAAAATCTAATATAAAATATTGCCTTTCTAGATTAAAGGTGCTGCTACCTAACACTTTTAATCTCTTTTAGAGCAGAAGAAACACTACATTGCGTGTATTAGATTTAGTTTACATTTCAGGTGTGTTTTACATTTGCGGTTGCTTTCCTCAGCACGGCTGGCTGAGCACCGGCGTGATGTCGCCTGCCACCGAGCAGGGACACACCAGCCTTGATTTGTGGTCGTGGTTTGTTTGCAATTCATCTGGTCATAAACGCTAGTGTGCACTTCAGCAAGCCTCGGTATTTAGAGTGATGTAAAGACAATTGCCATTAATATTAGCTAGGCTGCGGAGGGTTTGACAGCTGCATGAGAAAGCGGTCTCGCCTAGCTAATGTAAAGTTCCTGGTTAGGAGGTACCAGGGGTGCATTTTGTACAGCTTTGAACCCTCTCTCAGGCTGGTTACCATCTTGTTAAAGAGTCTTTTTGAAAAAATATTTTTCAGTCAAATAATTACTGGTTTTGTTTAAATGTTCTCGTCCAACACATAATGAACAACGAGGAATTCCCCAGAGGGCATCTATTGTTATTGAAATGTTTATTTATTGAGTGCTTTTGCCAGAAGCCCCCCATGAGAAAAATCTCATTTTATGAGCTCCTCAAGCAGTCAGTTCCCAAAACATCTAGCAGAAATGTAATTTTGGCCAAACAATCTCAAGGTCTTTTGTTTGCTTTTAAATAATCATCAGAATACTAATATGCAAAAAGTTGTGACAGGAGGTGCTTTATTTTTTATATTTTGCAAATATTCTTAGTGAAGTTGGGCTTATGTTGTGCTCGAGTAATTCCTTATACTCAAACATTCAATGATTATAGTGGAGAAAAAACAGTATCCCTCTCAGGAATGTAAGAATAGGCATTTGGAATGATTCTGATTTCTTCTTTCCTGCAAAAAGGATGGTTATTAACTAATAACTTCCCTGTCCCATAAGGAATTTTCATCCCACCCTGTTTTTTCCTCTCTTTTCGTACGTTCTCTCATAAGCCATGAGGAGCATTGCCAGTGCCTGTGGCAGTGCTTACATGGGCACACCTCATCTGCACTGGGCCCTGGCTAACCCGGGTGGAGTTACTGGAGGATTGTAATGGTCCCTGGTGAGCTGCAGCATCAGGGCTTGCTTGTCCAAAATTACTGCTGGAGCTGGATATGTGAAAGGATCCAGTTTTAATCTGTATGATTTTAATGATCCTGCTAAGTGCATAGCTGCAGTGAGCTGCAGGGCACAGCTGAGGAATAAGTGAGGTCTGGACCAGAGACAGAAGCAAAAAACTCAGGCAATGGGAGGAGGGGAGGAAACTTTTTGGGTCTTTGCAGATAAAGCCAAAATGTAACTACATCGTGCTTGAAAGTTGGCATGAATTCCAGGCTCTTGACTATAATGGAATACATGGTGTAGATTTCACAGGTTCAGGTCTGGGGCCCTCAGCACTAGAAAGATGTGGACCTGTTTGAGTGGGTCCAGAAGAGCGCCATGAAGGTGATCAGAGGGCTGGAGCACCTCTCCTATGAAGACAGGCTGAGAGAGTTGGGGCTGTTTAGCCTGGAGAAGAGGACTCCAGGGAGACCTTATAGTGACCTTCCAGTACCTAAAGGGGGCTTATAAAAAAGATAGAGACTGTCTTTTTACATGGGCAGATAATGATAGGGCAGCGTGAATGGTTTTAAACTAAAAGAGAGGAGTTTTAGATTAGATGTTAAGGGGAAATTTTTCACTCAGAGAGTGCTGAGGCACTGGCACATGTTGCCCAGAGGAGCTGTGGCTGCCCCATCCCTGGCAGTGTTCAAGGCCAGGCTGGATGGGGCTTTGGGCAGCCTGGGCTGGTGGGACGGGTCCCTGCCCATGGCAGGGGGTCAGATTTAAGATGGTCTTTAAGGTCCCTTCCAACCCAAACCATTCTCTGATTTTGTGATTCTATGATGATTTGGAAGGAATATCTGAAGTTGTTTGTTTACACAGTCCTTGTCATGGGACAGCTGTGTACTGGGTTGTTGCCTGCTTTTATTTGAAGCAGATTGCTAATTACACTCTAAGTGTCTGAGCAGCCAGAGAGGAATCATCATTTCTCTTGGGCTGGGAATTCAGAAAGAAGGACAGTGCAAGACTGGTTATATTCAGTGCATAGTATCGTAAAACTCCCAGGTGTCTGGTGTGGTTGATTGTCTCTGTGTTAGTGATGGAATCAGGGAATGGCCTGAATTTTTGTAAAGAAGTTTATGTACCCTAAGTAAGATATACTTTGCAATTGTTGAGTATTATAGCTGAACATACTATTTAAATGATGCTGATAAATGCTTTATAATTACCTAACATTATTAAAATACATTTCTTGCACATTAATGACTTGACATCTGGAGTGTCCTTCAGCAATGGAATCTCTGCTTTATTTTTCTCCCACCCAGAAGAGTATTTAAAGAAAAGTAATTGATTAATGACAGTTCCTGTTAACTCTGGAAGGGAATGTGCACAGTACATGCTTTGCCAGTAAAAGATTCAAAGTATGTTCCTTAGTATTACTCTGAATCCCTTTGTGACCTCAAAGCAAAGTCTTACAATCAATAATAGTTTTCTTCTACCTAAAATGTAAAAAGTTTAAAGGTATTTCTGTCTAGGACATATGTGATGCAATTAAGTTCACTTCGTTAAGTGCTCTCAGTTGTATGAGTTCAAAATATGAATGCAGAATGGTAGTAAAAGAATAATTTAATACTTCATTTCAAGCCCTGCAGCAAAACTATTTTTCAACTTATTTTATGTAGCAATTTTTCAGATTTCATTCTCTCATAAGCCACAGCTATAGTAGGTCAAAGCATTTTACATGTATGGCTCCTGCCAACGTGCTTAACCACTGAAGCACATGAAGCAGGTATTATTCACAGTATAATTGTAATTCTTCACAGTATAAATGTAATAAAAACTTAGGTACTCACATGATACACAGTATGTAGTTTTCTTGTTTGTTCAGCCCTTGCACTCTGCTCCTCTGAATTTACATTATAATTTCTACTGTGGCTCATTAACTGGAAATGTTCTTTAAAATACTTTTACTATAGTTTTGTGTGTACATTTTTCTTATGATTGTCATATATATGTACTTAGCACAATATGACAACTGAAAGTTCTGTATTCTGCACATCAGATGTGCGTATAGGTTGGATATTATTGGGATGGGTGGAGAATGAATGCAACATTACATATATGGATTTATTTTTCTGCAAAAACACACAATGAACATTTTTTTTGAAACCCTGAATACCTTACTCTGACATTCTTCGTCTCGTTAATTAGTGCCGTGCTCTGTAAATGCCTCATAGGTTTTAAAGCCATAAAGGACCATCAGGCTACACCTAAAAAGTTCACCACAGGGTTCCATCACTTCTCTTTATAAGTTGTCCAAATAGATTATTATGTCTATTGTTAAAAGTTAAGTAATTTTTGCCATCTTTCAAAATCAGACATTTGGATCAGATACATCCAAAATCTTTTCCCCAAATATGTTCTTGTAGAGCATGATCATAAATATTCTGAGGCTCTTTATTGTCCCTCTGACTTAGATTCATAACAAGAGGACTAAGCTTGAGTGGATGTTAGGCAAATAAAATTTGAAGTTTTATGTAATCTTCTTGAGGTGTTGGATTCCAGTGATGTTCTATGGTGTTCTTGAGAGAATAACAATTTCTGTGCCTCCATTTTGCCATTTTCGTAATGGGAATAGTATTTACAGGAATGTTTTGAAGTTTAGTTAATGTCTCTGAAATTCTTTCAGACAGGCACAAGACAAGATACACACAAACTTCCACAAGAGGTATATAAATGTATGCAAATGTAGCTAATGAAGCAAAAGGAAGAGGGCTAAATGGTGCCTTAATAGTTTCTCCTTAAAAACCTATTTTGAAAAGGAATATTTTGCCATGTCTCTTGATTATGAGTCTTACATTTTTTAATAATCTCTTCTAGCGTGCTGGGACCAGCTGTGACCTTCAGAGTGCACTCAAACCTCCAAAACATTTCAACTGCAGATATTGCCAAAGCAGCAGGTAAGCTTATCCTCCATTCCCAAACTGGCATTCCACTCTTCAGTTTAGAGGACTGTAGACAGACAACATGGATGGAGACAGCACACTCTCCCAGGAAGATTGACGTTTAGGGAGGGAGACAGCTGAGGGGTGAGTGGCACATATGGGAAAACGAAGTGTAACGTCTCTGAGTCAATTAAAACTGCCTGAGACTTCATTGTTTGTAGAGGAAATGGATTAAATACAGACATGGAGACACAGCTTAGCATGGTGAAAAACTCTTCAGTGTTGTCATGACCTCAGAAAAACAGATTAGATATTTGCAAATGAGAATTTAATACCCTTGCTTTTCTGATACTTTGTTCCAGGAAACAAAAACGGTATTACATGTTAGCCTTAATTTCTGGATCAAAAGATGGTATAAACATACCTTTGTTGGTGTGCGGTTTAGGCAATTTCCATGACCCGTTAATCTTGAGAGTAAACATTGTATAGCTGGAGCTAAACTGCTTCTGAATAAATACCACTGTTCTATGTACTGCTCTTGGCTTCTTATCAACTTGGCTACTAACAGTATTATGGAGGAGCTGTTGACTGAAAGAAATCATTTCTGCAAAGTAACTGAATTGATAAATGATTTGCTTCCAAATTACCCAATTGATAGGTTTTAAAAATTATGAATAAACAAGTTGCAATGTTGCTTGCAAATAGGAATAAAAGAAGTTCATTTAAATAAACATTGGGAGCCCCTAACTGTCCATTAACAACTCCTTCTTCCTTACGGATGAATTCAGCTGTAGAAGGAACTGGGGCAGTTCCAATGCCAGAACCATTCTTTGTGGGGGAAAAAAAAAAAAAAAAAAGCGTACTATCAAAATTAGGAAATTACAATAAATTGTTGAATTATGGGACACCCAAATGTGTATGATTTATCTGGTAAAAATTAATATAGCAGTGTCCTACATTGTAAACCTGTTGAATCTCTCTGAAGAGATCAACAAACACGATGCAGCTGGTACAACCTGCCTGGGTTTCCAAAGACTTTTGACAAGGTCTTTCACTAAAAGTTTCTAAGGAAACTAATTAGAATACGGAAAAAGAAATACACGGATCAGTAACTGGTTAAGAGGGGAAAAAAAAATACAACAGAGAGTAAGAATAAATTATTAGTTTTCTCAAAAAAAAAAATAGATCTCTGCTGGGACTGTGTCATCCAACATACAAATGAGCTGAAAAAGAATGGTGAGCAGTGTGATGAGAAAGCCTGCTAAGAGTACTAAATTATTTACAGTATTAAAGGTGAAACTTGATCTTAGAAATGTATAAAAAAATACTAGACTGAGTGACTGGACTCAAAATGGCAGATGAGTTTCATTACAGATTAATGTAAAAAATTCATATGGAGAAAAAAATAAGCTTTAAATATGAAGTTGTGGGTCTGAATAGACCATTACTGCTCTGAAATAAGATCTTGGTGTAGTAATAGACTAATGAAAACAACAATTCAGTCATCATTATCAAACAAGGAGAGTGGTTGTTTGTTGTTTCTTCTTCTTTTTTTTTTTTTAAATTAGCCTTTTATCTAAATGAATAAATAAATAAATAAAATTAGATATACGCCCAGGAGTCAAACATTCTAAATTTAAAAAGTATCAATTTTCTCTTTTCAAACCAGTTAATAAAGTTGCAGTAGCCTGTCAATGTACTTGCTAATCAGTTCGTTTATTTTTAGCAAACATTTTCTTAACTTGCAGATATCTAAAGCCAAAAATAAAAATAGTAAAATGAGCAACAACAGTGCATACTTACATAAGATTTTTTTTTCAGGCTTTAGTTGCAATTATAAATGTTAAAAGTCAACAATGTCTTAAAGAAAATCATTCCAAAAACGTAATTTACCAAAGGAAACTGAAGCAGAATAAATTGGTGCATACTTCCAGGCATGGGTAAATGTATTACTCCATGGTGTCCTGCTATTAGGTAACAACATTCATCCAGGAAATCTGAAAGCAGATCTTGTTTATAGAAAATGAATAGACCTAACTGAGAGAAGAATTTCATCATTCAACACATCCTTAGAAACTCAAAGAACTTAGAAATTGAGCTAATCAGATGCCACAGTAATTATGAGAATGTGAATTATCCAGATTTCCAAATGAATCTATTTCTGCCTCTGTAATGTATGTCCATGTCTCATTATTATCTGTGGCAACAGGTTCTTTGCAGGAACTTGCTCTCATTATTTTTGTAGTATATATAGTTTTGTAACCAAAATGGATAATTTGCTCCTTTCTTTACATTATTTAAGTTTCCATGTAGGGAACTATATTTAAAGTTTTCCATCCTCCCCTGTGGAGTCTGACAAATGTGCAGAGTAGAGAAGGCATGGGACTCTGCAGCAGCTTTGCAAATAGATGTATGACTTAGAATATCTACTGAAAAAATAGATAGGGAAGTATAATAATAAAAATAGTTTACTGTATTGTCCTAGCGTTTGAGATCCATTCTTCTTGGTGTACACAACACCCACACTGAGGAGAGAAAAAGCTCTCTAAAATCCTTCAGCCATGTTCTTGCTGGTAAAACATTTTTTTCTAGTAATCCATAGTTCCTATTCTATGTAAATGTTTTGATTAATTTTCTTTTTGCATTTTCTGGGGCTACACAATTCTACAGGGAAACCTGACAACAGTATAATTTAAATTTTTGTACAGCCTGAGAAAGCAGGCTATACAAAATACCATTAACAATACCTTTATTTGCTCTTTCACTGCAGAGCAGAAATACTGCCAACGTTTTGCCTGCATTGCACACTTTGATGTTCATAATATAGAACATATCTTGCATGGTATAGCTGTCCTCTGGCCTATTTCTGTTTAATAAGTCAGGCTCAATGGTGCATCTCAACATTTTGATGAAATAAACCTTCTCTAGACATAGATGACCTGCTCTAGAAGTAATTACACTTGGCACATGACATCATTTAGACAAATGAGTATGGATTTAATTTCTCTTCAGTTTAAAGGTTAGGAGAAATCTAGCAGGGAACAACTATCAGTAAGATAACTCTATTTATCTAAAATTGCAATATAGTCACTACAGTAATAAGCAATGAATTTGAATTTGTACAACTTAATAGGTACTCCAGAATTACACAATTTATTCAAACACATGTAAAGTAACAATGGTAATTAGAAAATAAGAATCTTCTGAAGTTTCCAAATACAGAATTTTTGGCTAGGATGGCTACAACATATATACTGCTCACATGAAGAGGAGATGCAGGAGAGAAAATGAAATAAAAGCAATTGCTTATGTGTAGTTGCAGCCTTTAAAAAATAAGAATTGTGCTTGTATTTTATTTACTAATATATAAAAATGCAACAGTTTAGGTGTATTAAAAAAAAAGAGGACTGAAGAGCGAAACAATGTATTCATAACATAGGCATATTAGTAAGGGGGGACTAGTAACACAGTGGAAGGCAGTGCAAAACTAGATATTAGTGAATTAGCAGATCTTGTGTGCAGCTTCTTGTTTCTAAAAATGTGATATATATCATTATAGCAGTTCAAAAATCTTGATTTCATTGTTGTAAATAGGGGGTTTTGAACATATATTAGAATATCAAGATTTTTATTTTATTTATTATTTTTTTAAATTCCTTTAACTTTTAACTAGGCTATTGATTTATGTTTCTTTAATTTGCTCTTGTCTTGCTGGTGAAACACAGTTTTTCAAAAAGTGCATGGATTGATGGGACCATTAATCTTAAGGAGTGGGTTGCTGAATCATATAAACTTCTTGTCTAAAAATTTTTTATCTCCCAGCTTTCTAACTCTGCAAAAAAAATGCACTGGAGAATTAATTCCCCTTAGGGTGGGGGGAAGCAAAAATCATTATCATTAAAATTAAATTGTATAACAAGTTAATTTGAATAAAGATACTGAGATGCTGCCTGATAAGTATTAGAATGGATAATAACATGCATATAGAATTCCTTAGGAATTTTAAACAACTGCAGATGTTAAAAAAAAATAATTCAAATTCTGAAATATATGAATATGAAAATATTGATGAGGAACCTGCCTCATCAATATGATGAGCACACAACCACTGAAGAAACTCCAGTTTATTACTCCCATTTGTAAAGCACATTCAGCAGAATCACAGTTTTGTCACATCCAATATGAGCCCTGCTAAAAAGGGCTGAGACTCTGACATGAATGTATTTTCATTTCCTTATAAATTCGCTGGTACAAACATCCATTACAAATGTATTTAAAAGAATTAATTATAAAAGTACAAATGATTGGTTTAGATCAATGACGTATTTTAGCTGTTTGCAGCAATTGCAGCATAACCAAAAGATACATTTCAACTTTAGCAAATGTAAGTCTAAGATATTACAGATTATTTTATATGAATATTCTCTTGTATTCATTCTAGTCATGAAATGTAGTCCTCTTTGTATTGGTGGTGGTGGGGATTATCTTTTCAGTTTACTACATAATGTGAATAAACATAATGAACTTCATGGTCTTAAATTTAGCAAAATAAAGAACAGAGAGAAGAGAATTTACCCTACATCAGCGAATCAATTGACGAGGATCTGGTATACAGCTTAAATTGTTTAACTTTCATGTCTAGAAACACTCCAGAGGCTCACTCTGCTCTCTAGCCAATAAGCACTGACCATACCACTGTGGACAGAAAAATTATATATACCTTTATTTTATTATTCATTATTAACAACAACAACAACAAATTCTAGTAAGCTTTCAGGAAGGAAAAAGAGAGAGAACTCTCTTTAGATGTATTTTCAAATAATATAACATTGTATCTTCATATAATAACTCTACATACAATAAGTACGTGTAAAGAGTGCAGAAATGTAGAGGGAGAAATAGCGACAGCAGGTCAGTGAGGAATAAACCATCAACAAGAATAAGATTATGCAAAGTTTGTTGTAGGTATACATGTATTTAGTTAAAAGCATGTTTAGAATAATTGATATTACTAATTTATTTCTTCTAGTCATCAAATTCCAATGTCAAGGAATTTGAGCAAAACCTGGGGAATGTCAGTTAATACAAAGAGTTCATAATATTGTGACTTTCTCTCATTATTTTTGCTTGTGATTAAACACTGTTTGGCCTTTGTCTCTTATTAAACCATTTTTGGTTTAAAATGGTTAAACCATTTTTGGTTAATTGTTAGATGTTCTTTGCATAACATATTGCAATGGCAATATTTTTTCACCTTTTTTCATGGTGACCATCAATACAAGACATATGAATTTTTTATTGTCAGAAGCAGGAAACACATTTCTGTGCTAAAAGTCTTCCTCTTCTTGAAGAGGTCCTTCCTGAATTATTTTCTGGATTAAGACAATCCAGAAAATGTTGATTTTTAGCACAAGCTTTGCATATCTCATGAAAAATCTCAGAAAGATGAACTCTGTGGCTTTTGTCACAAAAATGTACATGCTAGCACACCGTCTTGGTTTCCTTTTTCTACCCTACAACAGTGAGCGTGATTATTTTGGAAATATTCATTGGCAAGTCGTTGTCAGACTCATAATTCAGCTGTGATGAAGTGAATGGAGCAAGATGAAAGTCTGCGGTTGAATCCCTTCCCTCTATCTAGATTTTTGTAGATCGTGCAATTAGATATCTTTTTCTCCGAGTTGGTAAGAAGTTGTTTGTCTATGAATAATTTGAAGTTGAAGTGAACTGACAGCTTCTGTGTCAGAAACTTTGAACACTGTAGCCAGAAGGCTGTGAGGTCCATCTGATTTCATTTGCTGTTGCCCTGGTTTAAGGAGGATAACGATCCTTTGGTCTTTAATGTGAAACGTAGAATTTTGACAGCTCTTTTTCTGTTTCTAGGTCTCTTAAGTCTTTTGGTGCAAGTCCTGATTTCTTCTACTCAAGCCTCCTTAGTTCAACTTGTCCTTTTTCACCTCTTGTCCCCTCTGTAGTGGATCAATTGCCTTTCACCTACTGTATTGTTAAATCTATCTGAAGTATTTTCCTCAAATCCTTCCAGTGCTGAACATAGGATGTCATTATATATTTGAAGTATTATTCAGAATCTGAACTGTCTCCTGCACTATCAAATATCTGATACAATTAACAATTTTTTAGGCGGCATTTCCTTCCCACCTTGTTCTTCTACTGAAAAACATTACAACTATGCCAGCCAATATCCTCTTTATCCTGGAATAACTTTTAGCAGTTGTGATGGGTGCTACCATTTGGTAAATGTGCCTCAGACCTTAACAGAGGAAATGTCTCTAGTTATGACTCTTCCCCAGTGACTTCCTTCTGACTGTGATATAGGCAGGCCTATAAAGACAGGTAAAAGTTGTGTCTTTGTTAAAGTAATTTATATCAGTTTAAAGGTTAATCATGATTACAAGGATGACTTTTTTTAAGAGCCCTCTGGTAATATAACTTAATGCATTGTACCGTAGAATTCATCTAACTCAGTTGCAGCTGCCTGAAAGTTAGACATTTATTCTAAACTAGTTGTGTGGATTGCTCTACATTCAAGGAAAAAAGATGTATTGTTTGGTGCATAGATGTTGATGATAGGACTGCCATATGTAAATACTGCAGATAAATCCAGGGTAATTGGTCGAAGTCCGGATTGTAGAATTTTTCAGGGTCTTTCTGTAGTCCCTGTATGGTAACATATTCAAAAATATTTTTTTTCTGTTTCTAGATCTCTTAAGTCTTCTAAAGCAAACCTTTTATTCTTCTGCTTAAGTCTCCTTCATTAACAATACCCTTGGGTAACATATTGAAAGCTCTTTAAGGAATCCAAATTAATTTAAGATTGGGAAAATTTACAAAGATTTTGATTTTGAGAAATATTGCCATCTATAATATTGTTAAACAAACGAATTCCTGCAGTCAGCTTGTTCACACCTACAGCTTGTAACATGAGATGAAACTGTCATGTTTAAGTGCAAAGTGGTTCTCTTTCAAGTTTGAGAAATCTCACAGTACATTTTTTACTATGGGAATGAAAAGTCTTCTTCCATATTAAACTTGCTACGTATTTCCTTTCACAGATATTTCAAACTGACCTGTAAATTTTAAAAGCACTGTTTTCAGCTGATATGAATCAACAAATAGATGCCCTGGAGCTCTTAGCACTGAGAATTGGTGATTGAAACATTTTTATTTTTTTTTGGTGTAGCAGCAGTAATTTGTGGTCCAACTGGGAAGACAGTATCAAAAAGTCCCTATACTAAAATATTTGAGAACTAAATTATAATTTACAGCAACGCAAGCAGAAATCCCCAAGTCCAAAACAACCTGCTTAATATCATATTTCGTCATATTATTTGGCAAAATTGCTGCTATTTTGTTTAACTTTTTTAGGATGAGCTACCATTTTTCCAGGAAAATAGAAATATATATACAATACGTCATAAACAAAACTAACACTTACAATTCCAGACATCTTTAAACATTATATTCCTTCAATAAAATGTTACGTATTTGCGTACACTTAAGAGACTATCTCTGTTCACAGCAGATCCCAAGCATATTTAAATAAATTATTTAGGAGTGATACAAGAAGAAGGAATCTGGTAAGGAAAAGACCTTTATCATTCTAGCTTTTCTGTAAAGAATAGGTAGGCTGATCTAGTATTTTTTTGCTAAATATGTACCTTGTTAAGTAAGGATAAACAAGGGAATTGAAGAAACTCTAAATCAGGTCAGATAGTATTGTAGCCTAGCCTTTATCTGGAAAAGAACGATCAGTAGATTTTCAACCACTAGTTAGGTTGGTTATAATTTTTCAAAACGTGGAAAAAAAGGTAAACCTAGTCATTTTAAACTATGCATGCAAATTAACAGTGGGCACTATGTGGAACAGAGGACAAAGTCATGGCAGCTACTTTAGTTGGTGCAAATAAGAAAATGTTCCTTATCTGATATAAATAAATATCCTACTTTTAATATATACAATTGGATGATTAGCAATCTTGTGATTGTAAGTGCTGGCTTTCCTATCAACAAAATAAAGACAAAATGGTTAGGCAGAGCAGTGCTACTTCAGGGATCTATGAAAAATAACTGTTATTTACAGCACAAGAAAAACAAACAAAAAAAAAAACCACCAAATCAGTTACACACAGAATAGAATCTTGCTTAGAATCAGACTGTCATCTGTTTTTGTTGGAAAAAAAGTAACAACATTGAAAAGCACTCCCCCAGAAGCACGGTGTTTTGGTAGCAGTGTGCAGGGGTGTCCGACCTGTATCTGTTTTCTTGGTAGAGCATGATTTATTTTTGGATGACATCTTGGGGAGGAGGCACAAATATGACCTGGGATGAAAGGGCAGGTGCAGGATTTTTGCCTGACAAATGCTTAGTTAGGAGGTCCAGAAGATTCATGTGTCATCTGTCTTGAAAGTAACCACTTGCATGACCTACTGCTGATAGCTCATGGGGGAATGTATCTGAGAGGGGAAATAATGAGCTCTTGACAGTGGGACAAGGAATTATTTGAGAGCTTTTGGAGAGTTTGCGAAGAGAAGTTTGTTGGGTGCACTCACAAGGGCACACCGGTCAGCAGAATGCAGTCCTTCATTTTAATACTGCCTTCATTTGGAGCAGTCTTTCTCCTGTGGATTGAAGGCAGCTCCAGCAGCTGCTGCTGCTGCCACCTAAGAGCCTGCAAAATTGTTAGATAGTGTCGTGACTACAAGGCAAGTGATCTGATGTTCATTAGATGTTTGTTTTCTGGACTTTCTGTAGTCAAATAAAGTTAGTTTCTTTGTTTTTTTCCTAAGATTTCTGAACCTCAGGTATCCATTCTGACATGTAAGATATGATAGAATCAGATTTATAGACTTTTGATCTTGATTTTATTTGGAGATGATGTTTCCTATTGTCTGACAAAAATTGTATGCAGGATTTAGAGATTATGTAATAATCTGCAAATACTTAATCTTTCTAGTATTATCTAGCCTTTAGGAAAACATGCTAAATCCCTTTGTTCTCTTTGGAAAATGTTTTCTATAAATTTGAATGTTCTAGATTAAGAGATTGTATAGCTTTATGTTGGCTAAAGTCAGAAGACATGCTAGATTTAATCTAGCAACAGATTTTCAAGAAGTATGTTTAAATTCTTTATGCCTCTATTTTCTTAATTCTAATTCTGAAACGTGTATAGGAAAAAGGCTTTTTTTATGAACAAAAAGACTATAACAATGATTTTTTAAAAGATAATTCAGAGAATTGTCAATATGTTCTTGTGTTGCATAATTATTGTCATTTGTTCCTGTGCTGGCTCTGCTGCTTTTCTGTATTTTTTCTCTGGTTGCATCAGTGTAACAAAATCAGGATGACAGCAATCATAAAATCATTTTGGTTGAAAGATCCATCTACTAGGTTATTTAGCCTATCCTTCAGAATTGCGATGGGATTGGCTGGCAGGAGATCATATAGCTAATATTTGATAGTCTATTAAATAAAATAAAAAAAAAAAAAAGAAAAGACAGATGAGAAAAAAAATGTGTGTGCCAAAATCCAGAGGGTGCCTCTTGGCAAAGTTTTATAGACATTTTAGATCAGTAACAAGAAAAGGTAGGTAGCTACACCCCATTACTCCTTCCTAAACAGCCAGGTAATTACTTTTGGCATTTTGACAAGTGTTTGCTGGAGTGAAGGTCAAAGCTGTCAGTGGAGAAGATCTATGCTAATCTGCTCAGCTGGAGAAGACTCAGGTAGCTAATGTTTTGTAATTAGAAGTTGTGGAAACCAGTTTTCACTGTAGTTAGGTACTGAGTAGAAGTGAACTAATAACACAGAGTAATTTCATTTATCATAGTTTAAAAAATTAGCTAAATTGGATGTCTAGGAGTAGGCAAACCACGTGAAATTGGAGAAATATGGGAAAATTGATATTGTGGTACAGATGAAATATATACTTATATGCATATTTATGTATGTATGGTGCTATATAGATGCGTATATATTTATATAGTATATATATACACATGTATGTGTATATTATATGTGTGTGTGTAGCTGGATATACATATAAACAGAGATGCGTAATGCTAACACTTTTGATTTAAATTGAAAAAAAAATGTTGGTCATAAAAGAAAGTCAAAGAAAACAAAAAGAAAAAATGTATTTGTAGAATTTGACTAGGCTGCAGAGTTTTGCTGAAAATTTCATATGCAAAAATTCAGTGCATGTGAAAAACTATTTTTCTTATGAGACATACCAATATCACTTAATGCAGCAATATACATGAACTCCTATAATGGATTTTAAACTGATAAAGTACGTTGGGGAAATATAAGAAAATAAGCACCTCCTCAAAACAAACAAACAAACAAAACAAAACAACAAAAATAAAGCAAACAAAAACAAATACATTAAAATAATTATTAAAATGATGATTTTTATAAAAAGTATAATTTTGTTAGAGTGTTGACTACCTCTTCAAGGCATTGTATTCCGGTTCTAATTGGGATTAAGTAAAAAAATAACTTTTTACCCCTTACTGTACTATTCTTTGTGCAACAATAAGTGTGCGTGTATGTGTGTGTGGGTATGACAGAAAGAGATAAATAGGGAGTTTTTCATAGGAGCTCAAGGTGTTCAGCTATGCTTCCAAAGCCCAGGTATGACCTCAAGCCTGCAGTGATTTCACACATACTTCATCCCCTCTAATTTTGCTTCTTTAAGTGAAATAGCTAATATGGTGACCTTGAAATTCTTAGCATGCATGGAGAAAAAATGCAAATCTTTAAAAAGTAATGTCTTTGGACAGACAGACGTACTGTTGGAATGCAGGTCATGATTGGATAACTTAATCATTGATCTAAACCTAGGAAGATAAAGGTGTAGTATGTTAGAGGCTGCAGTTGGACCTGGACAAGAACCTTGTAACAGATAAAAAGGACCATTTTTTTGCCAAGTTGTTTTTAACCTTGATCAGCTCTGCCAGACAAACTGTTGAACTGTCACCAACAAAGCCAAGTAACAGGGATGCAACACTCATGAAAATATTCCTGTACTACTTTTTGACTTTACATGTGATTCAAAGCATGTAGATAAAGAATAAAAATAAGAGCTAAAGCTTTACATATATGTCTGAAGAGCAGTAGATCCGTCTAAAACATAGACTTTAATTGAGAAAAAAAGATGCTTATTTCTTCTGGATTTCATGATAGGGCTTTTATAGGAGTCAGTTAAGTCTTTTTCAATTGTAAAATCATTGCAGGAAATCCAGAACATGACTGATTTTGGAAGGAGATCAGAGAATGCTTTTGCTTTTTTTTTTTCTTTTTTTTTTTCCTCTTGTCCTTCCTTCTCTGAATGGATTTGTGTATTATGTTACTCTTTGTGACATTTCTTTCCTTGGCATTTTTCCTCTTCAGAGGAATCACCACATATTCATTCTCTTCTTTCATTGCCATTTAACAACTTCAGGGTATATTCTCTGCCCATTGCAGCGATATAGCTGTGAAACTCACGTTAACATTAATGGGAAATGTGCAGCTCAAATCAACCACACTCAGTGTAGTTACTACCCTTGGCTGTAAAACGGATCGGCATGTTCAAACAAGAATTATTTCCACTTAAGAACTGAGAATTCGACTGGGTTATTGTATTATTTTATGTTAAATTAAAAGTATTTTAACATTTAATGCATTTCAAATTGGGAACTCTACCTGCTGTGAAACCTGTTATTTTATATTACAACATAATGTTTTCAAAGGTAGGTGACATTTTAGGCATTTCATTAACATGGCAGCTCCCAATACTCTGCCTTCTGTAAGCCTTAGGAAAATACATTAATGATTCCTATATGACAGCAAATTCATATTTTGTTATGTTACCTGGTAAAGAACATGTACGAATTCTAATGATTGTAATGGTTTTCTCAGTGTTCCTGTGATTCTGCTTTTCTTTTCTGGTCCCTTTTCCTCTCATATTCTATCCATTGCTCTTTTAGTGGTTTCTTGGTGTGTTGCTTGTAGGTAAAGACTAACAGAATTTAGGAACTCTCATTTGGTCCTTTAGATCTGTAATACTACAAGCAATCATAAGCATTAGAATTGACATATATTTATGTGTAAAAGCTTATGTATAAAAATGAATTATAACTTGTCCCGAAGAGTTTTAAACAAACTGAGTGGAGTATTGCCATACTGTTAAACAAACCTTTGCTTTAGAAAGAAGGCAATAGGTATGTAAGACTCCTCATTCCAAAAGATGTTTAGATCTCAGATTTCTCCATAAAGAAAATGAAAAAAATATTAGTGGAAAATATTAAGACAGAATGGTTGGTGACACAGACAGTCCAGGGCTTGCTTTCGCTAGTACACGTATACATTCAAGTCCAAATGCTGGTGCCCCTAGGTATGGCTTCTGTTTGGCCGTTAATATATATCTGGTAATGGGTATCAGCTTTTCACAGAATGTACTGCTACTGTTGCTGAGTATCCTCCCTACTTCCTCTTCTGTATAAACATATGCATTTTACATATGTACATTAAACTACTGTTAGTGGCTGTTATCACAAGAGGCAAATTTGAGTTTGTGTTAGAGATGTGCAAACTTCTGTTGTTGGTCAAACCCTAACCACACCCAGACAATTAAGTGGGAGAAGTTGTCTATGTTGATACTCAGACTTAGGTAGCACAGTTATACCTTTTATATTTATATATACTCTACACTCCTTGACACCTTATTTCATTAAAGAGATAATATGTGGAAAGTAACTTACATATACAGAACAAAAAAAAAAAAAAAGTGAAACCAGTTAGATCTGAATTTGCCTGGTATTTTTCTTTTGAACACTGTTGGAGATAAAACAGGCTAAAGGAACTAGATATGGCCATTCATACAGAAAACAACTCTAGCAACTCAATCAGTTTGCATTTTTAAGCGTAATATATCCTTCTCTGTATAATTCTCAACTTTTTTTTTTTTTTTTTCATGCCTGAACTTCATACAGCAAACAATACAAGGAATTCCATTAGATTGCCATTCTCCACTACTATTTTTAAAGAAACAGCTATTATATCTGGTAGAAATTCAAAAACGTTCATTGAAATTGAATGATCTTGAATTTGGTTACATATGTAACATTGAAAATACTTGGCCTTTTGTGCATTTTGTACTTTTAATGTTTCTTCTATTTATGGATCTAAAAGAGTTCTTGAATGTATTACAAAATACAAGGATAGGTTCTGCCCTTGCACTAAGAGTGATGGAAATCACAGGTCTCCTCTAGCATTACATTGAGCCTATGCTCTTGTATAGACTCAGTGTAAATTCAGCACAGTGTATATTGTGATGCTCTCTCAGGATCACTTCTCAGAGGATGGTATTTATTATGGTAAATCAAAATCTCTATGCTTTTTCTGAAATAGTTATTTTTAATTCTGAAAGATGTCCACATTGCTTAAACTATTGGAGTACAGAGTTTCTAACTTTAAATGTGGTAGCACACAGAGGTAGAACATGCCTGCTTAAAAAAATCTTACTTTTTATTTCCATGAAGGCTTAAACCAATAAAATTCCATATATCTCTAAAGCTGACAGTTATCTTTTATTTAGGATGATATCTGGGAAGATTAGATGGAGAAAAATTCACTTCAGTATTCTAGATTCCTGGTAAATCCTGAGTGAGAATTGCCAGATTTAGATATGACATTTATTGTGATTGTTAACTAAATTCTTATGACAGGATTTTGGTGTATAGAAATGAAAGAGTTTCTCTGCACTTGACATGTCATAAACCAATCAAACTTTGAGAAATATGCTTGGCTAGTTCATCTTTTATCCTAATCCTGGAATATTTCTTTTGAAAGCATCACAAGTAAAAACATGACATTCTAATTTCCCTTTTTATTAATGTTATTATTTTAGTTTATGAACATTCTTTGCTGCTTTCCAAGATCTGCTCCATTTTTAATTTTTTAGGGCATAATTTCCCACATTTTTAATAGAAGACATTTCTTTTTATCTGTAATTAAATCCGTAACTTGTTATTCTCAGAAGGTTATTATGGATTGTGACTTGACTGTTACAAAAAATTAATGACTTAAAGAGGCTCCTAATATCAATTTAGTGTAAGGATTTAATTTATTATTCATTAATTTTGTATTCATTGTAATAGCAGTAATCATTATGAACTCATTGGGTAGGTATGAGAATGTCATGCACGCTATATTTCCATAGGAATTCAGTTCGTTAGTCATCTCTAGCAAAACATAAAATGCCATTCATGCATTAATGCTGTCACTTGTTTCTCTTTATAATTCTGTGCCTGTATTTTACATAAAGATTTTAATATGTATAAGCTGTACTGGCGTTTAAAAGTTTCAATACATATATAAACTCTCTTGTCTCTCCTTATGGTAACAAAAATTTTACTGTTTAAAAACAGATATCTTTGCACAGCTTACAACAGCATGGAATCTAATTTCACATTTTATTTTAAAGAAAAAATTTCAAATATTATGGGTTTACAATGACAAAATGTGTCAATTTTTGAATTCATACAGTCCTGCTTTTCAAAAAACAAGTGTTCAGTTTGGCAATTACAAATTCTACTTTTTATTTCCAAACTAATTCATGTGTTCATCAGAAGATACGTAATTTCCCGTTTCAAATGCTTTTAATGAAATAGTACTTTGCTTGTATTTAATGATGTTTATATTTTATATTAAAAAGTGTCCAGAATGGAACTGCAATGTATTTTTCACATAAAACTCTCAGTTGCATCATCCTCAACTGTCCTATATTTCTGAGACTAGCATCACTTGACTGGTAAACAATTCTGCTTGTGTTAAAAATGAGTTGAGTGTATGCCTTAGGAAAAAAAAAAAAAAAAAGTTGTGTTTAACATCGTGTCAACTAATTACAGTGGCTGCCTTGCAGCTCTGCATTGAATTGGAGTTGTCCTTCTGTGCACGGACCCAATCAGTCATGGTCAGCATTGTGTCAGCTAACTCAATTCTTTGTAATCAAATTTAAACGTAAGAGTGGATTTCATCTTCTCTAACTCAGGTGTCTGTCTTTTAGGTACTTTAAGTGTAAGCTAGTCAACCTCAGCTCCCTTCACAATCAGTTGAATGTAATAAGTGCTTCCAGAGGGTAATTCATTTCATCCCATGAGAGGTGTCTGTTTCATCTGTATCTCCTATATCTCATCTATCTCATACATGTCTATTGCGCTTATGATTGGTGTCTAAGATAGGTCGAGTATATCATTCCCTTGAGGATCCTGTTATTCTCCATTAACTACAACGGGAGGCTTGCTTAAATTTAAGGCCAACCAAGATCTCCTAATGAAAGCAAATCCCTTAGATCTGTCTCAAGCACCTTTAGAGCACATTTCAGAATTAATATAGACAAAAATCTGTTGCTAAGGGATAGGCACCATTTTTATGGAGCAAGATATTTCTGCCTTCCTATGTGAAAAGAAGATGGGATGCAGTTTACAAAATAGTGCAGTCTGGAAGCAGTTTGGGCTCTGAGCAATATCCTGTGTGGCTGTCAAATGCTGCTTCTGAAAAGTGCTGGTTTCTCATGGCTTTGTGTTATCTCTGCCAGTCCCATGCCGATACCTGAGATGCTTGGGCCGTCTCAAAGGTCATGTGCCCTGTGTTTAGTCAACAGAATAGAAAAATGGGTGAAAAGGGTGTCATTTTGTTGATCATGGCATCTGCTTCACTTGTGCTTCTGTCTGTGCACATGAAGTAAGGTTTAGGATGAGTGTGAGGCAGTGAAAATGTTCTTCAATGTCTGTGTCGCCCTATTCATGATGACAAATTCTTTAGCATCTGAAAAGGTTTGTTCTAAGCCTGCTTGAGTCTTAGGAGATTTCCAGCCCTACATAGTTGAGCTATGGCTCTTTCAGTTAGAATGTTACTGAATTAGTATTGAAGTTTGTAATTGCAAATTCTCTGGAAGACCTTGACCTTTAAAGCCACCACCACTGGGACATATGTTTTGAATTTTAAACTTATCTTATTTATTTATGGAAGCCCATACTCTTAAATAAGGAGATGTGAGATACTTTCAATCCTCTTCAAATTAAAGAAAACAGTCTGAGGATAGAAATAACTAACATAAGTATGTAAGTGAAGATAAATGTTAGTGGCAAGGTAGGTCATAGTGTTCACCTGCATATATCTGCTTTTATGTTAGATCAGTACAGAATTATTTATTTTGGTTGGCTTTTTAATTCTGAGTATCCTGGGTGTTCAAAAGGAGTAGCAAGTCATTTTGTAATGGTTTCTTCTACTTCAGTGCACATCTGGCTTCTGCTGAGAACAAATTCCATCCACTTAAAAATAGTTAAGTAGTACACATTATTCCTTTCAAATTCTATGAAAAGCACAAACAAAACCTAAAATGTCCTTACAGAACTGCCTGTTGCAATTCTAGTGCTTCTATAGCAGTCATTGGCTCTACATTGACTCTACTCCAACAGAGCTGCCATTTTTTGGCTAGAGTTGGCAATATGTGATAAAAGTAAAGTCACCGGTTTGCACATCAATGAATGAGAACAGCAGGCATTTTTGAAAGATGTTTTCTGGTAGGTTGCAATTGATATTGAAATAGATTTCTTTTAAAGGCTAACTTGGTTCTAATATAAACTGATAAACTGTTACTTTTTTTTTTTCACTTTTTTTTTTCCCCTCTGTCTTCAAATCTGGAGCAACTCTTTGCATTGCTGTGGCCTGGATCATCTACAAGTGTTCTTTCAAATTCCATGGGTTTTATAAAATCTTCTAATATAAACAAGTAATGCAGTTTCCTACACCTAATGCACATATATAACTAAATCTCTGTCTCGTTTGTTGACAAGAGCAGCAGAACATCATTATTCCATTGAAATTCATTCATTCATTTCTTCCTTGGGAAGGGTGTATCCCTGTTCTGGTCATTTCTGCTAGACCAGCAAGTTTTAGCCTTGCCTTGTCTTTTGCTGAAACCATTACCTCACTGAAGTTTGGATTTGATAACAGAAGAAAAAAAGAAAAAAAAAAAGAAAGAAAAAAAAAAGAAAAAAATAGCATGATATTTGGGGGTTCTGCTTGGAAGAGGATGTTTCAGCATACATAATTCTATCAGCCATTAAATTCATGTTATTATCCTGCTTGAGCATGCAATGTTTTCTTCCTCTTATTTGTGCCACTTTCTACTCAAATAAGCTACTATGTTATTAAACAATCTTTTTATTATTCTGAGAGTAATTCAAATTTTACTTGAGTTATGAATAAAACCTTCATGAATTTCCATTTTGGTCATATTATCTTATTTAGCAGCTTAAAATGTCATTGCTCTTAAAAATAAGAAAAAAAACATATGCTCCTACATGACAGATGTCATTTTTATCACTTTCACTCACTGTGATTTTTGATTTTTCAGTATTTTCTTGTGATTTCTCTTAGCTTTAATAGGAATAATATTATGTGCATTGTTGGTTGAATTGTGATTTAATCATTTCCCTGTTGTAGACAAATATAATCTGAAAGTGACCATCTGCAAAATTTATACATTCTCTGAAAACTACAAGGTACAAATTTCATAGTACTGATTGTTAAGAGAAACAAATTACAGAGTTATTAACATTAAAAGATGTATTTCTCTAATGAAGCTTTTTTGTGGACATTCTCTTTTACATAGAGTAAGCTATGTCTTCATTGAAGATAAAGCTGAAATAATATATTTTTAAGCCACAGGATATGTAATTTCACACTGCTTTGAAGATAAATCCCCTCTGGAAAATCATATATATACTTCTTTTCACACAGCATACATACATATTCTTTTAGTCTGTATAATAGTGGATTTTTCTCTCAGTAATCCAAAGCAAAATCTTTTTTTTTTCTTTTTTTTTTCTCATGAAATGTAATTAAGGATATATTCCACCATTTTTACAATAGTTGATGACACAATCTAAAAGAAGATCAAATACTAACTTTCTTTCAAACAATTTTTGTGGGATAAATTATTTTCTCAGAAATTTCCAGGTTGGTGAATGCATCTTTAGTTTCTTGTGTGTGAACGGTCTCTGGAGCACAGTTTAGCTTATCAGTAGATGAAGAAAGTGCTTAGACATACCATTTTTTGTTATTTGTTTGATACAAACTGAATAAGTAGTGTTACTAAAAGGAACTACCAACCAAAATGGTAGTGATTTGAGCATGTTCTGTCTTTTAGTTTTCTGTCTCTTCTTTACATGGGCTTGATCCTGAAGTATCTTTTGGGAAGAAAGAAGGGGATGGGATTTTGAAGGGGTGTTTCAAATATTTGGCTTGCAAAGATACCTACTTAGAAGTGGATGTATACCTGTGTCCACATGTGACCTATATGTGTAAGCATTCATTATAGTGTCAGTGGGATTCATTTGCCACATGGAAACATCTGGGGCACCTTGAGGTGCTGTAGCTATCCAAGATACCTGCCAGGGGCTTCACCTTTGGGATGTTTGCATCTTTCTGGAGGCCAGGCAGGGTAACCAACAACACTTGAAAGAGAAGTAGACGTTTAGTTAGCTAAGTCCTACTCCAGATTTCTCATCAATCTGCAGTCAGTAAAGCAGAGAGCTATTCAGATGGACAAAAGTAGGTGTCTGATTCAGAGAGATCTGAATAGTCCTCATAACTCTATTAGCTTTGGCTTTTATTAACTACATCGGGAGCTTAGGCAGCCAGCTAGTATGTAGGCATATCTGCATAGGCACTTAGGTTTAGATGTCTTAATTCGAGGGCAAAGTTCCACTCATAGCTTCAACTGAGTTTAGTGTACTAGAGTTCTTAATGTTTTTACTTATTAAGCACTAAAAGAGTTGTCAATGCTTGTCGTGTGGAGCATGCCAAAATTTTCTATAGAAACCGTGTGAGACATCCTTCAGATTTCCAGTTAGTCATAAACAAAAGTTGGGGAAAGAAGATAATCTATTTTTATTAAAATAAGAGCTTGTCTGTTGCTTTCCATGAGTAATTAAAACATTGCTAGTTGCTTTGTGTTATTAGCGGTAACACACTAGTAACACAATGCAAGTGGTACGTGTTCATGAATGGATATGCTTCATTTTTAGGAGCAGAAAGAAATGAAAAGTTTCCTAAAGGTGATTTTTTTTTCTGCGATTGTCCAGTCACAATTCATTGTACTTTTATTGAGCATCTATACCTGGCTTCTAGGAAAGAGGAAAGATAAAATAAATGGGTAGGCAGTTGATTTGAATTCACTAAAATAACATTTTTCTGTAGCATTTGAAAATTCAACATCATTTATCACTGTCAGTATTATAACATCATCATTCCTTTGACAGAAATTAGAGCTATAACAATAAATTTCTGTTTTCAGTTTCTTTTAGAACATTCACAATTCAGGTTGCTATTAATATAGACTGAAGGTTATGATGTAGATTCAACCTTGTTAAAAACATTTCTTCACTTTTGGGATAAAAATTAAACTACATTTAATTCTGCCAATATTAAAACTGGCAAAGAAATATTCTAAATTACTGATTTTAGATACTGGAAAGTGCAGGAATCTGTTCTAAATTTTTGATATACCAAATGAAATAACAGAACCTATATCTGGATTTAATAACAACCATTGATGCATATCAGTTTTTTTAGATGAAATGGGATCAGGGCTTTTCATAATGTCAATAACAAGATGTCATTTAATTGTCCTGATATTTCTATTATTTCAACATGCTACATTTAATTTGAAATGCCCCTCAATCACATCTCTTAATTCATTCTCTTTCTTGAGTTATGTAATTCATCTTTCCATACTAGTGTGGAATCTTCCATAAAGAAGATTGAGGCACTACAATACGAATATGCATATACAATTAGATTCCTTCTCCCATAAGAGACATAGCATTGCTCTGCAGAAAATATCTCCATGCTGTGTATTTGTCTTCTCATTCCTTTTCTGGTTTGTGTGACATCAGAAGCAGATGATATAGGTCAAATTAATTCCATGTTCATTTACATGTGTGACATTATTAAAATCAAAGCTGTGAAGTGCTCTCTGGTTTTTCTGGCATGCTCAGTAATAGCCTAACCAAATTTCCACCGAAGTTATTGAAAAGAATTTTGACTTCACATGGGATGGTTTGCAGCTGTTTAACATATCTAGGCATTTACATTGTTTTTTGTCTTGTGCACTACAACTACTGACTGTTTTCCTGACATTCATTCCTTCTGGTCTGTACTAAAACACACAATGTAAATATGTATAATTGGACTTCCTGATTAATTTCTATAGATGAAAGTTCAGTCTCATCTCAGAAATGCTCTTGGCCATGATATAGGTACGGATTCACTGTTTTCCTCTGCCTTGGGAATCTGAAACTGTAGCCTCAGTCAACATGCTGGTAGAGTATTGGGAGGAGATTCTCAGCCTTTCCTCTAGAAGCTGTCCCACCTTGGATGGAGTAATTGAATGTTCACTAGCCTGGGGTTCATGAGAGCAAATAGAAGCAGTGCACTGTAGCCTGGTATGTAGGTGCTTCCCAGGAGTTTCATTACTCATTTCCAAGTCCTTTCTTCATTGCATATTTAATGTAAATTAGTGAACTATTCATTGGAGAAAGGACTGAAAGTAAGGTCTTCCTTTTGCTGCTTGAGAACTATAGTAATAACATCCATTTTGTGAATAGTCTTTTTTGACTGACCTCAATAATTTTTCCAATTTAGGGGGGATTAGTTTGATCTATCTGACAACGGTGTAATTTCTTCTCTGTTTCATAATGTGCTCTAGTATGAATGTGTATTTAGAGGTTTTGGTGTGAACCATATCATCCATGCTTCATAGGGGGTGCACTTCACTTGTTTGTTTTTCAGTTGCCAGGAAGGTCAAAAAGTAATGAATAAATGTCAAGAAAGATCACTTATGAGAAGTGGATGCTATGCATAATAAACATTAGCACATGTTTAACAAAAAATTTCCTCCAGTAGAAGTCATTCCCATATTAATTTAATCCTGCTGTCTAAGATAATACAATCTCTTTGAAACAGTCTCGATTCTTAGTGCATAGGGACCTTTTCTGGATCAGAGGCCAAATTTCCATTACCTGATGAGCTAATCTGACGTGACAGCCTCATATGCAGATGGGGAATCTCTTGTCAATAGTTTTCTTCAGAGACAAAGAGAGACAAATGTCTATATTCATTCTCTCACTTCATGCATGAGTAACATTACCTTTCAGTCTCCCTTTCACTCTATCTTTATTCAGGTAGTCATTGAGAATTTAAATATAAGCTTTTGTGCTTTTCAGTTAGCTTATGCATGCAAAGCTGTTTACAGAAGACTGGCATCCTTGTCTGTTTGTTTAAGTACAGTATGTATTTTGACATGTAAATTTACATGTGGCATATTTAATCAGTCACAATGATATGCTAATTGGATTCCTGTATGAACTGCATAAAAACAGCATTTGAAAAAAAAAATATGAAGGGAACTTATTACCAGCTGAGACACTTTCTAATCAGTATTATGCATCATGAAAAAACGCAAAGATAAAAGTGATCAATTTTCAGGACTTTTGTAACCAATAAAGAAAATATAAATGAAAAAAGAAAAAAAAGTCTTTCTACAAAGGAGCAGCCCGAAAGTTATAAAACAGCAAGTGAAAGCCATAAATTAGAATGCCAAAAATCTCTGAAATGCCTCTGCAGGTTTTGGATGTTGTTCACTGACATCATTTGTGTTCTGATAAGGTTATAGGTTGATCTTGTCTCCAAAAGAGCAATGACATTTAGACTTCAGCCCTGTCTGCCCTGGGGATTTGCTCAAGTATTTTTAATACATTTTTTAAAATATAGTTTTTATAGGCAAATCTCAAACTTTTTCATGTGCAATGGGTTTACTCTAAAGAGAAAACAAACTATGCTGGTATAAAGCCTCTACAATATATGTATAAGTATAAACCTACAACACTCTTGCATTCCTTTTCTGGTCATTTACCACTGATGCCTGAATTTTGCTGTTAAAGGCAGTTTTAAAGATGATACTCTCTATCTACTTTTTAAACATACTCTGGGATCTGTTCTTTTGTGGCCACTTCTGACTACCTCTTATTATTTTCTGTTCTATGGATGGCTATGCTTAATTGTCCGCTAATTTCTAAAATTTTACTTAGATTTCAAACACAAGAAAAAGACAACTACAAGTATAAATAAGGCCATAGGGTCTCTAAATCATTGGCTTTCCATTGAAGGGATGGGGAAAACTGGTGAAAACATGTGCCGATACAAGAGTAAATTTATTTATGTGTATGTTGTAATTGTTCATTGTGAAATTCTAACTTTCTTGTTGTTGCTTTATTTACTTTTTACCTGCACATGTTTTAGGGAAGGGGAAAAAAAAAAAAAAAAAAAAAAGCTACGTTTGAAACATAAAATAGGGAAGCAATTAGTTTAAATAGTTTAGATGAAATAGTTTTAAAGCTGCCTAGTTAAACTGATGTTTATTTCTTTGTAGACACTGTTATTTTGCTTACAGTAGCTGACTTTTTAGGTTTATTTTGGGGTAAGGCCAAATGAACTGAGAGGACAAGTGTGTGGTAGTCTCCTCACAATCTTCTGCGTATTAAACTCAATCAGTTTGAAACACACCTTTAATTTAACCAGTGCCATTTGTGTGACCCTGGTGAAGTCCCTTCGATCATTTTTTAAGTGGGAAAAATAACAGAAGGCCTAAGCCAGAAAGACAGGTTTCTGAGCTTTTATGAAGTTTGCAAAGAGCTGTGCAACTGTCAAAGGAGAAGTTCTAAAGAACAAATTGTGTAACACGTGGAGTGATGAAAAACACATCCCTGGTTGCACAGCTGCTGTATACCCAACAGTTATTGGCTTTTATTTTAGATTCCTCGCTGTCTGTGAACAGCAACAGTAAATAGTGAAATTTCTTTACTCAGAGTTGGCCGTATAGTGCTCCTGTGTATCATCCTGCTTAAGAGACACGAAAATACACACTTCCTCTGCATGCCACAGAGCATGGGGAAGATTTACAACTTAATCTTTGGTGGTGAAGATTCTGGATCTTCAGCATAGATGAAGGCAGAACATGTGTGCATTTTTTTTTCCCTTGAAATGGGAGGAGGCTTAAGGTATGGAAAATTGCATGTTGTGTGCATGTACAATGTATGGAAAATATATTTTACAACTTGGATCTTAGTGAGATTTTCAGAGTGGTAATATCACAAAATTGCTCGGGCTTCTGTGTATTCAACACATGAGCTTCAACTTCTGTGTATTTGTTGCCTACCTGCAATGTTATTAAAACCCGTGTGTGTGTATAATGCCATAGTTTTCTGAATTGTAAATAGTATTTTATGATGTTCCTGTCAGTGGATTGTGTCTAGATAAATGGCATTGATATGTAACATAACCTTTTAATTATGCTTGCTGTTCTTATTATTAAGTAAATCAATGAATATGTTATCCATAAATGTTCCTCTGTCTTGCCATTTTACCCTACTAAGAAAAAATGAAGCTTTGCAGTGTTCTGTTACCAAAGCTAATGATTCCCAATAGTTACATCTTCATGCAAGGTCATGGAGTACACATAGAATGCTTTGAATTGCAGGCTGCTCCAAAAATGCAGCACCAGTTCCTTTTCTTCTGCCTGTCCAAGGTCTAGACATGGCTTGCATTCAGACTCCTTGCACCTAGTCACCTAGTCTTAGCTCTCTGCAAGAACAATAGGGATAGAAGGAATCCCAAGATTCACCCTCAGTTGAAGTGCAAACTGAATACCTAACATTGACATGAGAAGTATATGACAAATTTGGAAGGAAGGCTGTGTTAGGGTACCAAATGTGCAAAGGACAGTATGGGTGTCTTGTTGAATTTGGTGGAGTTTCAATTTCAAGGCTTTTAATGTTGAAGCTGACAATCAGATTAGCATGACATGCAAAGCCATGTCAGCAAGTTTTGATTAATATTTCATGGTCGCACAGGAGAAAGAGAGTAAAAAAGAAAAAATAGATGCTATACACAAATAATAAAATATGTTGCGCAGTAGGGGAACTATGATGTTAGATTTACTGTGAATTAGTGGATACAGTGAGACTTGATGAGTGACCTTAGAAAGTCTTTGTCCTGTCTGGATGAATTTCCATAGATCATTTTGTTGACCCAATTAATGAATGGTTGATGGAACTGGGCAGGCAGGAAACCTGTGCGAAGTAGGAGCTTGTTCATGAACACTAGTGAAAGACTGAAAATGTTCCCGTCAGTGAACTGCTCTGTAACAGAAACCATGTTTTACTTAGTTTCAAATCCCAGCGAAGGCACAAAAATTCACTGTTCCCTCACTTAATTTTGAAGACAGAAAATGCATTAAGTGGGAAGAAATATGGTTAAAAATATACTAAGGAGTCAGTGAAAAATTCTATATATGTTCAAGTTATATGGAGATTATTTGAAGACATCATACTAGGAACTCAAACCAAACTCATACCATGTAGTAAAAAAAAAAAATGAGAAAGGCCAAAATTGAGCCAATACAGTAAAACAGAATGAGAATGGAAATTATGAGAAGATATGTCAAGAAACCAAAAGTACATTCAAATGAGAAAAATAGGAAGAATGGTAATGATAAGTTAAGTATAAAAACAGTAAAATAGACCAAAAAAATGGAAAATCAACTTTCAAAATTTATAAAACCTGATAATAAATCAATTTCAAATGAATCAGGTGCTGGAAGCCTTTCACAGAGTCCATAGGACTGAAGGTATTTAAGAATAGCCTAAAGAAAATGACACCATAAGTGGAAAAAAAAAAAAAGATGTTAACTTTATAAAGCTATGGTCACTATTCTAGCATTTAGCAAGATTTCTATGAAATATTTTTTCTTTATGGAGATGGTGTCTGAAATTGAATCTATGGAATAAATAGGCCAGATTCAGAAGGCTAGATGATACTTGTACAAAATAATTCAAAAAAATCTACAGACTGGAGTAGTTGAGGTACTAAGTGTGATGAGAAAGCCTCATCCTAACAGACCAGAAGATGGCAAATATAATACCAGTTTGTAGAAGAGACATCAGAGAAGATTCACAGGAACTACAAATTACTAAACACAATGTCTATATTGAATAAATTAGTATAAATTATTCCAAGTACAAGACTAGTGGACACATGGGTGTGTATGGTGTATTGGGGATGAGTCAGTTTTTGAAAAGGAAAGTCCTGCCTCCCAGCTTTGGGTTGTTGAATTCAATAATGAGCTTGTGGAGGAGGAAGATGCCATTGACGCGGTTCCCATGGAATTCCAAAGGGCTTTCGACAGTATCACTCACCAAAGAAACCAAGTTGCTCTGGGATAATAGAGAGCTCTTCACATGGACAAATAATCAGTAGAAAGAAAGGAAGCAGAGGGTAAGAATAAATGTTCCATTTTCACAATGCAGCGTTGTCACCAGCTGAATTCCACAGAGATTTGTCGTCTTCAGCAGACTCACAAATGGTCTGTAAAAGGGAGAGAATCATTTGCTGAGGATGTTGAAATATTCAGGATATTCAAGACTGTGTAATGTTTAAGAAGGACATATGAGTGACTGGACAATAAATTAGCAGATGAAATTCAATTTTTAAAAATGTTATGTGATACTTAGGGGTGAAAAAAACCTCAATCCTAGTGTTACATATACAGTGATGGACACTGAGCTCACTGTAAGTACTCAGGAGTGACATTTGAAGATATAATATACAGTTCTGTGAAAATGCCAGCTCAGTGCTCAACAGCAGCAGTGAAAGCAAATCAGGTGTTAGGGAAATGAAGAGAGGAAAAAAAGAGAAAACATTGTGTCATTTTAACATATCCACGTTGTGCCCACATAAGCGCATGGAGTTCTGCTCCTCTTCTCAGAAAGGTATATTATTATGGGCAAAGGTATAGAGAAGAGTGACAAGGAAGATCAAAGGTATGGAACATCTGGTGAACAGGGAATTATTAAATAGAATAGGAGCCTATTTAAAGCTATGTGACTGATAGAAAGATATGATAGAGTTCTATAAAATCATGACTGGCATGAAGAAGTTGTGTAGAATTTGAATATTTCTTTTCTTCCAAACAAGAACTAGGGGCCATCGGTTTTGTTATCGTTTGTATGACAAACAGTCCTTTAAACACTGCATACACAACATCCTCAGTGCTGACTATTGGGAAACAAGCTGACAACAAGCAAAAAAATGTGGGTTTTTATGTTGGTTTTTTTTTTTTTTTTCAAACAATGCCTAGTATCAAGCTGACAAAGTCCTTGCCAAAGTTTGTTGTGAATCTTAAACTTTATATGGATTAGAAAAATTGATGCTCAAATTACTGTAAGAATGGTCTATTGATGGGTAAAACAAACAAACAAAACAAACAAACAAAAAAACACTATCTCTGGCTCAGCTGCAGTTGATTGCAGCACTGTTCTGGACAATACATCTACAGGTCTCCCTTTATGCCCTTTTTGTCTAGGCTTCCCTAAATATTTAGGACTGTTTATCATTGGAGACAGGGTTTTAGTCTAAATGGAAATTCATTCCAACCCATTATGACTGCTTTAATATACTGCAAGGAGGGAAGGCAAGTTATTTGTGCCATCAACTGTGTCATCAAGTGACTTATGTATTCTGCCTTGTATTAGCTTTCTGCCACTTCTGTATTGCATTTTGGGCTCTGTATTTACATTTTTCAACTTGATAAACAAGATGTTCACATTTACAGCTTGGTATCATAATAACAATTTAGACTAATTACGAAATCTTTAAGTGCTCCTAACAGAATAATGCTATCTAGAATCCTGTTGGTCCAGATATATTTCTACTTGAATTTATCTGAAATCAATGAAGTAACAATGGTAATAAAGTCTGCTTTAGGACAACTTTTTTCCTCTATTGGTTTCAAAGACTAAGACATTATATAGATGTGGCTGGTAAAGCTATTTCAAATAGAAAAGCCACAAGGCAGTTATATACTTTCAAATCATCTGACAAGCACATGTGGCAAAAAGAGAGTATGTGCAGAGAACACATTGCAGAATAAACATCAATGAAAATTGGAGAGGAAAGAATTTTGAATCCTTTTGGTTTGTGCTGACAGATGGGGCAGAACATTTGCCTTAGGAGACTTAATACAAAAATAGACATTAAAATTATGCTTCTTTTCCTACTTAAGACAAATCATATGCTATCTTTTTTTCCAGGGAAAGTGTCATATGTTGAAGATAAAGTAGAAAAAAGCAGTATTTGGATATACTTTTGTTAATGTGTGTTTCCTGGGTGTGAAAATTTCATTTACCCTTCTTTAAAAGGATGATAAGGCTTCCTAGGTGTGAAAATTTCATTTACCCGTCTTTAAAAGGATGATAAGGATTCTTGAGTGCCCTAGCCCCCATCTCCTTAAATCAAAACTTCTTTTAGTGCATTTGAATTTTTTGGAGTAATTTGCCCCTCAGATAAGGTATTAAGAGAAAAGTGAGATGACAACTGAAATCAATTGGATACTAGTCAGAAGGTGTAACAGAAACAAAACTTTGAGGATTAATTGCTGCTATTTTATTTTAAAATGCTATTTTTATTTATAATAGATTTATAGAGTGTTTTTTTTTCCTGTTGCAGATTAGGTTTGTTAAGTATAACACGATCTAGTCTGCTGTAAAAGTCTCAAAATTCTTGTTTGATCCATATAGCAACTGTAAATGAAATAATACAGGTGAAAAACATGTTTCTAAGATCTTTCCCATTCAAAAAAACAAGCAAACAACAACAAAACCACCATAGAATGACCACCGAAGGCCCTTTCAGGCTGGAGACTGGTGGTTTGTCTGAAGTCGTTGCTAGAATACTCACTTCTTTTGGACTATGCTTCTCTCTTTCAGCAGTGGACGAAGAGATCACATCTCTCTTTGACACTAAGATTACAACTTACAAAAAGATTCTGTTCTTTGGCATTGACATAAGGGTGCAGAACACAGTTGCCACAGGCAGTGAAAAGGTTACCCTCAAGCTGCTGAAAAAAGCCACAAGAGGCTTCAAAGTAATGTGAAGTTACATGCTATTTTAACTTCCTGAAAGAAGTCACAAATATACAGAAAATCTTCCATAAAATCAGGAGTGCCAGAGCTCATGTCTTGGGACTTCTCCTAATGAAAACTGACTACCTCTTTGGACTCTAGAGATATGTGATTTGTGTTTGCATGAATCAGTGTACTAGCCATAATTATTAATAACATTTAGTATTCAAGCTTGAAGTGGATTATACATGGATGTAAGAGAGAGTTTAATTAAGTATAATAAATATTAATTTTGGGGAGAGAAGACAACAGTAAGCATTCTTGTATAGTAAATACTGTAAATCTGAGTTCAGGTTCTGTTTTTAGAAGTAGAATGTTTGGGTTTTATTAACTCCCAGATAAATGATTTTATTTTTGCTCATCTCAGATGAAATACATACAAAATACCCATTTCATGTTTTTGAGGCATGGACACTCAGAAAACATTGCTCTGGGAGAGAAAATAGGAACAAGGCATTGTCACATCACAGCCACATCCATACATGCAGCAGCAGCTTCTCCATGCTAACTATTGCAGAGGACCATGCCCAGGCTCCTTTATTTCACAGAATCACAGAATTGTACGGGTTGGAAGGGACCTCCAGAGATCATCGGGTCCAACCCCCCTGCCAAAGCAGGTTCACTAGAGCAGGTTGCCCAGGTAGGCATCCAGACAGGCCTTGAATATCTCCAGAGAAGGAGAATCAACAACCTCCCTGGGCAGCCTGTCCCAGTGCTCCGTCACCCTCACCGTGAAGAATTTTTTTCACATGTTGGTGCGGAACTTCCTGTGCTCCATTTTTTGACCATTGCCCCTTGTCCTGTCCCCACAAACCACTGAAAAGAGGTTGGCCAAATCCCACTGTCTCCCACACTTAAGATATTTGTAAACATTGATAAGATCCCCTCTCAGTCTTCTCTTCTCAAGGCTGAAGAAACCCATGTCTCTCAGCCTTTCCTCACAGGGGAGATGCTCCAGGCCCTGTATCATCTTTGTGGCCCTCCGCTGGACTCTTTCCAGGATATCCCTATCTTTTTTGTATTGGGGAGCCCAGAACTGGACACAGTAAGGTTCCTATTTTCTTATTTTAAAATTCTTATTTTCTCAGAATAAGGGCAAGCCAGGTCCTCCAGGTCTCATCCTGGGGCTTTCCATAAACAGAGGTGCCCTCTTTAACTTGTCCTTTATGGTTAATCCCATTTTGCATGGTTAATCTCATTTTTTATGTTCCTATCTATACACAGGTTATTGAGTTCTTGAGAAGCCCTTCCATGTCCCAGCCTTCAGACTACCTAATTTATATAACTAAATTAGGAGGACAGTCTTCTTTTGTAGACCTTGGACTATGGGAAGTTTCCCCAGAGGACAACTCAGAGCATCTAAATTAAGCTGCAACTCTGAATTGCCCTGTGTAGGAGGTTCTTTCTTTCCATTGGTTTATAGAAGTCTTTGGAAAATCAGACTCTTTATATAGGCACTGCAAGTTAGATGCCTAACATTAGTGAGATGCCCAGCGGTGGAATACAGGTTGGTGAGACAGTAACAGCAGTTGTTCTCTTCTTTTGGACCTGTTTTATGCTAATAGATATTCAAAATTGTTACCATCTGCTGGCTAATTTTATACAAGAAAATATGAGGTCTTACTGTTCTTTCCACATCCATCCAACCATTAGTCCAATCCTGGCACTGCCAACAAAGTTAAAGCACTTCACCTGCCAACAGGTCACTGTTTCCAGCCCATAACAATGGCTACAGGAACGTCTTGGCAGAGCAACACAGACTTTTGTGCTGCCCCTGCCTGGACTTCACCTCTTCTGCGGTATTTCATTCTTACGTCTTTGTAAAAGCAATCAATGAATATACTTGTAAAATTTTTTTTTTTCTTTCTTCTTTTTAACATAAAGCTACTCTGACTGCATTAAAGAAGTATTTCCCGAGCATTAAAACTGGAAGGCTGAACATTCCCAGCAGTATTGTGCTGTGGCTGGGAACCTGACTTTCCTTCCTTTCATTAAGGTTTAAATTAGAGGCAATGTGAGTCAGTTTATGTAAAAATGTTTTAATTAACAGGACCCAGTTGCAGCATCAGAAGTTCTAGTGGAAGTTAAAAAAAATATACCTAGGATTTAGTTCTCTACAAAATACAGCTATCTAAATTCCTCTAGTGTAATGCAAGCTAAGCCAGGAGTTGCTGCCTTGCTGCATTTTTTTTTTTTTTTTTTTTAAGTTATGCTGGGCCATGATAAAAGAATGCCAGGGTTTCGATTTGAAACCATGGCAACTAGAAGTGGTGATTTGCATGTTTGCATGACAAAGTGATGGTGTTATCTCTGGAGATAATGCACATAGGACACATAGTGGAACTGCTCTACCCAAATCTATAAAGTGGGCTGGAGGAAGAGGTGTAGGGAAATCAACTTTGTTGCTGAAGGGATCATGTATAAGAAATGAAGGCATTTTTTTCCCCTTGGGTGGATTGGAAGGTCAAGAAACCTGTAAGTGTGAATGAGTTCACCTTTTGATTCAATATATTCAAATACTGAACTCAACAACAGCTGCTAGGAACATCATCTGGAATAAAAAAAAACTCTTAAAACTTCCTTTTCCAGATCTCTGAATTCCTTGGTCCTCACACATGAAGAAGGTACTGCTAGACAATGTTGCCTACTGTTGACAAGACTTTCTGCTAAGTGATTGCCAGAGGAGACAAAATCAAATAATTGAATGTGAAGCTGAGATTTTTAGCTTCAGTTTTAAGAGCGTGTTTGAAACCAGCCTTGGCTCTAGTGTTGCTACCTCCTTAGTATTACTGAAACAGTACTAGGTGACTTCTTTGATTAATTTATGCAAAAATCTGGCATATATTTGGCACAACTGTCTACAGAGTAACTTTCAATAGATTAAATCAGCCTACCCAAATAGGAACCAGAAACTCTCACAGCAGCAGTGAATCTCTCTGCCATGAATTCTAAAGACGGATCGCAAGAGCAGGGTATGATTTTTTTTTTTTTCTCATTAATGGTGGTACAAACAGAAAAAGGTCCCTTGAAAGTTAAAGCTTAGCTACTGCAGAGTGTCCTCATGTATTATGAGTGAGAAACAAAGGAAACTGAGAAACTTCAAAGCTTCCTGTGGCATTCAGAGCTTTCCATCTTCAAAGCACCTCTCTCTTTTGTAGTTCTGCTCTGGGTTTAATTAATACATTTTAAATATTGTTACTGTAAACAGCGTCATCTTTGTGTTCTACCCAGTTCTGTTTCAGAGTAATTTAAATTATTTTATGAAGCTATCTGTCATCTTTATTTAGTGCCTCTTAACCTCTTTTCTTTTACAAATGAGTAGTCACCTCCAGTTGAGATTAAAACAACATTGGAAAGGGGTGTATGTGCATGTGAAGCAGTCCAGGAAAAAAAAAATGCTTTGCCTTCCTTTTATCTATGTTCTCTAAAGTAAAAATAGACATAACCCTCTCAGTTCATGTATTAGCAATATTTTAAGATTTTAAGATGGAAAAAGAGAGATTTAGAAGCTATAACGTATCTTTTTTTTTTGTTTTCCTTTGGAAAGCTAACTAAACAACTGCATGAGAAAAATATATAGATGTTAAATTATTCTTAGAGTCTCACTTTTTTATTCATGCTGTCATTAGATTTTTTTCAAATGTATTTTGGGGACTGGGGGTAGGGGAGAAATAAACGAGAGGTAGGCTAGAGAAAACAACATTTTGCATCTTATTAAGCCATTTTTGTCAGTAGAGACTTAAGAAGTATTACCTAATTAGAACACATATTTCCTCTTCTACAAAAAATTTTTAGTCTTTCTCTAAAATATTCATTGATGAGAAAAGGTAGAACTTAATATTGAAGAAATGTCATTTCACCAATTAGTCAAAATACCACCTTATAGTTAACATTACTTTTATATGAATCTGAAGGGGCCAATTTTTTTATAGAAATACCACAGAACTAGACATTTTAATATATATTTTTTTTCTGTATTATGTTCACTAACAATAAGAAGAAGAGGGATAAACAGCTGGTGATGTAACTTGAGAAAAAACATGAAAATACTGTCCAGCTTTGATAGGTTATTTGTATGCAGCTGTACTCTCATGGCCAGGGCTCAGTTTCTAGTCTGACTCCTGCCCCAGGACCACGACTGGGATGCTGTGCTGAAGGCAGAGAAGAAGTGTTTTTAAAGCCCATGTAGCAAGATTTCAACCTCTCTCAGCTTTCCAAAAACATGATCCTTCCTGTCCTCCGGGATGTAAAAGAACTTGAGTCAGAGGCCACAGTTGCTAATGAAAGCTTTCTGCCTGACATCCATAGCCCTCATCTCAGGCTTAACACACACGATGATTGCTGCTACCTTTAATTCCTTTTCAAGTCCTCTCTTCGAATCGTGACTCTCATGTCATGATTCAAATCATGACTCATCTCTTCCCTCTCCTATCTGAGTATCCACTGTTATGGCTTCATCTTGTCCCACCATAGGATGTTCCCCAGCGCCCGCTAAACAGGATCAAAGTTTAGTTGTGCTTTAAGTGTCAGTAGCAGTCCCTTTGCTGGTACAGGTTCACTGTTGTCTTTCTATTGCAATAATTTATACAATATCAATATGCGTAAAGTTATTTTTTTGATGTTTTGCAAAAAGAAGCAAACACATCTTCACTTTACGTTTATATGTGTGTGTAGATGGTGCATTTTGACTTTACATCAATGTTACTACAAAGAGTGGAAGAAACACGTACCAAAAATGCGATTTATAAATATGTAAATATCAATCATTGTTTACCAGACTTGTGTTAGACAATTAGTCCTACCTGTTCTTACAGTGTTTTAGGGAAAATATAAATGGATACTAGAAAACTCAACATATCTTTCTGTTACCAATGGAAAATAACACATGTATTCTTAGGTGGGCTAGCTTTGTGAATGTCATTTATTTTTCACCATTTGATTATTCTTTCTTTCTGGTTAGACAACATCTGTTTTGTATTCCTCTCTTACATTTCACTGCAAGTTTCATGCAGGACTTATTCTGTCCTTCCATTTTAATTCTTCTTATACTTCATTTTTAATTTTTTATTAAATTCTGTATTGCAATATCTGATTTTATTTTTCATTTCTCTTATTTAAAAATCTTCTTTCCTCTAAATCTTTTTCACCTCATTTCTATTTTTGCCTCATTTTCTGGTTCTGTAGCATATTTTTGCTGATGTTCTCTGATCCTTCCACTTTTGTAATCCATTTTTTCCTTAGCGTTCTTTCTACTTCCCTGTCTTTTTATGTCCCCTATCCCCAGTCATTCCTCTCTTTGGATCTTGTTCTTGTTGTTTTTTGCTGGCTGACTGTCATTCAAAATACTGCAGTAACATAACAAGAAGATCCCCTGAGACTTCATGAAAAATCCTGTGAAAGCAGCTGGTCTTGTGATGTTTTCAGCAGGAAAAGTGCACAGAAAAATCTAGCTGGACCCAGGCCCCAAATAATGATGCTGGTGAACTGCCGGTTTTGTTGTTTCTATAAGGTCTAAGAGTGGGAAGGGATATTCTTCCAGTCCTGACTTGCCCATCTCCCTAACTGTTATTTACAGCATGATGTTCAGGACTTTGGCTTGTTATCAGAAATGCTCTCCCAGTAAATTTTGCAAAAGACCTGATTTGGGGTATTTGTGTGTATGTGTGTGTTTTATTGTGTGTGGGGGTGTTATTTGGTATTTTTTCTTAGACAAAATGTGATTAAAATTCCATTTAAATAATAAAATATTGCTTCTTTCTAATTTTAAATGTCATTTTGAAATTTTGCTGGATATCAGTTCATTAATTTAGCTAAGGCCTTCAAGGGATTTATAAATTAGAAAATAGATAATAGAAAAGAAGCCACTGTAGCAATGTTTTTCACATGCAGTTCCACAACAAAATATATGCTTTCAGTCTATTTGCATGCTTCTATGTAAGGTTATAAATAATAACATTTCTAATAAAGATAGACTCCTAACTTAAAAGATACAAATTTAAATGTGCCCAGAAGGATTCCATGTTTATAAGGTATCATCAGCATTATAAAATGTAATGGCTGGTATTAATGGCTGTTGGAAACTTTTCTTTTTTGATTAAATTATGTTTCTCCTTATGCCATGCAAAATTGGAGTACTCTATCCACTCTTATTCTTATGATGGTTACAGGTAATTGTCAGTGTAAAAATCGCCTGTGGTTATAATTTATATTTTTGGTGGTATCACTATTGGGCTTCTTTTTTTTCTTAATGTTATACTAAATACATACATATATTTATATAACTTTGCATTATGGTATGAATTTATGTTATGCAGTTGGTGATGATGCTTTTGACAGTCATAGTTGATTTATTTTTGCTTGAAAAAAAATCTTACATGTCAGGTGAATCATAATCTAAATATTAAAGTTTACTGAATCCTTAGCTAATATTTTGGTTGAAAGATATAACAGGAGGCAGTTCATTTGTTTATTTTAAAACTACTCATCATTATTAGAGATTTTTATCTTTCACAGGCTAATATGCAAGATTCATCTGCTTGTGTGTGTTTGACTGGAAGTTGATGTTTCTGCACTACTAACTCAAATAAGTGTTTCCATGTGAATACATTTATTCACCAGTTTGTTATCAGAGATTGTGCAGTATTTCAGTCTGGTCTGCAAGTTCTTATTCAAGAAACAATCCTTTCAATAGTAATACTGTTATTTTAGACTTTTTCTAGACAAGTGGTTGGTAGATCAGGATCACATTGAACAGGTAAATATAAAAGTAGTGGCCATCTTTAGCTTTTGTCAATCATTCTAACATGGCCCTATAAAAATACATAAGTGTGCCAAGTGTTGCAAAATATGGTACTCTAAATATTAAGTGATATTCAAAATATCTTTCAGTGGCATCTAAGGGTCTCAGCTTTTTCTCATGTTAATTTCTGCTCACGTGAAGTCATAAAATATTGCATAAATTACTGTGATTTCATTTTCAGGTGCAAAATCTGGCCCAATAAAAATGTTATATGTATGAAGTAGGGCTGTATAGAGCAAGTATATTCATTTCAGTTAAGTTTTGACTCTTTGACTCTTTATCTCAGTAAAATACATGTTAGGAAAATTTGAAAATAGCAGTAAAAAAAAAATGAACTTTATTCCAAATAACTAATGCAAATATTATGATCCCTTGTGACCTTTCTATTCTTTCCTACCTTTATTAGCTGAATACATCTTCCTTGTGTGTTTTTTTTTTCTTTTGCCTCCCATTTTCTGTGAATTTTAGTATGTTTCAATCTTAGAGAAATTCCCAATTAGTTGTCTCAAATCAATCATCTGAGATTTCTAGGTGTTAGCATCAACGGAATTTAGATAGAGTTCTCCAGAGAACGTTTGTGAACCAAGCTGATAAGACTCTAGTTTTCTTTGTTTCTCACAATATGGTGAAACGCTTTTTCCAGGTATATTTTTCAAATAGAAACAAAAATAGATCATCACTAAAAGCCACTTTCTTGGTAGCCATAAGAACAAATAAGTCATATCGTCTGTATCTCTTTAGTTCTGAAGTAATTTGATGTACCTGTATTGAACGCGGTGATACCAATTCTATAATTTTATCTAAATAGGCACTAACTTCAGATGAAACTATGAAAGCTAAATAATGCATACACATCAGAAAGCACACTGTGCCCTTTCTATCTTCCCCAGCCCTCTGGTTTCTATCTAAATCAATATCTGTGTACTGCTGTGATGGCTCACAGCACGACGCGCATTTGGAATACTGAAACTGTTACATGCTTTAAAGCAACATAGGATCTTTTGGAAAGGTATTTTGTCCCTCAAAATGCTACTGCCAATGAAGCCCCATATAAATGGTCAATAACGACCAATTGCTTCCATTACAAAATTCAGTGAAATGGAAAAGTAACCCACACAACAGAAAATAAAATGAAGGGAAATTTTTGTTCTTGATTCATAGGAGGTTTTCTCATAGAATACAATATCCTTAGTTGGAAGAGACCCAGAAAGCTTAACTTTGGTAATATATACTTAAAAAAAAAATCTTTATTTGCATTTCTCTCTTGTCTTTATCTCTGTTACTATATGAATTTTTGAAAATGTACTGCCTTCCTTATAGACATAAATGAATTTGGCGTGCTGTGTGATTTTTGTCCTTGCTGGTTTTTTTTCCTTCTTTTTTTCCTTCTCTCTCTCTCTTTATTTACTTATTATTTTTTTGGTCTCTGTCTTTTTGTTAATGTAATGGAGAAATATTTGTATCCACAGCGGTAGTTTAATTTTGAGCTGTCATTAAAGTTATAGTTATAGGTCCATTCCTTTCCCCGTAGCAGTACTGGAAATAAGTGAGAATATTTGAATTATTATTTTGAGTACTAGGAATGAAAACAGTGAAATAAAATGTAATGACTGGTGACATGTCTTACAAGATCCTGCAACAGAAATATCAGCCAGTGTCTGAAATTCAGGGATTGATGAGGACTTCCTAACTGATATGTGGTTGTATTATTTCAGCCAGGGCTGAAAACGTATGGGAGACAAAACAAGCCTCTGGCAAAATATGATTGTTTTATCATATCACTGGGAAAGGAAATGCTTCCTGGGTAGCAGCTTTGTAAAAGGTGAAGTAGGTTTGTTTCCTCATTTTTAAGTCTTCCTGGGGTGGATTAACAGGGAGCTATTAAATCTCAGAGTATTTCTTAAATAATGACTCAACAGTTACAATATTTCTCTACTGTTAAAGGACATATTTTTTGCATATAACGTCAGCTTGTAGGTACAGGTGCAAACTTTGTGAACCAGAACAGCCTGTTTTCTGTGATGCAGATTTTGAATAACCTGTCCTGGCTTTTGAAAAGTAGCCTGTCCTGATGATATCTCAAAGAGAACAAAGAGTTTCATCTTTCAAATATGGCCACAGCTGATGTGCAGCCCCCTTGTACTGGGAACATCAGGTTTTCCTTTGCTCACATTCATTGCTGTAGAAAATTTAGAATTTAGAATAGTTCAGTTGGATGGGACCTACAAAGATGGCTGTGCTCCCCACTTCTGCCTGGGCTGGGACTCAGAGGAACATGTGGTGGTAACACATTTATCAGTAAGCTTTTCTTCCCAAATTTGGGGGTGCTCTAGGAAACATTAAACTTCATTCAATTTGTGTTTACACTGGGGCAGTGGAACTGTATTTTGGTCTTTACTGTAGTTTGAAAAAGAAACTGAAGTCTGTGAGTCCAAATGTAGAAATGTTGCCTTAATTTCTTTTTAAGATTTGTTCAAAAAGTAATGGTATTTTTCTGTCATACACAAAGGTCAATCAGTACAGTAAAAGTGCCATACATCTCTTTTGTTTTTAGTTTCAGAATCTCAGGACCATTATTAGAAAATACATTTGCAACTCTTGAGCAACCACTCTAGTAATCATGACTGTACAATGTGCTGTTACTTGAGAAGAAATCCTTAAAAAGAGTGAGAAAGATGAAAGAAAATGGTGCAAGGAAATTGTTTGTTCTTTAGGGTTTCTTTTTAGTTTTTAGTCTTTTTTTTTTCTACATCTGTTTTCAGTAGGCTGTTTAAACATTATATATTTCCATTCTTTCATTCCCATGAGATTAATAATCTTTCATTGATAGCTCTGAGGAGAATAGAATTTAAAAAGAAAATTGTTTTTATATTCAGCATAACAGATCGCTAACTGTGGTCATCCCAAATCTATACTGAGAATTCCCAGTACATACATCATACATATTTTGCACTTCTAAATCCATATGTTACATAAAACACGTGCAGATTCAGTAGCTCCAATTTTATTTAAGCAAGGTATTTTTACTGAATTTATTGCGAATTATATTGAAATATTTCAATACACCTTCTAAAATTAGGCCAAAGCATTTCTATTAACTTTCAGTACTAACACCTGAACATTTCCAACTTAACTATTGAGATTAGCTGTGGTCCCTCTTGCAAGGCCATGGGTTTTCTTGCCTTTGTTATCTTACCTGTTCGTTTCAGCCCAGTGAATCCATATGGTTGCACTGAATCCACACAACCAAATCACCAGCCTTGCCACCACTTGTGCTGGCAGACCCCTACAATGAGCCTCCAGTTGGACTTGGTGTGTCCTCTTCTGTCCAACAATGGTTTGCTGCTAGATCCCAGTGTTCACAGCGGTGTCTGAATTGCCTACATCTCTTCTCTCAATCATCCCATAACCGCAGGGCGACACTGCAGTTATGTATACAGCTTTATATACCTAGGATGGGAGATTAATGTTGCACTCTCCAAAAAATTTATGCCTTTCAGACTTTTGAAAATTGACATGGTCTTTATGTATTATGTGCATGTCAGTTTACTTTTGACTTGATAACCATACCACTTGGAGTAGTGAAAGGAATAATAGTAATAGAGGTCTAGGAACACAGATTAAGGGATGTTCTAGCATCACCTTTTTTTCATTTACTTTCAATCCACAAGTGAAAATGTTCTTTTTCCTATTATTTCTCAGAAAACTGAAGCTTTTCTATTCAGTAGGTGAATCTTCCAAACTCCACTTGTGGAAGCCTTGCAGGAATAAAACAGAATTTTATTTTCCTGTATTACCTCAAATCTGTACAGCAGATGATTTTGGAAATCTAATGAACACTTCACTGCTTTGTATTGTAAATTATACACTATTCAGACTTATCCTGGACTTTGATTGTTCCTCCTCTCTGTGGAGGTCTCAATGACCTGTAGAGAAAGAACAGTTCCTTTTCACTCTATTTTTACAGATACTAGTAGTACATACATATACACAATAACATGGGTCAGATTAAAAATCTAAATACTTCCTGGTTCAAAAAATATTTCTCAACATATACAGTCTTCAGGTATTCTTAACAATTTTATGTCCAGTAGGTTTTTACTGAAGCTACATAACTTATCAAATGAGTTACTCTGGTACATATTGTACCTAATCCTATAACTCAGAAAGCACAGATTTAACCCATGGAATTTGGGAGAAGCAGAGATAGCATGGAAATGGGATTCATCTTGGGCAAGAGCAAATTGTCTAGATATTTTACTTACTAGATTTATCATTAATATATTGTGCTATATTTTGTAATCTTAAGAAACTACAACCCCTACAGCCACTATAGTATCTGGTCTGAGTCAAGAGCAATTATATCAACTGTGTGTAGAAGTTTGTTCAAACTGTCTCAGTTAGTGGAAGGACAGGTATGATTCTACTGACTCATGCTGATGTGGTTCCATCTCTGTGATACTTGCATTTCAAATGCTTGTTGGCAAAATGACGGTGAGTTTTCTTTCCATATCATTTTCATCCAAATTTCAGTGATTTTATTGGCTGTGGCTTGCAGAATGCCACGTTCATATCTTCATTCATCTCTCTGTAGACAGTGCTTATTTTTAGTGCTGCAGTCGCCATGGTGCCTGGGAGGGAGAAAACATTTCTGTATAATAATAACTTGGAGAAGTTCCCTGTTAACATAGTAAAGATTGTCATCTGTGATATCACATCTTAAAAGTAGCAACACTGGGTAGAAAATAATAAAGAAGCAACAACCCAGATTTCCAGTATACTCAGAATGCATTTCTACTACCCGTTGTGTATAGATACATTATGCTGGGATTACAAACTCTGGAGCAGGATGAAGCATCTGGGTTCCAGCAATAGAAAACAATAATTTGATTTATCCATGTCCTAGATAGTATTCTAGTCACATCTTTCTCAGACTTCGTTAAAAGGATGGGGCAACTCTTCCTGAGCTAGATCACTTAAGGTGCATTATTTTCTGGTTTTGAATCCTTTCTTTGACACCTGTAAGAGCCGAGCTAACTGACATCAAGAACAAGGAGCAGTGTATTCCCAGACATGCATTCCCATCCATGCGCGTTCAAGGGTAATCAGCAGTGTCATGAAATCTTGACCAGTTATCATTTTAATGACTTTATATTTTTCTTCTTACCCTCTTCCTTCTTTCTTGTCTTTTTAGTATCAAACAAATTTCAAGGTAGGCATCATCCATCCTTCTGTGTGTTTGTTGGCCACAAGTATATTCTGAATGCAGTGGGATTTTTTTTTTATTTCTACATTATAAAGGGCTGGGTTTGTGTTGTTTTTAGGTTATATGCAAAACTGTATTTTCCTATTTGCAAAAGACAAACAACAACAACAAAGTGAAAAGCAACAGAAAACATCTCTGGGAAAAAAAAAAAAAAAAGAGAGAGAACTTTGAAAGATTGCAGTTTTAATCTTGGTGATCTTCTGGCCTAAAGTACTTCCTTGACTTTATTACCTGAGTATATGAGTGCTTCCCACCTGATCAATTAAGTGTTGGGAAATGTCCTGCAACTCACTTATTACAACCGCAAACCAATAGTTTGTAAAATTCACTTTATGTTCTAACTGTCCTGGTTGCTTTTTGTTGCCAAGTAATCCTATAGAAAAGGGGTGAGTTTCCTTATACGCAGATACTGGGTATGAAGTAATTTTTCATGAAATAATTTTAAAGTGAGATTCCTTTCTCAAAAATCAGATGATTTGTTGCTCATCTCTCTACAACTTCAGGGATACAAAGCAGATCATAATTTTGTCATTCATTGCAAAGCTATCCTTTCCTAATAGCCTCCACACTTCCAACAATTTCCAGCAATCTGATGGCTTGTTTGCAGAGATAATCAGTCAGATTTTTCAGTGCTTTATAATCCTTAGTAACAATTGTGTTTTGTTATCCATTGATCATTATCTTGATTACTTTAATTTTTCTCTTTCTCTTTTAGCCCAAGATCCAAGGTCTTCAAATTTATACACTGCAACAATAGAAATCAAAATGATTTCTGGCCACTTTTGAGTAGCTGCTAAGTTCTTGCAAAACAAATTTTACAAATCTGTATCTTTTAACATTAGGGACAATGGAAGTGAACAGACCTGCAGTAAATTCCTGATTAGAAGAAAACTCTGAACAGAATTCAAACCTTTAGCTATCAGAGGTGTATATGCCAGTGGTATTGGATGTCTTTAGTGTCCTATTAATCAACCCAGGAATATGAAAAGCTCAAGTAAATAAATACACAAAAGAACCAAGAGAAGCATGTCATTTAGAAGCAGTTCATTTCTGACATGACCCATCTGTCTCCCAAAGCACACAAAAACTAGTCCTTCCTAATAACCATTTTATCAAGTCTGACAGAGTTTCTCTTGCTGTCTTAATGCTGTACCGATCTGGGCTAAGCACATTCTGGCAGCAGTTGCGATTCAAATTTGTATTTTGTCTTTTGCTGGAAAATAGATGATTGATTGCCTGTGCAGTTCAGAAACACATGGGCCATTCATTCCTGGCTAGTTTTCTTCATGCACTTTCTACAATTGTCACTGTTTCCCTCAGTTCTTATTATAGAGCAAATCATTCCCTTGCCCCTCATCCTGCTGTGCATTCAAGGTTCCCAGCTGTCCTCATTTTCTCTATTCTTTTAGGAAAATCTCTTCAAGAATCTCCTCTTCAATGCCTTTTCCTAATTTTCTGTGGTTTTAGGATCTCTTGTAGTGCAAACCCACATGGGATATGGTCATTTGCATTATTCAACTCTATTATCTTGTTACTTTAAGCCATGCCACTTTCAATTGAAGTTGTCTAGTGTATTACTCCAGTTGTGGTTATTCTTTGCAGCATTTACTTTGATCCTCTTCTCTAAATGCAGCATTTGAAACCCCTCTCTGCCTGATGCTTTTCTTCTTTTACTAAGTGTCATGTATATGCGATTGCTGACCACAAAATACAGTAGCTTAACAAATATTTGTGCTCTCCAAATGTTTGTCGCGATGCGTGCATTGTCTTCTAAAACACAAAAGTACAGGCATAGGGACAATTTTTTGACAAACCAATTGATGACAGGAGATTTTGGATCTAATTCTATGTGACTGAGATAATTAGGGAAAGTGAGGTATGCAAATTATCTGCAGAACAGGCAAGATCTTACTACTTTTTCTCATGAAGTTTCAGCAAAGAAGAATTGGTTTAAGTTTCTTGATCGCTTTGGGACTCTGTGGTCTTTATCAGACCCGAAGACAACTAAAACTAATTACTCAAATATGCTTGGGCTCTGGTTTTGTTTTTCATCAGTTTAAGTTGTCACAGCAAACAATTAGCTACGTATCTGTAATGGACTTCATACATCCAAGTGGCTGAGATAGTGGTAGTGTTGGTGGCAGTGTGTGTGGTTTACTGGTAGAGTTAGGTGTAACAGATTGAGGTGTTCTTTCTGTCAAATTATTCAAGAGGTGCAATATCAGAAAAGAAATCTCATTGTTTTATCTAATGATTAAACTTTGATGTGTCACATACAGGAGAATAAGGTAGACAACAAATTTGCTTGGACATTTTCCATACCGAGAAATTTTTGAGGGAGAAATACAATTCAAGTAAAATTTCACTGTTTGTTTCTAAATACTGCTATACCATCAAAAACATTATTGAAGGATTTCATTTAACTGCTTTTTCAATATATTTCTTATGAATAGGTCCCCTAACTGAGGTGAGTTTTACCCTTGAAGATATCAGGTTTAACTTATGGGAAGGTCTAGTTAACAAATTCATTTGCCTGCCTTTCCTATACTGATTTATAATACTAGAAAAATAATAATATTTCATTATTTATTTTTTTTTTAAAAAAGATGCTATGTATTTGGACCAGTTAGACCTCTTCATTAGGCTCTCTTCAGGTATGCCTAAATCCTGTCATCAGCCTGGGGCTTTATATATTGGACCTGCTGTTTGTAAAGTGTCTAGTAAACTTCTCCATAAGTATACGTTATCTTATTTTCTGTAGGAGTTTTGATCCAAGCATCTTCCATCCTCATCCCCAATCTTCCTTAGAACTGATTCATCAAGGAAATTTCTTACTAATTGACATCTTTATCAGTCTCTTTTACCAGGAGGATTTTCATTTGATATTATACTTCTCTCTGTCTTGTAGCAAATGTGTATTTTCTTAAAAAAAAGAAAAAGTAACAGTTTGGCATTTATTAACAATAATTTGATTGCTTTCCCTTTTAGCTATATCTAATTTCCCTAGTTCCTTATGTCCCCCAAAATTCAGAAGGGTGTACTAAGGTCTGCGTTTTCCTTCGCTGTAAAAATTTATGGGCTATTTTAATACAGATTAGTGAAAGTGCAATACCAAAGCACTGTAGGTGGTAAAACCCAGTTATCATTTGTATGATTAGTTTCACCTTGTAGCCGTGTCTCTGAAAAATGCAATTAACAGTTTCATATTCAGCATAGCTGGCTTTTATTCCTGCTGCATGGTGTGCAACATTTGCATCATAAAAAAAACCCTAATTGGTAAACACAGCCTTGCCAGATTCTCTGCAATTCACCCAATTCTCGTAACGTTAATTGGCTCAGCTTCAACACACATTGGATGGGTTTTCAAAGACAGCCGCAGATTAGAGAGCTTGCAAGCACTTGTGTTTCACAGTACTGACTCCAAGGAGACTGAGGGAGGAAAAAAAAATATTTTAAATTAATGCTGAATGCAGGCGAGCTCTCTTGTCCAATGGTTGCCATGGAAACTGTTTTGTCTGCTAATCTGATAGCAGAGTGCATGTTTATTGGTACACATCTCTAATGACCTTCAGAGACTAAACTCAGCTGGAAAGTAGTATTCTACCACTGTGGTCAGAGACAGCAGCTAAGTGATTACATCCTAAACTCTATTATTGTAGCTTATGCTGTTGTGGTTTTCCTTCCTTCTTTGCTGTTGTTCCCTGCTATGCGTTGCCCCAAAAATGACAATTTGCAGTGCTTAGATGCATATCTTTGGTAACAGATACAGTGTGTCAGGTACAGTATGTAAAGTTTTTGTGGTCCTTAAACTGCAAATACTTGTATTGTTGAGCTGCAGGAATTTGTCACTATTTTGGCTGTAATAATGGGTTATTTGAATCTAAATCTGATTTAGAAAAAAAAAAAGAAAAGAAAGAAAGAAAATGAAAAATTAAAGAGAAATTGAATAAGATGTGTTATCCTGGAAAAATAGCGAGAAACCTGACTTTCCTCTTCTTGATGAACAAGCTCATTTAGACTCAGTCTTTTAAACCTGAAGAAGGTTGTTTCTGATACAATTAAAAAGATAATTCTCAAAATTCTTACATGCTTTTAAGTAAGAAAAAAATGTTGTAGCTGCTTTGCTGACAGTTTTGGATTTGGCAATAGTAATGCACAAATATTATTGGAACACTACAGAAGCATACAAAACCAAACTCTATCCCAATTAACCAAGCAATCTTTCTTTAAATCTGGGGGTGTATAACTGTTGACTCTGCCTTAATTACCAACATTGCATGCATGGATGCCACGATAGCCAATTAATATAGGAACTGTCAAACTCATACAGAGGATTGTGGGTTTGTTTTCAAATCCTACAGACCAAATGGCACCTCAGTGTTGGGCAGAATATTCGTGTTGACTTCCACCAGGTACAATTTTGGCCTTTATAAATTAATTGTTAACTAAGAAATATCCTTGGCTTTGAGGTATAGTCAAAGGGAAAAGCATCACCAAAGTGATGCATCTCCTGCCTTCAAGGTGCAAGGGCTGCACAGTGTGGAGTGGAAGGGAGAGGTGCAGGAGAGGGTCAGGCTTCTGCTTTGGACCATTACCACTTCCTGAGGTTTGCTGCTTTTTGCCTGGAAGAGAGAACTGGGAAAGCTGCTGCCATGCCTCTTGCCCTGCCCTGCAAGCAGTCCATGAGCAGGCACTTCTGAAAGAATCTCCCATGGGGGAGACAGAGGCTCTGAAGGTTGAGAGATCCAACAGAGAAACACCCGACAAAGGAAGACCGAATAAAGACTGGAAGCTGAGGAGCAGACCAGAAGATGAAAACAAGCAAGGAAAAGAAGCTGAACTCAGGAAAAAAAATAAATTACTCTGCAATAATTTAGAAATGACCTACCTTCCTATATCCACCTCCACCATTCGAGTGAGTGGGGATGGTGAAGATCATCGAGAAGAATGCAGGGAAGATCTTGAAACAGAGCAAGTATAGGACTATAAAAGGGGACAGCTTTTAATAGGGGAATTGTCTGAATTCTTTTGTCTACCGGGATGTTCAAACTTTTATTTCCTCACTTAAAAATCTTTGATTTGAAAGTTTTGATCCTTGCCATTAATAAGGAAATGAGATAATTAATATACAGGGGGCTATGTCCCTATTATAACGAGTTCCTTTGTTCTTTTATTATTATCACAGTGTAGGAGATATGTCAGAAATACCACAGATCTACAAGTCTGCCTGGTCTTCAAATCTTCAGCAAATCTTAGTGAATGGCACCAGTCTGTGTCTGTGGTCCTGCAGGCGCTCATCTCCTGCTGCACCTCTCCCACGGTGTTATGCCACCAGCTTTCCGGGGAAAGGGGACGAAACCTGTACTGAGATATCAGGTGTTTCCTTAGCTGAGCTGCAGACATGTTTACATCAGATCTTCAAACTGTGTTAGTGCAGAGAATTTATTTTAAACCTTTGCAGGAATGAGCTTTCAATCCCTCCTTGTCATTCCTTTCCAAGCCTCCCTTGACAAAATTTGGTCATTTGGTGCGGTATCAAATCACCTTGCATTCACAATGGATCATTTCTAGGCTTGACCCCCCTCCCCATTCCAAGCTTTGTTCTTTAAACTGAAACAAACTGGAGATTAATATAAACCCTTCTTTTATTTTCATCTGTATTAGCTGTTCTTTTCTTTTGAAAATACCAATCCCTGCATTTTATAAATTTGATTTAAATTGTTGGCTGCAGCTTCTTCAGCCTAACAGAGCGGTGTGATAACTTAGCAGTGGCTGCAATTCAAAGCTGTTTATTTGTGGAAGGGCTTCAGGAAGAGACCCTGCTATGTGTTATTGGAACAAAACAGGCATTTTCATGCAGGACTTTGATTCTTCTCTCAATGAGATAGAAAAATGCATAAAGTAAAGGCTAGACTGATTTATTTTTTTTTATCCTTTTGAAGTTCTGCTGACCTTCTTTACGAGAGTTGACTTATGTTCACAAAAACGAAAATCTCCTTCAAATCACTGTCAGGTGCTTCTCTTTCACCAATTAAGGCATTTATCTTCATATATATTTCAAAAAATAATGACAATGCCTTCTGTTCTCCTGTGTGAAGAGTATCTGAGACCCTCGGTTTATCTAGAAATTGATTTTTTTTATAGGAAGAAAGGCAGTTGCAGTTTTATTCTTTCCTTTCTATCATTATTCCTTGAATGCAGTGCTCCAGTCTAGTTCTGAAAAGTGCTTGAGAACCCTGATTTTTTTCCCCTAAATTACCAGCTTATTAATGATCAGCTTTGTATCTGGTCAAGGAGTACAGATAGGGCTACTTAGTAGGCTGTTCAAACCTAATTTCTACATCCTCTTTAAGGCACTAATCCCAATGCCAGTAAAGTCAATTGAAAATCTTCAGTGAGGGAGGACAAAGTTCTAAATTGTTCCATTTCTCTTAGTTATGGTTTTCTCTGAAAAAGCTCCTTTAAAAACAACAACAGCAACAAAACCCACAATCCATTGGCTGTTTTCTGCTTGAAAAGCATGGTTATAGGAAATGTATTATTTGCACTTTAAAAGAGATAAGGGAGCAGAAATGGAAAGCTGAATTTTGTCCCTCGAACTAGAAAAGGATTTATATGAATATCGCTGCTATTTACAGTTTTCTAACATGTATATTCTGTCTCAGTAAGACAATCTTTCGTTAGTATCTGACTCTAAAAGGTATGAATGTAGCATGTCTATATTGCTTTACATACTTAGACTAATGTTAATCAAACCAACAATAGTTTGACTTCTTTTTTTTTTTAATATATAAGGATTCTGGCATCAAAATACATTGAAAATTTATTGAAATTCCAACCTTACATTTTTATAGAAGGTAAATAAAATATATCAGAATGGAAACATAGTCTTTGGTCTGATACAAAATATTTTATTGAAGTTGCTTTTATAGAACATTCCAAACTTTTTAAGTTTCCATCCTAATTTAAAAAGAATATATATATTTCAAATTCACAAAATTCTTTTTTTTTCCTTGTTCACATCTGATATACTCACATAAAGAAACATTTCTGTGTAAGAATTTATGTCAAATTTGTTATTCTTGTGCATGTATATGTTGACATGTCCGTACAAACTGTTCCATTTTTTAAAGAATTCTATATTATTGTGGGAGGAAAAAAAAATCTGGACTGCCTGAATAATTTGTGCTTGATATGGCCTGTCATCTTAATGATATACGAAAAAATTGATCTATTTTTGTTTATGCTTGGTAGACTGATATCGTCATTGAAATTAAGTCATTCCATTTATTATTCACTTTGGTTATGATGATGGTAATTGTTTCTTGAAATATAATTAGAGCAACTTTTCTATACCTAACTTTCAACCCAGTTTATTTGTAGATGCAAACAATGTGTAAAAGGAGATTAGGTAATTTTTGCTATATTTTACACCTTTTTTTTTTTTTTCCAGCACATACGACACAAAATAATGTATCTTTTTTATTTTACCCATAGTGAGTGAAAAGGCATTATGACTGCTTTCTTACAGGAGTACTCAAGTAGTTTTTCATCCCTGGCTACCTTGATAACTTGTGGTGGTGAATCACTGTCGAGTCATTATCATCATCAGTTACAGAGTGCTTTACTGATTTTGTCCAGCTAATGCACGGGTTTTCTTCTGCCTTTCTGTCCAAGGGTGAGTTAGCCAATCATTACAACACCCTGAAAGCAGGTAAATAACACAGGTATCAACCTCGTAATTGTTCCAGAAAAAAAGAAAACTGATATGTCCCATAATAATTTGAGACAGATGCAGAAGTTAAACTGAAGGGAATCTTTTTGGAATGTGTCTGACCTTCAGTTTAGTTTTGTACTTATTCAATTTTATATTTTTTTTATAAATACCTTGCCAAATATAATAGCTTCTGAAGTAATAGGAAAATAAATAAATATTACACATTTCTTGGTTCCAATACTTAAAGGTACTATTTACTGATAAGGAGGGCTACATTTCCTAAATCGTCATTCTTCTGCATGTGGTTAACTTTAAACTATTGAAGTAATTAGCGCACTTCCACAGCTAAGTTTCCACAGAGACTTTGGAGGACCCTATTACTGAGGAAAAGGACAAATTATTTTATTTCACTTTTCTCCTTGTGTAAAACTGCTATGCTAAGTACCTTCTCCATTACTCTGTAACAGTTCATGTCAGACCGTGTCATGTTCTTCAGTTTGTGCTGATTCCTCTTTGCAGTACAAAGGAGTAGTTAAGGCTCTATCAGTGTAGAATACATTTTCCAACATTTAAACTATATTTTCAGGAATTGAATTGACCACTGTAGAGAATTTCAAAAGAAACTCATTTCCAAAACATGCCACCTACATTTTCCTGGCTTTACAAAAACTCTTAAGATAAAACAAAAATCTCTGTGTTTTCTTGACCTTTATCGAAACCAGGCAAAGCATTTGACATATATACTGAAATGAAAATTCAGATGAGACCTGAAATTCATTTGTTCTCAGTACACTTCATCTGTACATAACATCATGTGTGGTTTCAATACAAATTTTGCTTGAGAAGCAAATTCACTCTCAAGTCTTTGCCTATATAGACACACACACAAAAGAATAAGTGCAGCATGAGAAAATTGTCCTACCATTTAAAAATTCTATTTAAATATCCTTTTGTTAAACATGTCATTCTCTATAATAGAAAATGGATAAATTAGTGGTGCTTATTTCCAGTGCAACATGGCTAATTATGTTCCTTAATTCTGTAATCTCTATTTTTCAACATAATATGAACAAATGATCACATAAATCCTGCAACATCAGCCATTACATAGAAAACTTACATTGTTTTATGAGTTTTAGAATTTCTAAAATAGATTAACCCATCCTAAAACAGTCAAAGGGCTGCTTCATGAAAATACTTATATGTTCTCCATCATTAAAAACTTATTCTACCAAATGGCTCAATTCAACGATGTTACTGTTTGTGCAGTTATTTTCAAAGCTGATCCTCCATTCAAGCAAGAGAACTATTTTGAGTTTAAAGTATAAAATATTCCCATTAAAATTCATGCAATTTGCCTTATCTATACAGTCTGAACATTTGGCATTTTAAATAATATAGTAATGGCCACAGAAGACAAGATAGATGAAGAGTAATGCCAAAATGTCAAGATTATGCTGCTTATTCCACTCTGTCATTGACAGAACATATATGTAGGCAAGCTATTGCAAAGCTAAATGGCCACACAACTTGAGAATACAACAGAAGTATAAATATATGCAATAATTCAGAATCTATGCTGTGCATATTCTCACAGATTCTCACAGATTTCTCTAGGTTGGAAGAGACCTCAAGATCATCGAGTCCAACCTCCGACCTAACACTAAGTACTCCACTAAACCATATCCCTAAGCTCTACATCTAAACGTCTTTTAAAGACCTCCAGGGATGGTGACTCCACCACCTCCCTGGGCAGCCCGTTCCAATGCTTAATAACCCTTTCGGTAAAGAAGTACTTCCTAACATCCAACCTAAAACTCCCCTGTCGCAACTTTAGCCCATTCCCCCTCGTCCTGTCACCAGGCACGTGGGAGAATAGACCAACCCCCACCTCTCTACAGCCTCCTTTCAGGTAACTGTAGAGAGCGATGAGGTCTCCCCTGAGCCTCCTCTTCTCCAGGCTGAACAAGCCCAGCTCCCTCAGCCGCTCCTCGTAAGACTTGTTCTCCAGACCCCTCACAAGCTTGGTCGCCCTTCTCTGGACTCGCTCGAGCACGTCCATGTCCTTCCTGTAGCGAGGGGCCCAAAACTGAACACAGTACTCGAGGTGCGGCCTCACCAGAGCCGAGTACAGGGGCACAATCACTTCCCTCGACCTGCTGGCCACACTGCTTCTTATACAGGCCAGGATGCCGTTGGCCTTCTTGGCCACCTGAGCACACTGCTGGCTCATATTCAGCCGACTATCCACCAATACTCCCAGGTCCTTCTCGGCCAGGCAGCTTTCCAGCCACTCATCTCCCAGCCTGTAGCTCTGCTTGGGGTTGTTGCAGCCCAGGTGCAGGACCCGGCACTTGGCCTTGTTGAACTTCATGCAGTTGACCCCAGCCCATCGCTCCAGCCTATCCAGATCCTCCTGCAGAGCCTTCCTGCCCTCGAGCAGATCGACACACGCACTTAGCTTGGTGTCATCTGCAAACTTACTGAGGGTGCACTGGACGCCCTCATCCAGATCATCGATAAAGATATTAAAGAGGACCGGCCCCAGTACCGAGCCCTGGGGGACTCCACTAGTGACCGGCCTCCAACCAGATTTGACTCCATTCACCACAACTCTCTGGGCCCGGCCATCCAGCCAGTTTCTAACCCAGCGAAGCGTACGCCAGTCCAAGCCCCGAGCAGCCAGTTTCTTGAGGAGAATGTTGTGGGGAACGGTGTCAAAAGCCTTACTGAGGTCAAGGTAGACCACGTCCACAGCCTTTCCCTCATCCACCAAGCACGTCACTTGGTCATAGAAGGAGATCAGGTTCGTCAAGCAGGACCTGCCTTTCATAAACCCATGCTGACTGGGCCTGATCGCCTGCTTGCCCTGCAAGTGCCGCGTGATGACCCTCAAGATAATCTGTTCCATGAGCTTCCCCGGCACTGAGGTCAAACTGACAGGCCTATAGTTCCCCGGGTCTGCCCTCCGGCCCTTCTTATAGATAGGCGTCACATTGGCTAGCCGCCAGTCAACCGGGACCTCCCCCGATAGCCAGGACTGCCGATAAATGATGGAAAGCGGCTCAGCCAGCTCCTCCGCCAGTTCTCTCAGTACCCTTGGGTGGATCCCATCCGGCCCCATCGACTTGCGCACATCCAAATTCTGTTGACATATATATATACTATATATAGAAGCACAATTGGTCGCTTACTAATTTTGCATGGTTAAATTCTACCTTTTATTCACACTATTTCAGATAGCTCCTGAAGTGCACCTTACAGCTCCGAGATATCAACAGGGGCTTCTGCTGTCGATCTGACTTATTTGCAGGCCTTGATGTGTTCACTTTGAGACACTGGCAGGAACCAAATAACGACTTGAAGGCCATCCATCATTTATTTAGGAAAAAAGCATATCAGAGCAGAGAGACCTGTTTTTTAACCATCTAAGTTTTCTCCAACCTGGATGCAAAAATGAGCAGTGCCTTTAGACGTGCTTTGCAGAGTCCTGGTGCCTTTGTCCCTTTGCTAGCCTGCCAATCTAGACTGCCTTCAATTGGGTTTCTCCTTCTCTCATTTCAAAGTTCCTCTAATTGAAACCTTTTGATATTCAAGCTTGACAATGCAAGTTTACATCCTCCTTGGAGGCAGAGTGCAAAATCTCTCTATTGGCAATTTAGTGTGTAATGCTACAGTCTCTTCTTGCCATTACATTGTCACCTTCCAGTAGAGGCTGGGTCTATAAAACTCAATATACAGTAACTTCTTTCACTGATCTGGACAAGTACAGTTTTCAAAAAAATTGTTGCATCTAGCATGCATTATGGTATTAGATGTCAGCTCCACTGTCACAGATGTGTTTCTCAGTGACGTCTTATAGTACTCCAGCATTGTACTTTAAAAAGCCTTATTCGGTTTGTAAATATTTATTTAGTGATCAAAGTCTGAAAGTAGCTTTCCTTTCTGATTTTTGGGTTATTTTTTCTCTGTCTAAAGAAGGTTTCACAGTGAAATGCCACCTCTAATCTGATTTTCTGTGTCTACAATATATTTTATTAACCCTTTTTTATTTTCTTCAGTGATAGATTAGTAAATTCCAAAGTAGCTTAGAAACATTGCTTAGTGACCTTTTTGTTCTTTGCATTTTTTGAGGAGAAATCAACAAAAGACAACAATAGTAACCTTTCCATATTCATTACCATAAGCTGCACTGACCTTAAGAAACAGCCTTATGATTCCACACTTGTACACAGGGTAAGGCTGCTGTGCTGATTTCAAGAACTTGACAATTTTTCTGTTCTTAGGGCTGTGAGGGACAAAGAAATTAGAAGATATATTATAAAGTCTGTGTGTTCACGCAAGATGGAAAGGCAGATGAATCTCACAAACCTTGCATTGTAAAAGCAAACTTTTGTGGATATTTCCTCAAAAATAAACTTCTAAGTGTTACTAAATATAAAAGTTTAAAGGTGTCTTAGAAATCTGGTAAGAACAGGATCATTTTGATGATTATTTTTGATTTTACTTAAAAATAAGGTTGTTGTTGCTTGTATGCAATATTTGAGAGAATGAAAAAGAATGAAAAAAATGAAAAAATTTAAAAACTATATTTTCTTTCCTTTGTCAGAAAAAGAGGATAGGGGAGTTAGTGTTTAAAGGGCAAAGGAAAAATAGAAAGAATCCATAAGTTCAGCATTGATGAATCTACATTATTGGATTAAGCCTGGAGTTTCTGGAGTTTCTTGATATTTGATTTTGATATCTTAATTAGTGTTGTTGCTAAACTCTACATTGTTTTCTGGGAGATTTTCTGAAAGAAAAGAGGAGGAGAGAAAATAAAAAATACAACTAATATGTGTAACTTGTAGGCTTATCTGGTGAAATCAAAATATTTTCTAGTTCATAAAGAATTGTGTGATGATAAAATTATTGCATACTATATTGAGAAGACTGATGGTTTTAAGAATATATTAGTTACTGAAAACTTAATACGGAATTGTCAAAAAATAGTCAAACCTATATTATGTCAAAACTCTGAACTCCCTGTACTCTCTGTCCTGAATAACCTGAAAAATTACTATGTACCAGTTTTGCTGCCTACCTACAGACCATCCCTTTCTAAATTGTTAATGAATCTATTAAACAGCTAGGGACCTAGAAAGTAACTGTGAGATGCCCTGTCATTAACTTTTCACTATGATAAAAATGCACCATTTAATCTTATTCTTTGTTGTTTTTCTCTTCTGACCACTATTTAATTTTTACTTATTTTATTTTATTTTATTTTATTTATTTTATTTTTACTTTATTTTATTTTATTTTATTTTATTTTATTTTATTTTATTTTATTTTATTTTATTTTTGATCTGGGGCAGTTTTCTTCTTTACTTTATAACTCTTTACCTATACTTGTCTCTTATAAGGGACCTTAAAAATTATTTTGGCTATCTGAATAAAGTATGTCAGAAGGTTCTTTTTTTTCTCATTACTTTGTCAACATATCATAAAGTTTCTAAGACGTGCTTTTTTCAGCACAAAACCAAACTTAACATCTTGCTGGTTTTTTGTTTTATGCCACTATCACCAATTCCTCTGTAGTGAACACAACAGTTTGTGGAGCAGGGTTATATGAGGTGATTTTAAAATTTATTATACAATATCATGTTCAAATTTTCTTTGTGTGTGTGTGTGGGGGGGGTGGTGTCTTTTTGCTTCTGATCTAACTGACATACTAATTCTCCAACAGCTGTATTAGTGCAATGGTTGTAAGGGTATTACAAAATATGTCAAAAGAGTAGAAACCATGGGGGTGGGCTATTGAAGACAGCTTTACTAGAAAGTAAAACATAGAGCTATATTCTAGCAGACAAGACGTGGCGTTTCTTCATAGAAACGGTGCTGATTAACCCCTTTATTATCATCATCTTCCAAGTGTTTTGTTTTTTATTTGAACTGTCACTTACATCCACTGGTCAGTAATTGACTGGAGTGATTCTATAGCTCTGGATTGATTTTAAATATAGCTGTGGTGTGCTGCATGGATTAGAAGCAGCAGAGTGCATTTTATAAACATTTCAAATAACTTGAAGATGACCTTTTTCAGAAGCTTTGGATGCTTGCTATTTCTTCCAGAATGCCTGGCACCTCCATTTTGACAGTATTTCATCTTAACTGCTGGAAGGAGCACAAGTCTCCTCTTTCACTGAGGCAAAGGATCAGTTGACTTCTCAGGTGGACCTTTCCTTTGCTTCACTGCTACATTAACTTTTGGTAGTCTTGAGCAATATATATATATATATATATATATATATATATATATATAATCATTCTCCTCATTCTCATATCCTCCAAGTATCTTTTATTTGGCTTTCACTTCAAAATCATTTTAGGGTCTCAGATTTTCCTCTTTGTGGCTGTAGTTTATAGTTTCATTGTATCTCTACCAAACACTTTACTTCCAAATTTTAAATAATTTTCATCCAACTTAACTGACCTATTGGATCTTGCCATTAAAGATTTATTCTCATTTTATGCTTTCTCCATCAAGCCTTTTGATACCCTCCTAATTTTTTTTAAGCATCACTGGTACTTCCTAGGATTCCCATCTTTAATTTCTCAGACTTACAAGAAAGAATACACTCTCACTTGCTTTTTATGCCATTACAATGGGAGAAAAGGAAACAAAAATATGTGACAGAGAAGTAATTCCATTTTTACAAAATTATTTTCCATTAAGAACCAAAAGTATTTGATGTAGCAACAGCAGAAAAATAATGCTAACCCTTGGCTACTGTTTGATTGAGGAAGTCTTGTGTCCTTTATCAATTCCATTAAAATGCAAGCTCTCCTGCATACTAGAGCAATATAAACAGCCTCTGATCACCAGAAGGTATGATAATAGTGCCATCCCTTGAGGTGCAGGCCATCTGAGTTAACTCTAGTTAGTAACTAGTAGTCCCTCTGTAGTCAGTGCGTTGGAAGTACCTCCAAAGAACAATTCAGATATTCTGTTTTACAAGTCATATACTCTGGTTTAGACATTTATTTTAAACCCCACTTCTGGAGCTGTCTGCCTGCCTCCAGCAACTATAGACAGGGCATAAAAAACAGACACATAGGTGGCAAAATTGGGTGTAATCAGTCCTGCTGTTACTGGAATTTGGAGATTCAGTAAAACCTGCAACTCCCAATATCACCACAAGCCCCCTGAGCAGTTCTCTATGTCCCTGGCTTCTCTGGCAGAATGGAAGAGGGGCAGGATTTTCCCCTTAGATGTTTTGTGCTATATATCTAAAAAGGTCATGATGTTATATCTGCTTCTTAAATGTTTTTTGCTAGATATCTATAAAGGTCATGTTTCACCACAGCCTGAGGTGTCTGTCCTAAGCGGGGAACCGTGTTAGCCTGTTTCTATTCCCAATCTGTCATAAAATACATGCTAAAGCATGAGTTGTGTACTTAGTAATACAAATGTAAAGTCTGCCTTCCTGAAACTTAAACGCATCCAACTGTTTCCAAAACATTGAAAAATAGTCTACATTCATAAAGTACTGCTTTCACTGTCCTTAGTTTTCAAAGTCTTGTGATTATGTGATTTCTTTTCTTTACTTCTTATTCTTTCTTTCTTTTTCTTTCTTTCTTTCTCTTTTTCTTTTTCTTTCTTTCTTTCTTTCTTTCTTTCTTTCTTTCTTTCTTTTTCTTTCCTTCCTTCCTTCCTTCCTTCCTTCCTTCCTTCCTTCCTTCCTTCTTTTTTCTCTTTCTTTCTTTCTTTCTTTCTTTCTTTCTTTCTTTCTTTCTTTCTTTCTTTCTTTCTTCTTACTTTTTCTTTCTTTTGCTCACTCTTTCGCTGTTTCTTTCTCTCTTTCACTCTCTCTCTCTTTCTCTCTTTCTCTCTTTCTCTCTTTCTCTCTTTCTCTCTTTCTCTCTTTCAGGAAAAATGTCTTCAGTTATTGAGGCTACTTTCAACACTTGCAGTGTTTTGCATTTCACAGATGTTGAGACATCAGCTATACCAGGATTTTATCAAGATTCTGGGTCCAGAAAGGATAAAATCAAAATCTCTAGTTGGGGACAGGGTCTTATTTTCCCGTCCTTCACGGAAATATTTAATGAACCCATGTTAATGGCACTGTTAGAAAGGCATTGGTGAGGTCTCAAGCCTGCTTGCATTCCGAATCTTGAGAGGTTGCCCCATGAGGCATCTACAGGAAAAGTGAGAAAACTGCTATTTTCTTGTTATCATTGACAATCATGGAGGACATTATCTTTTGCAACACTGCATTTCTAATTTTCTTATTTGTTTGGGTTTATACACATGGCAGGAATGGGGATGGAACTATAATTTCTCAATTGTACAACCTAACTTCAACTTGAGAGGAAAAAAGCATTACAATTATCTCCTAGCAATAATTCTATCTGAGTTTACGGCATTGAGAATATACTTATAAAGCCAGATGAACTCTTACTTGCAAAGGGCCAGTTCTGTAGTTCACTAGCTGAATTTTATCACATGCAAGGAGGAGAAGCATCAAACTCTGAGCAAGTAATTGCAAACAGTAGATCTTCCCCTTGATTTGATAGTATGGATTGGATAATTTTCCAAATCACTAATTCCTCAGTACAGCGTACGGCACAGGTAGCTGCAGATAACTCAAGCCTGCAAGCAGTCACAAAGCTGACTTGTTCACGGCATTGCTGCCTCTGCATATGTTGGTATAAAATACACAACAATGCTCCTAAGGAGGAGAAAGAATGAGAAATGATAACATTAAATCAATAATCTTGATTTGACTCCTTTTATCTTTGTTCAGCTCAGTAGCACAAGAAAATGAAAGCAATGCTTTCTGTGAGAAATTTGGATAGCAGAGAGCGCTCAGCCACCATGAAAGTAATTTTGTATCTGGAGATGAGCTGTGAAAGCAGCTTTTCTGTTTATTTGAAGGATAGAGCAGAGGCCCAGTGTGGCCAGGAGTTGTTTGAAAACAGCCGAAAGGAGTAGCTGCACGTTTCTCTCTAAGTGTCTTAAATCTCTTTCAGATTAGGAAACCGATCTCATGAGGAGGCATTAAATATGGCACACATCTTCAACCTACTAAATGGTGGTAGCACTGCCATCATTAGCTATGAGTTTATTTTGGTAGCATGCAGAGATCAGATTGTATAATTACTGCACTGGCTCTTGCAATATGTTACTGGCTCAGACCTTGGCAGACTAGTAGCTGAGCAGACTGAGGAGGTTCAGCCCCAAATAGTCTGATTTTTCAGGATACACAAGCCATATGACACATGCACAAAAAAATGTTCTTAAAACTTTTTACAAATATTGGATGCAAAAGGAAAGATCTATTATTTATTTTTTTTGTCTCTCTCCCTTGCCATCGTGCCCTGCTCTCCTTGTTTATTTTAGACCCAGTACCTGAGTATTACCACCCCCAGAACAACCATATTTGTTAACAGAATTTGGAGCTCACAGTCCAGGCACGTAATTCGTATTATCTCTACAGTCATCATTAAATGGACGACAGCAGTTTATGGGCTAGATAGGGAAATATTTGCATGTGGATAAGGGCCGCCTGTTGTACTTTTTGACTACTACTTAAAATCTTCCTGCCACAATATGGTCATGTATTAGTCTAAAGGGAAGTGGAAAAGACCAAAGCAAAAACTCCTACCAGCTGAGACGATTTAACCTACCATCTGTTTCTGAACTGCCAACTAGCCGCTAGTTACTGAGAAAGCTGCCATCCAGTTAGCCTTACTGCACAGCATATTTCTGGTCTTCTGCTAATGGAGGCAGAATAGGAAGAAATGCATAGATTTTAACTTCTGTGCTTCCTTTCATTGAGATCTTGTAATCCCGCGTGCCCTTATGAAACTAAAATCACAGTTGCAGTCCTTCTGAGGTTTTCTTCTGGTGCTGTGTCTTGCAGATTTTCTACATTAAATGTGTTGTATTACTATGTCAAGCACATGGGAAGACTATACTTCCAAACCAGATTTGTTCTGAAGTCATAAGATTATTTCTTGTAGTATTAGCAATTTTTTAAAAACATTTCATTTCACAGCTTTTCTCTTATATTACTTTACTTTCCAGTTAATTTACTGGTTCTGAGAGCACTGCAGCTTGGATTTGATCTCACAGACAGTGCTAAATAAACATCGAAGTAGATGGTCTGCAAGTGGAAAGGGACCTAGTGTGTTGAAGGAAATGTTGCTAGTAATTCTGTAGGTGGCACTCTTTGCTCTGAATCAATCTAGCCCTTTGCACAGTGCTAGTTGTTTTCTATACAAGATACCAGTATAGGTATCTTTGTTTACATCCAATTTCAGTAGGCAGAGTTTATGCAAAAGGTACTCACAAAGTCAACTATATAGTCTCTACTTGCTGCCCTGAATTCTCATATAGCTGTGTGTTTCTAACTCTTAATGGCTGATGGTGGTGGTGGTGACATTCACTATTTCTTTTTGACAGTGGACACATTCACAGTTTTACTGACTGCAGAAACGGCTGGGTTAATTATTAACTGTTGTTACAATAATTAGCACAGCTCCGTGTTAAGTTCTGCTGTTTTGGCTCCCAGCAAGTTATACCCACAGCTGAAATAATCCCACTGATGTCAGTGAGGCAATGCAGAAAGGGAGGTTCAGCCTGGCAAGGAGTGAGGCTGGCTGACTCCGCTCCTGTGCTGGGAGGCTGTCAGCTCTGAGAAGTTAAATTTTGGATGGTTTTCACAGACTTGAGTGGTTTCCTGGGCTGAACATGGAGTGGATGTCTTTTCTCTCAACTGAGGATTGTCAGACCATACATGACCAAGTAACATCTGCATCATTCTTGATGTTTCAAAGAATAGACTTTAAAAGAACTTTTGTCTTTTCATCAACACCTTGCTTAGATTATAGGGGTAAGGAGGCTAGAGATGGCATTTGCTTTATAAAAAAATTATAGGTGAGTTGGGAATGAGACAATTTTCCCTACAGCTAACGGCTCAGTCCTCCTTGCAACACAAAACCCCCTTGTTTATGAAGTTCCCTGGGAGTGAATTCTGGCATTTCAGCCCACTTACTGTGTCTGAAATACAAGACCTTAACTATCTAGCCTTAGTTGAAGGGAATGCCTGAAAGGAGAAACCATGGGTGCATGCCTCCTTGAACTAGTAACAATATTATCAACTCACTGACATCAAGAGATGTGAGACACTGATGCCACCTCAAAGGCTTCCAGCTTGTTAGCCTTTCACACTCCTATTAGGATGCTCCTAGTCTAGCTCATTGGGTAAATTCAGTAATTGTCTTTAAAAGATTTATAGAAATCTAAAATGTGGCTGTCAGCAGAGTGTTAGAAGCTGCACGCTGGTTAGTAAAAGGAGCACAGGGAAAGTGAGCAAAGTGAAACCTTTACCTGCAGCCACAAAATTTTTAACTTCGACTCCCCACACACGCACCCCACACCCTGTTTTGGGCAGCTTTTAAAGTCTCTTGTTTTACATGCACGGTAATAATTATGTATACTTACTAATGCAAAAGAACTATCAGAACAACTATTTCAACAATAGATGCAACATAGATATTTAAATAAAGATATTTAAAGTTAGATTGTTTATTTCTAAAGAGAGAGATGGAAAAACATGGAAGGGCACGGTACTCTGGCCCAAATTATACCTTCATGGAATTTTATTGTGGATGGCCATATTGGGGATTGAAATATTCTTATCAAGGACCTCTCACTCCTGAGGTAATCAGATTAATAACAAAATAGAGAAAAAATATTTTATTATTATTATTATTAAGCATCCAAATGATTAACATTATAGACACTAAGAATGGAGATGTAGAGGATACTTGTACTGATCTAATTGGAAAAAATTCTCATTTTTAGAAGATTTTAGAAGGTATGAATTTCCTCTTTATGTTGATTGAGTAGTTTTCCTTCTTACGTTTTCTGCAGAGATTAAAATTAATGGGTCTTATTTATATTATATTCTCTAGTTTGCTGGCTTAAAAGTCTTCTGTAATTTGTACAAGCTTTTATTATATGCCATATATAATAAAAGCAGAGAGCTCAGATGAAAATTACCTAATTGATGTTCTCTTTCTTAAGTAAAGATATTAACAATACATAGAAAAGCTCTAAAGTAAAACACCTGTCATTTTGTAAGTTTTGCCTAATACTACCTATTGGACTGATTCAGCCAGTTTCTTCCACTCTTGTTCACATTATGTAGTATTTTGCTCCTTAAGAAGTCATATTGAAATAACTTCTTCTGGAACTATTCCTGGAAAGGTGGATTTTGGCCCCTGATATCAAGTCTCAGCTAACCAAGGTTGCAGGCAAGGAATACTGGCTATATAAGAACAATTATTTGATTGCTTATCATGAATCCACTTGTATAAGACAAATTCACCTTCTTAAATGACCTTGAATAACAACTACTGAATGTGGGCTCCTGAATACACTTAGATCATTGATTCTCCTCCTCCTCTCAAATATGTGTCCATTTTTTGCATGGCATGGTCTTGCCTTTAATGTAACAGGAGAGAGCTGGTTGTGCTCATGTTGCTGAGAAAATTCACAAGTATAATGCTCACTACCTCCACTGAGCACAGAGATCATTTTAGAAAATTCTTCCTAAGGTCCTGGAGTTCCTAGCCTATCTTCTAATCACAGGATTAAAGAACAAGATTAGAGTTAGACCAAATAAGAATTAATGCAAAAGATTTGGCTAGATATTGCCAGGTGGGCTGGGCTCCTGCAGGAAGAATTTCTAAATGGAGCATGGGTAACCTTGTTCTCATCCATCCCCAGACTCCTTTGTGCCAGGCTTTGGAGGTCAGGATGCTTTTCTTCCAGGTGATTTCTCCATATAGCCCATGAGGAGTCACTATCAGCCTTCACAGCCACATGAGTCACAGGCAACCATTTTTTTTTATTTTTATTTTTTTTTCCTCCAAGTGGCTCTGTTTTTCCCTCCTAAGAGCCCAATGGGAAGCCCAGCTGTGTGCCAGCCAAGACCCCTCTGTGGCATTTTGGCTTCACTGTTTGATCTGTGCTAAGCTGGTTAAAGGTAAAAGTCACTGCAAAACTTCCTGCAGTCATCTTCATGCTGAGTGTACCATGGCCAGGCAGAAAAACCGTTCCCTTGGGTCTGCAAGCTGATACTGGATGTTGCATAACCATCAGTCTTTGTCTCCTCAGTAAATCACAATGCAATTATAGAAGTATTTTGGGATGAGTTAAGAGGCAGAAGTTTTCTGGACTGTTTTGCCCTGGCCAAACAAGGAAAACCTGTAACACATGCAGTTTGTTTTCAGGAGTTTAAGAAACAGTTCATAACCAAAAGAAAGACCTATTAAATCTTGGCTGACAACACATACATCATTACTGTATTCCAGTCACTTTGCTCATCTGGAGAAAGACATCTGCTAGGACTTGTGCACTGTGAAAAACTGAGCTTATCAGGCATCAAAAATAGCATACAATTGGAAGGAGAACCAGAGTTGTGAAGTTGATAAGTTTTGTTTATCAAACTACCATGATATGTACAAAGATTTTTTTTTAACGTGGTTTTGCGTGCTGTGTAATATAACATGACTTTTCTGTATATGACAGCAGAAGGTTCAGCACTCAAACTTCTCACAGCATGACTCAACACCTCCTGACAACTCAGCAAATAACAACAGCAAAAAAATCTTTAATCAATTCCTTTACCCAGTAATCTCAATTGCAATCATATAGAATTGCCCATTAGTCTCAATTGGGATCACACAAAATCACTCCAAGTCTTTCATGACTTCATATCCAGCATCTTCCACCAGAAAAAAAAAAAAATTATATATATATATGTGCAGCTAATGAAAAGGTAAACTCCCTGTGTACACATTGACATAAATGTCAAATTTTAATGATTGCCCTCCTTGAACTTCAGACAACTTGTATATACTGTGGGATCCGGCATGAGAAACAGTAAATGTCATCAAGACGGTGCATGGGATGTAATATATTATAATAAAAGGCCAAATGACTTGAAAGTCAGGTTTTTGTGCATTTTTTATGAAAGAAAAATTGACCCATTTCTGTGAAAGATGTCGCTAAGTCATAGTATAATTTTTGTTCGAAAATTGAAGTCAGTGACCGAGACTTGTGTTCCTAGAGACAGCTAGACACTTTTGGAAACGCTTTTCCTAATTAAAAGATACTGGCTGATTCAACCAAAAATGCTTTCATCTTTCATCCTGTAGAAATTGGTACATGGCCATGAAAACTGATTTTTTTTTTCCCTCTTTCTCTCTGAGCTTTTGCAGACTTCAGCTGCAGTATGGAAACAGACTATATTTTTGGCTGAGCAGAGACCCTTCTGTTGAAAATAGCTTTGATGTCTAGGAAAGGATAGAAGATGAGTCTTTGCGTTTGACATTTTTCTTGAAATTAAATCAAAGAAAATCTTTATTTCACTGCTTCCAATTTTATATATATATACATATATATACACAACCATATGTATGCATTTAGCAATAAGGAACTAACAGACAAAGAGATCCTATTATTTTAACTTTTTCGTACCTTTATGATTAGCATTAATTCTCTCTTGTGAAGCACCTCACTGTATGAAAATACATTGTAATTCTTAGTGTAAGGCTAGCAGATAATTTAACGTTGCTTATTTTACATTACTAAAAAGATTCACAATTTCAAAATGAGAATTAAGCATTAATAAATCTAAATTCTGCATTGGATCACTCCCCAGGACATGACTAAATACATTAATTGGTGTTCCCTTTGTAGTAATATCAGTTACCCTCCTAAAATTGTATTTATTTTTTTTCTTAAAGTCAGCTGATCATTATAGCAGGATTAATTTAATTCATGTAAAAATGCGTAAGCAGTAACATTTTGGAACTTGAAGACCCCCCCTGTTTTGTTTCGCATATTGTGCAACACAAGCATTGATGGGTACAAGGGAAAAAGGAGGAGGGATCAAATGCAATATTAATACTTTCTGAATTCATTGTTGTGGAATTCACAGCAGAACACGGCAAATTGGCCATGAACATCGGAAAATTGTGTGTAGGATGCTCATTTTTGGAGTTTTCCCTTTGTTTTAGAATGTAATATATATGAAATTGCTGTGGAAGGAGAAGAAGAAAGAATGTGACATGGAACAGCAGGGAGCCTGTTTAAAAACACAGTTCAAGCCTCCCGCGGTGGTATGGTTTAGTTGTGCAGGGAGAGGAAGCAGTCCTACAGACTTTCCTTGTGAATCCAAGCAACAGAAAGGGCATGACAGAACCGCAGGCTTGATTTCAGTGCCAAGGGCTCGGCAGAAGCAAATCTCTTGGCTTGGCACCCGTCTCCTTGACAGGAGCAAATCGAGTTGTCCTGACTTCCCTGCGGGGCAGACAAGCTCCAGAACTGCACAGGCTGGTTGTGCAGCAGCAGCTGAGCATTTGGAGGAAATTAGGATGTAGAATCATACCACTGACTTCCCTTCATGCCACCAGCCCTTGTGGGGGGACGGAGCACCCAAAGGCCGGGTGCTAGCAGAGGGGAGGAGGAGACGGAGCTTTGTGGACCAAGAGAGCATGAAACCAAAGCACACAAACCAAGATCTCCTCAGGGATGTCTTGATGTGTGATGATCTTCTTCAGTCTCTTGCCCCATTCCCTAAACATAATTATTCTTCATCTGCCTCTCTTTGATTGTTATTTGCTGCTATTGGTAGCATATGGAGAACCGGCAGCATTTGTGGGACTGGACGCGCAGGCACACTGGAGATGGCTGTGCAGTGTATGCAATTCTCATAGGCATATACTGATACTCTGTATCATAGGCTCTACTAATGTGCAAGCCAAACTTCACACTAAATAATGGTAAACGATTTTGACAGGACTGGGAAAACAGATGTTGGTTTCAGAATCAACCCCTATGACTTGTTTCTTTATCATTTTGTATTGCTGATAACTTTGCTTTGGACTGAGTTCTTGTAGAAAGGAATGTTTGCAGAAGTAACAGAATTCTTCTCAATTTTTATTCATTAAAGTTTTCTGGTAATAATTGCCTGTCCATATTATCTGGAAGTAAATTAGCTACCATCAGGCTTGACAAAGTGCTGTGGATTATCTGTAGGTTCATTCTGTTCATGTTCCTGTTCAGGGCCAGTTCAGTTCAGATGGTCTATACAGATGGTACCGTTTACTTTTTTAAGAAACAGCTAACACAAAAGGAGAATGTTAAATAAATTCCAGAAATAAAAATCCCTGTGCACTTTTTTTTTTTCATGTAATACTATTCTGTCCATATTCAGTTTGATAGTCTCACGGTTCTTCTACCAAAATTAAAAACTTATGTTTGGAATGGCTTTATGTTCAAAACATTTCTTCCCCAAAATACAGGAAATATATGTAATCAAACACAGAAATATAGGCAGAGAATTTCAAAGATTCCTATGTTGAAGTGCAGTAGGTGTTTAGGAAGATACAGTTAGCACTCCACAGTAGTTAAGGAGTTTACGGGAGGAATTAGGTGTGCAGAATGCAATTAAACCAAATTGGTTCTGCAGAAATTCTGGGGCCAAAGTCTCCAGTATTAGCACAAGTTCCCCGGGGTCGGTCTCGACTAAACAGTCGGGAGCTCTCGCACTTCTATTGATGTACTCTTCATTAGTGTCTTCCTGAGGCATTGGCTTCAGGAACAGGTACCTGTAATTTTTGGTGAGTTTTCATGTTTTTCTTTAAGAAAACTTAAGTCCCACTTCAGCTCCTCCATAAATATCCAAAAAAATCTATTTTCAGTCTCTTTTATAGGGAAGTAAAATGCATACCTTGGTGTTAATTTCATAGCTCTAAAAGTTACTGTGCATTTAAGATAAATTGCGAATTAAATAATTCTGCAGTTATATTAAAGTTCCATAGTAGTAATTGCTATTTTTTCATAATATTTTACCACTTTAGTTGCAGGTAAATGTCTTGGACTAATGCATCTCAGTAAAGAATAGCCTTGTTTTCAAATAGTTTGTTTAAATATTAATGATGATAAGTACACAAAAGCTATTACAAAACATTGAATGAAAAATTCTTCCTTCAACTCCACTTGGTAGAAGCGAGCTTTTAAAAATATTTCAATACATATGCGCCATCCTCTATGCTAAGAATTGCTCCTTAATGTTCCTATGTAAACTTCACATGAAAGGGGAAATCTGCTGTCATTTTTCACTGAGTATCAGCTATAGTATTAAAAGATGTGAAGAGCTAAATTTTCTGATTGTCATGCAGGCTTAATTCATGCATGAAATGACTGTGCTTGCTCGTATTGTAGGAGTACATGCATAGTGAGATCCTCCTAATGCTGACTACACCCGCACTGTGATACACAGCCCTGCTGTTTGTATGCCAGTGGCCCCTCAGTGCTTCAACCGTGGTGGAGCAGAGTGGTGTAGGCACATGGGATAATGGTGGTCCTTCAGTTCAGGAGCTTCTGTGTCTAACTAGAAAAGAGAAACAAGAAGCAGGCAAAAACAAAACAAAAAAAATAAAAAATAAAACAAAATAAAGGCCTCGCTGTGCAGCTGGGAAGCAGAGTTATGTAGAGCCTGTTTCTAGACTTCAAAGTAGTACAGGTTGCTGCTCCCATCCACGTTTTTCATATTTGAGTCGTGGTTTGAATATGTGATAGCTCTTTGCTGCTCCAGTTTTGTGGGTTTCCTTCCCTTGCAAATGAATCAATCCTTTTGGATTGATGAACATCCATGGCTCATTTCATCAAATAAAATCAAATCTCCTTAGTGCAGTGTTTTCTTTTTACATGTATCTAAAATTATGCAATGACTTGTGTTAAGGAGCACTTGCACATCAGGACATTTTACATATCATGCCAGACATTTGTCAAATTGTACCACTATTCTAGGAAACATATCTTAAAATATTGCTTTAGTGCAAACAGAAATTAATTGCTTTCCTGAGATAGGTTGATGATTTCCTGTGTCTTTGAGTACCTCTGGCTGATTTCACAAGTCAAGAAGTTGCCTAAAGAAATGGTTCACATTGTGTCTTTCTTAAGAGTGATATCCATATGCTGGAATTGGATGTATTTTATATTTGCTCATTGCAAATACCACCTCATTCCTTGCTGACTGCAATGGACATTTCCCAAATGATCTTTCTCCTGCTCTTGATGAGATTGAAGTCAGAGGTAGGTGTGAGGGCCTTCAGCCTGCTTACCTGTGGGTTACCCCCCTTACACCAAGATTAAGTAGCTCTGGTTGAAAGCAATGGTGGCAGAAGCAGCAAGAGTTCCAGCTTTGCTGCTGCTATTTATTTTCATTGTGGTCATACGTGGTTGTCAGTGCTCTGCTGTGCTGTGCAGTGCATAAACTTGACAGAGCAATGGTTCTCTCAAGTTTTATGGAAATACTCTCTTTTATAAAACTAATTCAGTAAGGGGCTGTGGCTCTCCGTGCATTAAATAAATGCTACTCTTGGTCTCCAAAGTGTTCAGTGGTAGAAGACAATGTTTTTTCATGTTATTCTTACCTACTATATCTGTGATTGACCCATACAAAACCATTCAGCTCCATAAAGCTGTTCCTGCTGCATATTTACTAACATAAGAAATTAGACAGTTTTCTAGAGTTACTCTCTGCTTTTTCCTTTTCTCTTTTGCATTTTCCTAAAACCTTGTTGTGTCATGTATTTTGTAAGGTGTTTTATGAATCATCATCATCATCACCCCTCTTCTACTCTCGGAAGGTCCATAAGGAAGTATCTGGACAAAAAAAAAAAAAAAAAAAAAAAACTTTTTCTATATTCCTACAGCAATTGCCAAAACAGAAACATAATACTGGCTGTGCACTGTAGTCATTAAAATAATACAAAAAGTTAACAGAAAACAATGAAGGAAACAAGTAAAGTGAGTCTTTTTTGGTCTTATGAAAGAAAAAAGAAATGGTGTTAGAAAATTATGTCTTAATATATTAATACTCTGTCCAGCAATGTAAAACTGTTTTGTTATATAGCCAGACAAAAAATACTGGATGAAGGAAGCTTCCTGGTGGTTAGATCAAAAATAAAAAAAAATTATTTACCTGGATCTAACTTTGGCTGTTAAATAAATAGATTATTTAAATCCTTGAAGGAATTATACCTCTTCTCCATTCATTGCTTACAAGGTGATCAGCCAAATTAACAAAAATAGCAATGTACTTCTGTCTTCCTTATACTCAAACAGAAATGAAAGAGAAGACTCTTTAAAATGTCTATTTGTAATCAAAATATTACTGAATAGGTAGTTGGTTTAGGAATTAACCTGTTTTATATTTTGCTATCAGTTCCTTCCAGCTTGCTGGTGCTCTAAGATAGGAAGATGGTAGTCATCGTCTAGTTCTCTTATCATGTTTTGCTGTGCTTAAAATTGTGCATGCATGTGCATGTACATGAGAAGGAAGAGAAAGGCCATCTACTTTTAAATCTGGAATTGTATTTTTCTCCAGAGATGAATAAGATGCTAGGTGAGATACGTACCTGGCTGAAGGTTTTCAATTGAGTGCTAAACTATTTACCTCAGTTTGTTGTCCTACAACCTCAGTTCTGAAATGCTGTTTTGACTGAGGCATGAACATCAGATTACTTCATCAGTTTGAATACTCGTAGCAGAATACAGACAGGGTTGGTGTGATCCGAAATAAACATAAACTAATATATAGAGGGAAGTAACGCAGGGGTGATTCTTCACATAGTGTAAATAGCACAGCTCAAAGGACTTTGATGAGTCTGATGATTTCTGCTGGATGGAGTTCAGAATTAGCAACTTGTGCCACTGCTTGGTTCAAAGAACCAACTTACAATTTTTATTCTGCTCTGATATGGAAAGCTTAGAATGAAGATGTGAAAAATTAGGAATGTTTAATTTATTCAGCCTGTAGACTTAGGATTGGTAACTTTTATGAATAAATTTTTAAATATTTTTTCCTCTTCTGGCTAATCTTCTCTAGGCCAAATTTTGTAATTTATCAAGAGACCATAGTTTGAATCTCTTGTTTGCTTTTCCTTTCTTCTCATGCTCTAGGTAAAAGTTACTTTTATTTCCCATAGTGATTGAAATCATTTTCTTTGCTGTACTAACTTGGTTTTGTATTTCATAATTTTCATGCAAATCTAGTGAAAATACTTTGACAAAATATACACCTCATGAATGAAACTGCTTTAAGATTTAGAAAGCAGACATTTTCCTGAAACTTTGAAGTTACATATTTGCATTCTCATAGGTAATAAAATTTAAAATGTACCCGAAGGTGTATGTCCTCTCCCGACATAACACCTGAACTTAACATGCAAATGGAATGTTTTAGTTCATTATAGGAAATTGTTAATTTTAACTTGATTCCATTGTTTGCTTATATATGATCTGTATGGCCTCTGATATATTTTGGCAAAGTGAGAATCAGCTATAGGAGGTATCAGAAAATAGAAGGCTGCAAAGCATGGTAGAAAGTATAACAAGGCATTCAGCAGTAATCTTTCTCGTAACTTAATATGCAGGTTTTATAAGCAAAGTCATGACCCCGTCACAATATTCATTTCTTTCATGGCTTTCATATAACAGAAAAGTTAGTAACAAGATAGGACTTCCATGCATTGTGATTTTCTTATCATAACTCCAAGCTTTACTGAATTGCCAAAGTATCCTCGGTTACCTACTTCTTCCTCTTGAATCTTTTTCTATTAATAAGAAAGAGCAATTCTCCCTCGTTTATTTTTTCATCTGCACGAGTAAAAGTGGGAGGTCTCAGTGCAGGTACATTAATCGGACAGAAAATACTTTAGGTTTATGTGGTCACACTCCCTGTCCCAGATATGGCAAACATTATGGAAGAGTTGCCCAGCTCAGGCGTGCTGTGAAGTAAAAGATGAGCCCCATGGCAGATCGCAGCCTGCCTAGCCCATCTCATGGGCCAGCTCAGGTTTAACATCCTCTGAGCTCATGAAATAATGAGTGGATGTCTGATGGCAGTCTACGGTGTTTGGCTATCCATCCTTGCTCTACCTGAGGGAATGATGGAGAAAATGAGGTCCAGATACCAAGAGGGTATCTTTTCCCCATAGGATCCTCTAGTTTTCGTAGAGGAAGATGAGGCAGGCCTGTCCCTGAGGACAGGCTTAGATGCAACCTGTCAAGATGGCAAAGCCATGTCCATGCAAGAGGGTTTCTTTTCATTCCCAAGGCCAAGGGAACCTTCATCAGATTCTACCTCTTTCACACCTGTATGAAACATAGGTTTAGACTCCAACTCCATTTCCTCTTTGATCTAGTTTAGAAATGGGAGAAATCGTAGGTGCTTGGATTCTTCTCTTCTTCACAAAAATCCTACATTATTAATTTGATTGCTTCTTAGAAGCAGACAAGAACACTTGCCATCTGTGTGAATTGAAAAATCAAGCCCAGATGAAAACTACGTAACGTCAGAACCAAGGTTGCTTCTGCAAAAATTAATTTGGCCCCTTTGAGTGCAAACACCATGACAGTCTTTTAAAAATGAATACTGTTTTTTTCCACAGGACCCTGCTTTATGGGCAGTTAGCTTGTGTTTCTTTCCATCCTCTTCATGTAGTATGTGACCCCAGGGCTTTTCTGACCACACATCATTCAAAACCTGCAATGAATACAAAATTATTGCTTGCTTCATTGTTCTCACGGCTATCATACCTTAATACTTCACACAGAGTAATGGCATTACCTGCATAACTCCCTGTTCATTCATGGTTTTGTTATCCCGGTTTCACAGGTGATGGACAGATGCACTGACAGATGAAGAATAAAATAGTTGACAATGTACCAGCTAATTTCTAAATAATATTTCTTTTCATAATTGTAATCAATCTTTATGTGTATATAAGTATAGTTTTAATCTACATCAATTGCAGCTGTAAGTGTTCAATAGCTCAGCTCAATTGTCTTGTATAGAGGCCAGAAAATGAGGAACATCAAACTAATAGTCATCTATAGAAAATGTGATTTGTCCAACATCACATAGGAACTCTGTGGCAGATCCAGAAATGGAATTCAGGTCTTCAGTGGCAGCTGCCTTAACCATTAAATCTTATTTTCTCATTCTGTAGTCCCTTGCTGGTTCATTATATACCTTCCAGTTCCTGAAACAAATGAGGCAGAGAGAAATGAAAGCCTCATTCACTACATAAACCTGATTCATTCCCAGAATACCATTTCTCAGAATACTGTCCACAGTGCACACAAAAAGAGCCGCAGCTATGCCATGGAAAAATAGTCTGTGATCACATAATTGAAGATGGTTTCATAGTAGATATGTTGAAGAGGTCCAAATTGAGTTGCATAAGCAATTTTAATCTAGTATTTCCTACCTTTTGAATACTTGAATTTGAATGGCGTCCTTAGTAATTATTTCTGATACTTTGAAAAGAAATAGTGAAACAGAATTTCCCTTCTGTTGAACAATACTTTCCTTCAGCTTAGATAATCAGAATTTATATCTTCATTGTTATAGTGGAGATGACTAGCACCTGAGCTCTTAAAGTAAATGTTATTCATAGACGGCTACTTAACTTTTATAGGAATCAGTCACTAGAGTGAAAATGAAGTGCACATCTTTTTCAAAAAAAAAAATATCTCTGCCTTTGCATAGAAGTCTAGAAGGAACTTCAGTGTAGACAGGGACAACCTATCAGCTCTGTAGACTAGGTTACCTTTCTCTCCTTGTGTACCGTGTTTGTCCCTTCACTCTACACAAGTTCTGCCCCTTCTCCATTGACTTTTTGTCATCATAAAATTCAGAGCATAATATTTCTCTGTGACCAGGTATATTTGCTGATTAACAGGTTGCAGGAACTGATAAAGGGAAAAAAGGTGAAGGTGTGAGCTATCTAGATTCTACAAGTGATAACAATGTTTGGAGAATAAGAATAGCACGTAACTGAGCTGAAATGCTTTTACATTCTTGAGGACATCCAGAAAGCTGGAATGCAAAGGAGAGTGCCTGGAGTTGGGCAATCATGTGGGGTCCCACATTCTCCTTTCTGAAGGGCTTCAGGTTCTCTCTATCTCCCTCCATCAGAAATTCAGAGTTTCTCACTGGGTAGATGTCCCAGACTACATCAGTGTCCTTTGAAGATCAGCTCAGAGCAATGCCTCCATATGAAGCTGGCAGCAGCCCACCACCGAGCCCATACTCCCCATAGTGCAGAGCTTCCTGCCATGCTTAGACTCTTGGCTTATGGGGGTCACATGAAGATATAATGTCAATTTTTTATGTGTGGGATGAAGTATATTGGTGGGACAAATTTTTCTGAATTTCATGTTCTTAACCGACTCCTGGCTGTGTGATGAAGCATAACATTTTAGATCCAGATTTGTCTGCCATTTTCCATGGTGCTCTATGAACAGTTTTAATGCTGCAGTGCAGAGGCTAAAAGTCAATGAGTCAGGCTTGGGCACAGCTAAATCTATTACTTTCCTAAAGAATTCTGGCTTAGCTTTCTCACTTCGCTTGTTAGTATATTTTTCAGTTTCTGGTTTCTTGGTCAGGAGCCAAAATGTCCTCTCCTGTTACATGCTGCCTTAGGGAAAGGATAATCCCTGTGACTTTGGCAGGTGCCGATAACTTATGAAGGGAAGTAGCTTTTGCAAAGGAGAATTGTGACAGGGAATGTTGCTCTATAATTTATTCCTATCCCATTTGCCTATCATAATTCAGCTGTGCAGGACCAGCTCATTTGAAATAGCCTCTCGTTTGTTAGCTATTAGTGCATGTCAGATCGCAAAAGAAGCTATGGCTTGCTTGCATATTCTTTATTTTCCTTCAAAGTAACCCAGGTTTCTGTTCACCTACTGCAGCTGTGCCTCACATGAAAATAGGATTTCTTTTAAGTTTCCTGAGTTTCCTAGTAACTCTTAAGAACCTTATTGGCTTTTTTTTTTTTTTTATTAAGAAACGAATTATGCTCAAGAATTAAGATCACATTGGTTGTGATTTCTGCTATGACTTTTACATCTGTTTTGTTGGTTGAAATCCATCCCCATGAATTTCTAGAGAGGATTTTTTTTTATTTTTTTTAATTTTAAACTTCAGCTTAAAAAAAATATGTAATGTCAAGCATCTTTTTGGCCTTCATTCTGGCCTAATCAGATTTTTATTTTTTTTTTAATTTCTTTTTAGGATATGTGCTATGAAGTGTTTAGAAATTATGAGGAAAATTAACAGTTTGCATAGAAATTAGTTCTGTCCCCACCAAGATGTAAAAGGGATGTGAGAATAAGCCACTGGCACAACCCCCAGTGTTTGTGTCCACTAAAATTCTATTCTGAAGATGCTGTGAAAAAAAGTAGACGATGTTCTGCTGATTGTTCAGGAATAAAATTAACCTTATCTAGGAGTAGAGTTTATCAAACTGAGGTCCATAGATCTCTATTGATCTGTGGACAGATTGCAAAAAAAAAAAAAAAGAAAGCACACTTTTTCTCACAAGCAAGCAAATAAAAGTAAGAATAACTACAGATTCAAAGTTCAACCTAATTTTTTATATGTACGTAAATGAAAACTCCTGTGATGATTCTGTTCAGGGTGAAACAAGATTTTTTCTTTAGAAATTGTTTAAATCACTTCTAAAGATATTAAAATGCGTTTTAATTTCAAAGATTATGAACTACTAGCCTAGAGACAGCAGTTGGCCAGATAGGTCATGCAAGCATGTTATCATTAGATCTGTGTGAGCTCATGCAGCCGACAACAAAAGCTGTACAGTCAGCCTATTCCCTTGAGATCAGAATCTGGCCCTGAAAGGTCAACAACAGAAATTGCATTCATCAGCTCCAAAATAATGAGTCTTCCCCTGTTTTTATTATTCTACTTTTGTGTGGCTGGCACCCACGATAAAACCTTTCGGCCTTTATAGTAATGGTCACCTCAGAGCGTGGTTCTTGCACAAACTTTATGCTAGTTTACCATGTTATTATTTATAAAGCCTGTAATCCTTCCTGTTGGATTATTGCAGGTTCTAATCATTGGATCTCTTGAGGTTTGGTTAGTTTAGTCTGTCAGCATGTTCAAAACTGTGGGGAACACACTGTCGTGCAGAAGGTATATCGCTCAAGGCCAAATGCAAATGTTCTGGTTTGCGTACACTCCTGAAGGTTTTAATTGCTGGAGCAAGGCCTCGCATTTAATAAGCAAGTATTGGTAAGGCTCACATCTGGAATAGCTAGGTTTTTTGTTTCGTTTTGTTTTGTTTGAAAAAAAAAAAGTCTCTTTTTTTATTTTCAAACTGTGGACCAATTCCTTTGGTTCTTTGGAGCCAGATTTATATTTATTCGTTCCCCAAAGAAATCAAGGCTGTTCACTGCACATGCTGCACATCTTAAAAGATTTTATCAGATGTTTTATATACCATTAAAAAGCTGTGGGAAACATTTCTCATGGACTGTTTTTTGAAATAATTCAATATTCCTAATGAGGATGAGAATAAGAAACAGTTCAGCAAAATTAGTCATATGCTGGGCTGTCCAAGGCTGCATGCAAATCTGGGTTTGATGCCACCCCTACTTTTCTTGAGCTTGTGGTCTCAAGAGACGAGGATGGGAATGCTTATTATTCGTCATTGCAGAGAGAGAGTGAGCTGTTAGCTCAAGGTCATGTGGCTCAATCTGGGGCAGAGCAGGGAATGAGACTCCTGAGAGCTTCTGAATCCAGGTCCTCATTTTAACCGCCACAAATCCTTGATATGAAACCATGATTGTCTGATACATTTTGTCCTGCAATCAAAACAAAGGAATAATTGCTCATTTAGACATCATTTCCTACAATGAAGAAACAAGTGAAATCAAAGAGAAGACATGCAAAAATCCTTAATCCACATCTTGGATTTGAAGAACTCTTTATCCAAGCCATGATGAGTTACAAAAAATAATCAGAAAGCTAATGATAATTCTTATTTTTATTTGAGATGAAAAACTAGGAGTAAATTTTGTATGTCGCTTAGATGTGGTGTTCTGTTTATAGCCCTGGAAATTTCTTACCAATTAAAGGCTAGTCCAGAAGTGCACAGGGAAGCAAGACCTTCATTCTCAGCGTTCCATTAGGTTGTTAATTAGCCATAATGTTTATGACTTTCTAAAGCAAGTTGCTGAAACAGGCTTAAGGTAACATTCACGTTCTTTTGTGTTCTGGCAGTGTATAAATTGCCATTTACTGTAAGGTATAGTGTAAGGAAGAATGTAATGAATATACCATTTTGTACAAGAAAAAAAAAAAAAGGATTATAACATATGTATTTATTCTGATAAATATACGTGCCAAATTATTTTTTTCTGCTTACACTTGAGTGGGAAAGGACAGATTTCAGGTTAAATCTATGCAGGGACAGCTTCATCTTCTTGCTGATATTTATGAAATTGTTATTTCTTTTTGTCTCAGATAACTGCAAGTTGGACTATATCTTTTATTTCTCTTGTGGCTTCTCCATATTTCTTAAATTACCCCTTTTTATACTTAGAGAAACACATGTAAGGAGGAGGGGGAGTGTGTGATATTTTTTGTGAAGAGCAAAGCCATTCTTAGTCCTGATGGGTTACATTTTACATTTTTGAAAGTAAATTTATCTTGAAGAATAATGGAGTGAAATAGATTTTTTATTTGCACAGATATCTCACAAATTCTGATTTTTAAGCATTGTTAAAAATATCCCTTTTAGTTTTTTTGCAACGTAAGACTTAGAAAAAAACTTATAGAACAAGTTTTATTTAATAAATGAAGCGAGAGCTCCTAGAACAGCTAGGTAGCTATTTTTGGTGATGTTTAGTGAAAAGGTGACAGCACTGACCTTTAGAGTGTTTGTTGAGTACGAGCGAAATGCTTGAACCGTTCACTCTAGTGATGTAAAGCTGCCAAGAATATAACCTATGAGAGTAGGTGCAAGTGCAATAATAATTCTTTATAGACCTAGGGTTTTGTTCTAGCATTTTTAATACTGTGTGTGTTTATCCTTTCTTTTCATATCACATGTCTACTGATGGTGAAGTTCATGTGTGAGCTGCATTGTAGTATGCCAAAATAAAAGCCAGGCTGCATGGCAGAATACTAATCTGCAGCATGGAGTTAGGCTCATGCAATTTAAATTATGGCCAGAGGTAATAAAAATTCCTATTTCTAGTTTATAAGAGAACAACATGGACCCTAACAGCTGTAGAACAGTTCACAAGAGACAGTTTACCCACAGTTGCACTGAGGCTGGTTTATACTGTATGATGAGCCATCTCAGACTGGACTTCTTATTTTTAGATTGTACTATATTTTTGTTAGTGAAGTTAATAGCAGGACTGCCACTGATTTCAGATAGGACTAATAAATGTAGTAGGTACCAATCTGAAAATACACTGATAAAATATATACACCTTGAGAAAAAATTAGCCTATCAATATTATAGTTGAATGGAATGTAGATATTTTCATATTTTTCAGTACTGTTAACATTGGAACGAATTTTACTGAAAAGGAAAATTTCTAAAATATGAGAAGCTTAAGAAAAATTTTATTTAGATTTGACTGAAAATCAAATAGTGGCTTTCTGAAGGCAGTGATCAAAAATGTTGCCTTAGACTTCAGAAAGAGGAGGTTAACCATAAATACTTTTTTTTTTTTTTTTCAAGAAAACATGCAACTGGAACAGATGTCTGAATGGCAAAAAGAACTAAAATACTTTAAAGAGAAGATGAGGAAGCCAGGTTAAAAGAATTTGAGGCATGAAAGATGAAACTTTTAAAAGGGAGCTTTATATTTAAGTAATCAAGATGAAATTTTGTTGTTGTTGTTGTTTCCTGGTTGATCTCATGTGTTTTAAGCATTTCACAAAATTCTTCTAAGTTTCATCTTTCCTCTCCCAAATTGAGGTCAGTGTAAAAATTAATTATTTGCAGCAGCAAACCAGCTACAAAAGTCTGTAAAGAAAAGTCTTTCATCCTGTAGACTCCACAGATCTTTCACATAAAGATGTCCTTTGGCTGATATGCTCTCAGGTGAAAAAACAGTGTTAAAGTGCACAGTAACAACTATCCAGGCCAGAAATGGAAAGTAAATCCCCTTCCTTTTGCTTAGCAGTGAGAATTTTGGTAAGCAGAATGTAATTAGTGAAACTGGAATTTGGCCATAATGTTTGGGATAATGTCCAATACTTTTGCTCTTACTCTGGACACTGTTGCAAAAAGCATCTTGCTATCTTTGATAATGATAAATGGTGAGCACCTGGCTTTAAGGACCGTTTTTTTCGTTCAAGGTAAATCAGCTAAGGCTTAGCAACTGGTACTAAATCTCTTTGAAATTATCGTGCCTCAAGAGGTGTGTCCTGAAACTACTGAGGGACTTTGACTCTGTGGGGGTGCACAGCAGGAGAATATTTATGAAGAACATAAGTGGGACTAAGTCCCAAAGGCCATGTTGACCCAAATCTTTGGTTACCAAGGTGGAAAAAGCTAAAAATGGAAACTGACAGTTGGCTGGACAGTTTAATTCCTTCTGCTAGGTTCTTTGCAAACCATGCTTTGCTCCTGGCTAACAAGGTGCCAGCTTCTAAGTGACTGGTATCATTCCTTTCAGTTTATGGACTTAAAGATCAGGTGAAGTTTTGGTCTAGTTTAACCATAGCTTACAATTCTGAAGAATGAAGCCATGTCTAAAGTTAGTCAGTGACAATAAACACGAAAAAGCAGTTGTCCAAGTTGGCCTACTATAACTGCAGTAAATATCTTTACACAACGTGAGGCCTTCACTACCAAAAAATCAGCAATATTTTATACGACTTAGCTGGCCAGTGAACATCTGCCTATGAAATATTGTTCAAGAAAAGGTGTTGTCCCTTGTGAAGAAGAATTAACAACTAGAAAAAGAATAGAGCCATAAAGGCAGCAGTGACAGATCAGGGGGCGACTGAATCTCAAACACTATACGTATTTCTTTTCCACCAAGGGATTCTTATGGTGTAACAGTATTTTTCATCTCTAATCACTGGTGCTGCGTGTCAGTATCTCTTATTCCTTTCCCGATTTGAGTGACACAGTGTGATATGTCTAATGACAACTAGAACAAATTTCAGTAATGAGGTCACCTTGGGCCTGTATTACTGTCTGACTGCTGTTTTCCATAGAAATTATTTGTGAAAGCAGACCACATGCTCTGCATAACTTCCTCTGCTTTACTGAGAGTGACGAAAGAGAGATATGTTAAAACTTGCAAGGTGCAGATGGTTAGCATTGATCTATTCCTGATTTTGAGCTGTAAATTGATATGTAATGAGAAAACTGCTACTTTGGTCCTTAGAAAAAAGTTTATGTTTTTGGTTAAATTGCTTAACTTTTCTTTATAAATGTAAAATCATGCAGATTCTAACTGACGATGGGCAAACATATGCCAGCAAGAAAAATAATAAGTGCTTGAAAAATGAGCTTGAATGAAAATCTAAAGTCAAAAACCTAACTTTGCCTCCAGCTCAAGTTGAATTGAGATTTTGGAAAATAATGCAGGAAAGTAATGATCCTGAGAGGCTGAGAAATAATAAGGTTCAAGTTACAACTTTTGTAATGCTAGTAAAATTTTGCTGTTTGCTAGAATACAATATGAAGGATAGAAAAATAAATGTTTCTGCTTCTAGTATGTCAAAGAAAATTGGAAATTTTACTCCCAATGCAGACAAAAGAACTACTGACAAATCCCCTGAGGCTATGGTAGTCTCAGGGAAATCATTCTGTTCTCCGTGGTGCAGAAGGAAATCGGGAACCCTTGGAGAAGAATATCATTTAATTTAGACTAGATTAATTGCAAAGACTATAAAGGATTTGAATTACAGTGATGTGAGGTCCTAATGCATCTACTAGTTACGCACTAGTTTTTACACTGTAAGCATCAGCTTAGTAACAGTATTCACCTTAAGAACAGAATTTCTGTGGGAGTACTCAATAAGCGTGAGCAAGATAAGACTTTAATTATTTTTTTAAGTAGATTCACACAAATTTAGGGAGTTGTTACTGAATAGGAAAACCAATTCAGAACTTCAAAATAGAATGTTATTGAGGTCCAATGAAAACAGAGTATGTATTTGAAAAAAAAAAAATCATGCTAATGGAATATTTGGTGTGTACTTAGTGTCCAACATGAAAGAACAATTTCAACTCTACTTTTGGCTTCAGCAGGAAATTGCTGCAGCTGGATTTTCTTCTTGAGTTAATGATGAATAGCAAGCTCCTATCCTTTATAATAGTTCTCTCACTATTAAATAAGGTGATGCTGAACCAGTGGACTATGAAATGTTTGGGCAAGAATCCCCACCAGCAGACTAGCCATTTATCTTGAAAATCTGCACCATTCATCATGAATTGACTGATCATTGTTTTATTAGTTAATGGATTTCATTACATATTTGTGTGCATTTCAAATTCACAATACACTTACAGAGCTACATAAAGACAATCACCAGGCCAGGAATCAAATTATAACTAAATCAATACATCGATCAGAAAGAACATTTCTAAATTAACTCAATTAAGATGTTTTTTCTAGTACATGGTCTTATGAAAACCCATGCAAAACTAACACTGACTGCTTAGTGCCTTCCACAGAGAGCTGTAAAATATTGCCTAAATTGAAAGTTTTGTTGGCTCCTTGTGACACTCATGCTCATTGAGACTAATTGGTCCTGTTTGTGTTCTGACCTGGTTTCAGTTAGGACAGAGTTAATTTTCCTCCTAGTAGCTGGTAGGGTGCTATGTTTTGGATTAGGATGAGAAGAGCGCTGATAACATGCTGATGTTTTAATTGTTGCAGAGTAGTGCTTACACCAAGCCAAGGACTTTTCAGCTTCTCACTCTGTCCTGCCAGCGAGCAGGCTAGGGGTGCAGCAGGAGCTGGGAGGGGACAGACCCAGGACAGCTGACCCGAACTGGCCAAAGGGGTATTCCATACCATCTGACGTCATGCTAAACAATATATAGGGGTGGCTGGCCGGGGTGGGGGGGCCGGCTGCTCGGGAATAGGCTGGGCATCGGTCAGCGGGTGGTGAGCAATTGCATTGTGCATCACTTGTTTCTTACACATTGTTATTAGTAATTCTATTATCATTATTATTATTATTATTATTATTATTTTCCTGTCTTAATAAACTGTCTTTATCTCAACTCACAGGCTTCACTTTCCCCTTTCTCTCCCCCATCCCAGAGAGGAAGGGGGGAGGGTGAGCGAACGGCTGTGTGGTGTTTAGCTGCCGGCCGGGTTAAACCACAACACTTTATAGTTAGTCAGAAGGTTAAATTAATTGAAACCAATGGAACTATACCAGTATAAGATGTTCTGATCTCATATTAAATGCTATGAACGTAAAATCAAGTCCACTGTTTTCTCATCTGTAATTCCATTAATTCAGAAAATCAGCATTATTTGCAATTTGTTGCTGTTTTTACTAGTAATAAGACATTAAAAGGAAAAGCACTTTTTTTTTTTTAATGCCATATATTGTCACTATACTCATTTGTTGCCTGTTTATGATTCTTGTATTTTAATGTCAATCTCTGTCTTGGTTTGGAGAGATCAATCAGATCTATTCATTGAGAATGTTGCCTGGAGTAAACAGGCAGTGTTCTGCTGGCAGCTGGTATGGGCTTCACTTGAACTATTTTATCCGTTTTTTCCAAGGTATACCCCCTCAGTATTTTCTGGAAAATTTGTGACTGAACTGTAGTATTTAGCATAGGCAATCTGTATCCCAGAGCTAAGTTTAAAAAAAAAAAAAAAAGATAAATACATTGAACTTCTCTTCAATTTTGGCCTGTAACTTTTAGAAAGTAGACATATGTAGCTGCTGAAATAGACATACTGCTGATGACAATATCTTCCCCATCAACTTGGGAGTCATCTACAATTCTTTTCCCTTGTTCTTTTTTCATCTATAGGCTGCACATATGTATATATATAGATATATTGTCCTATATAGTAATGTTATGTTGCATTCCTTACAGCCTTCCTTATCTGGTTCTCCCTGGGCTGTATGCGTTGGTCATTCCTCAGTCATGCTTCTTAGTTCTTTATTTTAGTAATCTTCCAAGTAAGATTTCTAGTCTTCTTACTAAATGCTAAATGTCTAAGCTAAATGTCTAAAATTAAGCTTCCAAATCCACTTAATGTGGACCTTAATGGTCCACAACTAAAAAAAATCTTTTTCTTCTGAAGAGCTGTGCACTTGTAGTGCCCAAGGAAATCAGGACTGTAATTTTCTCTTGACTTTGTGATAATTGGAAATAAAATATTTCATTGCGGTAAAAATTTACTTACTTGAGAGGGAATTGTGGAGTGTAATATTGGATTAGGCATTATTGGCAATATGACTTTCAAACAGTGATTTGAATTCAGCGTTCTCAGAATCCCAAATATTATATGATGCATAATATGCATTATGATGGTGTAGTCGTTCTTTCCAAGGTCTGGTATGTATGAGAGATAATTGGTGCCAACTAAGGAATTTCAGCTAAAGCTCTGGCACTATTGAAATCATCATCAGAATGTCTTTAAATTCAGGGGCAATAGACTTGTTTTCAGACTGCATACTTTAGTTAAGACTTTTTCAGTTCTTTAATGATAATATATTCAGCTTATCTTTTGGAGGATCCTCCATCCCTTGCAGAAAGATATATGGAAAGGAGATAACAGAGGTAGTGTATGTTCTTCATACAGAGGTAGCTCTTCACTGGGACAAGGACTCATTGAGAGCAGCCCTGCAGAGAAGGACTTGGGGGTTCTGCTGGACAAAAAGCTTGACATGAGCCTGCAGTGCGTACATGCAGCCCAGAAGGCCAACTGCATCCTGGGCTGCATCAAAAGAGTGGCCAGCAGATCAAGGGAGATGATTGTCCCCCTCTACTCTGTCCTTCTGGGGCCCCACTTGGAGTACTGCATCCGGGTCTGGAGCCCCCAGCACAAGAAGGATGTTGAACTGTTAGAGCAAGTCCAGAGGAGGGCCACAAAGATGATCAAGGGGCTGGAGCACCTCTCCCATGAAGAAAGGCTGAGAGATCTGGGGCTGTTCAGCTTACAGAAAAGAAAGCTATAGGTGACCTCATTGCAACTTTTCAGTACTTTAAGGGGACTTATAAAAAAGATTTTATTATGTTAATAATTAACCATTAATAATTATGGTCACGGAGGGCCCAGAGGAGGTCCACGGCCAAGGGCCCTCAAGATGAGAGCTCAGTCACTGGGCATGTTTTATTTAGCTCCAGAGGACTAGCCATGGTTACACGAGCTGCAGTAATAGTAATGGTGTTATTGTTTGAAAAGAGATTTGATGGACAAGAGGCAGTAAACAGTAGGTTTGAGTCAAAAATAGAGCATAGATGTCAAAATTCTAGATGATACTGTGTGGGGAGTTGGTAAACCACAATGTGAAGATTGGATGAAAGTGTATGTTGCAGGACGAAATAAAAATATTTTGGCTATAGAGGATTGGTATAGAAAGTTTTACTTGTGGATAAAAAGGGGGAAAGTTATCAATGGCTTTCATGGTATAATGAGTGAGGCTGGAACAGTGGCAAATTTCAGCTGTTTTTACTGTTATAGTCTTGATGGAAGTGGAAGAGTTGGGGTCCCAGGAGGTCTGTGTTACTGCTGAATAGTCCTGGTAAAAATCAGAAGGCTAAAGAAGGTTGCTGATTCATTAAATCCCCAAAGCTGACTTCCCTTAGTAATATTATAGTGGCACAGCTGAAGTACGGAATGATTCTTATATTTTCCCCTGATCAGTGAATACAAGAAATGAACACCTTTGGGGCAAATATTTTTGATTTTTGTTCTAAGGCAGTAAAAAAAAAAAAAAAAAAAAAAAAAAGCTTAAGAAAAAGAGCTGACAAGCACAGATATTTCTATTGGAATACAGTTCTTATTTTGAAAAACTTATGAAAATTCAGCATCCTTAGACTATTCCTAGACTATAAAAGAAAATTATATAATACATCTGTTGAGAAATTTACTCAAAGATACCGAATCCATGAATGATTAAAACCATGGGGGAATGAACAAAAAAAATATTCTATTTTATTCTCATTTTATCCCTCAGTGACAAATCATGTTTTGGACAGTTTGAATAGCCATGGATGTTACGACATGATATGAATATCAATGGGAATTACAAACATTAACATATAATACTGTACTGTATTCCTAATGATCTTAAAAAATACTTACTGTTCTTAGGCTCAACAGAAACATGAGTTTTTCTTTCTGGTGTGTTCACAAGGGCCTATGTTGCTCTTAAATGATTCAATAATCTTCGGTTGAAATTCAGGGTTGTTTTTAACATTTTTTCAGTGCTGTACAAAGTATTTCTTGAGTTTCTGGCTGTTCTTTCTTGCAGGGAATAACTGAGACCACAATATCTGAAACAGCAGCACCCATAGTATATTTTTCAGTTGTTTTAAAATTCACTAATCAACAGTGAAAGTTTAAGCTCCTTAGCACGCTGATCTGGAGTGAGGACTGCATGACATGTCCACATCTCATATCCTTCAAACCTAAAAAGGAATGGCCAGAGAGATCTAATTATAAATGTGTCATTCTGTATTTACTTTAAAAGAAAAGCTCATTGAAGGACTCTTAATGTAGATGACAAGTGAACAAACTGAAATGTACCCCAAGCTGATTGCTACCAGAGAGATTACAGGATTAAAGGAGCTGTGTTGCTTTTCTCATTGTCTCTAAAAAAAAAATAATCTTAAAAAAAAATCTACCACATAATATATTTCTTTAGCCTTTCACGTTGTATATCTAATGATAGAAAGGTATTTAATATTTAAGGGAAGCATTATAGTTTGGGTTAATGAACACAGATAACGCAAGTCTTCGCCTTTTTCTGTATTGTCTTGCTATTGTTATATTGTTAGCATTATTCATTTTGAGGGAAGCCTAGCTAGGCACTAGCTGCAGGATACATGTTCCCATACATAGTGCATCTCTTCTGAATAGTTCAGGCTGGTGTGAGGAAGTCATTTTTGTCCAGTTATTCTGCAATGCAGCTCTCTATTTTCTTAACATAGGTCCTGCCTTTCTCCCAGGGGGAGAATTCTTATTTTTCTCCATCCTTGTTAAAGTTCTAAAAAATTACTCCTCATTTTCCCTATGACTTAACCCTTGCACAAAAATTGGTAAGGCTTAATCAAAAACACCATCTTCTTTTTAGCTACAGGCACTGACTTGGATTCTCTCTGGAGTCAGGATACACTATTTCTCAACTGGCTGAAAGAAGTGCTGCTGAGGGGCATGTGGCAATTGCCCCCTGCTCCAGGGCTTTGCTGCGGTTTCTGCATTGCACCTCTCCCAGAGGGTTAAACACCCTTGAGGGCTTGAGTCCCTTTGCCATGGTTTCCGTCTTTCCATATTGCCCCTCACTGCGTGCCTACCCCGTGGGAATACTCTAGCACTGTTTATTTGCATTTTCATGTCCTTGAATACCGGTCAGCAATGCTGTGTATCGCACACTGATTCTGGCTTTCATCTTTTCGAGAGTGGGTATTATTTGTTATATTTCAGGTGCCAGCATGAGTGATTGTCATCCACAGACAGATGTGCTTTTGAAGTAGCAGAAAAAAAAAAAAGATTGACATGACATTTGACATGATTTTAGTCAAGACTTTAGCATGCCATTTGCTGGAATACCTAGTCTAATGAATACCTTTTACTCCTCCGAGATGTGCAATCTAATGTTATGCTATCTTTTTTCCTCTTTGATATCTAAATGTCAATCATTGGTGGGAAAATTATGTTAGTGAATAGGTAGCATGCAATTTATCCCATAGAAATTAAATATCTATCTGGGTTAGTGAAAAGAGTCTTTCCATATCCAAATGAAATTTCTGCATATAATTTTGTGCTTGCCAAAATCCCATTTGCACATATGGAACATTGTTTTTATAAGTTACCTAGGAGTGAGTGCTTAATACATGTGATGTTATTGTAAAAATAATTTTATACATGTGCTGCTAACAAAGGGAAAGTTACTGCCAGCAGTAGAATTAAGGCTTTTTCCCCCAGGGAATGCTCTGACCATCATGTTAAACTAGTAGCTATTGTAGCCTCAGGCCAGAAAAACCACGCTATTTCACCACAGACTTCTTATAGCGACACAACAAATTTTTTTTTAAAATTTATTTATTTATTTAGGAGTTGTGTCTTAATGCAGATATTAAGTGCATCATCTCTCAGCTGATGGTAAACATTGCTGTGATACTTTACTCACTTAACGTTGAGTTACGGTGCAAATACGGTGGACGTATTCTAGAACTCCTAATTTACCATGAATAATTTCATCATGACTAATGCTATCATAAGAAATTCCAGAGAACTAATAATGATTTTTGTAGCTTCAAAGTGGTATAACAATATAAACAAACAAACAAACAAAAACTTTATTCTTTAATACATACAGCTTTAAATATCAACAACAATTTGTTTTATGTATTTTCTCTTTTGTGCAAAAGAAATGGTGAAACTTTTCAGACTTAATTTTGGCTCATTTTGGAGAGCATGCACGGCAACGAAATTTATCTGAGAAGTGTGAATAAAGATAAGCTTTAAATTCATGGCTAGACACATTTGGGGGCTAATTGATCATTGCTTTTTTTTTTTTTTTTAATTCCTAAGGATAAATGATATAGATTTTGGCTAAATAAAAGCAGAAAGAAAATTACCCACTGAAAGAGGGAAGGGTTTGACTTTATAGTGGTGGAGTTTTATGCTTCAAAGGCAAAGAAATGGAGGTGACAGAGCTGTTTGTTTTGTACCAACTGAGTCGGGAGACCTGGCCACAATATGGTCAGTAGGTGTCTGAACCTGTGCAAAAGTACATGTGAAATGTGTAGCTTTCTCCAAACATTATCACTGTTTGCTACCTAAGATAAATCAGCAGTCTGCTGAGGGATTTAGTATTTCCAGGCAAATGGTTAGGTTTCATCCATTCATCATCTTGCCTACTCGACAACTTTTCACCTCTTCTGACCAGGAGATCAATCATGTTATAATTAGGCTATTTGACACTGTTATTGCAATATAAGAAGTGCCTAAGACTACAATAAAATTGCATATTAATGCAGAAATCACAGGAGAGAAACTACCCTTGCGATTCAGAAAATGCAGCTGCTTTGGTTATAGCAGATCAATAATACAGGAATAAATTTGGCTTTATCTTCTAAAATATCACTTAGGTAGTCAAACTGGGAGGCTTCCCATAAGGGATTTACCTAAAGTATTCCTACGTCATCACAGCTCACAGCTCATTATATTGGATACAAAAGAGGGAGGGAAACATTTACTCAAGGAAGTAAATGTGTAGTCAAAACTTAACAGGGGATGGGAGTAAATCTTTATACAGGAATATACATGTAAATGCAAATATATGAGTTATAGATTTAAATGATTTACTTCAACCAGACACAAATAGCTTAGTTAAAAATGCCTTCTTTAAGCAACAAAGGTAATAATATTTATAGACTACAGGAAATCTATATGTGATTATGTGTATGTGGAAGCTTCCCATGTGTTTGTTTTATCATTGCAGAACATATTGAACTACCTGTACAAAGAGGGCAAAAAAAAGAAAAAGAAAAAAAAACCACTATATACAAAACTATCTACAATTATTTATGCAATTATTTATACAATTATTAGAAATTTCATCAAAAATAAAATTTCTCCTTTGGGAAAATACCAATGTTTTAACTTCGTCTCAATCTGCATTGAATTGAGAAGTCGCAACTTATGAAATTCCAGGAAGAAATTTTGGAATAGATGTATTTAAAAACACCTAGGTCACTCATACTAAAAATTTCAGCAACATCAAAACAGTTAAGACTGACAATCTTAGCACATTAGAATGTAATATTGAATTATAGGAAACAATATTGCATTATTTAGAAATTACATTTTAAAACAAGTGCAAATAGAAATGGAACAAGATTGTATTGACGGGACAAAATCAGGTAAGAAAGCCCAGTGTTCCATTTTTTATTTGAAGCATTTGAATTTTTCTGTCAAATACTATAAAAATCAACATGTTCACTTAAAACTTCCAATTTCAATGAAACAGCATTTTCTGTTGGGGGATGATTCTTTGGAAAAATGTTACCAGCACTATCAGATAAATGCTTTGTGATAGGCACTCCTCTGAAAAGGACCATTAATTTTGAAGGTGACAATTTCTGTGGTGAAGGAATAAGGTAGACAAGCACTGATGTTACTGCGTCAAAAGGAAATCCAGATAACTTCTTTCTTTTAAAAGAGAAAGGGCTTGTACATTTGTTTGTTTCAGTAAGTTTTATGTTAGCTGCAGCTTCATTTTGGACTGTAAAGAAGAGGAAATTGTATTGAGTGAATGAATGCATGGGAGAGATCAAATGTGTGTGTGCGCATGTGTCTCAGTGGCCATAATATCATTGGAGTGAGAGAGGGAGTGTGTGCTTTCTCACTATCATGTTATTTGTCGTAGTATTGCAGCAAAGCAGGGTAGGATGCTTTGAATGACTCGTGATCTCAGACAGAGCTGCCTGGCAAACCCAAAAAGCTAGTTCCAGGGTCCCTTTGTGGACTAATCTCTTAAATATGGATGTTCCATATCCTACCCCATTCTGATGAATTAATTTCTGTAACTTTTCACTAAACATAAAGAAAAGTGCTCAACGTTGTAGTTACAAGAGACATCACACCCCACCCCAACTCCTCCATTCATAAAAACCTGTACCCTTGTAGGTGGACATATCTTTTCATTCATGTACATGTGGAAGAAGGAAAGTACTTTGAAGAGAAAAGCTAATATACATAAAAGTGTTCTCCAGAGTATATTTTCGAGGAAGTGCTCAAATTCACGCACAACTTTGCTTAATGGAATTTCTGCACCTATCTCCCCTGGAGGGCTTTTGAAATGTACTCTGTTTATGAGCAGCTAATTAAATGTGCTTTCTGGTATGCAGGTAATTAGTTGTTTTTAACAATTATTCAGGTGCTGTAAGTAAAAGGTAACAATGAATTTTAATTTTAAAATGTTGTTTCTTTTTCCACACTGAAATATGTATGCTAAAAGGCAGCTGACAACATCTTTCCAATTTTGCAGCCAAATAACCAAAAAAGGAAAATGCGTTTATATTTTTTTAAAATGTCAGTCTTAAGGCTCTGATCCATAATCCAATGGATTTAGTAGACCTTGGTTTTGAATCAGAACTCTAGTTGTTATAATTGTAGGCACTCGTTTTAAAAATATCCATATATATATATGTATACACGCGCGCGTGCACACACACATGCTGAGCTTGAACTTAATCAAGAAAAATGTTCTTTGGTTTATGAGGTCAGATTAGATGATCGCAGTGGTCCCATCTGTCTCTACAATCCATGAGGTTAATTTATTGATACAACTGAAAAATAATGTATAACTGTGCAAAATTAAATTTGATATATGAAGACTGATAGCTGCTAAATAGAAAAGGTAAATGAAATTTCATTAATAGTGACAGGGAGTCAGAGTTATTTGTTCTTTTAAATTTTCCTTATCACCAGAAAGAACATATTCTCTTGGTGATGGTTTGACACCTTTTTTTCCCTTGTATTTGCTTCATTTTCATAACGTTGTAATTCTTGTTACTTCCATAAAGCAACTCTTCATTTTTTTCAGTCTTTACAAGGTCAGCATGTGGTCCAATAATTGTGAGGAAGTATGACAAATATAAAATTTGTTTTGCCTAATTTATGTTGCCTTCACATGTATATCTAAAAAAGAATGAATACCATCTATACTGCAGAAATTAACATTTATGTAAAATAAACATTTTTGTTTTTGTCAGGGTTGATGGACCATATTGTTCTGGTATTGGCAGGCAAAGGTGAACTACCCTGTGGCATAAATGGCACCAATGGATGCTTTGCTTCAGCCTCACAGTGCAAAGTAACTAGTGTTTTTTGATGATTCCATCCCGTTACTCTAATTAGTGCTTTCTGTCCCCTAATTACTCTCTATTTAAAATAGTATTATTTAAGCTGATCGGTGGTTGAATGTCTTTCTAATTCTGAAAGAGCAGTGTAGTATTTTCACATTCAGTTTCAGATATAGTAAATCAAAATAGTCCAGCCTAGAGGAAGTAACACAAATATCACATATATATGACTAATACTTTGTCTAGCATGAAGTGACAATCCTTGAAGGCTACAAACAATTTAAAAATATATGTTTAATTCAATCCAAAATTGCATTTTGGAAAGCGATAAAACCCAAAGGTTTGCACAGCCCTGGGAAATGGAAGGCCTTCCTTCAGCTGAGGGTAGAGTGAACACATCCCTACCTCTTCAGAGCTGCTCTTTATACATATGCTGATTTTTGATGTTGATTCTTGTTGGTATTCTAATGTTATTGTGGTGATGGTCAGTGAAGAACAAAGTTTACAGTTGAGTATTGTCAGCAACTTCTACTAGTTATTCAATGTATATCTTTCCTGGAGTGAGAAAGGAGGAGACAAAAGTATGGCTTTCCACAAATGATGATTTTATATCTTTTATTTTAATATTATTTCATATTTATATTTAATTTCATATTTATATCTTTTAAAAATATACATCTTTATCAATGATCTGGATGAGGGGATCAAGTGTACCCTCAGTAAACTTGCATGCAACACCAAGTTAGGCACGAGTGTTAATTTGCTCGAGGGTAGGAAGGCTCTGCAGAGGGATCTGGGTAGGCTGGACCAATGGGCTGAGGCCAGCTGTACGAGGTTCAACAAGGCTAAGTGCTGAGTTCTGCACTTGGGGCACAACAACCCCATGCAACTCTACAGGCTGGGGTAGAGTGGCTGGAAAGTTGCCCAGGAGAGAGGGACCTCAGTGTATTGGTCGATAGCCATCTGAACATGAACCAGCAGTGTGTCCAGGTGGCCAAGAAGGCCAAGAGCACCCTGGCTTGTATCAGAAATAGAGTGGGCAGCAGCTCTAGATAAGTGATTGTCCCCCTGTACTCAGCTCTGGTGAGGCCACACCTCAAATACTGTGTTCAGTTTTGGGCCCCTCACTGGAAGAAGGGCATTGAGGTGCTGGAGAATGTCCAGGGCAATGAAGCTGGTGAAGGGTCTAGAGAACAAATCCTGTGAACAGTGGTAGAGTGAACTGGGGTTGTTTAGCCTGGAGAAAATGATGCTCAGGGGAGATCTTATTGCTCTCTACAACTACCTGAAAGGAGGTTATAGCTGGGTGGGAGTCGCTGTCTTCCCCCAAGTTACAAGTGATAGGACAAGATGAAATGGCCTCAGGTTGCACCAAGGGAGGTTTGGGTTGGAAATTAGGAAAAAAGTCTTCACTGAAAGTGCTGTGAGTCGTTGGAACAGGCTATCCAGGGAAGTATTTGAGTCACTGTCCCTGGAGGAATTCAAAAGAACTGTAGATGTGATGCCTAGGGACATGGTTTAGTGGTAGACTTGGCAGTGCTAGGTTAACAGTTGGTCTTGATGATCTTAAAGGTTTTTTCCAACTTAAATGATGCTGTGATTCTGTGATTTTTGGTGAAGGAAGGAAGAGCAATCCTGGAGAGCTCTTTCAGGTTTGATAGAAAGAAGCTATTGGAGTCACTGCATTTTGGGTCCATCAAGTGCTATGTAAAGTAGTATTTTGGATCTCACCTCATCAAAGGCTTCTGAGGACTACTGGAGTCCTGCTTGGCCTCTGCCTGTCTCTAAGAAATTAAAGATGCTATTTAACCTCACAGGATCAGAGTTCTTCAGTAAAATGCTAATTAAAGGAAAAATAGAGATAGGATTTGGGTTTTCAGAATGAAATAAGCTTTACTGCAATAGCATCATAATTTGACATTCAAGTTTTTGATGTTTTCTGCCATGAAGTAAGGCTTCTTCCTGGTGTCTCAGATATGTTGAAATCTGAATATACATCATGACCTAGAACTGCAAGATACCTATTATTCCTAAGCATGTTCTCTTTACTGCTGAGAGTGCACTTAAAAGAGGGAAACATTTTTGCATGTGCACAAATCTATTTATTTTTTCAGAGACGGCAGTGAGGTTGATCAGGCATGTTTTATCTTTGGTGAATTCATCCTGACTGTTCTCAGTCACCTTCTCTTCCTTCATATGCCTAAAAATGTATTCCAGGAGGACTGTTAGCATTACTGTGTAATATTTGTTTAAATGGAAGAGTAACTTCTCTCTAGTTAATAGAAATATTTGGAGTATTTATAGCTTCGAAAGACAGCATAAACGTTTTAACATTGTACTTGCCTGTGAGAAATAATATCGTAAACTGTACCACATCTCACTCCCACACTGCTCATTCTGAACCTTTCTTTTCTCTGTTATCTTCACTGACCTCATTCTGTTAGGTCATGAATACATTTTTTAATTGATCTGACTGCATAAAATTAAAAAAATCCACTTCCCTAGTTCTGATTTCCAGATTTGGTTGTTTTCTTCTTTTGCATTGATGGATGTTACTGTAATGTTTGTTGCTTCCGTATCTGTGACATACTTCACAGTGTGACTGAGTCCTCTGATGATCAAATATTTTATAGAGCCACTTGCAAACAGATAGAAGTTCCTATTCACTGTTTAGTTAACTAAACCCAAGATTTATGGGATGCAGACAGCCCTGGGAAGGTTTCCCAAGTTATTGCAGAAATGACATATCATGTTTAATCTGTGAGGTCAGCTGAGCCTTGATGCCTCACACATTTTCAAATCGATCCTAAGCACCTGTAAGTAGATCTGTAAACCTATTCCTTTGAAGTATATTGCCATGAGAAAGAGCTATATTACTGTGACTTTGGGAGTGCCTTTACTCCCACTGCAGTGCAAAGGATATCCACATGAATACTTAAGTGGGAGGTTGAAATTGGAATTGTATGGTTCACAGCATTTCACTTTAGAGGGACTAAGAAACGTCCTTCTCTCTCTACAGTTTTTTTAATTTTCTTCTGCTGAGTATCACTTGGCCTTTAGTTAACTGAAGGCTTTTTAGGCTGCTGGAAATAAAATATCAAATTAGGTTCAAATAGCTGCCTTTTTATCCTGGCAGATGCAGCTGTCTTCCTCTCACCTGGAACCTTTTTTTAACTTGACACTAGAGGGAAAAAACCCTTCCCCCAAAGCTCATATAATAACTTTTTCCACATTTATCTGCTTTTCTGTTCTGTGGGGAATGTCATCAGTAGGATGTGAGGTCAGGGGATGAAGCATGAAAATGTATATCGCACTGGAGAGCACGGAAAGTACCATTCCTCAGAAACACTCAGTGCAAGTCACTGAAAAAGAGGAAGGTGGCGGCTGGGTTTTGGTGATGAGAACATCTCATGAGCCACCACAGGCCAACAAGTTAAACTCACCACTGCTACTCGCCCCTGAGAACTGTGACTGGGTACTGCACTTCCAGACTTTGCACACTGCCCAGGAAATGCTGAAGAACCTTTTTGATGTCCTCTCCATTTTCCACAAACATCTTTCTGTTCTCAAACAGAATTTACCCTTTGTCTTTTCTTCAGTTTTCTGTGGGGGAGACAAGAAAGCCCACAACCCAGTATCTTCCATTTCAAGCAGGTTCAGAGAATTTGTTCTGAATATCACTATTTTTGTTTTAGTGCTTCTGTTTTTGTTACATATTAGATTTCTCACCAAAGTCCCAGCTGTTTTCTCTTGTCCTTTCTCTATGGTTTTGCAATAAAGAAGCTGATGATGAAGCACGGTCCTATCAGATATGTGGCAATCAGCACAGAAGCATGGAAGTGCTGGTTTTCCAGTGCGCTTTACTGGCAAAGCCATTTCTTTCACTTTAATCAGTATTTTTATTGGCTTTTTCTTCTGCACTGAAGCTTATTGGACTCTGCAGTTCTAACAAATGCAGGTTGTTACAAGGGCATGCAGAAATTCATTGTTTTACGTGTCCGGTAGGAAGAAATACAGAAGGGATTGCTCAGTTGATTGCAGAGATAGGGAAGTGATGCATGACTATTCAGAGTGGATGTTATGATTTGTCCGTCTAACTCTGATGCCAGCTGAGATTGCCATGATGAGCAGAGGTGCAACTCCCAGAAGGTCAGCCTTCACTAGAGCTGTTCCTGTAATGGACTTACAATATATTTTTGTGTTAAGACTTGGCTCAGTTTGAACTCTGCACTGATTGAATTACTTCATGAGGACCAACAAATACAATAATTCCTCTTAGGAGTTTGTGTTTGATAGCACCCCAGTCTCTAATTTACTGTGTGCATGTGCTAGAATGCAAATCATTCTCACAGGGTTGTATAATCAGTGTTTATCCTGACCTGTTATTTGAATAAGTACATTATGTAATGACTCTGATTTTATAATTTTCTATTTTTTATGGAAATAATAACTCTTTCCTTTACCTAATTTGAGACTTGGAACTCCTAAACCTGACTTGATAGCCAGTATTTTCTTCTAATTACTTTTAAAAATATATCTTTACTGTCACTTATTTTCTTTGTATTGTAAAATTCTTACAGTACTGTTCCTTAAGGATGTGAGAAGAGGAAGAACTCTAATGGTGAAAATATTTTGGACCCACTGTTATAGCTGTAAAAAAAAAAAAAAAAAAAAACACAAGTAAACTGCATAATCCATTGAATAAAAGATGTTGCCTTCTTTTACAAATCTTGTCTCATAGTAAGTGTCAACATAAATCACTTAGTGGGCAGGTTGGGACAGATGAATATAGATGGTGTTTACAGTTCTTCTTTTATAATAATAAAAAATAATGATGCATATATTTGATTGTTCTCTGCTCCATCCTTCTAAGTCACTTTTTCTTTCACAGTATGGAGAGCATTTATCTGCTGTGATCTAAACATCAAAAGTTAGCCATGTAAGTCTGTGTTAGTCACTTTATATTCCCTTGTAGTCAGTAGAGAGAGGAAGGTACCTCTGTTTGCCTTATTTCAAGGTAGGTATCCAGGATATGACAGAGATTTTCCTTCTAGATCTGCCTGTGTCATTACACAGGTGATAAAGTGTGGACTTCAGCATCTCAGTTTTGAACAGTGAGCTATCACAAATCCATGATTCAGATTTTCTAGTTAGAGGTGTTCTCTTTGCATCACTTAGCACCACAGCAGTTGGATCTGAATGTACTATAAGTAGATGGTGGTGGCAGTATCTTTTCTTTAAGTGTGAAACAGAACAGTCAGTAGGAAACATTGAAGTTTAAAATGTCAACCAGCTAATTATTAGTGGTGGCCTGGCTTCAAATGTGGTCTCTTTAGCTTAATGTCCTACTCCTTCACATGAAAGTTGCAATCTGCACATCAGTGTCCTTGCCTTGATCACTGCAGACTTTCTCCTTCTGCCACTCCACATTTTGTTCAGTGCCAGCGTAGTGCCAACACACTCATAACTCATGCAAAAGCTTGGATTAAAGGTGATCCAGGGAAAGCAGAAACAGAGCCTTAGGCTCTGATGATTCAAAGTTTTCTTTGCATCTTGTTCTGAGCTTGAAAAACAACAATACTGTTACTAATAAGAGTGCATGTATATAAACACTAATAAGTAAAATCACACAAGCTTATCGCTTGAGATGTGAAGCTTGATCTTTGGAACAACATTTAGAAACCCATAGGATTTATATTATGATACCAGAATATTCTTTGAAGCAAAGAATTAAATACTGTGACTGATACAAATACTCATCCAATACTCATCAAATAAAAACTAAAAAAACTCATCAAATACTATTCCAAGCAGCATTGCACTTTGAGTTAAAGCAGTAGCAGTAAAATTACAAAAGCATTTAGGAAGTGTTAGATGACCTGTGATAAGTAGGTGTCATCCACATAAATGAAAAACATGGGCAAGTAAGCAGACTAGTGGGATTTCTAAAACCATGAATGAATACCAAAGTAACCAATATGAAATATGATCAAATTTGGTCATGCATTGAGTAACCTTGTTCTGACAAAGTTCTCAGCAACCTATTGTTTTGACTTTATGATTTTCTGTGACTGTGACAGTAGTTAACATTAATTTAGATCATAGAATCTTACAAGCTCCAACAGTTGTTAAATGAATAAATTTTCATTGTGGAAAATGCAGAAGGAAGCAATAATTCCTGGGCTAGTTAAACATAAGATCAGAACAGGACAACTTGAGCATTCAAGTCCATCTCAAATACTTTGTGTTTCTGCCCCAGCAGTATTAAACAGGATGCTTACATTTCAGATGTCTGAGATTATGTCCTTGAAACCTGTGCCTCCTGCTTTCTTCTGTATTAATAGAACTAGCAATAGGATTTACTTTATTAGATGTATTTTTTAAGTTTAGATTAGAACTATTCAGACTAGATACATCTTTTGTCATCTGTATGTTCTTTACGTCACTGTGACTTCAAAATATATTGCATCCAGCCTGTTCTACTATAACACAAAAAAAAACCACACTGCTAGAATGTGAAGTAACTGAAAGAGACTTGAGTTTTTTATTCCATTTTTGCAATATATTTCTCCATTTTCTGGCCAGTTTTCTTTGTAAATTTGAAAGCTGTATCACTGTAAGCCAAGAAAAATTAGCATTAGTACTCTGATCAGAGTCACATTCCAGAAAATATTCAACCTACAGGTATTTTAAAAACAGATCTAGTCATTTTCTGGGATAGATAATTTACATGCCCATGAAATGTGTTCATCAAGCTTGTTGCACTGCTTTGCCTTCATATAAGCCCAAGATTTGAAAATAGGTATGTCCAGTCAAGAGCTTTGTCCCAGTTATCTGTTTCAAAGATAATTATATTTTGGAGAGACTAAATGCAATAGAAAATGGGATTTTGACTTCTTTCTCCACATTCTGGTTAACTTGCTTCCTTCTGTGTTTTGATGTCTTGGGATACATCACTACTTAGTAGCCCACAGTTGCAACACCCTGAACAGATACCTAAGAGAGCATTTAGCAAGCCAACTCTGGTACAAAGAGCAGGTTGGTTACGTTATGGTGTTTTGAGCTGATTTACTCATCTTCTCTGCAGGACTAATTAACCCAGGCAAAGTGCCAGATTAAATGGTTTTGCTACCAAGTGTAACTTTTTAAAAGAGAATCTCCTATATCTGCTTGGTGTCAAATTTACTATGAGAAGTCATCTGGGCTACCAGCTATCATCAAAGCCCTGCTGGGGCCCTAGAACAGCCATGGAGAGCCAGGATTGCAGAGCTGTGCTGAGATGCTAAGCTATAGCACTCTTAGGGTTGACCAAAACCCTCTCAGCTGTCTGGGGTTTGTATAGAGGATAATGTTACATTCTCTGTTCAAACAGATATATACTGTAAAACACCTGCTGATTTTCAGCCCAGTTTTGTATGAAGTGTCCCTTTGTATTCTCATGCAGATTTTTTTTTTTTCCCATAGAATTTATGCTTCTTAAGTGTAGGCATTAGTAAGCAACAATGATAAGTCTCTGTGTTTCCATATATGAAATTTTATGCTAGTTAAAAATCATGTGTTTGTGATATTCTTATGGTTAGTGAAGTACATGAAGCGTTTGAAATACTGGTGTAACAAAATGGCCATATAAGGGCAAGACACAGCAGTTTGCTATGGCAGATGTGTAATTTCTGTTGTCAGTGGCGCTTACATATCTGCCTTAAGAAGAGAAAAGTTCTTTGGGAAATACATTTCTTGCAATGTAACTTTGCATATTCTGCACCAAATTACACTTCAACACTTCAGGTGTTCTTCCATTCAGAAAAAAAAAATCAAAATGCAGAAGACAATTTCATTCTGATCTTTACTCTCCAAAAGAAGAAAAAACTCAAAACTCTAACCCTCTATAATGTTATAAACACCATGTATTTTCCAATTCTTCTCTTTGACATCTGTATGAAAGAAAGCAATAAAACCATTCCCACTGGTAAGCAGAATAATAACAAGAAACATAGAATGGGTGATAAAGAGAATATTATCTTTTGCTTTTCTAAACATAGACTGTTTGACACATGTATAGCAGCTTTTTTTTTTTTAATGGAAATGCTTGGTGTTGACAGTGTAAATATACTTCCATGTGAAGCATTTCAATGATATAATAGCCCTTCTGACTATCCTTCAGCATTTTGTCCATTTCTATTTTAAATGACCCAAACTGTTCGCCTCTCACCACTTCCAGCAGGAGCCTTTTTCACAATCTAATAGATCTCACCTTTAGGAATTATTTTTTCCTGAACTTATATTAATGCATCTTATCTGAATTCCACTCCAGTCCTGTGCAAAAATCTCTGTGGGCTTTCTGAGAGAATTGCCCTCCTTAGTTATTTATATCCTTCAAATTACTAGCAAGGGTTCTCCTTTCCCAAGCCTACCTCATGTTACCCTCATCTGCTGCTTGAGGTAGGGCCTTTTGCCTCATCCCCCCCCGGCTCATCCATTCAAGCGCAGATTCAGCACTCAGAACTACAGGGTGGAGGCAAGGTCTGAAGGGGACTAGAGTTGGCAAAATGAAAACAAAGATCAACACGGAACAAATTCCCATTTGGTTTATAGGAAGGGCTCCATATCATTTCCTCTACTCGGAAAGCTTTGCATTCTTGAGATATACAGAATTCCAAACTGTTTATTTTATAGGCTTTTTGAATTTGGGGAGGAAAAAAAAAATGAGAACCACAAGAGCATCAGGAGTTCAGGAGTCACATGTTGATAATTTTAATATTCATTCCTCTGTAATGCCTTTTGGTAAATGTCAAGTAAAGAAAGACCAAAGGAGTAATAATTTTCCAGTTAGCTGGTGTCCATAGGAGAGAAAAAAATACTAGTTGTAATAAATAAATAATCACATAGAAAGAGTCATTTGAAATGGGAACCAGCTATCTGATTCTGACCCTGCATGTTCTAGTAACAAGGTCTGTCAGCAGAGAAGGAGTTACCAAATCTAAAGCCTTTAAGATTAAGGAAAGACTTAAAGAGTTGAGATCAAAAACCCTGGAGCTTTGGTTCCTGAAGGCAGAAAGTTTTTTTAGATGGGCTGAATACTTGTTTGAAGACTTTGAAATGCTGTGAGATGAGATAATGCTGTAAGACCACAAGAGCTCTGAGGCCTCAAATATTGTTGCCTTTGCATTTCGGGGTCACCTCTCTGAATTAATTTAGAGTATGCTGCACTTAAAAATTGTTAAAATCCTCAAAAAATGTATCTTTAAGTTCTCAAAAAAATGTATGTGTAAGTTAGGATGAATAAAGCCCATGATGCCTAAGATATGGTGGAATACAAATTCTTTAAACCTTTTCAAAAAGAGAGTGAAAAATGATGTGAAGCAGTAAAACTTAGGGTGCAGTTCTGGGTGCCCAGCCTCACCAGGACAAAACAGATTTTCCAAAATACAGACAACATCAGTCATGACAGCATTGCTTTTCCCTGATTTGATTCTTTCCTGCCTCACATCTAATTTATAGCTGTGCAGCTTGTCTGATTTAGAAGCAAATACCTTGCAGAAATTGTAAATGACAGCATATGGTGCCAAGGTATGGACTATTGCAATTTATGAGCCATAACATTGAACCAAAAGGGAATGCAGTCAGAGTGAAGGGTTATGGTCATAAGGAGGGTGTTTTTAAGGCACAAGAAGACTATCCCAAGCCAGTAACCTTGTACAATGTAGGTGAGTAGCAAGCCTGCTACTATACCGTGATGTTTGTTCCTAGGTTCTCTGAATGAAGAGTAAACACACTTTGAATCTTGTAGGAAAAGTGAAAATCCTGATAGAATGAGTCAATTTTCTGTACTCATATCAAAATATATAATTGTAGTAAATACATGCTAACTACTGACAATGCAATCAAGGAGTTCATGATTTAGAGGGGAATGGAGAAGACATGTAGTAGACCCTAGGCTTCAGGAGATAAGACTCTGACTTATCAGGAAACCACTAGGTAGGATTCTGTGGAAGAAAACTATAAAGACAAAACAGTTTAGGGGAGCTGACACGTCTCTAGGAACAACAAAGCAGGAGAATGCTCTGTCCTGTTACTCAGGAAAATGAGAGGTACCAGGAAACTGCCTTGGTCAGTCATGACTGAGTTCCAGTACAAACAGGGTATATACAGGAAGGGAAGGCTACAAACAATACAGAAAGAATATAGAACCTAGGATTGTGCTAGGAAAGCCAATCTGCACCAGAGTTCAAACTGGCAAGAGACATCAAGTGCAGCAGGAAGAGCTTCTACCACTGCATTAGAAAAAAAAAAAAGAAAAAAAAGAGGAAAATGAGGGCTCTCATGAGGGCTGAAGGAGACAGGTTATTTAGTGACGGCAAATGCAGATAGGCAGATGTACTCAGTACTGTCTTTGTGACCTCCACCAAAAAGGTCTGCCGGGACTTTACATGCAGAGACAGTTTTAAAGAGAATCTACAACAATAGAAGGTGACTGAGTCAAAGATCTCTTAAAAAATCTTAATACAGAAAAGTCCCTGGGACAAGATGGGATGCATACAAGGGTGCAGAGAAAGGTAGCTGAAATCAGCGGAAGGCCACTCTATCCTCTTAAAAAGTAGCAAGATGTGGGGACATGGCTGGAGAAATGCAAATATTTCACCCATCTTTGAAAAGAGCAAAAAGTATGACCCAGGAAACTAGAGGCCACTTTGGTCTAAAGAATATTATCAACTGTGTTCTCTTGGAAGTTATTTCTGGGCAAATGAAGGACAAGACGATGACTGGGACTAGCCAGCATGGATTAATCAAGGGCTAATCATGCCTGACCAACCTTACTGCCTTCTGCAATGAAATGACAGTCTCGGTGGATGAACACAGAACAGTGGATTTTATTTACTTTGACCTAAACAAGGCTATTGACATAGTCTCCTATGTCAGAATTCAAGTTCAGACATTTCAGTCTCAATGAGTGGATTAGTACAGGGGTAAAAAACTGCCTGAATTACTGGAATCAAAGGGAACTAATTAATGGTTTGTATGTTATGAGTGAAATAGCATTGTGCAACCAGCAATATTTTCTAGAAGCAGAAAAAATGTGACAGCCAGGAGAGAATAGTGGAAGTCATGACTGAGATGTACCCCAGTGTCAGTGCATTGCTTGGCTGTCTAGATGCTTGCTCATATTTAAGAAGAAATAGGAAATGAAGCTGAGAGACTTACATTTAATTGTTTGCAGCATGCAGGGAGAGATGTACAGGGGTCTTAAATCCACAGGTGTCTGTAGACTCTTGGAATAGTTACTCTGACAGAAGACTTCAAGCCTGTCTTGTGAGGATTCCTTAGGGAGCATATTAGGGTGAGGATAAGGGAGACAGGTATCAAGGAAAGAAAGAAAGTTATGTGGTGGAGTAGGGACTCCAGGTAGTGCCGCAATACAGACAGGAAAGGAACCTTGAAGAGGCTCTGAGGCATAGGAAAGCCCTCAGACTACTGCAAATTTTCCTAATATTTCATGGTTCCTAGAGAAGTTTAAAAAGACACAAAGCCAATACAACATCATCCTATTTTTTTCTTTTCTTTTTGGCAATGTACTAAGGCTCACTTTAGAATGAATCTTTTAAAGGTACGAATTTCCTCCCAGAAAAAATATTTTTTCCCCTCTCACTAAACTTCATCATAATGACCTGTGGTATATATGTGTTTATTACAATCTTATCATCTTTTCTTGCTCAACAGACCACAATTTGGAATTTGTTGTAATATGTCCTGCTTCAGATGATGATGGTCCACAGCATCCATCCAAAAATTATCACTACTTACAGGAAATACGATTCTGAGTCTACTCTTCCTACTATCCAAGGGCCAGAGGTCATGGTTTTAAGTCATATTCTCTGTCCTTAGCATGTCTTCCTCTAAAGTCAAATTAAATATATATTATATATATATGTTTAAGTTTTGATCTCAATTAAGTACACAGCAACATTTCTGCTCAACATAATGATGGTGGGATTTTACCTTCACATGAGGAAATAAAAGATCAGAAGTACACCAATGTTCCAAAGGTTTTAAACTACTGGGGGTGCTGCTGGCAGTTTAAAGGTGGCACCTTGGACCAGCACCTCACCTTGGCATTCATTCATACTGTTGTGATGACACAGCAGAGCTGCCAAAGCCCCAGGTTAAACCTGGCTTGGCTGCATTTGCATTACACTCCAGTTTTCACACTGTCTCTGAAAGGAATATAAATTTTGCATACGTAATAGAGTTTTGCTTTTGCGAAAGTGTATTAATTAGAAACTGGAAAGAAAATAAATAGAATTAACAAAATAGGCACAAAGAAAAAGTTGAAGAATGAGTATGAAGCTATTTCCCGTGCTACAAGGGCCTTACTTCTACCTTGTGTTAAGGCAGGACAAGTTGAGAACCTGTAATTGTGCTTGCTGACAGCCTGTCTCAAGAAACAAGCATTTGATTGTGATCATCCTTGACAAAGATATAGGGCACAAGCACCCATGGACGCCTAATTTATGGATTTTTATCTCGTTTTATAAACTGTCTGTAGGGTTAAATTGCTGAATAGGAAATGCAAAGTGAGCAGGAGACAAGGTATTTGAAAAGCAGAACTCGAGGAAGGCTAATAATGACAATAGACTGGGGAGATCAGAGAGCTAAAAGACTACTTCAGATAAATAAACAAGTAAGCCTCTGACCTCTCTGAAAATCAGTGTGCTGGTTATCAGTCTAAGAAATAGTGTTGCTTTATCAGCTCAGTTTTAAATGGGCCCAAAGTACCAAGTACAATGAATTGTTAGATGTATTTATAATAAAGAACCCTTCAGTTAATCTATGATTTTATTGTTGTGCATTGATTGCTGCTGTTCTGTCAAAGGTAGCTTCTCCCTTTTCCCAGAATAATTTTATTTATCTTTCTTCAGAAAAATGACAGTTAGCTGAGGGTAAATATGAGGTATTTAGTCCAGCTTTCTTTAGCTCTATAATTTTGCTTTACTTTTGCATATATATTTTTTCATTCTGAAACACTCCATGGTAGTGTTTGATTGCAAATTCCAGGCTGAGGTGAACATGTTAAACAATCAATATTTATAGACATTTTTCACTGCTGAACCAAGGGATGTAATGTAGTATCACTAAGTCTGGCTTCAGGACAGTGAGGAATTTCCAGTTCTGGTAGTAGGCTGCCGGGTGACTTGGGGCAAATCACTTTTATCTCATTCGTTCACAACCTTCCCATCTCATATCGAAGACGAAGGCTTTAGCTGACATGGGTATTATTGTATAAAGGATATATTTCCTTCCAAGTCACAAAACAGAAGCAGCTCTGTTTCCTTTTGTGTCCACCTGTAATCAATGCACAGAAGTTAAATTTCAAGTGAATTGAACTGAACCCCTATGAAAAAGTGACCCTGTAAAATCAAGAGGGTAAGTTTCCCATTTGACAGTGCCTCTATGGATCATGGCAGTGAATTCAGTGAGGCACAAAATAGTTATGACCTTACACCAAGATTCATTCCTGAATCAAATTGTGAGTTATGGCATAAAAATTATGCACAAAAAAGCTGTTTTTCAAATTAGATCTAACAAAGGCGTAATTCCAACCTGTTTGGAGAGAATTTACAAACATGTAAAAGAATTTTGTATAATAAATTCATATTTATATTTAAATGCTATCATTATAACTGCAAATTATTCAGTCACCTTTGGTCTTATCAGGCAGGTAACCAACACTGTGCTCAAATAAAATAGCAAAACAGAAAAAAAAAATGCAAGCTCAGTAGGGAAAATGTCCTTTTTTTTTTTTTTTTTTTCAGAGTTGAATTCGTAATAAAGTGAGATTAATTGGGCTGTGCAGAGATACACACAGGATTGTTTCAGCTACAGGACTCAGGCAGACATGCTCAGATAGCTTTAGCTGCAAAATGTGAAATGTTATGTATGGCTTCTATTCATTTATTCTGCCAAGGGCTATCGTTTCCATGGCAGATCAACAGACTGGGCCGTGTGTCCAGCCATCCCCAGTCTCGGGGAGGGCAGAGAATTCTGAGATGCAGCATTTCACCTTGGCAGCTTGGGCACAAACACATACTCTGCTCTACAATAGCAATTTGTATGAAAGGAGTACCAGATGCAATGATTATTTAGCAATGTCTTAGGTTCCCCCAAGTATGTGCTCCAGACTCTGCCAGGGAGCTTGCCTGTGTATGGATCAGATATGAATTATATGAAAAATGGCAAGAATTATATCCATTAAGAAAAGATATTTTAAAATACACTTAAAGCAAAGGCAATAAAGGAAGCTAAAGAGAGTTGTCTACTTGTTTTGTTCTCACATTTCATAAAATCGTTTTCTCTGGTTCTTCAAAAAAATTGTTGAACATATGTCAATGCTCTCTCCCATACTGGTGCATCTTCACTCCATGCAAAGGAAGACAATTTTTTATAATGTCTCAATTCCAGATAAAGACTGCTCCAAACTGATTCAGTGAAATAGGCAAATCAAATTATAGTCCCTTTATTATGATCTTAAACATGACTTGGAGATGTTAAAAGGGTTGTATGGAGAATGGATTATATGTTTCCTGCTAGCCAAAACAGCAAAAGATTGCCTTTAATTTGGTTTAGGTAACTACTTAAAGAACAATTGTGTCCTTTCCAACATCACCTTGCATGATTTCTATTAAAATTAAATACATGGTTTCAATTGTGCTTTAAGCTCTGCTCTGGCCTTTTAAGTGTTTAGTTCTAGAAAAATTCAAAACAAATGGTGAAGTAAAAAATAGTGTTTTTCAAGTCAGACATTGCATTTCTATTTTTCTTTATTTATTGTGTGTGTTTATTTCTATGTTTGTTTCTATAATTTCTTCCTTCTACAAGAAAGTCCCGATTTTACTACAAATGAAGTAATGAACATGGTCCTGTTGAAAGTCAAAATTTACTAATAAGTAAAATAAATAGTGAATAAAAGGAAAAGCTGCAATAAGTGTGAAAAAAAGACTCAATGCCAAAGTTCAATCCCCAAATTAATTTAATTGCTTTATGGTTTGTCTAATGCTGAAAACGTGATATATAATATCAACCATCGGGGGAAAAAAAAAAAGGTTAATTAAGAATTTTAACTATGATGATGTTAAAAAAAATAATCTCTGCCTACTCTATAAAAGATATTTCAAAATAGTTTATTTTTCATGGTCTAGTGAGGACTGTAAATGCGGGTAACATTTGTAGTTTTTGTAATGTCTGTAGTCCAAAAGTCCAAAGTGTCATGTATCTTTCTCTGAATTACTATCTTCATACTATTACAATTTCTGATAACAAGCATAATGATAGAATAACTTGTATGTTCTTCTCAAAGACTGCATTAGTTAAAGCAGGATTTAAACTTACTGGGGTCAGTTCAAACTTTCATTAGATCTGCTAAATATTGAAGGTAAAGGAAGCCTTCAGAATCTGAAATCAATACGTGTTTGGTGGCATCAGATGGTTGGTCTTCCTTTGATGCTGTTCTGCTTTTCTATCCCAAGTACTTCATGTTCCACACCAAAGGCGACACTTCACTTTGAACAGCTGGAGTTCAAACTGTGCATAAAAAACATATTTAGATACTCTGAGTGCTTTTCCCTTCAGATGTATTAGGTTTTATAAAAATGCTACTTTCCTTTAACACTACTGCTGCTGAAATAATCATTTTAAAATGTGGCATAGTGTATTTTAAGTCGATAGTAAAATTGTACAGGTAATAATAGTTTAACAGAATGGGGTACATGCAGTATTATGATTGATATGATAAAGGAAAATGTATTTATATTTTGTAATTGTCAGATAAGTGGTGGGTTTTGATTCCTTCTGATGAACTGTCGATAGTGCTTGCTGTTTGATTTAGATAAGTTTATGTTCTTAAGATATTTGAACTATAACTATTAATATAATTTCTGCAAAGTATTACAGTCCTATATTTAAAGCTTAATTTTATATTAATTATTATTTAAGTATTAATATGTTTGAATTTAATTTAAAGATTGTAATTGAATGCAATGTTATAATGCATTATTAATGTCTATTATTTAATGTTATTTATAATATCAAACATCTTGTTGATATTTTTAAATAAGAAAATAGATGGGTAGATCATTATACAGTGTGAAATTAGGAAAATGAAAGAGATGCATCTTCTCCTTGTTATCTCTGTTTCTATTCCTTCCTTTATTGCATTTTGTTTCACAAGATATTGAAGTTCTAATGAATATTCAAATATATGCAAATCATATTCCATCACCATACATCATACACACAAAACACATACACTTTACGTATAATTATATCCTACATATATCTCCATTTTACAAGACCTTGGCACTTTTATCCATTATAGATGAGGTTTTGTGGGAATTAAATTCCTAACTTGACCCAAGGAATTGTCCAGATACAAAATTACAGAACATCTAATTAAGTTGGCTATCAGAAACAAGAGATGCAGCAACCTGTTAATTATCTTGCATTCATCTTCTCACCCATCCTAAAAGTGACAAACAAGCCTCCTTTCTCCTTCATAGCTTCACTTGCAAGACAGCAGGAAGTTCAGATTCTCATTCAACATTTGGTAAAACTAATTGCTCAGAATTGCTCGTTTTTTATATGTGGCACAATGTTACCTGAAGGAGCATCAACTCTTCCTGCTATGTGACAATGTAATATAGAGAGCTGTGCTGTTTTGCTGGTGCCTTCATTTATATAAATTCCCAGAACATCCAAATCCTTTCAGGATAACCCTGCAGGCATTTGTTCCTTGTCATAATTTGTCAACTTTGTTTGTTCAGGAAACTTTTTGGGGGGAGGAAGCTTTTGTAGACCTTATCATGAATTAATCAAAATAGATTCCTACAATACACAAAATGCTGTGTTTTTCAAATCAAAATATAACAACTGTAACATTCCATTAGTTTGAAAATAGGGTGCTGAGTATTGACTGAAACAAGTCATCAAAGTATTTAATGCAGCATAATTGCAACACACACACACACACAAAAGATAATTTAATTATTTAGGAAAAAAAAAAGCATATAGACTGAGAAATAATACTGATATTTGAATCAATTCTGAGCTCAAAAGTATAGTCTCGGATTTATGAGAAAACAACGCCAGAGAATTGTACCCTTCGTGTTACAGTCTGGGTGACCAAGACTTTGGCTAGCAGACCTTGACATCCCCTTCTTTCCATCTTGTATTTTTTTACCCATTGGTTCAGTATCCATCTTCCTCATGAGATCACCTTATTTCCATATCACACATGTGAATGTGTTTCTGAGAGAGGATGAAGTGCTGTCTGGAAGAGCCTCTATCTCTCTGTAAGCTATAGGGAAAGTAGGTAAGAAGCTTTTACTAAATGCCTAATTTCTAGATGTTTAAAAGTGCATTGTGAGTCCATCTTTGGAATACAGAATACAAAATATAGCCAAAGTTAATCAGAAGTCCTGGGTAATTTTTCCATAATCTTCATCACTCTTTGTTTCCCTGAGTCTGTCTTCATTCCCCCTCTACCTTTGTGTCTATCTGCCTTATGCTTTGGCAGCAGTAAAACACAGTGGTTTCCTTTAATCATGTGCCATTTATGCAGAGAAATTATTCTGTTTTGGGAAGAAATTATGCTGTTTCTTCATTCTTGCTTGTTATTCCTTTTCTTCTATTTACTCCTTTCCTGTTTCCAATATTATTGCTTTCTTTAAAACACTTGGATAGAAACTTTCCTTCCGTTTTTTCCATATTCACATAATGTTCCATTTTCCAGTTTTCCCAAACTCTTCAGTTTTGCTGTCAAAACCTAGCAAACCCAGCACTGCTGTGAGGACCCCAAACATCAGTTTGGTTTGATTTTTTCCAAATTTCCTTGTTTCTCTTCTTCACTCCACTCTAGTGCTTTTGGACCATGACTCATCAGCTGAACATATCTTAAAGTGCTTTGCTGCATAAGAACAGACTGAACCAGAAATAAAAATGCTTTGCTGAACCAGAGTCTGAGCGGTGATGGCACTCTGGAGGACAGCAACCTTTCCTCATAAAAACAAGCAGTGCCCATTTCAAGTAAGGGATTATCAGTATTTCAAAAATGACAGGATGGAATTATAGTCTCTTGTGAAGAATCACTGCCTTTAAAGACGTTATATATATATATATTTATAGTCATAGAAAAATTTAAGTTGGAAAGGACCTCTGGAGGTCATTTGGTCCAACGTCCTGTGGAAAGCAGTGCCAAATCTGAAGTTAGACTTCTTAGGGCCCTGCTCCACCTGAATTTTGGAAATATCAAGAAATAAATATTCTACAGTCTCTCAGGACAATCTGCCCCACTGCTTAACCATCACTGCTTCACTAACGGAACAGTTTCTTCCTTTTGTCCAGTAAGATTTTCCCATATACCAGCTTGTGGCGTGACATTTGCCTCACATCCTTTTGGTATGATTCTCTGCAAAAGTCTGGCTCCGTCTTTTATAATCATGCCTAGGTGTCAGATGGCAGCAGTTAAATCACCATGTAGCTTCCTCTTCCCCAGGCTGAACAAACCCATCTGCCTCATCCTCTCCTCAAACTCATGTTCTAACCCCTTCAGTGGCCCTTCTCTGGTCTCTCTCCAGTTTGCTGATGTCTCTCTTTTTCAGGGGGGAAGAACTAGACGTTAAGGACCCCAAAATATTACATGAATTAGTCACTGAGTAAAAAAACAGTAGCTGCAAAACACTGGCTAAATAAAGCCGAATGCTGGTAAAATTCTGCAAAGACGAAGAGGAACAAAACAGAACTGCCCTCCATCCCCACAGTGTACAGCAAAGCAACAGAAGGGCACCGGGGAAATTCAAATTATGAAACATTCTTGATGAAATATTAATAAAACCATACTATGGTCTTAATTGCTATAATTTAACACCCTGTATGGTATAAATATTTTAGAAACATGGTAAAATGGAACATTAAGAAGGGGTCAAGGGATAATAATACACATTCATCTCGATTGGCGGAGATGTATACCTCATACTTAATTTATGTTTATATTGCTGTTCTGTACTTATTTCTGAAGGGTAGTGGGTGGAATAAGTAATATGTATATATCTTATGTTGAGACATACATGTTATGTATGTTACATGCATATGTTTGGATTGGTGTAGGACCCTGTTGTATTATATATGTAATATAATATATATTATATATATATAAGGAATGTAAAATTGCTTTCACAAGTGCATCCTTTCCTTTAGAAATCAGTCATGGATCCAGTAGGCTACAAAAGAGGAGTCAGGATATATGCAAACCATTTCCTCACAAAATTATTTCCTAAGGAAGTCGTTGTCTGTACTGGCCTTTTGATAGCTCCTTCTCTTCTCCAGTAACAAATACTTCTTGTAAGGCTGGTGCTTAGCAAAGATACATGCAGGAAAAGCTCTAGAAACCCACCTGTGCTGAGGGAGGGGAGGGTGCTGCACGGATGGCTTCGTGTGTAGCCCTAGGTGGCCTTAGAACCTGTCCTGGTGGGAGAAAGTCTGCCTGCCCAAATGGAACAAACATCTCACCAAGCTTTTAACTCTCCTATAGATTTTCACCCCATAAGGAAGCTATTGTGCTAATTTTTGTAGAAAATGGCATACAGAAATTGCTTGAAATTGCTGACACTCTAATAGTGACCTATGCCTGTGTATGCATAAAGTGGATAGTCATTTCATTTACATTTATCGTAAATTGTATGCAGTAATGATTTCTATGTGTTAAATTGCATAATCCATACAAGTCTGACAGTCTCATAAAGGCTGTGGGCCGATGTCCTCTTTTGAATGCATCAGTGCCAATGAAAGTGGTTTTCGTACCCTTGACAGAGGTTACCTCTGCCTCGTATCCGGTATCTGCTGGTGGAACTGCCTCTGCCATTGCTCTGTAAACCATGTCAGTCAAAGTTTACCAGGAAAGCTCAGAAAGTACGAATGGAAGATTTTTTGCTAAAGATGCACATTTTGTCAAAAGGATGAAGGGGTACTCATAGGAGTGCGTAGCTGGCATTTTAAGTGACAGTAAATGTTTTTACCTGCAGGGATACCTCTTGATAAAGAGCATTAGTCCACAATCTCCCACTCTCTCAATTAATCTTCTTCTGTTCTATTATTTCTGCAATTTCTTAATGATTTCTTTTTAAAAAACAATGCGACAGAAATGCTTTTCTTTCTGAACATAGGTTTCCCCCACAAAGTGATCAGAGCTCTGAAATACAGAATGGCATTTTGCCCAACAAGAGGTTTATAATCTGACCTATAATCCACTAGGGTTGAACTGAACCTACAGGGAGCGGGGAAGCCCAGGTATCCTTTTTAACACTTTGTAAAGAAGTCTGAAAAAATGTTTTCAGAGCATTGTTAGAGGAGAGACGATGCCAGCAGAGACTCATGCCAATAAGCACTGGGTTAAGCCTACTGCAAAGGAGAGATCTCCCCATCACTCCAATTACAGAAAAGGAAAGCTTTGCCTTTGCTTCCAGCTGTTCTGGGAGAGCTGATCATAGGGCCCTTTCCTGCCATTTCTCCCTATTTTAACCCCTGCCAATAAATCTCTTCTGCTCCTCTAAACAGTGAAGCGGGGAAAGTGCTGCAGCTTTTAAAGGATTTATAAGGCTTAGCTGATCACATCATTTCCTGTGCCAAAAAAAATAAGAGAAAGAATGCTGTGTGGATGGATGTTGCTTTGGTATGCTGCTATTTTGTTACGTAATGTTAATTCTTTGTCATTTTACTCCTGTCTGTAGCTATTCACTGTCTCCAGATGTTTGGTAGATTTAAGGTCGTTTGCATGGGAAACACCTGTTAGTTTTGTGTTGCACAGTGCTGTACTCTTGAGGTTCCTGGCTCTGAGAAGAATAGGTGATACATTAATAACAATTAATAATAACAATAACAACAACATCAATAATAATAATAAATAGTTATTAGTAATAATAATAGTGATAGTAATATTTTGAGTATGACTTCAGCAATCCTGTCTGCCTAAAGTAAGGATGGCTCTGAGAAAATGTGGAAAATGTGGAAATACTCACTGGATTTTTTGGTATACAGGACTTGTACTTCTGATAGCTACTCAGCAAACTCTGAAGAAAAGTCTTCTGAGACTGGCAATAAGGACTTTAACCTTTCCCTGTAAAGCTGTCTCATGGTCTGCAAAGCAACAATTCTTCATACACTTCTGTTAAAGTCACATCTTTTCTGTTAAATCCTTCTCATCATTCCTATCAAACGTGCATATATGTGCATCCATGCATATGCAAATTCTGTAAATGAATTTAGGACAGTCATTTCTGTAGGCAAGCATTCATCCTCTTTATTTTGTACTTCACCCATCCAACAGTAAACATGATGCTTTTTTATGACATGATTAAAGTGCTCTTAAAAAACATTGGGCCTGTATTTCGGAATTTACAATCAGGTTTTCCAGAATCTTCCACTCTTTGCTAATTTTTTTTTTGAAGTAACTCTTTTAAAGTTAACAAAATAGCCTTCCAGATTTTCATTGAAATAGTATTATGAAAAATCATTATGAGTAATGATAGGCAAGTTAACATCATCCCTGTTCACTCCCACCTGAAAGCTTTATTGTGACTCTTGTTACTAGTGGCATCCTTGGTAATAAATATTTTCATTTTATTCTGAGGGCACAGCAAATAGATTTTGTTAGTGAATGACCTTGTGCATTAGCTGTGTTATTCATGATTTAGTGAACCAGTCAGTTGAAATATTGCTAATGTTTTCCCAACTCAGTCTTGTTACATTTGTGCCATGAGGATGACATTAAGTGTAGTTGCAGATGAATAACAAATAGCATGGCTTGTAGTCGTGTTTTGGATCATTAAAGAAATGAACCTAGAGGGTACAGTTTTATTAACTGTGGAAGTTGAAGAAAAAACTGGGAAAAAAATGACAGTTCTTGCATGTATATTTATTAAAAATAGAGAGAGTTTGGCATGCTGAGAATTAGTGGTATTGCCCCTTAAATTTCTCATATACCAATGCAAACACACTACAGCATCTACAGGCTGTAGTGTGCTTTACACACTACATTTCAGGCTGTTTCCATGAGAAATCTCCAAGTGGTATAAATAGGAATGCTAAAAAAGTATAGCATAATGAAGATGAGGCTTAATAGCTAGAAGCCAATATGTGTATTTATAAATATTACGCATTGCAATATCAAAGAGGGTCAGTGTACTTTCCAGGAGAGTCTTCAGAGGAGTGGAACCCTGCTATAAATGAGCAACAATAGTTCTTAGTTCTCTTTTCCCGAGTCCTTTCATTTGTTTCATACTGAAAAAAAAAAAAAAAAAGAAAAAAAAAAAGGAAATGATAAAAAACGTAGCTGGTAGGCTCCTGGAAGGATGGTCTAATCCCTTCCCTTGCCTCAATGACATATCCATTTCAGAGAAACCACACAAGTGCAGTTAAAGTCCAGATAGCTGTAATTCTTTAATTTCTGTGAAGCTGCAACTATCATAAGTACCAACTTCTGAATCACTTTGCTGGTTCTTTCTGCTTAGAAAACACCACAATTAATATTGCTAGAAAAGAGAGAAGATGGGAGAAAATATATTTTAGATATTACTCTCCCCAGACACTAGGTAGTTAAATATTTTTGTTCCCATTAGATGGAGATGGCCATAGAAACTTATAATTTTTCCACTTTTCCTAAAATGCTAAAAGGACAAGGAACAGATCTTACATAGCAGTTTACATTTTTCAAGAGTACTGACAATGCCTATATGAAAACCATGTACAGAAAGAGATGCAGTAGATATCCTGAGGGACTAAGATGAGGTATACGGAAGGAGAAAATATTCAAATAGAAGCAAAAAGGAGATACACAACTCTAGAATATGTAGCTGCCCTTGAAAAGCCAACTGACTGTTATCTGTTTGATTTTTTGTAGTATTTTCATCACAAGAAAATTAAAACAATCTGTTAAATTCTTAACTATAAATAAAAGAAGGCAGCTAAACTGTTCTTCTATAATGCTATTCCAAAATCCTGTTCATTTAGAAGGAAAAAGAAGCAGCTTTGGCCTTAAGCTCATTTTATGGGGTGTTACTTTCCACAGTGTTGTGAAGGTGAGGAGGCAAAGCCTTCCCCACACTAGGAATGGCTGAGAGAGATCCAGATGGTCCTTCTTACCCTCCATCCCCTGGGACCACAAAGCTTGCCTTGTAATTTGTAAATGTTAAGGCTCAACATATGATGGTGAAGTTTAATGTTAAGCTGACTGGGACTTTAAAAAGTACAATTAAAATGTTGGTCTAGACATTAGCAATCAGCCCAGAAGGGAGATCGCTGAGAAAAACGGTCTGCACTTGCATCAGTGCTCATGCTGCATTGGTCTGCTTGAATATATTCTGCTCTGACTTCTGCTCAACATGCTGCAGTGTTTTATCTGAGTTTTCTGTATGGAGATAAAACTTGCCAGAGAATCTTTATTTGAACAAATTTTGATGTTTTGATTTCTGGAACAACACTTTGTTGTTGTTGTTTGTTTGTGCTTTTTTTTTTTTTTTTCATTTGTTGCTAACACGGGCTGAATTGGTACACCTTTAGCTATAAATATTGGATCAATATTTTAAGTATGCAAGCAAATTATTACGCATACATACACTGTATAAAGCATAAGGAAACATGCAGCATGTAATTATTACTGGTAAAGTGGTTAACAGTATTAAAAGTTGTCGTTGAAAGTTCATTGAAGTATGTTATCTATTGTAAAACATACCTAACTAAAGCATGGCTATTTTTATTCTTAGTACTCAATGCTCTTCTATTGATGGATATGGACTTATATGATTTAGGAGACTTTTTGAAAATAAGTTTCTGAAGCTCTGCAAGACAGTATCTACAACAGATAAAGGATATGCATTTCTACAACGCTAATTCATATAAACTGGTATTGTTTATACTTCAGGAACACAACCCTTGCATTGTATTGGGTGTTCTTGGCAAGGGTTTGATAGCAGGGGGGCTGCAGGGGTGGCCTCTGTGAGAAGAGTCCAGAAGCTGCCTCAAGTTGACACTGTGCCTTCAAAACTCCTCTCTGTAGCTGTTACATTGTCTGTAAGGCTGTTTTACTGCTGAAGTATTTTGGAGCTTGTCTGTATATGTTTCTTACAAGGGTTTGCCTATGAGAAAAAAAATGGATTGGTTGACCCAAAATATTTACATATGTATCCATATATATGATCATATATATTCATTATATATGTTTATATATGATGAGAAAATGATACCTATCTCAAGATGAGATAAGTCAACCTCCGGTGATACCTGTTTGCTCCTCTTGACTAGTGAGGGAACTTCAATTGACATTTTAATTGGGACAGATAGAGTTAGCAGAGAGGGAGCCCACTATTAACATAAATGCTCCAGAGAAATGCAAAAATATTATCTAATATATCCCAAACTCCTCTACTATAATTTAAATATCATATTTTAAAATAGCAGTGTGCTCATTTTAAAGAACAGTTACGGGAAAACATATAATTGAACAGCTATTTATTAAATCAGTAAAAATAAATCAATACAGGCAGTCAGGCAGAAAGAATATGCTTAAAATACATGCCTAATCTATGCAAACAGAGAGCTATGTGAGGTCCTGATATATTAGATCTTTGCTGCTCTAAGCTTCAATATTATCTGGCCATGGGATTTCGGGGACATGGGAGGCAAATGTTTTAGAGAAGAGAAAGTGAGGTCATTTTAGTGAAAGAGTTGAACAAAATCTACAGCTCTTGCTAGCTACTCAAGTATGGGCCAATTCTTCTCTTATGGGAATATGCAGTGCTATTTGCCTGATAAATTGAGTTTTTGTGTATTTTTAAACAGAATTAAAGACAAACAGAGATGGAAAATTCCTTGATTGTGCACATGTAGATTTGTCTATCTCGCACCAAAAACTGTGAGATTCCAAAGGTGCACAGGGAGTGGTGAACACTGCCTGAATTTCCATCTGTTAATTTTATTGGCTAGAGCAGGTTGTAAAGGATGTGTGCCTTGAAAATTGCTGGAGATGCAAACGATATTTTAAATTACTCCAGGCAGCAAGGTACTGCGTCTGAGCAGATTGAAAGCTGAAATGTTGATATCAGAAATTAAATTAATGCACGTGAGATTGAAACAATATCTAATTAAAATCATTTGAAAAATGACTTGAAAATTGAATATGACATAATATTTAGCAGGCTGTCGCTAGTGCAGATATGTGGCTTTGACTTCTCTGTAACCATTTTCATTCTAGGCCTGGCTGCCAGTTAACTAGAAATTACACATGAAGCTACAATCTCACTCCATCACCCAGTAATGAATGGAGGGCAAAATACCTTTTGCCCGCAGCCTGTAAACTTGCTTGTCCATCACTAACTGAATTGTAAAATTGAGTAAAGGGAACCTTCTTCTCCTTGTATCTACTTGAGTTAGTCGTTTTTGTTCCTGGCTGGAGCATTTTGGATTCTTGTGTTGTGTTTCATGACTTATTTACTTGCAGTCTGGTTCTACTCCTGCCCAGGGAGAAGAGTTCACAGGGTGCATCTCCTAGAAGGAGTGCCCAGGGAGGCGCATAGGTGTATGCTGTTCTTCTGAACATGGGGGTACCTAAGTATCTAATTCAAAGTTCATTAAAATGCGCTTTAATTACTTCCAACAATTACAAGTACAGCAGGTGGGAAAACCAATATAACATATCCAGATATCCGATATTCTAAAAAATTTAGAGAGTGCTGAACTGCCTGTGTCTTTTTTTAATCTGCTTCCTTTCATTTAGTGGTGTGAATGCCTCAGCAGTTTCAGGAGGTGCATCAACCATGCAAAAGCAGGCTTACTCTGGGACTTCTCAACAGAAAGGCCAAACATTATGGGAATCCATTTTCATTGAATCGCAAGAGACAAAGGTTTTTCTGTCTGCCATGTATGCAAGCCACCCATGTGCATGGGTCCACCAGGCATAAAGACAGACTTTCTTGTTCACTCTATAAAGAAACTTTCTATATAATCTGAAGGTAGGGCAGGAGGAAGCAAAAACTAACTAGGTGTAAATAAAGGTAACATCTGCTTGTGTTAGATTTGGGAAATGTGTTTAAAAATTAAAAGCTGTAGTAAATACCATCTCTCTGGATTTCCCTTCCTCCTTTTCCCTTTCCTTTCCTCAAAGACAGGAAAATAGATGAAATCATACTGAATGTATCTTTATGAAAGGGGCTTTGCAACAAATGTATGGAAAGAGGACGGTTGGTGTAGAATTCATCAGACAGTAAATCTGAATTAATTGCCCTCTATTGTTTTATTGACTGGAGGTCCAGTCAATATAGTTAGTGAGTCCAGGGCATGAATTGACTTATTCTAAAATGGGCATTTAACAGAGGTCAGGGGAATTGTATGGCTGTAAGTATTTTTGTTTTCTGTGTTTAATTAGTTAAAACACACCCTCAAAGTAAGATTCACAGCAGAAAAATAAAGTTTCCTTGTGAGTGACACCATCTTCATATCCTTTTCATACTTAGGATGGTTTCTTCCCTGGAGTGGGTAAATCTGCAAAAAAGCCTCCTGCAGAAATCCTTCCCTCGTCCCACTTGTGCCAGTGTGTGCATCGCTCCCACAAGTACGCTGAAGGGTGCAGTTGTGCTTGGCAACCCGCTTTATAGCAAAGCTTTTTTACTCATTTCTCAGTACTTTTTTCTTCCAGAAGTGCTGTAATGAGACTGGAGGTCTGCTCGAAGCCATCTATAACTTGCTTCTCCTAATAACCAATGGGCTCTGAGGTCAAACCTGCCAATGACAAAACTAGGCACTCAAATTCCTGACTATGCCACTGCCAGATAACTTTGCTGAAGGAAATAAATGTTAGCCCTCAGAAAACACATCAGACCTCCCTCCGGTTAGTGAAGACTATGAACAGTGACAATCGCTACCCTTAAACACTCAGTAACACCTTCATCGTGCTCTCTAATAGAGCAAAGCCATTAAGTTGTCCCCGTTGTAATTTAGATCACAGAAGAGACTTCCACAGATTTTTTTCAGGTTAAAATAACTGGTATACAGAGAGTAGGCAAAATTATTCCACTGTAGCTACGTGCTTAATTATATGGAATACTGCATAAATTGTCAAGTGCAAAGAATTATTCTGATAAATTAAAATACTAATTAAATAGGCTATTGCAGAATTTTGAGAATGTTATAGGGCTCCGCTTCTCCAGGTAATTTGCATATCCTTCATCTAGTGAATTTAATTTAAAGGCCTCCTTTTTTGTGTGTTTGGAAGCCCTTTTTGTTTCAGTGGAAGATTAAAAAAAAAGGGATTTAAATGTAGCTAACTGGGTTGGGATTTTTTTTTCTTCTTTATTTTATTTTATTTATTTATTTATTTATTTATTTATTTTTGAGTAGCTGTTTTTATTATTCCTCTTTGCTGATGAGTGTCAGTCCTGCATTAGTATTTCTGGACCATAAGCCATGGCCATAAAATATCAACTTTGGTGGAATGTGTAATATACCACGTTACCTAGGATTACTGTTTCTAGTTCATGACATTTGCAGCAGAAACATTATCTGCTGAGTATTTGTATTGGAGTAAAAACTTGTAGGTAGTACACTAAAATACCCTTTAAAATGTAGACCAGTTTTCAAAGGATTAGTAGCTTGTTCTAAATATCTGGATTTATTTTCCCACCACTCCTTCCTCATCTATTTATAGGCTATTGACTATGTTTTATCGTCTTAAATTCTCAACTACAGATAGCAAAAGTTAAGAAGTTCTATTCAATGTTCAGCAGCTTCAAGCAGCATCTTGATATGTGGTTGATGCTTTAGCCTTGGCACCGCTGTTTTTGACAGAATTTGTTGACCTTCCTGAACTGCTTGTGGAGTTCAAGGGTAGCTAAAACATGCTTCTGTACACAACTGTAGTGAAGATGCTGGAGACAGTTGGCTGTCTCCCCAGTCTGACAGTGCCTGAGCTTGACCATTTTCAGGTTCTGATTTAATCAGTAACACATCTTGACTTTATGCCTCTTAATTTCGGCAGGGTTTATGTTAGCATGGCTGTCAGAGCTGTCCTTTTTCTTTTAGCCAATATCAAGGGGGAAGGGAGTGTTAAATACACTTTATGTAGCAAAGCTTCAAAAAATAAAGTCTGCAGGAAACCTGTGAGAAGAAGGTTGGCCAAATATGTGATAGTAATTACAAAATCCAGTGATTCAGCAGACCTGGTATTTTCTGTTACCTATTCGTGCGGTAGAAAATTATACACTGGGATTTAAGCCGTTTTGTTTACTTGTACATCATTTATTTTGCAGCCACTCTGCTCCACAGTTTTATTTATCCCAAATTACCAAAGAATGATTTTTAAACTCCAGTTTCTTTGAAGGAGGACATAGAGCTTCCTGTTTTTATAAATCTTCTAAATTTTTGCATTTGTTCGAAATCTGCCATTAAAGTATATGTTGGGTGTGAGGCTGTTGGTGTGCTAGCTTGGCACATCTTTCGATGACATGGCACATCCAAACAGGTGAATGTCAGCATAGCACGTCATCAGCCATCCATGAAGCAACACAGTCCAGAGTCCGTCTCAAAGATGAAAATCAAGCTTGTTTGCAAAGATTTACTTACTCTTTGGAAATTCCTACTGCACAACATATATAACAAAGGAAATATAGCTTCAAATCATTTGATCCAGGCAGCTCTGCTTGTAGTGTAGTCCCAGTGACTCTGGGTAGAATAAATACGTTTGTGAATGTGTAAAGCGTGGTATGACTATTAAGTATGTGAGTATTGTGCCTATTTTTTAGGCTCAAATCCAGCAAGCCATGTGTTTGATCTAGGGACTCCATGCTCCTATCAGCTCAACAGCTGGGTCAAAAAGCTGGACAGAGCTTTCCTCTCCATTTAAATCATGTGCAAAATTCATCCCTTGATGGAGGAAGTCAGAAAAGTTTCTTGATATTACAGTTGCTTGAATTTTTACTTTTTGAGTCTTTGCACATACAAAGCCCATAAATCATTCCACATTTTGGATATATGAGGTGAAAATGAGCCCTGATGAAACGACTTGCCTCTGATATAAATTTGAGTCTTTTGGGTTGCACTTTGGACAAACTAAATAAAACATCAGCTCACAATATTGTTTCTAAGAACTGTCTGCTGCAATGTGAATTGTTCTGAATGTTTCAAGCAGCAGCAATTAAAGTGTATTTTTCCAAAATGAAAGCAACAAAATATTTATTTCTTTTCCGCAGTAATTTAACTGTTTATAATATATTCTGACACACTTCTTGTGCTTTCTGGTAGGAATATTTCCCTCAGCCAACATAAATTGAGAAGCTAAGTCTATCCCAATTGTCCCAGTAATCAATGGAAAGAGAAGGGTACCTCCTGATGTGTGTAAGATATGTGGGATGACTCACCATATTAAATGTCCATCTCTTTCCATTGACTGCAGAGAGAACCTAGATGACTCACTTGGATTAGATAGTCAATGACTAGATGGCTAAAGTGAGGAGAGTTTAATAAGGCTGTAAGGTTTCATTTTTATTAGTAAGTAAAACAGGCCAGGTGTCTGTTTTTTGGCCAGGCGTCCAACTGACACAGTGTGCATCTAGATGGTTAACATCGTCCTATCCAAAACAGGGTGACCTTACCCATACTCTCAGCTGGAAATAATCTCATACGTGTTTAGTATGGGCAACAGTGCTCAAGTCCATGCCCAGGACATTTTTAGGTTACAAGTATAGATGTAGTTTTAGTTATTACTATCTCTATTTTATATTTTTATGCTGTTTTATGCTTGATTATTTTTGGATGCTTTTGCTGATATGGAAGCTGATAAATAGGAAAAAATCTCAATTTTAGAAAGAAAAATATTGTGCATCGCATCCCAGTGTTGTCAGATAAACTATTTATCTTCCCTGCTAGGTGAGACTGTCATTTATTCTGAAATGTCTTACACAGTGACAGTTCCATTGCAGTGGTAAGATGCTGCCCTGCTCCTCGCTGCGAGAAAGACAGTGGGAAGATTCTACAAAAGAGAACTTCCCATATATATTGTGCATGTGTTAAATATGTGATGCTCTGTATACAAGGGAGCAAGAATTAATTTGGCTTGCTTTTTTATATAACAGTGAACAATTAATGGCACACTTATGTATTCAAAACACTGAATAGATGGAGTTGCTATCAGGCAAAAATATTCCATAGATGGTGTAGGTAGGGACTGTCGTGAATTTGATGATGGAGGATAGGAAGGAAGGTTGGTTATATTATAAGTGCTGCAAAATTGTGCATATTTCATCTTTCCCATAACTCTTTCAATCTTAATTTTCCTTGCAGCCCTGAACAAAGAGAAGCTTGAGAAAACAACTGGGCTGAAAATTTTGCAGACTGGCGTGGGGGAGGTAAGTGGCTTGGGGGCATTTTACACTCTCAAAAACATTTTAATTGTTGTGTTTTTTGTATGAAATCCTGGAGCTCATGAACGTTTGTGAACTACCAGTCTGATAGTGCTAAGGGCCTTTTTATGATACAGTTGCATCTGTCAAAATACAATCTGCTGCACAAATAGCACTGTATCCCACAGAGAAAAAAATACCATCCTTACGAGGAAAGTGCAGCCGGCTTTAAGAAATGCATTTTTTTGCTTTGTCGTATCACAGGAACAAAATCCCCAAAGATGAGCACAGCAACTGAAGTCGTTGTATTATTCCCCTTGGTTTAGTTGGAGTGGTAGCTCATCTAGATCAACAAAAGTTTAAATTTGGGGTAAAGGCTCTTCAGCTGTTAGAGAGAATCTGTCAGTGAATGATTTGGTTATTTTGGATGCAACTTGAAACATAAATAAAACGTGTCTGTTATTATGATGATATCACTAAGCAAAAACTCCACCAAGCAGTTCATCATTTATTAATAAAGATGATGCTATCTGCTAAGAACCTTGCATGAACTTCAGTTGATTGCTAATTCTCGTGCTAATTTTGTGTACACAGTTATCTTTTTTTTTTTTCCTTTTCATTTAAGTAATTTTTCTAGTGGTGAATGTTCGCAGGGCTAGACAAATGCCTTTTTCTTGTGATTACATTATTCTAAGTATTGAGAATAATGAATAACTAACTTGTAACGTGCTGAAGGAATTCAACTACTTTTTTTTTCCTGCTGATTTTCATTTTCACTATTTATGGTTTTTATCAGTTCATGCTTAAGAACTTACCTTGCCAGTATTTCTGAGATTCTTTGTATAACTTTACTGACATTTTGAAAAGACTTTGTCCTGAAGAGGTACCATCAGTAAGACATGCTGAGATTCTTGGTGTCAAAACTGTAGGAATTTGATCTTCGAAAGCAATGTAGGTAAAATCATTAGAAAATGAAAGCCAGTATCTCTCCTTAACTGAAGCTGATTTAACTAGTTGAGGGATTCAAGGGTGCCTGAACTCAAGAGCTGGGAGGTATATCCTGGATGCACACCTGAGGATGCCTTGACTTCAGGCCGGAGTGAAGCTTGTGTTTGTGCTGTCCCCAAGCCTTCTTTTCTGGTAAATAACAGGAGAACCAAGACTGTTGCTCATAACTATGGAAGCCACATTTTGTTACCCAGAATTCAGTGGAATTCTGCATGCTGATGAAATACCTCCACGTATTTCATCTAATTCCTGTCACTGAATGGATTCCAGCTGGCTTACCATTAAATGAACTGTTATCTTATACATATAAGATAAGTCAATGGAGAAAGAGAGCACTTTCACACATTTGAAATGCAAGAAATTGTCACCTGTTAAATGCATCATTAATCCGTTCTAATAATACGGTTGTTGTAACCATGGTAGTCTAAGCATGTACTGGCAACATAGCCTTGAGGAGTTCCTAGTTCTTTTAAGACCAGCTAGTAGGACTGGGAAAAATTGAAAGCTTTTAGGCTAGAGATCTCCTTACTCTGGTTCTTGTGCTTGGGCTAGTAAGAGTAATCACTTGTCACTGCAGAACTCACCTCTCATATATTTAGGTTATCATTTTTTATTTTTTTATTTTTGTATGGTGATACTACTTGATTTGACAGAAGCTTGTGTTTTACACTCTGCCAAATACGTATTTTTAGAAAGCAAAAATTGAAAATGAATTAACCAAAGGGAAGAAGACATTTGAGGCCTAATATATTACAGGTTACATTCAGAAAAATTAATGTGATGGAAGAGCATTTATTCAACTGTTTATATTTTTTTTTGTTAGATGTGAATTCTTCCAGCTGTGTATATTCCTGTTTCTAAGTCTTATCAGTTATGATTGCGTACATAATGAATACATTTCTGAAGTCTCACCTACATGAAAAATAATGGAGTGCTGTAACCAAGTTGTTTCTTTGTTGATAGAGTATCAGATTCAGTTTACTTCAGGTTAAATCAAACTACGTTAATCCATTTCTGCAGTTTGTTTTTGATTCAACCTGGTGTTTAACAACATCAAAATAGCAAAGTACATATTTTAACACAATGAAAAAAACTTTTATTTAATAAGGAGATTTTTAGCTTCACACTGTAAGAATAAACTTATATGTAATGCTAGCTGTAAATTTAAATCAAGATGCTCAGATCAGAAGTACTTAGAATAAACTTCAGTTTCAGAATGAGAAATGGCCTCTTTGTTTGGACAGTAGGTCAGATTCATGACAAAATTAATGGATATAAAATCTTCACTTGTGGGACTGTAAAATGAAAGGGATTATTTTGTATGGCAAGTTTCATATCTGAAATAGCTCAGAAGAAAAATACCTGAGATACTGGTGGCAAATGGAACAGCTATATAAACAAATACAGGAACCATTCTAAGCTCAGCAATAATTCATGTGTTGCTCTGGACAATGGAATCTGGTTTAGGTCTTGGTCTGTTTTTAACAGGATTTGTGCCTCAACAAGAAACGTTTAGATGCCAGGCTTTGGGTGAAGGAAATTCTCGCTCTTATAGCAAGGAGAAATGCTTTGGTAGAAGGAAACTCTCTCTCGTATGGAGAGGTGAAATGCTTCTCAGAGCTCCTCAGTCTCTCTCTCAAGAAAAGCATTTCAAAAGCAACAATACAATTCACGCCAAGTTTACTGAGCCATTCAGGCAACTCTGGGAAGGGCTGATGAATTCCTTTTATGCCACTGCATAAACATGTGCTGTACAGTCATTAACAATATGGGTCTGAAGTTTACCACAGTTACAACACACTTCATCATCCCTATGTCATACAAAAGATTTCCACAGCCTCAGTGAGTCTTTTGGATGCAGCTGAATTTAGCTGCACTGTGTAAGTTTAGAGTAGGTTCTGGCTCTACTTCAGGAGGATTAAAATTGAGTTCCTTATCTGCAAGAAAAGCAGCTCATGTGTCAGGACATTAGCTTAAAAACTCTATGCATTTCATGTTAAGGTTTGGGTGATATATATATTTCTCCCTCCTTGGGGATCTTCAAAAGCCACCTGGACATGAACCTGGGCACCCTGTTCTAGGTGGCCCTGCTGGAGGAAGGGATTTGGACCAGGTGACCTCCAGAAGTCTCTTCCAACATCGGCCATTCTGTGATGTAGTGCAGAGCATTGTCTGGTAACTAGTGCAGGTAAGCAGAGCTTTTAGGTCATTGCAGAACAACAGACCCTTACTGCTGCTTTCACAGCAAATTTACTTCAACATCTAACATTTGCTGTCAGAATATTCAGGGTTCTGGGAAGCCAGAGAGTTGGACTGGGATTTGAGGCACTGTGTATCACTCCTAAAGAGCTAATTGTTTTGGCACCTATCTCTTTTGTAAGATGGCTATTATACCAGAAAAACAGTAATAACTGCTGTAGAGAAAACCAGTGCTGATGTAAAAATCCTGAAGATGTGTGCATTGCTATACTACCGGTTACCTATGACATTGTATTTGCGAAGACATTTATCTTATACTCTGAGTTTTCTAGCACCTACAAGAACTCTGAAACTCCTAAATGGTAGCCATCCAAGGTTTGTTTGAGTCATTGTCAGACATTGGAACAGGTTGCCCAGGGAGGTGGTGGAGTCACTGTCCCTGGGGGTGTTCAAGGAAAGGCTGGACGTGGTGCTTAGGGACATGGTTTAGTGGGTGACATTGGTGGTAGGGGGATAGTTGGACTAGATGATCTTGAAGGTCTCTTCTAACCTTAATGATTCTATGATTGTCATGTATGATGTTTGTGCCTCACAAATTCATCATGAGCTTTTCACACTTTCCTGGTTATTCAGATAGGATGAAGCTGCCTTTGAGGTATTTTCTTTTGATCTCCCCCTCATGAAGCAAATCTCTGCAGTCCTAAGGTCACCTTTAGTAGTTCAAGAACCTCCTATAGTTGAGTGTATATGAAAGTGTGAGTGTAAATATTGTGGTACTGTGGTGCATATTTACAGAATGCTATAAGAGACATGGCACTGGTAAGAAGCCTGAAGAGCCAAACTGCAGGACTCCATTCTCCTGTCTCCCAAATTGATGGGGAGTGTTGCGTCCCACGTGGAGGGAGATCCTCCTTGCCACAGCATGGCTCCACCTGGATCCAGCTGAGTTCAGGGTTCGGCAGGGCTGGCAGCCCCATCGCATGGAGAGGTCATCCTGCTACCTGTACCCAGGAGCTTCAGCAGCCCTAGGGAGCTCGGCAGGCACCAAGATCCACAACCCCACACAGAGTCCACTGGGCAACCTGGAATTCCTTCCAAAACCCTTAGGAATTTAACCACTTTTTTTTTTTTTTCTCAGCCTTTAAGCACTTTGAAATTATTACAAAAGCACGGTATTTCTCAGTTCAGTGCCACTCTGAGCTTGGCTGTGATTAGCGTTTCTCTGGTTCAAGCCCAGTTCCAATTCAAGAAATTTTCAAATGGTGGTTCAAATACATGGAAAAATAACTGCTTACGCCAGCGTTTGGCTGAAATTTCCACAATTTCAAGTCAGGGTCTCCAATGGCTCAAGAAAGTGTAATGTTTCAAATCAGTTTTGGGGAGCTAAGAGTGTGATTTGAATAATAATGTATCTGAATTAAGGCCCAGAGCAAACCAAGGGAATGGCACTGTCTCTGACCTGGTAAAACAACACCCACCCTGGAATACATTATTTTAAATTAACACAAAATACACTTATCACTGGAACTGTAAATATGTTTGTAGAATATGAAACATTTTTCTAACATTATGACTGATATACAAATTACAATAGTTTTTTAAACAAAGTGGAAATAACCCAAAATATATGTGAAATGAACACTTCACTGTATCTATAGATGTTCTAAAATAGATCAGTGATATTTTGGTGTTTCGAGATATTCCCAATTATAGAAATTTTGATAGGCCTAGAATTATATTGATATTGCGTTAAGTGATGTTACTACAATAAATAAAAGAAATCTGCATTGAAAAAATTCTAGTAAAGCTAGAGGATGTGCAATAATAATGTGCAATCTTTGGGGAAGAGGTCAGATTTCTAAATTATCATCTTCCATTGTTTCCAGATTTTGTCATTAATGTCTGTGTGATCAAGAATGATATTGGAGTTGAGTTCCTTTAAAAAATTGGAATGAGTGCAGAACTTGACAAATCATTTGCTATTGCCAAAGAGTAAGGTATCATTTTTTTTCTGATCTTCTCTGACTGCTAAGTAACATTGCCAAGGGTTGGCTTTTGGCTTGCAAAGCCCAAATTATCCAGGGACATATTCTAGCTGACTTTCTTATAGTGCCATCTTTGCAATGCTCCTGCTCTGCAGCAGGTATGTTACCCAGAGGTGCACTGACATAAAAAGGGACGCTGGACCCAAAGTCATTTAGCTCTGATATGGACAGCAGTGTAGCCACAGCAGCTGTGCATGCATCAGTACTCAACTTTTAACCCAAACCACAGTACGTTTTTCAACTGATCTCTTAGCTAAGAGATCATAAAATCACATTATTTTTTTTTTTGTTACTTGCAATGTGTGATCACAGATCCTGCAGCCGGCTCTTACTGTTGGCTGTTGCTAAGTGGTGTGGCTGTGTTGTTTAAGAGTCGAACGAGGTTTTCCAGGAGGATGGTGTTTTGGACCAATAAACATTGCTATGGGCAAGGCATGCTTCAGGTCACAGATGGATTCTTTGCCTTATGGCATGGAACTGTAGGGCTATGGAGACAGATAGGAAAAATAATTAAATGAAAAACTTTAAGGAGTACAATCTTCAAAATATTCTTGGCAAAGACAAAATGAGGATGATTTACTTTATTCCCTCCACCCCCACCCACAAATTATAGATTCTAAAGCTGTGTAACCCTTAAAAACTCATAGATTATATATTAAGTAGAATGCTACTGGTAATATACATCTTTTATGGAGTCTTACTGACAGTGAATAATATCTCACTCTTACAGTTTTGTGAATATACATGTATTGTAGACTGATACTAATCAGAAGTTGGTCATAAAACAGCATTTAAAAGTAATGCTTCAAGGGCTTTAAGAAATAAAGCTAAACAGAACATTAAATTTCTCCAAAGAGAATGATGGAGCTCTATGGCTCATTTATTTAAGAACTTGTATGTTTTTGCAAAATGCATTTTAGCTAATATTTAGAGATAATGTTAATGCTATTTATTAACTATTCATTATGGTACACAGCCCACTAGAGGGCTGCTTTTCTAATAAATTGCATCCAGAGTGTTAATAAATGGCAAAATAAAAACAAAAAATATGCAGCATAATATATATATATATTGTTTTACTCCATTATTTTGTCATATACCTTATGTGATTGCATGTTGTATGCAGGACATTCTAAAACAATACAAATCATGGCCAAAACTCGGCAAATATTTCGAATGTGCTTAGCTCTAGGTGTATAGTTAGACTTCCCTTTTAAGCTACTGATAAGTTTAAAGAGATGCTACTGAGACTGTCTTCTGTCACATATCACACCATCTCTGGCTGTGGAGGGGCAAAATTCCAATGTTTATCCCCTGTATTTGATTTGAATATTGCATAGCAGAGGTATTTTGACATCTGAGTGACAGGTCACAGCTTCAGTTTGAAAATCAGGTGTCAGTAGTAATTTCTTTTCTTGTGCTCTGATTGTGACAACGCCCTCCACCTTCTTTACAAATTTGTAAGGAACACGACAAGAAAATGAGGAGATTATAATGTTAAGAAAAGTATAGCAAACCCGATTTTCAGAGACAACACTCACTGTATATTGATTTATGTTTTCCTCATGAAATATTGTAAAAAGCACAAGTATTCACGTGTCATGTTGGTTCATGAATTCCTTTACAGTAGCACTGTGTGATTTAAAGGAGCAGAAGTGCCAAGTGATGTGGCAGTTGCTATGGCAACTACAGCAATTCAATTTTTATTCAGTATCATGTAAAATGAAACAAGATACTGTTTTCCTTGTGGCTTCAGGAACTTATGCATCCTACCCATGTTGTTTCTTTTTGTCTTTTTTAACATTGTTCCTTTAAAAAATAGCATATGTTTGTTTTAAGGATTTCTTTTTTTTTTTCCTTTTTTTTTTTTTTTTAGGCCATGTCACACCGCTGTTTTTAAAGCAGAGCATTGCTTAAAAACCATTATAGATTTGCAGAGAAAAGGGATTTAGATACTAGCATTGACTACATAAGCAAACTGCAGGGTAATTCTGCTTAAAAATCAATGTTATTATCTACCCTATGATTTAGCAGCCTGCATTTGATATATTCATAGAGAAGATATGTAAGATCTTTACGTAGGAAGATGTGATTGTTTGTACTAGATATCTTACTGATTCATGAAATTCAGCATCCTCCCTCTACCAGCAGCCAGCTCATTGTGACTCAAAGGGAAACAAAATCTTCATTGTGATGGGATGGCTGGGGAAGCTGCACATGGAGATTAAATTCTGTTTGATTGTTTGGGTGACAGAGCTGGTCGGAAATTTTGGGAAGGGAGATTCTGCCGCCTCCAGAGGGTAGTGCTCGATCCTGGCAGGAACACGTAGATTTCAAGCAATCTCAAATACAGATTTGGTAATCTAGGGAGAGGAAGAGGTGGCGGTTCCCATTCACTCCCCATACCTGTAGCAATCTCCAGGCACCAAATGTTCCCTTGCAAGTCTAAGCCTAAGCAAAATCCAGGCCAGGGACCATCCGTGACAGGCAGCTTCACTGTGATTTGTTTTGAGCCATAAGCATTGAGGCATCTGTTTTCCTTAGAATTCAAATCTGAGTTGCAGGTAGTGAGTCAGACTTTTTTTTTTTTTTTTCAATCTAGCTACAAGAATTGTCGTGCCACTTTTTGTCTTTTCTTTTAGTACCAGGCTGTAAAGCTAAATATCTGATCTGTTCTCTGTGAAGACCAAAGGCTTGGTAGCACATTCTCATTCATCCTTCCCATCCTCCCTTTTGCACTTGTGCATTGCTAAGTTTCCATCCTTACAGGAAACATTGCTGTGGTGCTGCTGTATATGCATCACGTCAGCATCCTTCAAAATACAAGGCTTTATGTTTTGGGCATATAAAATCAGATTTTAATCAGAATATTTTTAATGACGTTCTGAATTTAAGTATGAGGCTTCCATTAATTTAGTTTTGTAGAGGCTAGGTTTTGTTTCTGTTTGTTTTTTGTTTGTTTGTTTGTTTGTTTTTTCTTGTATCAGCAAGGTTTTTACTGATGAAATAGTATAAAGATTTAGTTAGGCAGATGTTTGTGTTGCTTTCACTAAGCATAGTTTTAGTTTTGTTTGCATTTTAACTGATATCAAAGGGGAATGCTGCTTTTTAAATAGGACTGTGATTTAACTGAAATTGTAACTCAAAGCTTTTGTAGAAACATTAAGCAAAGTAATGGCTCATGAACTTCAGAATATCAGGTAGGGCTCTTTATTTTCACTTTGGCACGTGTAGGTGTCTCTGATTGGCATTGCTGGACATTAGGTAGAGGCACCGAGAAAAGAACTTACTTTATAGCTGTACACTGCTGCTTCAGCAAAATACCCATATCAGCGAAGAATTGTATGTGCCTACGTACTGCACACCGAGATCTGTACAGGTGGGGTGTGAGCACAGCATTTTGGCATGCAGGAAAACAGCTCCTGGGTCAGTATGACTGCTTTTAGCGCAATGAATGGATCCTATCATAAAGCGATTTTTCAATGTGAGCTGAGGATATCAAGTGTTTGAGTATCAGAACTTGTGACAAGGAAAAGGGAGGTGATTCTGTGCCATGGAAAAATGACCTGGTCCATTTATGCCTGAGGATCATTGTGGCTGACAACAGTTCAGTGTGCACTTTGCTCTTGCAAGAGGATGTCATTTTGTGAACAATTTCTCTCTCTGGCTCTTTACCTTTAGCAGGTGGAGTAATGACTTCATTTCACAAATGTCAGTGCTGTTTTTATGATACTGGTTTCACTTGGTTGTTAAACTGTTAATTTACAGATCTTTACTAAGTGAATGCAAACAAATCCTGGTCCTCAAAGCTCTGATAATGCACAATGTTTGAATTTTAATTTCCAGTCCATCTTAGATTATGGTGATGAAAAACAATATTTAATCCCTTGTTAACACATGAATAAGCGGAAACTGTCATTTCCCACCAAACAATAACGGGATTATCTCAAGAACTGTCAGTTTATGTGAAAACATTATGTTGCCCAAATTTTCATAAAAATTAGCAGTGGGTAATATTCAAGATCAGAGCAATGGAAAGAGGGAAATCTGCATTCATGGTAATAAATATTCATATTTGTCTGCTCAGGAGATGAAAATCTAATCAAGGGGCTATTGATGCGCTGGCTTTTTTTTTTTTTTTTTTTTTTTTTACCAAGATGTTTCATCTAAATTGGGTTTGATATGGAAATTAGTCTCACTCCAAGTCCTCCAGGCCATGAGCATGCTGGGATAACACTGGAGGTGTCCAGTACATCAGATGTTGCTGCTGGCATCTGCTTCTACAGACAACAAACACAATAAAATAAAATAAAAAATTGACAACATCTCAAGGGTCAACCTCCCAGTGGCTTAGGGTGTAGGGTTGTTCCCCCTACCCCTCCCCCAGACATTTTAATTTTATCCCAGTTAAATCCTCAGTACTGCAGGATTAAAATTGTCGGCATTTTTTGCTTTTGTTGACAATTACCATAAATCAGAAGACACTCTGCATGAAGCTTAATGAAATATGTATGATCTAAAAATGGGAAGAAGATAAGTGCAGTATGCTGCTTTAGGGTTTTGTGTGTGTATCTATGTAGCTGTGTGTTCATATGCACAACCTGAAGAGCTAACCTTTCTGAGTATTTTGAGTGTTGTGCACTGAATGGAAGAGTCGGGCAATTAGCAGCTGGCGAACAAAACAGGTTCTTTACAGTAAAAAATGTATCACATGAATAAAATGTATTGTCGTTTGTCCAAAAAGTGAGAGTAGTATGCTTTCTGTATCAGTTAATATATTCAATTAATACTGTTAAAATGTTCCATTAAAAAATACATCTTGACGCTGTATTTTTTGTCTCCAAACAGAAGTGTTTGCCTTGACATTTTTTTTTTCAATTATTTATTTATTTATTTATTTATTTCTACAACAAGTACACATGGTGTTTTCCAGTGGTCCAAACTGGGAAACCCAGTAGTTGTACATAATCTCTTGTCCTTCCTTGTACTTTCTGTGGTTTTTATGACCTAGTTTTTAAATTAGATATATCATTAAGTTCCTGATCTTCCAAATATTTACACCTCTATGAGAACATCCTTTCAAAGGAGGATGTTTTGTTTTCTTAGATCTACTTAGAGTTGTGAGTGCTACTGGCCACTTGGCAGTACCATCTGGCTACTGATCACTGTGCACACAAAAGTTATGGATGACCCAGTCCTTTTAAAATTCCAAACAACATCAGTAAGTTTATTTAATTCCTGGAGACATTGTCCTGAATAAGGCATGTTTTTTAGATTTGGGACTGGACAACAGTCATATCAGCAGCATTCAGTTGTATTGCCTGTAGCAGGAAAGAGCAGAAAGGAAAGATAAGCAGAGACTGCTCTGAAAGAAAGGGTATTCTTGCTGACCAAGGGAAGAGAATAGCTAGAATATAAATATCGCTTGTTGAGGAAGTTGCATCCTTTCATTATCAAACCTATACCAAATAGAAATACGGAGATATGGCTTGTACTATTTCAGTATTCCAGTAATTGTGCAATAAATCATTGATAGGCAAGTATAAGCAGCCTGCAGAGTGTGGTGTGCTTGTATTGGCAGACCTGATATCTTTTAATGTATAATCTATATTGACATCTTTGTCCAAAATGTTTTTCAGAGACTTTATCTTCCTAATCAACTGCTTTACCAAGCTTAAAAAAAAAAAAAAAAAAAAAAAAGAAATGCATGTGGCATATACAGCAGATGGGTATTCAGCAGCATACAGCTGTCTGGCACACAGGTGTCAGATACTGTAAGGCCGTTAGATATTTTATGGGAAATCCAATTATTTGTTCTTAAAATAAAGTCACCTATTCTTCCTGCACCTATTCTACTGGCACTAGAAAGACATGTGCCTGAGAGTATTAATGTTCTCTTCTATTACCCATTTGACCAGAGTGGTGCTTAGACCAGAGCTACCTTTTTAGGTTTCCACAAGACACTAAATTGGTTCTCTTAAGGTCATCGTCTTCTGCAATAGAAGAGCAGCAGATGTGGCTGTACAACTTAATTCAAGTTCTTCTTTCACTTCACCTTCTTACAGGTTTTGCTACTAATTTTAGTGTAAATAATACCTGTTTCATCACCGAGAGAATAGAGAATGCCTCATATGTAACTAAGTAACTTTAACTACAATAGATCAATATTTAAGGTGAAAGATCTAATCAGTTATCGTAGCTTCTACCGAAATGCTGATTTAAATTTAGCTCAAGTAGAGAGATGATGACGATACATTGTTTAGAGAATCATTAAGCTGCAATACATCTCAAGGAAGAGGAAAAGCAATACAGTTCTTCCTATAATTAATATATACAATACTGACTACTCACACTACTAACATCCATAACCTATTTTAACTGCTTAAGATACTTTGTAGTAAGTAATGTCTTTTGGTTCACCACAGGCAAGTGAGAGACATCAGGTGCTCCACAGCCCTCAGCTGGTGTCCCAGGTCCCTTTTCCAGTCGCCTTCTTGGTAGAGAGCTGCTACTCACACTGACTATTGAAGTAACACAGGCAGCTTATAGATGGGTGCTATGATTTTCCCCATAAAAGTACCATACATATGCATGCTCAACAGGATACAGTTCTGTGTGCTGCAGAGTTTTTTGATATTCTGGAGCATTCCTGGTTTCCAGTTAGGATGAAATCAAGCCTTTACCTAGTGGTTGTTCTTTTTGTGGTGTATTTTTTGTTTGTTTGTTTGTTTGTTTTTTATGTTTGTTTGGTGAAAGCACAATAGAAGAAAGCCAGACTAGAGTGGACTTCTAGGTCCTCGTGCAGAAGGAAGAAGACCCTGATCTTCTGCACTCTTCTTCCTCCATGTCTCAATTCAATGGAACAGCGCTCATTAACTGCACTGGGTAGTAGCCTCCTGTGATTGTTTCACTTTATGCAGATGTTTTAATATTCTGGACATTTTATGAGAACCTGGGACAAATGGGTGTTCAATATAGCTCCTTGTTCATACCAAGATGCTTATTCTGAGTCAAGCAGGTGAAGGCTTGAACTTTGATTTCCCACAGGAATGCTCTGACACTAAGCTGTAGATGTAGTAAAGCTGTAGTAAAGCTTTCTGTCACCCAACTTTTAACAAAAAGTCACATCTTTGTCATGAAAGAAATTCCCTGTTCGAAGTTGCCTTCAACCTGTGTGGATCCAAGAAAAATTTCATTCTGTACCAAACTGATATTTCCTTTCATAAGTCATTTAATTAAAAAATAGGCTGAGTAGATTTGAGTCACAGGGGCATTACAGTAATGCTTTCTAGACAGGATTGGGATCTCACTTGGTACATTCCCACACACAGAGTGGTAGAAAAACGCTGCCTTTGAGTGATCACAGATAATCACTCAAAAAGTCAATACTAGAAAAGAAAGGGGATAAAAATTGTCACTTTTCTTGTTTTAGAAATAAGGTTCTGAGTTATATTAAGTGAAATTGCCTGAACTTGAAAACAAGTCTGTGAGAAATACCAAAGCCCTATCCAGTGCCTGAACCAGATGCTCACCTTTCCTGTCCATTAGTATGCAATTCCAGGAACATCAGGAAGAAAGCTTATCTTCAGACTTGACTTAACAAAATGTTTTAATAATCCTAGCTGTGAAATGCTAGGAGCTGATCTTGGATTTTACAATAAGAGACAAAGTGGCTGCGATATGGTATGGTATGTAAATTATATGCAAAGTGTATTGGCATACAAATTTGAATGCTAAAAGGAAAATCATTCTTTTTTAAATCAGAGAAGAGTGTTTTTCACCTATAAAAGCCAGAATCTGCCAGCAAGTTTTTTAAAACAAATTGTCAGGATTTCATTACATTTTGAAACATATTTGTCTTTTAATGCAAAATAATTTCAGCTCTTTCCTAAACAAATTCAGTTTCTTTGCTGATACCAAGTGTTCCTGTTTGAGCATAAGGGTTGGTCTAGATGACTTCCAGAGGTTCCTTCCAACCTTTAACCATTCTGTGATTCCATGATTCTGTGAAGTAGACAAAAATGATAAAATTCTGTCGGATAAATTAAATCTTATGAAGGTGACAAAATATTAATAATAATAATAAAAAAAATGAATTGTTAATGTGTGAAATTTTGAACTGTCATTACACATATATAATACATATGTAGGTATTTTGGTTTCAGTTGTCAAGGCTTGGACCAGATCCAGGTGTGGTTTGTGCCCTCACTAGTCAGTAGCATCCACAGTGGTTAATGACATGTTGCTATTGCTGTTTTGTATCCAATAGACAACAAAATTTTCATTTGTCTATTGTTGTCATGAACTTTGGAAACATTAATGGGCTAATATAGAATATTTCAGGAATCAGTAATATTTTTAGGGCATGACAAGATACACCTGTCTCTTTGGCTCTCCAATAACACAATGGAGCACACCTGTCTCTTTGGCTCTCCAATAACACAATGGAGCTGCTAAGCATATTTTGTCAGCTGAGACAAGAGAAAGCCGAGCAACAGTAGCTGTGGCTGCTGTCTTTTCTGTTTTATCTTTTTCATTTTGAGCTTGAGTTTTGTGCCAGACTAATAGCCTATGGCAATGGGCTGGGGAAATGAAACTTTTGCTAAGATTAGGGAATGTGCAGAAAACAATGTGTGAAATCCTGATTTGACAAGGATGAACAGACTGGTGAGGGCACAGAGACATTTTGTGAAGAGAAACCGTATTTGTACCCAATGTGTCTAGAAAAAACCTGTAACAACATAGGTGGCAAAAGATCCCACCCAGGAGACAATAGGCTGATATCCTCATTATACCAGTCAGTGAATGAAGGAGGTGTGGAGTTTATTCTGCCTTTTTCAATTAATGGCAGCTTATATTAATTTATGGTAGTGGAGTGATGTGTGTGTTGTTGTGCTCTGGGGTGATTATTCTTGCGAGACTGTAAGTCCAACAGTTGTCATGCAATTTGGAGTTGCAGACTGGCAATTTTCGTAATTGAATCTCAGGAAATAAACAAAATATGGCAACTTGATACATTTCAAGCAATTAAATTTCCACTGAAATTTCTGCTTTATCTTGGGGACTCCCAGATTTGCTCAGCCAAATTTTCTCACTGATTCAGAATGTGAATAACCTCCAGCAGAGGAAGCAGAGGAAGGCAGCCACCTCTATGTATACAGTGGCACAATGATATATTGTATTGGCACCTGGCCTTGATTTAAAACATGATCTTAGAAACCTGCCATCACACACATCAGGAGAGCAGACTTAGAAAAATTGTATTAGCTATGGCTTTTCTGGCTCAGGAGATGTGGTGCAACAGAATTCCTCTGTTGTGAAAGTACTAATTTGTGGTGTAGGAACTTTTTTCTCCTACCCAGCTCATTCATGATGCATGGCCAATGGCCACTATCTTTCTTATTAATTACTATTATGTAGTACCTACAGGAAACTGCCAGACTGGATTCCCTCATACTAAATACCTGACAGATGAGTAAGTACTCGGGTTTGCTGGGTCATTTTCCTGAGAAGATGAATGATAAATGCAAGTTATTTCTTTGGTGCAATTCTGTTCATTTGCAGAAATTCCACTCCAACTCAGTTTCACAGGACACTGGAGGAGCAGGCAGTTGCAGGCACCCAGTTTCCAGGCTCCCAGTTTCCAGAGCATTGAAAATAATGTAAATATGAACCAAGACTGGTTCACAGTTTCCAAGCCTTCCCTCCATCCTTACCTGCTCCAGTAAGCTGTGAGACCACTGATTAGAAAGGTCTATTAGTAGCTACCCTTGTTCCCCCCAGCTTAGTTGTACAGACATTTAACTGAATCATCTATGATTGGAGTCAACTGAGCTTCATAATCTGCAGAGTCCAGCTATGATTGGAATTGCCTTCCATTTCCCACCACTGATTACAGGGAAAACCAAAGGTTTCGTTGCATAGTTAAATGGGATTTAGTTTCAAAGCTAAGATTTAATAGGTTGGATCTCCACTAGATCTGAGATGCCAAGATGAACCTGTCATACAAATAACTAGGTAAATCTGAGATATCAGAATCTGCCTGCAGTCAGTTGGTTGAAGATGTGAACGGTAGAAATCATGTTTGTCTCATTCCATATTGGTCTGCTTAGCTTGTCCTGAGGAATTCCAGGTGTGATCTTCAACCATTTGTGGGCATCCTTGATCATCTGAGCACTGAGGCTGTGTTTTTACTGGAGTGTGTGAGCACACTGAGCTGCAACTGTCAGATAATCAAAGCCCATTGGGTCTCCCAGATCCTGTACACCTCTGAAAGGCCTTAAGAGGCCATTTTCAGGCCTGTCCTAAGCTCCCTATCCCTAAGATTCGGTTGAGGTGATTTCTTGGAATGGGGCTGAAATGACCCCTGTTGTGGGAAGGATTTCCCTGGGGGGAGGAGGTGAGGCTCTGAATGTGAGGGAAGATGAAGACTGACGTCAGGCTGCACCATGCTATTTTGGATCAGGCTGCACCTTGATACCCCAGTGGTTAACTTACCTTCCATGTCAGCCCTATGACACTCTGGCCTTTGCAGCCACTATTCGATAATCTACATCAATTTCATAGCTGATCCCACTGGAGAAAGAGTCTCTTCTAGTAACCTGAAGCCCTCTCCTTACAGGCAACGAATTGCCAAATAGTAACTTCTGAAACACAAAGACAATAAAGATTTCATTTATTTTCAGTTGGTGTTGAAAAGTGGCTTGAGGGTGGCCATGCTGACAGGGCGCTTTGCGAGGAAAGAGGAAGGCGTCTGCTGTAACCAGGGGATACTTCCTTCTTTTCTTTTCCTTTTTCCTTTGTGTTAAAGATGTATGACTTCCCAGTCAGCACAGCTTGCAGCACGCCTTTGTTTTCCAAATTAGAAAAACAAAACAAGCTGTTTCTCAATATTGTTGTTGGGCAGTTTGTTGCATCAAGCTGTGAGCAATGTATGACATGGGAAGAGCCCTGGCAGATGCCAACAGAGGAGATGTGTGATTGGGATACAAAAATAGTCGTGCCACTTGTAGTGTATGCAAACAACTGTGTTTCTCTTCAGGTAGTGTAGAAGCCCCTAGTGTGTTCCCTAACCTTAAAGCTAAGTCACAAGAAAAATATAATGTTGTCATCTTTTACTTTGTTCTTCCTTTCATTGCTGCTCACCCCTTCCTCGGGGATGATGGGTAGTCTCATGGTAGAGGACAGAGTGCTATAACGCCATGAAGAAAATGTGCAGTTGCAAATCCGTACCTGTAGGTAGATACTGCAGTCTGCATAAAAACTCACAGAAATGGAGAAGCTGGGCCTGGGCTCTGCTCACACCAAATCTGTAGCCTTGCACATCTGAAGGGGAAGACTTGTAGGTCCCTTAGGGTGTCTGGATCAGCCAGAAGAGGGAGACAGCTCACACATGTTGTAAAAGTCATGAATTCAGAACAGTGAAACACATTTGAAGTTGCCTGAATGCCTTTTAAATATTTTGCTGGAGAAGGCCTGATTTTCCAGGGCAAGGAATAGTATTAAGATTCATTATTACTGACAGAACAAGTCTATTTGCTAAAAGTTTGTCGAGCATATGTACTATGCTGAATACTAGATGGGTAAAAAAAATCAGCCATATTATATTCTACAAGCCATTTCCATGCAGTTCTTCATATTGGGGACATCTTTTCCCTGTCTGTTTTATTTTTTGTTTGTTTGTTTATTCAGAACAGATGAGACAGTATAATATTCCCTCAAAAACTGTTTACTGAATTGGCTTAGCATTAATTTTCATTTAATGTTACCTTGGTAAGCCAAAATCAAGAAAAAGGTTGCTCAGATAGAATTAAATTTCAGGTTTCTATCAAACACATAATTGCAGTAGTGTGAAACAGAGAGTAAAAAGCATTTTAAAATTGTGAAAGGGCAATTTTACTCATATATGCCAGTTCCTCATTGATTTTCAGAGTCAGCTTCCAGCCATCTGATGCTTCACATCTTATGAAATATAACACAGTATATAAAAATAAATCAGTCAGAGATCTCAGGATTCCAGTATGCAACATGACAATGTCAGGGGTAAATGAACCCCTTGAAAAAGCAACAAATGTACTTCAGTGACTGCATTTGTTTAGGTTTTATCAACCAGTATGTAGATTTTGTCTGTCTCAGCACAATGCAGTCAGCATTTATCTCCTATAAAATCAGTCAAAACAGTAAATCCTGTGTAATCAGTTTTACTCAGAGATGGTTTTGACAGTGGTGGAGGGAATCGCTACTCTCTAGTACTTCTCAGGCAGCAATGCACGTCTGGTCGAGAGTCACCTAGCAACAGTTTGCTGTCATTAGTTGAAGTATAGTGATTAGTTAATAGACCATGACTTCACAGGTTACAGATTGTATAGTTATACCCAAGTCTTTAGCATTTGGTTTCTGAAAACCCCTCCTCATACAGAAATGAATAACAGGTCAGATCATGACTGTTGTTTATCTCTCCAGTATGTCGTTAGCAATAAGTGCTTCCTTTCCTTCACCCACCTTTCCTATCATATTTTATGTCTTCCAAGTGATTGCTACAACTTAAGCACATTACCGAAAGAAAATTATGAAGTCTCAAAAAGATATCAGTGTAATTTTCTGGAACTTTGTCCATATTTTAAATTTTACCTGGGAAGTGTTTAAAGAACTGACTGTCTGCATCTCCCATATCATACTAGGTCTGGACAAGAGGAGAGACCTTTCAGATTTAGCAGTCATGACCCACCCTTTGCAGGTTTTACAACATGGTATAAATGGGAGGTGACTGCCACTTGCTTGGCTCAAGTAAAAACATGTACTTTTTTTTGTCTGTAACTGCTTTTGTTTGCAAAAGATCCTTTAGCTTTGAGCATAAGGTTTTCACCTAATACCTAACAAATCCTCCCTCTTCTGTGTGATGGCTTTCTGAAGTTTGGAGGGATGCATTCCCTAGCCTGGCAGGAAAAGCAGACTTCTGTACTGCCTAGCTGAATCAGACATTCATCAGATGTGCAACATCTGGTTCTGTATGAAGCCTGTAGCCCACAAGAGGGACAGGAGCATCTCTAGTTCCCAGTGTACTGTCAGCTCTGCCTTATTATTGCTGTAGCCCAAATAACCATGACTGTAAGTCCCTTCCTTGGCCACCTGTGAGGATGTTTCAGAGAAGTATGGTCAAATTTTTCATATTGTCATATTTCACAGTTTTTTCACTCCAGAAAGCATCTAGATAATTGAACACAAAATTATGAAAACATTGGCTGACGGGACCTGGAATCACCTAGTCCCATCTCCTGCTCAAAACAGGGCAGTTGCCAACACTGTATCAAGCAGATTTTGTTCTTGTACAGGCAGTTTGAGGTTCAGTTGTTAGAAAATAAGGACTAATCATGAAGGCAGAAGGAAAAGGATGAACTACTACCTTGCCCGTAACAAAATGTCATCCTTTGGGTGCTCCTAGTACTAACTTCCTTGTGCAAACTGTCCTTATGCCTTTTCTGAAAACTTGTTTTCTAGGATCTTTGTTTTTTGCTGACTTCTGGTGACCTTGGTGTGTCCCTAGGACAATGACCTTGATCTTAGCATTGCTGTCATCTGACACACGATAAATAATACTGAGTTATCTTTGTCTTTCTTAACCTGCTCAAAATCCATACTCAAAGCTATACGTCAAAGGCTCTGCATGTCACAGATGTCTTTGGGGTGATGATCTCCAGTGAGCACACAGAGTATCCTTTCCATTCCTACCTGGCCAGGGTGGTGGAGGCCCAGTACTCCCACACAGCATGAGGAATGCACTCATGACTCTCTTGCTACCTTGTGGACTGGCTGGTGCAAGCTAGCCTTGACAAACAAATCTAAAGTTCCCTGCAGCTATTTTCCCTCTATCAATTACCAGGGGCTTTGGATGAGTGTGCCGCAGTCTTATTTTGCCCTAGTGAAACTTTTAGAATTGACTGGAATTGTTCTGGACACTGCCGCTATCAGAGCTCATTCCCCTGTGCCTGCTGCCAGCTCTGAAGAAGCTCAGTACCGTGAGCCTACAATAGATCTGATTTGAAATGCAGTGAAATCAGTGGAAGAATTGCTTTGAATTAGGTGCCACACAAATGCATCAGGGTCATTAGGATACAAGATAAAGCACAGATAGTAGAAAGTCTACTATATCTGTGTCTGTGTACAAGGGAAAGACAAGTAGAATGAGAAGCTTTCCCATATAACCCCACGCCCTTGGGTTCACTTTTCTGGCCTAATTCCCAGCCAAAAACACCACTGGACAAATTTGTTAAAAAAAACTATATATATATAGTACTATATATAGTACTATAGTACTCAGCAGAGCTGGCCCCATTGGAAGGTGGTGGTGTAGCTGCCTGTTGCATTGTCATGGTTTCTTCAGGGATCCTCCTGGGGTTTCCGGTGTGGACTCACTCCATACAACCTTAGTCTGACTTTTAAGTACCCACCACATAACCTTTGCAAGCCTTCAAAGTATGGATTATGTTTTGTATAACGTATTTCACATTAAAAACTTTTGAAAACTAGAACAAACTGTAATTTGTGTCTTACGTATCTTTGCAAGCTGTTCTTACAGACACAAGGAAGAGAAGACAGAGATTTGCTCTGCTTGTATTTTTTACTGGGACTTGCTCTAATACTAATGGTGATGAGGACTATAAATTGATAAAAAAATGAATATAAAATAATTATTTTTGTACTGTGAACTCAGGATAAAGATATATGACCCATTTTTATAAAATTTATGCTCCTACTTTAATTCCTAGACCATAACCCCTACCTATGCATCATGTAGGACCTGTTCCTACTGATACTTTTAAGTTAGTTAAAGAAGAATATATATATAGTTTAGCAAAATGTGAAGTGCTTTATGAATGCAAGGGTTGCATTTTGGCAATTAAAACAATAATTATCTTTGACTACTATCTAGTCATTTTAAGTTTTGCTCTCATTAATAGGGTCAGATTTTGTTACTGTTGGAAAGGACACTTAAAGACAGCTGCTGAGATTTCTGAACAGAGATCACAGAGGTTAGGTTCGATTGTCATAATGATTTATGTGACTTCTGAGATATTGTACAGCATTAAATATAAACTGCAGGTACAACATGGATATTGCCATTCAAACCATTTATGTTTCATTCTGTAATGATTGGTTATCACTGCACATGCACGAGATGTTTTTGTCTTGCAGAAGTTTTTCTATGAGATTGCAGCAGGATTTGTGCTCTCACTTATTAAACAGCAACCCCAGACCACTACGTGGTGCTACACCACGGCAGGTGCTGTTCTCCACAGAACAGTATTTTTCACGTTGCTGACTTTCTCTCAGTCAGCTGCACAGCAACTTTAAATCATTCATTTCTTTCTTTGTGTTTTGAGGGGGAAATGTAGCTGGAGATTTACTTAACTACCATTTTAGCATGCTTGGCTTTTTTTAAAAAAAACTACCATGTTCATTTTTAAAGTGGTCGATCTGCCTGGTGAAAGGAGCTGTTGCTACAGCCCTGCCTCATTAGCTTTTTAACTGACTGCATTGGATGCAAGCCCTGCCTGAAAGTACAGGGAGGTGGTTTGCTTCTGCTCTCATCAAAAGCAGTTTTCAAGCAGCAGCATGAAGTTATGGGAAGTTATTTGTTAAATTAAGCTGATAAAAATGAGATCAAAATTGGGACCAAAGACTCCTGTCCCTCATCCCCACGTTCAAATATCCTTTTTTATTCTTTCATAATAAGTGGTTTTCAAATCCTAGCAGACAGGTTTGGAGTTACTAATGACATTTTGAATGGAGCTTTCCTGTCATCCTCAGGGGAGTGTACACAACCCTGTGCCATGCACTGGAGAAGCACTGCCTTGTTATTTAAGTGACAGCTTCACATGCCAGGCTTTTTTGGCACTGGTCATATTTATTTTTCAATTTGACGTGAGTATATTGTTTAACAATGACTGCATTAAGGTTTTTTATCTCCCAGGTTAGTATTCTGCTATGTGTTTATTTCTGTTTTAATGCCATATTTCACAGTCAACAAAAGCATTGAATGTGGTAGCTTCTGCACTGGCTTTGGGTAACAAAAGTTTTCATTCCCTTTTTTTAGACACCTGTTTTACCAGCTTGTGCATATAAGTGATTAATATTGAAAGCAGAGCCTTCACATCCAAAATACTTGAAAAAGCAAGTCATCCTAGATACAAATGACAGATAAATAATAAGTGGTTTATCTGAAGTCTGTATCACGCACTCTGACACAAATGCTAGCTTGGCAGGTGTGAGCAGCATCTGCCCCTGACATCCACCTCTCACATTCACTGGTGAGCTCTTAGTGGTCTCTCTTTCAAAAATTGAGTTCCCTGTGAAAGGACTTGTCTCAAGTTAAATTATCTGTGAGACCACTAACCCTGTCTCCATCCTGGTGTTAAATTCCTAACAATTTCTTTCAACCCTTGGTATCCTGTTTAATGAATATCTTATAGTATCTAAACTACATAGGCTTGGCATGGGTGATGATGAGTCAGAAGAAAGCCCTAGACCATGCCATTAACTTATCAAGTAAAGAACTCCAACAGGAGACATCCGTTACTGTAGGTGTTATTTATTTATTTATTTATTGGTGGTGTTGGTGTTTTTTTGTTTGTTTGTTTTTGCTTCTTGCTTTCTCTTTATATTTAACCTAAAAGAGTAAACTTAGGTATTGGTCTGAAGTGGTATTCCTGTTAAAATAAAAACGAGTGATTTTACATCCAGGTTGGCAGTTCATTTCTCACAGGGTTGTTACAGGTCGTATGATAAGGCATTTCATACTAGGCTTAAGTAAATAGATAATCTTATTTTGCACTTCACAGTACAAATATTTTTCCTCTTGTGGCATTTCTTCTCTATGATAGTTTCGTTCTGTTGTCGTGTTACTAAATATGTCATTTACATCCATCCAATGTATCCATTTACATCAATCCAAAGAGACTTATCTGTAAAAACTGACAGTATTTTAACGGAGGTTTTGTTTCACTAGATGGAAAGTGAATGAATGCCTGAAGGTTCAAAAATATACACCAGGAAATCAGGAAGCTTCTATGAGTAAATGGTTGTTGTGATAAATTTATGTTCATAATTTATGAAGACATGACAGTAGATTCTATGTACCAGCTTTTAGGCATCTGTTTTCATCCTTGCTTTACAGTACGTAATTTCAATACTACATTTTCACTGCCAAAGTGCAAAAAACAGTGCAAAACTGATGCACAACCCAGCAAAAAACAAGGTCTCACTACTCTCAGCAATACGATGTAACCAGTGTAAGCTACTGACTTACAACAAAGCTATGCTGCAGAACCTAAGATTGAATTTTGGCTTATGGAGCAAGCAGGAGACAAATTTCTCAGTGTTTCTGCCTGGAAGGCATGCTAAGCAGCAGCCAAACTATGCACAGGAACTTTATGGTGCAGGTCTGTGAACACAAAAGATCAAAATAAAAACTTTAAATTATAATTGAGGAAATAAGAGTGAAATAAAGCTGTCTGCAGTCTCACCAGTGAGACTTCCTGACCTTTTAATGATGGGGGCACTTCAGTGTACACTGAATTCAGCTTAGCTTCTGTTTTCACCCAACCTGCTAATGGAAAGAGCATGTTTCATTATTGACTCAGGCAGTGGATATTTGCGCTGCTTCCTGCAGTTAGGTAGCTAATGTTTAAAAACACGCTATTTTAATAAAACCAAAAATAAAAAATAAAATAAAATAAAATAAAATAAAATAAAATAAAATAAAATAAAATAAAATAAAATAAAATAAAATAAAATAAAATAAAATAAAATAAAATTAAAATTAAATAAAATAAATAAAATAGTAAAATAAAGGGTATAAAGAGTATCCAATGGGAATAAACATTATCCCTTAATTTCTAAAAATAATTATAATATGCATCTTAAAATTCAGAAGAGTGTGGCTCATGAATAGGAATGTAATTTCATGATTTAAATGCTGATGGTACAGCTAGAAAGCAACTGAAGTACATTATACACCAACCTACCATTCTCATATTTTTCTGTAATATCAGTTCAGCATTAGCAACGCTAAGCCACCTGCTCTTTCCTTAATAGAGCATGAGTTATTAAGACCAATGTTTTAAATTATGTTTATGCTCTAATAGAAAGGATCTGGTTTCTTAATTTAAGTGGTGATTTAGTTTACCTGCTTTGCTTGGCATATTAATTATTAAGTCACTGTCTGAGTGTCATTTGAGATTAAGTCATGCTGAATTGCTTTGAAAAACACAAACAATCAGGAAAGATTGGTCTAAGGAACAACTCAACAACAGAAGACATTAGCATTCTCCAAAGCAGATCATGACTTAGAGGTGGCAAGAACAGTCCTGTGGCCATGGCTGAGCATTTGTAGCTGGGAGACTCAGAAATTCTTTTACACTGCTAAAAACTTTATTTTTCTTTCTTGCTGAGGCTCTTACAGATGGAGTTTCAAAAATACTTTTTGATTTTGAACTATTTAGATTTGGGGCTCAAGCACTTGTCACTGTGATTTGATTTTCAAAACTAGTGAGTACTCAAAGCTACAATTTGAATCAAGTGAGGCCTGGAATACGGGGCATTTTTGAAAATGAAACTTTGTTTTTGGAACTTTACAGCATAAATTACTGGCTCCTCGTCCTGGTCCACAGACTAAGGGAATGATATCAAAAGACAGGAAAGGTGGTGGTGATTAATTGGGATGCATCAGGAAGTGTGGGACTTGAGTATGATGTAGATGGTATAGAATAAGGGGTGGATATTGTCCTGATTTCAGCTGGGATAGAGTTATGGTGCTGTGTTTTGGATTTAGGATGAGATTAATGCTGATAACAAACTGATGTTTCAGTTGTTGCAGAGCAATGCTTACACTAAGTCAAGGACTTTTCAGCTTCTTTAGCTGCAATGACAGTGAGCAAGCTGCAGGTACAAAAGGAGCTGGGAGGGGACACAGGACAGCTGACCCAAACTGGCCAAAGGGATGTCCCATATCACATGGCATCATGGTGAGCAATAAAACTGGGGGGGAGTTCTCCAGGGGTGCTGCAGAGAGTCTGGCTGGACAGTGTTCAGAGGGTGGTGGTGAACAATTGCATTGTACATCACTTGCTTTTTATTTTCTTTTATCATTATTATTATTATCATTATTATCATCTCTTCCTTTTCTGTCCTATCAAACTGTCTTTATCTCAACCCATGATTTTTTTACCTTTTTTTCCCGATTCTCTCTCCCATCCCTCTGCTGAGACTAGGGAGGAGTGAATGAATGGCTATGTGGTGCTTAGATGCCGGCTGGGTTAAACCACAACACTCCTATTTTTAGAATTTCCTTATACAGTAAATGTGGTTTTAGAGTAGAAATTTGTGTAATTTCTAGTTTTCCATCTCATGCATTACCAAGTCCTAATAATTAAAACAGAATCACAGAATCATCTAGGTTGGAAGAGACCTCCAAGATCACCGAGTCCAACCTCTGACCTAACACTAACAAGTCCTCCACTAAACCATATCACTAAGCTCTAAATCTAAACGTCTTTTAAAGATCTCCAGGGATGGTGACTCAACCACTTCCCTGGGCAGCCTATTCCAATGCCTAACAACCCTTTCAAACATTTATTTCCACATTTAGTATTTAAGAGTGAATTCACTAAAACTAATTTGAATTTTGTTTTTAAAAGTTACATCAACTTGAAATGGTAACTTTTCAGATTATATGATATTAAAGTGGAAATTTTGAGCATTCAGTACTTGGAAAGGAAAACTGACCGACCTAGCTATTTTTGAGTGAACATGTTGTCAGCGGCTCTGGTGCCTAGAAAAGGCATGCTGAAAAATTTCCTGTTGGCTCCAGAAATAGAATTTTCTTGGTGTTGCATATTTGACAAGGCAGATTCATTAAGATGAAGGAGTTAATTTTTTGTTGGATTTATGGGTGGTCAGAGCAAAGCATAACTCTGTCAAATTTCTTGGATAACATTGCATCATTTTGCAGGATATGGTTAAGGAGACAACCACTACGGAACTGTAGGATCAGTTGCTTTGTTGGTTCAGACTTTCCTTACAGAACTTTCTCATCTCAAGGGAATGAGAAACTGCTGTGTTCGGGGATTAAATATTGAATTCAAGCTCCACTTGATAAAGCATAGCAATCAAATCTCCACCCATACTGTCATTAAAAAATCTGAGGTTGTTCTAACTAGGTGAGAGATTCGTGAGCTTCAGTATATGAAGGTCATATAAATGGGGTGCTCCTGCATTGTGAGGTGCAGTAATACACATCCCTCATCTGCTTAGAGGCATGAACAGATGTGAGCAGATCATGGGATGCCAGAGCATGTTTCATAATCAGGTGGTGTCCATATAAGAGCTCAAAATCCTTCAGCCTCCAGCCTAAATCCCACCATGTTATAGGATGGATAGTGGGAGAGATCACGGACAATGTGAGAAAGCATTGTGACTTTCCTCTCTATCTGTTCTTGTACTTCTATTCAGGTACCCCCTAACACTGCTGCCACAGGTGGTGTTTTGAACTATACGCATTTTTGCTCTACCTTAGTATGGCCACTTCTATGTTTTTAAAGACTGAGAAATCCACGTCTCAAGTTTCATTTAGTAATTAAGAAAAGATCAGATCCTGCTTTTGTAGATAGATGCTTATATATCATCCGTGCAAATGTAGGAAAAGATAACCCTCGTCCTGCAGCACGCAAAATAGAAAACTGCTGGAGAGAGAGGCAGAAACCAGTGAACTGTCTTTCCCACTGTAACACAGAATTTCAGAATTTCATTTTTGCACAAATCCCAGTAATAGGATTTCCAGAGATGTCTCCATGAAAACCAACTTACACATGATCCTTACCAAGCTGTTTATCATAGCCAGTGATAAGGATATCACAGCAGGAGTAACTGTGGTTTTGATAATCTTGGTGCATTACCCAGTAGTGCTCTATTCCTGGATTTCTTAAGGTTACGAGCAGATCTAAAAATTCTAAAATTTCTTCCTAATGATAATCTATGAGAGATACAAGGGTGGTCTTTCTGAATTCCCCCCTTTCCAGCCAACCTTCTCCTCCGGAATGAAGAAATCCCCAGCATTTACAGAACAGTGCCTCGCTTTTGAACTGCTGCTCTCATTCAGTTTGTTTTTTGCTTGTTTGTTTGTTGTTTTGTTTTTGTTTTTTTTGTTTTGTTTTGTTTTGTTTGGGGGGGGGGGGGGGGATAAAACTCAGACATGCTCTCTTCTAATGGCTAATCCCTCCAGAGCTATATAGTTATAGGTAGTTACTTACACTTATGCAAAGTGGAAATAGAGTGCTCCCAAATGTGGATAGTGATGTTGAACATTCATTCACTTTTTATAGCTACAAGCGATAGTAAATGGTGCAAGAAATCATACCTCTGTGCATGCTCCACCGCGTCAGTTTTTCATTTTTAAGACAGCTGATTTGGACCTGCATAGTCAAGTAGTTTCGTACCTTTTGTTGAACTTCATTCCTTTCTGCAAAGGTGGAGCTGGTTTTGATAGAAATTGGCGTGCCAACTTTGCTTATCCCACTTGTTAATACAGCATACAGACATTCTCCACTTCAAATAATGAACAACAATTTCCGTATTGAAACAACGAATTATGGAAATTCTATTTATAGTCTGTGCCAATCAGATGCTATATTGGGTTTAAATGGCAAAGTTTTGGTAGCAGGGATGCTGCAGGGGTGGCCTCTGTGAGCAGAGCCCAGCAACTGCCCCATGTCAGATCAGAGCCAGCTCCAGACGGCTCCAAAAGGGACCTGCCACTGGCCAGAGCTGAGCCATGTGTGACATCGGTTGGGCCTCTGGGAGAGCAGCGTTAAGAAAGGGAAAAAACTGCTGTGCTACAGCAGCTGGGAGAGCGAGGAGTGAGAGCCAGCCCTACAGCCCCCAAGGTGAGTGCAGCAGGAGGGCAGGAGGTGCTCCAGGCACGCAGCACAAGTTCCCCTGCGGCCTGTGGAGAGGCCCCTGGTGGAGCAGGCTGTCCCCCTGCAGCCTGTGGGTATCATGGCAGTACTTCCATCCTGAAAAATTATGTCTTTCTTGTCTGCAACTGTTACCTTTGTCCATGTCCAGCAGATTGATATCCAGAGTTAGAATGGATATTAGATTGGACATGAGGAATAATCTCTTCATGTAGAGGGTGGTGAAGCATTGGAACAGGCTGCCTAGGGAAGTGGTGGAGACCCAATCCCTGAGGTATTTGAGACATGTGGATGTGGCTCTAAGGGGCATGGTTTAGTGATGGGACTTGGTAGGTCAGTTTGATGCTTGGACTTGATATTAAGGGTCCTTTCCAACCTAAATGGTTCTATGGTTCTAACACTAAATCTTATTTATGTGACCAAAATTGTGATTTCAAAGGACTGCAGAAGCCCAGCTCTATGCAAAATCAAACAAGGTCATTTACTCTCAGTGGTGAAGTTTAGTGAAGTTGTTAGCATGCCAAATCAAAATATGACCGTACCCAGTTCTCCCAGCAGCCTTGTGCCTCTGACTTCACTGGGATGATCAGGCAGTCACTGTCTCACATGATGGGATACCCCAGCAACAGCAAAACAGAAGATAAGCTATCTAGAAATATTCAAATATCTGTAAGACTCTTTAACGTCCACAAAAACCAGTCCCAAACTCACTGAAGGAAGAAAATGTCCTGCCAAAAATCACAGCTCTTCATCTTTCTTTTGGATTCTCTCTGGGTCAAGTGGTAGCCTTTGGGACCTCAACCCCTGGGTGTGATGGTCCTGTTCTTTCTGGTGCCTCCGTCCTTCTACATGGAAAACAATGAGGCTGCAGCAACCAGTGGCTGAATCAGGTTTGATCTGGGGACTTAGGGCTTATCAGATATAAGTGGCTATTTGATATGAAGTGGCTATTGTTATCCAGCCTCGCACCAGTTCTTAGCATACAGATGTCTGCAAACACCATTTTCACGTGTGATACTAATTCTGCCTGCCTTAAAGCCCCTATTACTGCCACGGTGTGAGTGCTCCCAGACATTAATGAAGGGATGCTGGGAACCCCTCTGAGGTGCAGTCAAGTATTATAATCACTCTTACAGCTGGGAGCTGGAGCGTAGAAATGCACTGTGAGTGACTAAGCCCACATGGAAAGTCAGCACCAGACCTGAGAATTAGCTTCATTTCTTCTCAGTCTCATTTCTGTACCTTCTTTTCTGTTCTTTCTTGTTCTTTTTCCATACTGTGCTCCCTCCCCTGACTGAGAGCAATATCTGGGAGCTTAGGAAGGAGTTGCTCTGAGAGCTGAACTACATGAGCATCTCAAGGCCAAGAGCACCGTGGTTCATAGGTCTTGTGGGAACCATCCTCTGTCAAACTTCTCATAGAAATGGCTTGAAGTTTGACAGAGGACATTTTCTACCAATGGCACATTTCACAAGGACTCATCCATTTTTGAATTTAAAAAATCTCTAATTTGCTAGCCAAGCTATTTTATCAGCTTCTACCCATGCTACTCATCTGTGTGCTGTTACTATAGCATCCAGCTACCTCGCAGTGTTGAAAGTATTTGCTTTTTTGACTGTCCATCAAGGTAGGGAAGTATTGCGTATTCTTTACTTACAAATGGAGAAAGGAATGATAAAGAGGCTGTGCTAGCCCTAGTCCCAGAGGATGCATTTGCTAATCCAGGTCTTCCCAGTCCTAGACCAGCTCCCTCATCACTGGGCCATCCTCTCTCTGCCCTTCATTGAAGATTGTTGAATTATGGAATTATGGGACTCTACTCTCAATAAATAAAAAAAAAATATCCGTCATCCATCATCCGTCATGCATTGCTATCACATCGAGAAGCAGATGCACACATTTGAACCACATGAAAAATAAAAAGGAACAAAGACCAATGTTTACCATAGGATGGTTTGAAATCTTTGTAGTTGGCAACTAAATCAAAGGAATACTTATGTTTTGATGTACAGCAGTCTTAAATCATTTGTAATTTTCTATCACCTCCTTTTATCAACAAATTAACATCTTGATATATAAGATCATCAGTAAATTGGCAATCAGTACCAAAACACAAATTTATATTTTAATGTGTGTACAAAACAAAGGGCAATTGTTAATGTGTGGTGTAGCACTTTACATTTTTAAAGGGAAAATAGAAATATTTATGTATGTTAATATATTTGTTAATTTATTCCAGCACCTGCAATTGGTGAATTTCTCTGGGCTTTTTGTCATTTTGATGTATGTGCTGTCCAAACTCTTCCCCTTTCAAAGTGTCTCCTATTTTCATGAACAGGAGGGGAGGATGGGGAGCTATATGAAGGAGAAGGAAACACATCTGCGTCTCTCTCAATGCAAATTTGTAAATCTAATATTAAGAAAAACACTAATTTCAAAGATAAATTCTACATGTAAGGTGAGGGCATTTCCTGTAAACAAAGCAAAGTAATAGTGGATGGATTTAACGCTAACATATAAAATTGCAGATCAAATCCTCCTCCCCCAACAATCATTAATTCATTAATCCTTGAAACCATCACTGCATTGTTTTCTGGTAATTATACACACCTCATATGCTGGCTTTTTAAGACATTAATTGCATGATTAGTTTTATGATTTCTTCTGATTACCAATTAAGTTACCTTTTTCTCTCTTTTTTGTATTTCATACATACCATTAGACTTTATAGTGCTTCTTTTTTAATTTCTCACCTAGCAGGGGTTCTCACACATTCGAAGACTGCATTATCCACTCAATAAACAGAGAGAGAGTTTAATTTTCTGTGTAAAGTATTGGTGTGGACTTGGAAGGATGATGTTTCAGATATTATGCTATCAAGAGTGACATTTAATTTTACAGGGAAAAAAATCTTGTTTTTCCCTGTCATAACAATGTTCACAGAGCATGATTTTAAGGATGTGCAGAGACCAAATCAAGTAATTCTGACTGTTGGCTTAGCTGAAGTTGTCACATCTTCCTTTTTTACCCAACATGTATTGCCAGCTGGTCTTCAATTCTATTAGTGTAATTTCTTATATAGAGTTCTCAGGGCCTGTGCATACATATAAAAGTAGCATCCCATATATCATGCATCAGATGCTCATGCACAATGCTCTCAAAGACGCAGGGGGGGAAAAAAAGTAAAAAAAAAAGTAAAAAAAAGAAAAAAAAAGATCAATGGGACTACAAGTTTGAATAGAACTTAATTTCCAAATCCCCAGTATAACCCTGCATTCCAATTATCTTTTAGCCTGAGTCCTTCAGATGTGGAGAAATCTCAACTTTTTTCAAGCACGTTTGACTTTCAGCAAATGAGAATCGTATTAACTGCAGTAGCAATATGCTAATGCCTATACACATTAGGTGAGCACATGGTATTGTTTTTAGAAACTTATAGATGAAAACATTACACAAAACACAGAAATACAAAACTAGATGCAAATAAATGTTTTTTACTTTCTATACTTGGACAAAGGCTATGTATGTCAGTTTGTGTTTCTTTTTTTTTAAATATATTGGTGTGCTGGGTATAGCAAATATTTGTGTGGGATTCATATACATATTCTACATCATCTTTGTAGAGTGAAAGCATTACATTTAATAATTAGCACCAGATAAGAGGTCTAAATAGAAATCAATTGGGAAAAAAAAAAAAAAAAAAGACCTTACATAAAGGAAACATGGAACTGTCTTACAGACCTTCTCATACTGACTCATAGAGAATAACAGTCTAAAGCATACTGTATCTGTGTGTGTGTTTAAGACTATCTGGTATTGACTTAAATGAGTACATGCTTCCAATTTCCTGACATCTATGTCAGGTCAGAGAATGGAAAGACTCTGGGAGTTTCAGGGTAACTCTAATTGGACCAGCACAGAAAATAAACTCCCAAGTTTTCTGTTGATCCTTAAAATACTTGCTTGCTAGAGCTGTACTACGGTTCTCTAGTAAGAAAAAAAAATGTCCACAGTGTACCATATGCTGTTCTACAAGCACCCTGCGGACTGCAAGTCAGCATGGAGAAATGTGCAAAATTGAAGGTGTTCCTGTAATAACCAGTAAGGACACTTCCAACTCTATAAAAGCTGCAATTTTTTTATAAATTGTAGGAAAAAAAATATCAGGTTCTCTGATTAACCTTTATTTTTCTATCATGGTTTTCTTTTTTAAGAGATCTTTTAAGTCCATTTCATTCATTGTCCTGCTTGGTATTGAATAATACATGAGGCAGCATCAAAGTCTGTCAGTCCAGAAAATACGAGTAGGGGTGCTGGTTGTCACTGGCCTGACAAGGTCAGGAATGCATTTGGAGTGCCCAGAGCTTGCCATCACCTTTAGTTACAAAGCTTAAAAATGGACTAGCCAAGTGCATTTATCTGTGATTACTTTGGAATTACTTTGGAAGTATTTTTTAGACAAAATCTGCATATTTGGCTCAACTTTTATATTGAAAAAACTATGAATTATTTGAAATATTTTTCCAGCCCTCCCCCCAAATTAATGTGTATTTATACTACTTCTGTCTGCTTTTTTAAGCTATGTCAAACTGTATACTCTGATCAAAGCAAAAATATTTCCTTCTAATACCTGCATTTTTATTTTTTTATTTTTTTTTTTTTTTTGGTAATTACACTCCTCTGCTTTCAGCCATTCATAACAAGTTGTACTTACATGAAGTAATGAGGTAAAACCAAATGTAGCTAACTTGAAAAGGAAAAGAAGAAGAAGAAAAGAAGTAGCATAGATTTTCCCATTTCTTTCTCTGGCAAAAATTACTTGGATGCTGTTTTTAAAGAAAGATTTGTAAGAAATCTGGAGGAAAGGCAAAGGGAAAAAAGCCATAACTGTGGCTTGCTTTTATATGAGGCTTTTATCAGCAGAAAGGCAAATAGCATTCCTTTAAAGACACGGTCAACATTTTTCCCAAAAGATGTTTTTGATATATTTTTCTAATTCTGTTTCTTCTTTCCAGAAGCATCCAGATCATCATTTGTCTTTCATAAGGCTGAGGCCATGACAAATACCTGCTTTTGCCCTTCCCTTTGGACACTCTTTATGCCATTATTCCTAAATTAAGGCATTCAAAAGTCAATAGACCTACTTTCATTACAGCAACTCATGGTATGAATTAAATAATACTATAGGATCAAATCATGATCCCTCCTGCACCTTTACAGCACTGTTGGCAAATGTGTTCCTAGGCATAAAAGATCAACTGCAAATAAAATCTCTCTCTCTGTATAGGAATAAATTTATAAATGTTATAATATAGATTAATAACCAGTTTAGTTAATGTAGAGAAAAAGATATACATCCATTATTGTTACAGCCATTATCCCAAATGGTTTAGAAATCAACAGTCTGAAGAAAGAAATTTCGAAATCAACGTACTTCAGAAAGAATATATATTTTTTTAAGGGAGATGATTCTGCATGGCACTTGACAGGCATCAAGAAATGCCCAAAGATTTGAAATCTGTGAAGCATTTCTATCTGCATCCACGTATTTCCTATTCTTATCCTGAGTGCAATGAAGTTTTTGCAGCTTGGTTTCGACATGGAAGTGCCGCCCCGAGGCAAGTCTGGGATGCTTGACAATACAGGGGTTTGTGTTGTGCTGCCACAGTTCAGAGCCACCACAACCCCCTCAGCCCTTGCTTTCTTCCTCACTCATTCCATTGCCCAGCTTACATGTGCCTAAGTGGTTCCTGGGCAAACTCCTGGGTCTTTACCACTGACCTGATATGTGCCCTTGGACAGGTTGCATACCTCTTCTTCAGTAAACTGACTGTATGTGTGGACAGTATCAGCAGGATGATATTGGCTTGGCAGTAATAACAGCTGAATGTGTTTGTTGCTGAGAAAATGAGTTACTGGCCTGAGAGAATGCTAGGGGTTTTAGACATTTCATTGGTATTTCAGAGAAGATGCTTCCAGAGCAATATAACACATCCTGGAAACTAGAAAGTCGAAACAAGCAGCATGGAAATACTGTCAACACACTCCCTGATACCCTCCAGCCTTATTTTAATAGAAGTATGAATAAATGAACCAGATATTTCTTCATCTTCCAGACTGATGTAACCCAAACTTTTAACAGAAGTTTAACAATATTCAAGTAATTATTTGAGCAATACATTTTTATTCTCTTGCATTTCCTGTATCTGTGGGCTTAGTTTACATTGGATACATGAAATACTGAAAGTGTCATGAGAGGCTTTTCTCTTACTAAGACCACTTGCAGTTGCACTTTCTATAAGCCCAGGAAGTTTGGATAAGTAAACGTTTGTTGGTTGTGGGTTTTTGTTTGTGTTTTTTTTCAAACCAAACCACACCTCCAGAATTTCAGTTTCCCCATCACCAATGTTCATTCAAATCCATGTTTGAATTGGGGACAAAACTATCTTCAGTTTACAGAAATGTAGCCATCCATAGCAACCCAAAGGGATTAGAACTGCTACATCAGGAAAGTCCATTAGTGCAGTGTAAAGTGCAGTTACAGTATAAGCCATTTTGAAAAGTACAGCTCCCTCTGATCAACCCCCAAATCCTCTTATTTCTGAAAACACAGCATAAAAATGCACATAAGGCTACAGGCCAGATATGTCCAGTACATATTTTTTTAAATGTACATGATCAATAAGTGTCGTTGTTCACTATTTATTTTTTGTTATTCTGCTGTCCTTCATACCAGCCCGATTTAAATGGGCACTGAAGACCATCATGAGCCTCTCATCCACTTCTCTCTCTTGAAGCACCCGAGGAACTTCATGCATTTTCGCTGGCCTCATGTACCAGATAGTGTCCTCACATCAATGAATCGCATGCAAACATGGCATGTAGAAGGCAAAGTCCAGGTGACAAATGACAGGAACTAAAGACTATAGAAGATCCTGGAGTGTGTTATTCAATTCTGGCAATGGCGTATGTTAAAATTAGAATACTGGTATGAAATCCCTGATCACTTTGGTCATCACAACGGGCAAACTGGTGAGCCTGCTTACTCTTCCGACATACTCCTTTACTTTTTTTGCTGCAGAATTCTTAGTTTTGTTCCAAGGGACAGACCACTAAGGAAGCCAACCTAGCCTGTGCATTTTCTACTTGCATTAGCACCCAAACTTAAAACCCCTAGGCCATAACTAGGGGTTCAAGCATAAATAAAGATGGTTTTGGTATCAGTCAGAATAATTGTAGGGCATAAACCACTGTAGGATTATAGGGCATAAACCATTGTAGGATTATAGTTCCCACCATGTACTCAGGAGCTGAAAGCAAAGTGGTTGAGTTCTGGGGAATACAGGGGCAGCCTTCAAAGTGGTGGGGCTGAAGTGCTGCACTAAGCTGCTCTAGTTGGGCATTTCATTTGAGATCCTTTGTCACCTACCTCCATTTTCAATAACGTAATCTTGAAAACTTGTTTCTGAAGACAGAATCCTTATTTATAGGGAGAGTTGTTGCTTTTTTATATTTTGCAGTAATCTTTCATATTAAAATTTGTTTGATATGGAAATATTGTATACTTGCTGCTTTTAAACCCACCTACACACAAACCAAGTTTCTGAATTACCAATAAAAGTCTATAGGCTTTTGTGCACAAACAAAATCAGCTTTTTAGTATGCACCTGCTTAAGCAATTTCTTTGAAAACAGCATACTTGGATTTTTGTTTTTGCCTATAAATAGCCTTGCTTTGTAGAATGCGGCTTATTACAGACTCTTTTAAAAAACATTTCTAAGGAAAAATATGTAGTTGTCCTGATTAAAAATGAATTACATACATCAAAATTAAAGTTGTTTGCAATAACACAACATTCTTCTGCATCTTCTGCTAGCATCAGCACAATCACTGGAAAACATAAAGGGAGAAATCCCACCCCCATTTGAAATTACCATTGCAATGTTGGGGGAGGAGATCTTTTAAGAAAGATTATTTTTCCTGAGCACAAGGCTGATTTTCTTAAGGACCTGTGATTCCCACAGACACCTGGCTCCAGCACATACCTCTAAATCAACATTGGAGTAGGTGGCTCCAGGAGGAGGAAGCCCTGCCTCACACATAGGGAGATATCATGAGGCTGCTTAAAATAACAAGCTATACTACAAAGTATTAGAAAAAAAAATAGATAAGAAACAGTAATTATATCATTATCTTTGAATCACTTAGACACAAAATACCTTTTCCTACTGGCATTAGCTTTTACAAATAAAACTGACTCCTGGGACTATTAAAATAACTCCTTGTGAATGTAGCTTGTTTTTTGATGCAGTCAATCAGGAATTCATGTTCCAGGAGGCTTTGATAGATCCGTGCCATTCTTTGGAATTTCTCACAAAGATTATTTAAAGTTATGGATTGCTGCTTGGATAAGATCTGAAGAAGTTTAAAGTTGTGATAATTAGGTTGTATTTTCATAATCCAGTAATTTGGTAATTTTTGAGTGATGATAGAGAATTTTGGACTGTCATTCAATTCACATGGTATTCATGATGCAAATGGTAGTCAATAGTTGACAGACTACTTAGCAACAGTGATGTTTAAGGTTCATCTCTGTCTTTCAATGGGTGTTTGAGGTGTACATGGTTATCCTAGAAGAAGGCTTTTATGTAATGTTATCTTACTGGGACCGTACCTTTTTTCTTTCTTTCTTTCTTTCTTTTTTTTCCTTTAATGTTTTTCTCATTTCTAGACTGTCATTAAAATATTTCAGCTCCCCAGCCCAGCAGTACTGGATATGTAAGCCTATGATCTAGTGGTGATAGACACATCAAAGTTAATCATAGACTTAATTTAAATGAGGTAACCCAGAAAGCATAACCAATAAATAGAAAGGAAGGGTTTCACCCATTTTGAACCCTAAATCATAAATCCATTATGGTGTACATAATAAAGACCAGGCTGCTACCAGAGCCCCACAAAATTCTTGACCATTCCTTTTTTTATTTGTTTTGGGGACTGTCAGAAGTACTGGCTGATGCTTATTCTAATCTCCCTGTAAACTAGCTGTCTCTGCCATCCTTGAGAGCTTAACAGATAATTATGACAACTGCAGTTCCTAAATTAATTCACTTGAATGTGAAACAATGCAGCACAAGAGCTGAGCACTGTAGCTTGTGCACTTATACTGAGTATTTGCTCATTTTTTGAAGTTGTTCTTGTTTTTCTGCTTTGGAAGCAGTACAGAGGATACGTTTGTATGCTGTGTGTTTTCTCTTTGGAAGATAAAACACTTTTGATGGAAGTAGAGACTGTCTTCATTCATGGTAACATACAAAGTATGGTGAAAAGATGCCCCATCTAGACAAAATGAAATTTACTTCTTAGGTATTTTGTTTATAGCTTATACCTAGCGGCAGGTTGGACAGGATTACCAACCATTACAGTTTCTTGGTGCTTTCTGCTGCAAACTTTCATCATTTGGAAATTTCCAGAATCTACTCTCTGTCTATGGCTGAATTTTCTTAGGAAAATTTCCACACAAACAACCCAGTCATTTCAGAAATTGCACTAGGGAAAATTAACCTTAGCCAACTGTGAAAAAGTTATGGTATATTTTTCTTTCAGATATTCCAGTGGTCCATCCCTGTTACCTTATCTCAGAGCTGATTGGCCATGGGATCCATGTGATGAGAATTTGCCTTTTGCTCTTTCTTTATGGAAACCCAGATAATCTTTTCCAAATTAGTTTTAAATCTGTGCATATGTGTGGTTTGCACATGCCCTAAAGAAACTTGTGGTATTTTAGTGTCTGAATTCACCAGGGAATCCATCCCCATGGGTGGACGGATGGGGATGAACAAAAAGTTGGTTGTGAGTCATGAACTCGGGAGTTTGTTACAGACCACACAATCAGTTGAGTCTGCAGAGGAAGAGACCATGGAAGCTACAACCAAGGCTACTACAGAGACCCCCTAGCAGAAGGATCTGGGACTGGATAGGCAAGGAACAAGGGGCGAGTAAAAAGAAGGGTACAGATTTAGAAGGCAGTAGTCACAAAAGCTTTGCCTAGAGTACCTTCCTCCACATTCTGGTCTGAAGTCACAGGTTTTGCCTCAGAGTCCTACATCAGCACATGCACACATGGGGATACTGGTAACATTTCACCTCTTTCACTGCTCTTAGTGTATTCCAGTAACTCAAACGGTGGAGGTCTGGGTGATGGATATTAAGTTCTGTGATGATCTCGTACATTTATTCAAATTAGAGAGAGGGTATTTGTATCTGTTTTTGTTTATTGTTTGTTTGTTGTAATCAAAATTTGGTGGATGCCTTTGTTTTTTATTATTCTTAAAGAACATCATTGTGAAGTTAAGCCCTCAAAATTAGAAATCACCTGAATTATATTGTTTGTGCACTCTTAATTTGTCCCACTTTTCCATGTATATTAAGATGGAATCTTTAATTACAGACTCCAGCTTCATTTGTATGCAGAAAGCACCAGGTCTGGCAATGAACTAGGACTTGGCAGTAAAGCAAACGATTAAGAGGCCACTACCTCATTTGTTAAGTAAGTTGGAAAGCGCAGAGTGAATGAGATAGGATAGTCTCTTGGTTAAAACAGCAAAATTATTCTGTTTTTACAAGAGTCTTTATATGTACTTAGGTAATTCCCTTAGCCCAGTTTTGTTGGAAAGAAATATTTCTTTCTCATATTCTAGATATAGAACACACTCTGCATAGGGTCTGACTCATCAGGTTGGTGAGCACTTAACCAAAAAAGTATGAACTGGAGAGTGCGTGTGAATGTATGAAGTACTACAGAATACAGAGCCATCTCAAACTGAGTACCCAAAACTAATAAGTACTTTTTGACATAAATTTCTCTGTGCCTCAGATCCCCTTTTTGAAGAGGGAACGTTGCCCGCTCATGTCATAGGCAGGATATTAAAATTCTGGAGTGGGTGTATACTGGAATAATGAGTACCAAAGAAGGAAATGAAAATATTGAAAATTATTAATCTATCATTACAGCTGGCATCTGTCATCAGAGAAGGCTTTGTGTAATGTAAGGTAAATAAGGCCAAAGGATAAACACAAATATAGACATAAAAAGCACTGCACAGCTCTTCAGTAGTGGTGAACTACTAAGGGCCCCTGAATGCAGACAAGTCTTCGAGAAAAAACACAAATTCAAAATACAGGCACAAGACTGAGATGAATAGGTAACCTCAATCCTGGCTTTTCCTGCCATCTGAGTGCTTGTTTTTCTAACCTTAGCCCAGTAATTAAAAGGTTTCTCAGGAACAGTTTGTTCCGGCAGAGAGAAGCAGGTAAGTCCCACAGGACACTAACAAAACTCTTGTTTTGGGAAGTACCAGCTGACTTTTCCTGCACCCCAGATGCAGGATGAAAAGTCAAATCCCTCCACCTCACTGCAGTACTTCACCCACGCACTTTCCTCTGGGCTGTGCACTGAACTGAATGCTGTCGTCTCTTTGTTCCAGTAAATACTTCATAGAAAATACTTCAACATTCGTCAGAGCAGAGATGGGAATCTCTCCCTGGGGAACGTCACAGCTACTAAGCTACAGTGCGATGCTCACTCTCTGGCCCAATGAATATTTAATTGGGCCAAGCAAAGAGGAAGAGTTTCAGCAGAATGAGCTGAGAGAGGCCTCAGTTGGAAACCCCAGCTCTGGTGGCTTCAGCTGCCCAGCAGGAGGAACAAGTCCTGATCCCATAGGTAGAGGAGCTGTTTGATCAAGGTAGGGGCCCACACCAGGTAGACAGCTGCTCTAATTACTGAGCTGCTAGATGAAAAGGGGCACTATCGTCTTGTCCTTGGCCTTTGAAAAGACCAGACCTCCTTTGCTTCTCTAAACAAGGGGTGTAGCTATCTCATTTCAGAATAATGTTTATATGTGAACCCTAAGTGCAAATAAATGCCCCCATGCTAGTGACTCCCTGGGTGAGGCAGGGCTGAAGCCATACCTAAATATCTGACATCTTCTACTCAGTAGGCTGGGTAGTGAGGTGATCCAGTGAGGTGGTAGCTGTGAACCTTTCAGTCTGGCCTTTCTTGTACCCCCAAATATCTAAATCAGAGTTGGGAAATGCTCTCAGCAACAGGGTATCTGAGAGGTAGTTGGTGCAGTGAAACTGCCTAACTTTCTTGGGTTACTCTAGCTCAAGGATATATTAAAAAAAAAAAAAGGGGGGGTGGGTGGGATATTTAGGGATGAGCAAGATGTAGTCTGCATGTTGTTAGGTAGCATCTGCTGGGAAATCTGCATAATCTCAGAGGAAAGCTTTTCATTAATGTAAGATACAAGGTTGCTCCTGAGAAACCTTTTCTGAAGTGTGTTTAAACTATGCACTTCAAAGCACGCTGATGCTTCTGAGAGCCCTTGCTTCACAAGAAACTTTCCCATATATACAAAGGAGGAGAAAATCTCCAAAGTAATATATGGAAATCAGAGGAAAGGCTGTTTGCTCCTCTTGCATGAATGCACCTGACTTTGACACAAGAAAGAAAACAGTAGACAGAAGCTCAAAGCTCTCAGTTGCAGCCCTTTTATGGGAGTAATAACACATGGATTTTAGCCTAAACTAGAATTTTCCCATCAATTCAGTCTGCTGGTTTTTGTGGGGTTTTTGTGGGTTTTTTTTGTTTGTTTTGTTTGTTTGTTTGTATGTTTTTCTTCTTTTTTTCATGACCTGTCCAGCTTGTATCCTGGAGCATCACACGTGTTGGTACTTTAAGATGCTGCAGATGTACCCTTCTCAAGATAACAGAGTGCTAACAGTAGGTGGAGATACAATACAATTGTTGTGTAGCATTTCCAAACAATCTGTAGCCAGCCTGATTCTCTATTAATTTTAATTAAGCCTTGCAATAAAAACCAACAGCACAGTGAAAAGCGTGAGCAAAAACAAATGTATAGGTCATGCTTTTAGTTCCCTTTAAACAGTAATCTGAAATTTTGTATCAGTAATCTGAAAAGTTGTTTTAGCATTGCAGGTGGAACACACAAACCTAGCTTTAATCTCTGCTGTTTGTTTTTTCTCTCAAAAATTATGTCTTCTGCTTTTCATTTGCCTTAGTGAAAGAAAATTCAAATGGAAGGAAGATGGTTGTGAAACCAGTTCAAGCATCAGTCTACAAGCTGAATTTTAAAATGTATTGGTTTATTCAAGGTTCCTAGTTTATGTACCTTCTTTCTAAAGGAAAGGCAATCAGGAATGCTGACATTCTTTTAATTAAACTTTTGCCTAACCAGGTTTGAAACGACGTCTCTGATCTACTCTTTGTGGAAAATAAAGCCAAGCTGTGAGCATCTTTTTCTGTGGGGCTGAACTTTGGAGAAAAAAGGACACAACCAGTTTCTTGCTCTTGCAGCTACACCCACTTTGCTCCCCAGGCAGTAGGCAGTGGGTATTTATATCTGTCCATTTTGATTGTACCCACTGTTTTCCGATTTTTGCAAGCTTATTGTTTTAAAATTCACCATTAATTAACATCCTCTTTACTCACAATAAACTAATCCAGGTGGATACCAAGGAACTATAGTTTTCTTCTTTTAAAATCAGAATGATATTCTCTTTTTGCTATGGCCCTGCCTCTCCTTCTGAAAGCCTCCAGAAAACAGAAATACAAGACCTGGAAATCTGACCAGCACTAGACTGAGGGATGGCAGAAAGATTTGTGTGGATTAAGGTACAGTGAAGTGCTTTTCTAGGAACAATTCTGTTTTCTGAAGATAGCTGTTGTTTTGCTTTCTGCTTTTATGCAGATTGTTTTACACAGTATTGCTCCTGTCTGCTTTTTCATGCTTATCAAAAATCTGATGATAAATACAACTTGTTTTATCCCTAGATCTCCAGCAGAGTTACAAAGAACCTCTAACTAGAGGTAAAGATATAAGGGTAATAAAAATATGAAGTTACTAGGCACACAACAGACTGAGGAAGATCATATGGGGGTACCTACAGGCCTTGGAAATTACTTACTCCTCTCAGTAGCCTCCTTATTCATGATTCCTTATTCCTATGGCAAAACGGGCAGATATGTCACAAAAGATTATAGTAAGATGACAAAAATGAAAGTTAATAGAAAGCTATTTATAAAAGACTCTGTCTTTCATATTGTTACTTTGATGAACTCGATTTTCAAAAAACACCAGAAATTCAAAAGGAAATTTAGGGAATATGCAATTATCTATCACGTGAAAAGTAAGTCACATACATTTCACTGGTGTTTTTTAAATCTCACATCAGATAATTGCTACCTCTGGAAAATATCAGTCTTTTAGTGCTGCATATCATGTTCATCCTACCAATAAGACTTTTTTTCATTAATAATTGCATTAAAATATCACCCCACTCATGTTCTGAAGCAGCACTCAAAACTTAGCAATTACTGAATTTTTAATTACATGATTTTGTTATTTCTTCACTTTCTCTAAGTTTCTTGGTTATGCCCAGAAAGCTAAGAGATTTAAAAAATAAATAAATAAACATTGAATGAAAGAGCACATGCAGCTTGTGTGTAGGTATTTGCCTGTTTCATTGAACAAATTGAATGCTGCATGAACAAAAAGAAAGTATGAAGAGACAGACACATCCAGCCAACAGCAGGCTCCCAGAAATTTAATGACATGGTCTGCCACAACCCAAAATCCTAATATTGAGGAGGGTTACTTCCCACAACTGTGTATGGTGTATTGCATGATTTGGTAGTACATTCTGGCAGTAGAACTTACACAAACTATCATTGGAAAGCAAAAAGGAACCTGTTTTTGAATTGAATTGATCTTCGCTGTTTTACATGATTGTGCGTTTTCTAGCAACAAATTTGTATTTCTGTGGTATAGCAAAAAATGATAATTCATAATACTTCTCTCCTGTCAATACAAACTCATCCTGCCTTCTGCTTTGTCTCCATAGGAAAGTAAGTTTATAACCACATAGATATTTTATATCCATATGTTTAAAACAGCGTGAGCCATTTCAGGATCCTTTAGATCAATTTTATAGGGTCTCATATTTGTTTTAACTTGCATATGGGCAAATTCAGTTGAACCAAGAAGCATATGAAATAATGCACAGAATAACACACAAAATAACACACAGATTTCATTCGCTTAATTCTCTCAACTATTGGCCACAGATGCTCAGCTTTAGTTTGCAGACCATATCTTATAAAGCAGGATCTGTAGCTGCTGGGATCCGATCCCACAGTCCCAAAAAGTCTGGTACAGAGAGCAGTAAGCACCAAACCCATGTCTATTACTTTGGTGAGTCATTTTTGCTTCCTTCATTTACTGTGATGATAACCATCAGTAGCAGGTTTGGTGTATACTGTCTGTATATCTATCTGAGCCCCTAGCTGCAGATATATTTATAAATTGCAAGATTTCTGACATGATAGACAGTATTTTAACAGTAATTAAAGTGTATGATTATGTTGAATCTTAATAGAAACAACCCTACTGCATAGACTTCAGTCTGCCAGCAATGGGAATCTGACATTTATGCAGGCTTTGTGTTGTCTGAAGCTACTGGCCATTATAGCTGAATTGCTGTGCTGCCCTGCTCAGTTAGTCTGCTTCCCAGAGGTGTTTCAAGAGCGTGAAGCCATTTCTTTTCCTCTTTTTGTTTGTTTGTTTGTAAAAAGCCTAGTGAGTTATGTAGCTTTCCCTAGGAAATAAAGACTTTCAAACATAACATTTATTCCTCCCTGACATTTCAAATCTATCTGTTGGTGGTTAAACATTTAGTTACATGGCTATTTTTCTAATGAACTGCCTTACTTAAAAATGAACAATAAAATGCCAGCCTGCCTTAACAGCTGTATTATGGTCAAATTCCCTGGTGACGTATGTGTAACTCTTGCTGAATTCAGTGGGAGCAACGTACATCTGAGGGCAAATTTTGTCTCTTATGGATTGATTGTCAGATGTTTGCTTCTATGTGCCAGATATTCAAAGGCACTTAGCTCCCAGCAACTCTTGTAATGAGGCTTCTGGCTGAATTTTCACAGTCTTTTTGCGAATCTCACATACAATGTGTAAATAAAAATGGGCCTGAGTCCTCATGTTCAATGGGAAGTAATTTATTCTCAGGAGCAGTCCCAATGTGTATCTCGATCCTATTGAGATGATTAAGTACTTATTAACATGAGTAAGAGTTACAGATTACAGCATTCTGTTGACTGTTTAAAAAATCACGAGACACAATTTATATTAAAGTCAATGGGCAGAGATAGGAGGAGCAGGAAGCATTCATTAGAGAGGCAGACTGCACCAGGGTCTCTGGGAGCCTGTGTTGGTCAAGTTTGAGGTGTGATTTTTAAATTGTATCTTTGGTTTTGTGCGTACCACTTCACACTTGCAATGAATTGTGCCCGCAGTTTTGAACTAACAAGGTATCTCACTTTCTCTCAGCTTTTTATCATGGGCAGTAAATCTCACTTGCAGAATTAGAATCTATTTTTTAAATTAGTTTAAGAGAGGATATTGGCAGAGTGTTTTGTTCTATTGTCAAAACCAACTTTCTTTTTGGGCTTCACTGCTCATAGACAGCTATATACATTTTCCTTCCCCAGGTGTACAGCTTGAGGGAATGCTTGGTATTGGTTTCTAGCTGTTTTTTTGGTGACATGGTTTCTGCCACATTTCAGGAGGGACTCTGAGGAGAGTGTTCATGGCTGGAAAAAAATAGTGTAGTGTAGCATAGAATAGAATAGTTCAGCTGGAAGGGACCTACAAAGACCATCAAGTCCAACTGCCTGACCACTTCCAGGCTAACCAGAAGTTAAAGCACATTATTAAGGGCTTTATCCAAATGCCTCTTGAACAAGCTTGGGGCATCAACCAGTTCACTAGAAATCCTTTTCCAGTGTCTGACCACCCTCACAGTAAAAACATTTTTCCTAATAGGAAAATGGGTTTGTGATTCCATGCACCAAGTGCTGGCAATGCATTTGAAAATGAGACCCAAGCCTGAGCAGTCTGCTTCAGATTTAACCTAAGAACAATATTCAGGGTCTGTGGTATGAGCTGCATTTTGAAAACGTTTCCATATATATTTATGAGTTTAACAGTTGTTTAGAGTAGATCTTTTAAGTTAGAAACATGCATCTATCAGACCTACCACCCAAATTGAGTAGCAGGATCTTTTTAACATTTTTGGCTTGTAAATTAGTTTGCCTAGTGGATGGTGAACATTTATTGTGTTGTGTTGTTTGTTTGTTTGTTTTTATAGGAAACCAGCACGCATAATCATTAGTTTCATTTTGAGTCTAGTCATCATCCATTTATCAAATGAGGTGCTACTTGATGGGTCAATGGTTGACAGACCCATGCAGATTTGTGAGCCAGACAGACTTACACTAGAAACAGCTTACACAAGAGAGAGGGCTATTTCCACACTAGATGTCATTCATACATTCTCATGAAAGTCCCGCTGATAATCTAAGAAATACTATATGGTTCCTTATCTTGAACTAGAAATAATGTGATCAAAGCTTGTTGAACATGAGATCTTGGAGCTCAAAAGGTTTGGATTCATGTGAAGAATGTGTGTGTTTATGCACATGTACACAAGGTTGCATTATATCCCATGACTCAAAGCTAAATACCTTGAATTGAGAGGTCATCTAATATTTGTATTTTTTTTTATCATATCATGTATATACACTCTGTAAAGAACTACATAGACCTGCAAATCCTGTGTCACACAATCACAGAACATATTATATCAGTCCCATGTAAGTGCAGCTCAGTTATACCATACATAAAGACGATGGCCTTTGAAAAGCAAAACCATATCATGTGGTTGTTAGAAGACTTGAATGAGCCCATTCTAGACATACGGTCAGGGAGAAAGATGCACAGATCTGGGCAACAGCTGAACATATTATTTCAGAATATAAGCGTAACAAAAGAGGCCACAATGAAACCTTAGAGACCTAACTTCAAAACAAAATTATTAATAGCCAAGAGGGTAAAAGCTTTAGTGAAATTCGGAATCCAGTTCTAAATAGGATCTCCACTTCAAGAATGAATAATAGATGGAGTCCAACTGTTCTGTGGTTGAGCACAAATTAGTGATTCATTGATTGTAATCAAAAGCAGCTGCTTGTAATCAAAGCATAGGTTTTGATAGGTCATTATCAAATGATATGCTAATTTTCTATGTATATAAAGAGCAGAGATAGAGCTTGTCAAGAAAGGCCTTGATGATGCAAAATACTGTTTTTGTGAGTTTACATCAGTGCTTTCTTTCTTATCATATTTTTTTCCCCCACTCACTATTTTCTGTCCCCATAATTAGTTTGAGTTTTGTGGCAGCTTATTGAAAATGTCACCAGCACCTGAGTTAGGCAACACAGCACAATAGTTTAAGGAAGAAGAAAGGTCTTAGCTCTTCCTCTTCCTTGTAACCTTATCGACTCACAATGAATGCCCCTTTCTGGGGGCATAAATTTGTGAGTCTGAATTTTATGAATTGTTTATACAAGTCTTTTCAAATTCACCTGTCTGAAGTTAAAATATCAGCATTTAAATACTCTAATTTAAACACTCATATAGAAATACCTTGCCTATAGGTCTCATAATCTAGAAGTTACCTGAGCCAAAGCTCTATGGAAGATTAATTCCTGTACTGGTATCATAGATCTCATATTTAATTTCAATAACATCTTTATAGTTCAAAACCTTCCTGGTTCAAAACCCTTTGAGAAAAAGAGATTATTTTGCTTGTTAATTGCTAGAAAGTGGTTGTTAGTGTCATCTGCTGGTGGGAGATATCTGGTTATCTCCTTGCTTACTGTGAATCAGCCCAATGAGCCAGAAGGTCATTCATTAGGTTTGCTTGAGCTAGGGCTGTGGAACTGAAAGAGGGAAGGGGGGAAAGCCCACAAGGACAGTTGTGATCCAGCAGTCTGACTTCACAACACAGTAGCCATTCCAGTGGAAATTAGGCCAAGCTCAATGGATTTTTAAAGGGCAACGTAGCTATCCCCTTTTACCTTACCTTTCATTTGCTGTTGATCCTTGGGTTTGCAATCTATACTTACTGTTCATTCCCTACCTGCGTTTAGGTGCTCAAGAGGATATTTCCATATCATTATAATGAGGATTTTTTCCATATCAATGCAGCCAGGAGATAGGAGACTAACTCTTCCTAGCCTCCAGCCTTGCTTCCATAAACCATTCCTTATGTCATTGCTAGACCGTGGTTGCAATTTAAATTTAAAGTGCTCTGGCACAGAGAAAGTGGCCAGAGAAACCAAAGGACTTACATTGCCTCTAGCACTGACTTTGCCTATGTATAAAATAAAAATGTATAATCCAGTAAAGAATTAATAAGAAACATAAATTCAGCTTTAAAAAATCACATCACTTTTCTTTGTTACAAAGTTTTTTTTGAGAAAAAAAAAAAAAAAAAAGAGAGAGCGAGAAGGAGGAATGATACCATCTCTCTTATTTTTCCAGGCTCAGCTTTAAGCCATTAGAATTGTTTGAGTGATGGTGAGCTGCAAGCCAAGCCAAGCTGTGAGTTTGGCTTACTGTTCTGCTGACTGATGCATTGTTATTTGAAGTGTTGCATACCTCATTATGTGCAGTTAATAAAGTAGCATTGTGGGCAGATCTGTGGTGCACTCAGGTCTGTGGAGCAGGTTAAAAAGTGGACCAGTACTTAAAGGTTGTGAACAGAGGAAATGATCTGCATAAATTCACAGTGAATAACAATGCTGGCCTTGGAGCCTTGGACACTCTGTTGCTTTCCTGTTTTCTGCTCTAAACCACAGCCAAAACAGCTCATTCTCTCTCTCTCTTTTTTTTTTTTTTTTTTTTTTATATATATTTATATATTCACCTTGGCATGTTTCTTCATTTATTTATGAAACTGTATTCAAAAGTCCGCACTGGCACTGCAAGGCTAAAATGTCATTTTCATTTTCTAGGTGAAAATATCTTTGCAATAAACAAGGGAAGTTGAAATTTGCACCTAGCTTCATAGAAAGAGTAAAATATTTCTTATCAAACTGGAATTTCAAAAAAGTTTACTACATTTCTAGAACAGAGCATTTGTTTAATTGTTGGGGAGGCTGTTGGTGGACAGAGAAACAGAGAAATTTTAACAAATTTCACAGTTTTTCAAAGTCTTCAAATAAAGTGATGTCGCATAAAGGTTGTAACAGAAATTTCAGAGCTTTCTGCATCTTCAGAAAGAAACATCTTGAGAGTAGAACAAACAAATAAATCCAAGATAATTTTAGCTCATAGGATCAAATGCCTACTGCTGTTGTGGACATGCCAGTTCTCAGAAGATTAGGAGCATGATCTGGAGTGTTGGAAGATGTTAGTTTTCTTTCCTTGGCCACTTCAGTCAACTTTCCTCTTTGTATGTAATATGATTTAAACCTTCATGCCCCAAGATGCGGAAGGGGCCAGGGATGCGTCTGCAGCAGATCTCAGAAGCACTTGAGGTTTGATGCTTACAGCCCCTCTGTGTCCATGCACCACAGTGGCTCTCCCTGTGGGCTCTGAAGTCCTCTGCCAGCAGAAAGCAGAAACTCCCACCAATGCTACTGAGTATGGCAGGTGAGTTGGAACTTTGCCTCTGTTTTACTGCAGTCCATTTGAGGGAGCACATTTACTCCTGCTGCTCCTACTGGAACACTCACTGGACAGTAAGTTCCAGGTAATCCAGATGTTCCCTGACTTTGAACCACCAAGACATGTCTAAAAGAAACAAGTTCATACATGCTGTCAAAGGTGATATTATATACTTTACTCACAAGAGAGAAGAAGCAATATGTTTATTGATATAATGCAGTGATCTAACACAGCTTAATTTTAAATAAAACTGCCTCTTATCAAGATTCAAGATGGCAAGGTACACTTGATTATTTACTGCATAGAGGACAGGGTTAATCAGACATGTCAGGTAGACCCTCCTGTTGAGTTGCAAGGTTCAGTATGGACCCCCTTGCTTTCCAAACTCCTTGAGTTGAAGAGGTAAGGAGCCTAGGGACAGCTGAATCCACTCCTAGTCCAAAGGTTTGAGGATTGTATGTGCACAATCAGTCCAAGATATAATCGTAGCGAAGTTTACAAAGTTTAGCAAGCTATTAATTACTAACCAAGGATCTGTTGTGGCGAGGAATCTCTCAGGAGGAGTAAAGGATCTCTGCAGCAGGCGTGACCTTGAGAGGCGTCCATGCTCAGGGGGAGATCCTCTCATGTAGCCAGGGTCCATGCAGAGGAGCTCAAAGGGCCCTTGGCTTGCTCACTGTTTATGGGGTAGATGATGGACTAATAGTAGTACTGTTGCATTTTTTCTTTTTTGGTGCATGTTCCATTGGCCCTCAGCTGCTGAGCAAGACATCTGTCTGTCAGTTCCTCCAGCACACCATTTTGAGCTGATACTGTGGTCGCTATCTTCCTGAGCAAGGCCTTGGATGCAACAGCCCCTGTTTGAGCAAGGCAATGGCCAGACTGAAGGCAAGGAGTGAGGGCAGGGGGGCAACACACCATCACACGTGCTATGAGCAATACAAGACTTCAAAACTTCAACGGGTTTGTAGGTCAGTGAAAACATTTTAAGGATCCAGGTTGACTAGTTTGAAACCAGCAATTGGATCCATAAACTTGAAACAGGCAAAAGGCATACTGTAAGAAAAGAGAAGTGTTTGTGGAAGAAGCACATAAGCAAAAAGCTCTCAGCCATGATTTTATTTACAGGAAGATGAGCCTGATCTATTGTCTTTACTTCTTGTTTGTCCTACAGGGCTCCTCTATATAGCAAAAAATGAGTAAGGCATAGGCAATCAGTTAAACAGAACTAAATTAAAGTTGTTGACAAAAAATCATAATGTGCATTTGATTATTCAGCTTCAGTGGAACAAATATTTAGGGCAGCATTCAAGCTTTCATTGTTTTTATGACCAGTATGTTTGCTGCCATGAACTCAATCATGGCACAATAGGAGGTGAGACTAAATGGTTTGACACATAACAAGTAATCATGATAAAAGAATTGACACTACGCAGTGCAGAGGCTGTTACATTTTTAAATGCAAAATTAATTTCAAGATTGATTGAAGTCTTCTCCCTTTCTTCTAGCAATGGAATTAGCATATTATTGTGGGCCTTCTGCCTCTCTTTGTCTCGTGTATGGCATCTGCAGTGAGTTCAGCAGTGCTTAAAAATGCATTTAGATTTGAGCTTCACAATAACCTTTGTGAATATTTTTACCCCTTGAAACTTCACAATGAATTTGATACTGGAGATGGAGGAGGAAAAGGAGGAGGGGTTGGCATTAGAGGTTCAGAGGATACTGAAGGGCTCAGGTAAATTGCTGGAGATTTAGCACACAGCTCATGCCATTTGTCTGAACATGACCTTGAGAGGACACCCTACTCTGGTTTGAGCGGGGTAATTTTGTTTCATGCACTTGTCAATCTTGTGGCTGTTTCTCCAAAAGCAAGCAAGCGTGCTGAAGGAAATGTGTGATAGTGCTGAGAGGTGGCCCACAAAGGTGTAAGGGATGATTATTAATTAAATCTTCGATGCTACAGTGCAAGGTTTTTTTGTTTTTTTTTGGGGGGGGGGAGGGTATGTTTGCTGGGCTAGCACAGTTTGGATCTTACACATACAGCTATTCACGTACAAAAAAAATCATCTTTATATGGCAGTCCACACTGTTTTGTGAGTCTTCTTCCTGGAGGCGCTGATGAATATACACTTGCTGGAGGGCTGTTAGAACAGATCTGTGTTCGACAAGATGAGGTTTTTTGGGTCTTGGGTATTCCTGCAGTCTTAACTAAATCTGACTTGTAGGGCACTCCTAATTGCTTCACTAGCTTCAATATGCAGCCACAAATGAAAACGGTCTGCCCTAATTCCTATTCTGAATATCAACAAGTTGTGAAGTGTTTGTGTGGGAGAGAGCTGGCATTATCAGGACAGGGGGTGCATGCAGGAGATTAGCCTGAGGCTGCGGGGGCACAGCTACGAGGGAAGTTTCCTCATCGTCGTCTTTGGTATGCTAATGCTCTTGTTCATTACATTAACTCCAGCATTGCAATTAAAAATAATAATAAGAAAGAGAATAGCAATAAATAGTGCAATGCTTAAAGTACTGAGATAAAATGCATCTGAATCTGCTAACCCTTGTCAGGGAAAACTTAGATTAATCAAAATCTACTAATGTTTACTCATGCTGAGAGAACAGTTTCTCTGGATTTCAAAAATTTTCTTTCATTGGATATATTTCTTTGTACTTCAGTTTGTCTATAACAGAGCTACATGGAGAATAAAGGTCTTACCACCTCAATGATCTTTAAAAGTCCCTCCCAACCCAAACCATTTTATCATTCTATGAATGATATGACCAACAGTAGTTATTCTTTAAAATCAACCTGGTTTAATTTGGCAACAAGTCCTGAGCACTGGGAAGCCAAGCTCTAGGCAGCTTGGGAAACCACCAGGTCCCAGTTACCTCCTTCTGCTGAAGGCTACAACCTGCACAGAGGATCTGGGAGGAGGAGGTCCTCTCCCATCTCTTAGTGCAAATTTGGAGGGTTAATATGAACCCTTGCTCCTGGCCATTAAACCTTTGAATTTAGCACCGAGGTGCAGGCACATTCTTTCTGCCACTTCTGTCACAGTCAGGGAAGCTGGTAGGAGGCCAGAAGAGACCCCTGGAAATAGTTGCATTTTTGCCCCTTGAAGCAAATTTCCCGCGCCTTTCGGATCATTTAATTTAGTGGTGAAAAAATGACTGTCAGGAGCAATATCCTTATGGCAAGGAGCACTTTTTTTGATACTTAAGATTCTTGTAAAGGTGATGCACAGATAAGAGGGGCTCCTTCAGACGTCTTCCCTTTTGCTACGAGGCAGGACATGGACATAGATACTGCAGAACTGTTGCACAGTATTTTGTCACACTGGGAGATGAGACAAGGTCCCAGCCAGGCACTTCTGAATGTTTTGCCCAAAATAAATAATGCTAATAAAATAAAATGTTCTAAAACACTCAGAAATGTTCTTTCCAAGCTCAATAAAAAAAATAGAATTAACACCCAGTTTTAAGCACCACATGTGGTTCACTTTATGGGACTAGTCTGGAATTTTCCTCTTAAATGTTAATAGGAGAAACTACAGTTTTTAAAATTTTCATAGACAGTTTCAAGGAATTATATGACCTCAAAAATTGTTTTTAAAAATCAGTTTTGAAATGTTGAGGTACAGATTGGGAATGTTTTCATAACTGCAACCATTTTTTTCTGAAATTTTAGAAGCTATTTTAGAACTTTAAAATGACCAAAACAACAAAACATTGTATATTATTTAAAGTGTTTATGATGATCCAACTAATTTAGTAAAATTTGTTATGTGTCAAAATTGATCCAATTAGTACAATTCAGTTTTTGAAATCCCTTAATTTTCTGTGAGGCAAGAAAGACTGTTTCCAGCTCAGCTTGGCTGCTTTGTGTGTGATAGAAAAGGAGCGAGTTTTGAGAAGACTTGAAGCAATTTAGGGCACTATTTTCTTTCTTACTAGTAGCATCTTAACTGCAAATCGAGCCAACCGTCTGAGCTCCAATGGAGTCCCCTAGTCCTAAATATTTTTAGATATTCAGTAATGCTGAAGTGAAATCTGTACCTTTCTAACCACTTTGATGGGAGCAGTACTTTACTCTGACTAACAGATCCAATGAATCATTGGCATAATCAGTGGCTTATGCTTACTTCAGCAGTAATGATTTCAATAATACATGGATAATTCTTTTGCGTTCATAAAGACAGCTCTAAGCTTTCAAAATCAGGCAATCTGTATTTACTAGTTTGTAGCGATTTCCATTTTATATTTCAATTTTGAATTATTTTTATGTAATTATCTTTCCCCATGAAAATTCTCTGTGTTCACTGAACACTGAAGAGCAAAGTTTCCATTTGAAAAGTCTTAACATTCCAGATGAAAATAGATCCATTAATTACTGTTTTTTTCCTAAATTAATTTCATCTGACTGCCTCCACATAGGGCTTGGCCAGTATTGTACCAATTGGTTTTAATTGTACAGAATAAATAAAAACAAAAGCTTCAAGACATTTAATGCATAGGGAGAACTGGTGTCACCACCTACCATTATGATTGCCTAAAACTCTCCAGAATAAGATCATCCTTGCATTTTTTATAAATGAAGCAATCCTTACTTTGTTAAACCTGAACTTTTCCTTAGAAATGATTTTACAGGCTGAATTTCCTCAATAAGCAGTGTATACATTTGTGTGATACTTTCTAAGGATGCAATTAACTGGTTTGGCTACAGCAAAGTTACCACAACTGGGCAACCCAAAAGCATGTTCGGTTCTGTTTTGGCAGTTGTTCCCTTGAATACTTGGACTTCATGGATAATGAAGGTTTCCTTCTCTCACTTCTTCCCCAAGGCTCAGGACAAAAAGTAAATAGTGAAGATAAAATATTCAGAAGTTGCTTATTCAGGGAGTACCAGCTGAGGACTTTGTGAAAAAGTGGCTTGTGATTGTGTAATTAATGACAGCATCAAGATACATATTCATGAGCTAGACAAATTCTGGTATTTCCTAATTTTTGAGTGCTTATCTCTGTGATCTTAAGATTTAATATGTTTCTTCTGAGTGTGCAGTACAATAGTCAGGGTGGGCATCAGAAAGCACAGCTGAGTCCTCCTCTGAACCTGCTGAGACCAAAAGGCTTCCCTGCCTCCTCGGCACTGGATAGGAGCCCAAAGCACCTTGTTGTCTCTCCAACGGGGAAGTCAGTCCATGGGGGCTGACCCTCCTGGTGAAAGGCAAGGAGAAGAGAGTTTCTTTCCATGATCCAATTTTTCCCTTTCCAAGGAAGTTTTGAGTCTCTTTCCACTTGCATGCAAGTTATCTGTCAAATATAGGTGAGGTGAGGAAACCGGAGGGAAATCACAAGGAATATTTAGAGCATTTTGAAAACAAATGGGGATGTCTGTCAGCATATTTGCTTTAACTATCAAGCTGTATGGTTTAAATACCCAATAAAGGTGTTCTCAGGTCTTAATCACCCAAACCATCTTTATCCATGCTTATATATTCTCTCCACAGTGGTTAGCTCAGTTGGAGTAAAGACAGAGACAGAAAACATGCAAATAAAACTCTTGCATGTCCTTCAGAAGCTGCCTGTGCAGCCTGTAATTTCTATGGCAAAGGTTTGTTGTCTGATGCTGCCAGTGTGGTTTGAAACTGAAACAAAACCTGGCTCCTGTGGAGAAGAAAATATGTCTGAGTATGTCTGTCCTTTTTCATCAATGCATCTAAGAAAAAGTGTTAGATCTAAAATATATAGGTTTTGTCAGAACAGGCTTCTATAAAAATCCAAGCCATAGAAAGTTGCTGTGCCTTTTTAATAAGATTTAGATTTGAAAATAAGTTTTTATAGAACTCTATCTCAGTCCTGCCATGCTAGGCAGAACAGTCAAGGAACCAGGAAACCAAGATAATTTATTAAGTAAAGTATAATTTATTAAGTAAAAAATATGATAGATTAGCTTTTTAACTAATGATAAAAGAAATAGAGAAACCCAATATGTACCACAATAATTACTGAAGAAGTATTCTTATAAAATATTTTGTTATTAAAAAGTTTAATTACATTAGGAACAATTCCTGCCCTAGTTCTTGTGATTATGTACTAGCATGCTTTAGATATCTTCATCCCTCTACAAGAGTGTAGAGAAGAGGAAATATTTTCAAAAAATCCTAGAGGCAGGGCTCTGATCAGAGTACCTGCCATCAAGTTCCTGTTCTATCATTGGCTTGTTATGTTGAAAAACATACATGGGATGTCTTTATTATTATTATTTTTTTTTTTTCCACCAGTGGATTACATGTTTTGGAGCAAGGACTACTTCAAGGTAATATATCATAATATATATTGGAACTATCCCCCTCACACACACATGCATTTATGAGTGTATGTGTATATATACATACATAGAAAAAGTTTTCTGGGGAGAGAGCATTTCATTAATGCTCTTAAACCCTAGAGAGATGAGCACATGCTGCTTTTACACAAAATTTTAATCCAAAAGGAGAGAACCGACTTTACAATAAGGAGCTCTGCAAAGAAAGGGTTGCAGAGCAGAGCAGTAGCCCTGGAAGTAAAGGTGAACATTTCCCATCAGATTCACTACATGTCCACTCTGGCTGTCGCTTTAGCATATTATGCATTGATTCTATCATCTGTAAAACTTTGGAACGTGGATAACATTGTAGAGAAACATACAAAAAAAGAAATCTTGACTGTGTATGGATCTGTCTTTGAGCTTCCTTGAACTCATGGCTGCTAAGATTAGTAATTTTCTCAGCTGTTTCATTATTTGATGCCTAAAGGTAGGCAATTACAATTTGTATTTGAGTTTCAAATATCCTCTGAAAATCAAGTGACTTACTAAGTGCTTAGCTGTGAACTTAGCCCAATTTCTGTTACTCAGGCTTGAATATATTGGCTAGCATACTTTAAAAGATTGTCTCAAAATTAATAGGCATATGCAAACACAAATCTTGATCTGCTCAGTTTTTGTGTTCCTGCTCCTTTTAATAGGTACTCAAACATCACATATAACCTTTTGTCCATCTCCTTCTCCACAAGGCTATATTTATAAATGGTTTCACCTTTAATATGGCCCTGCTTTCCTATTTTAGAGAACAGAAATGACTTATCAGCTTGGTAGCAGATCCTTATTTTGTCTGCCTCCCACAATCCATCAGGAGAGGGTTAAGAAAAGGACCAGTTATCTCATAGCAGTCAAATTCTTTGTACATCATTGAGTTTTACATTGAACATCTCTGTGTGCTGTCAGCTGCAGAGAAAGAAGATTACACTGTCTGTCTGCTACATGAATACCCTGTAAATACTGCTTCAGTGCAAAAGGCAGATTTCTAATCAGCTATGAAATAAACAGAAACTGCTAGTTATTTTAGCATTCAAATAGTCAAATTTGGTTGCTTTCATGCACAACAGCAATTTACTTAATATATTAACAGGAGTCTAATAGAACAACAGCCAAGATTTCCAAAGTGGTAATATGAACCCCACAAATGAGACAGGTTATGACATTATTTAGAAAGAGCAAGAGGATGTGCAAGGTTATTTATGGATTTGTGTGTGTTTGTTTTCCAAGACAGTTTTAAAAACCATCTTTCCAGGCACCACTCAAAACAGTTGAAACAAAAGCTTTTGCCTGATTTGATAGGAAACAACTGCTTAAAGGGAGAATTGAAGACATAATTTGGATTTGAGCTTTTTAATACATCAGGTTGCATCTCTGTGGGCATGAATATGTTGCAGGTCAGCTGTTTATGGAAATGGCAATGTGGGGTGAAATCAGTAGCCAGTCTTGAACGGATCTGGTTACCTAAAGGATGTATCTGTATAAGACCACATAAAGCTCTGAAGAATTCCAGAGGAGAAAAAAATCTGAATTAGGGCAGTGTCAGTTTCTTGTAGGATAGCCTTGTATCTCTTGAGAAATGGCAGGGATCTTTATAAAGTGACACAGCACTTGCAGAACCAGAGCAAATGTGCAGATTGCTCATTCTACAGCTAGTGGGAATCATAACAGTACAGCCTGCATGGGGCTTTGTTTTTGCAGTTAGACACAGAGACAAATACAAACTTCATAATTAAGGCATCCCGGGCTTTTAAAAAACTCTAACTCTGCTGTTCATGATGTTTCCCTGAGGACTCAACACTGACCAATAGCTGAACTTTTAATGTTGGCCACAGGAGGCTCTTACAAATAATGGCTCTTGTAATGTCCATAGCACAATGAACAGCCTTGCTGCTAGAGATTTACTGCTTTAGAGATTCCTGCCTCTAGAAGCCCCTTTCCTGTGGCACTTGTAAATATGATTGTTCAAAAATTAGTGTAGACCTTTAATAAGGTGCTACAAAGCAGAAGTTTTAAACTCTTCAGAGAAAATAACAGCTTCTTTAAAAAATGATCATTTTTTTCAAGTGATATGACAGAGAATAGAGACACAGCCATCGTTGATGGTTTTCTGTCAACTCAGAAAGAAAATTCTGCACATCAGCCGCCATCCTTTGACACGTTTTTGTTATTTCCTTGTCTTTCTTCAAAGCTTCCATTTTAATTTCAATACTGAGAATCTTCAAACTTTTTGGATATTCTGGTTGCCTCCATTTCTTATGCAAAACTAGAAGCATTAAAATGGGGCTTACAAATTGGCGTGCTGTGATGCTTAATGAATACAATGCTCTGTTGGGGCACAAGGATTTAGGTTCCCATCCCAGTTCTGCTACTGGCCTGCTGATGACCAGAGGTGAGCTGCTCTGCTTGGTGACTGTGTCCTTGGTAAAAACAGGTGTCTTTAAATCAAATGGATGGGAAATGTAACTTGGTTATTGTGGTTTACTGCCTGAAGATCTTAAAAGCTCTTTAAAAGTTGCAAAAATGCCAGGGACACTGAAGAAACTGATATTTTTCTTACATATCCAGTTTCTCCTACTGTTACCAAATTCAATTCCAAATGTGGTTTAAAAATTGTGCTTCTTCAAATCTTGGGCGTGGTATTTTATTCCAGCCTAGCTTGTAAGGAAGAAAAAAAAAAAAAAATACTTTGAACTCTTACCTAGGACATTTTAAGAAGGAAAGATGGGGGGGGGAAATCTTTCACTCTTGAAATCTGGTATCCTTTATTTTTTTCTGAGCTTTGAATTACTAGTTTATTTATTTATTTATTATTTCTCTTTTAATGAAAGTGTTGTGGGGAATAAAAAGAGAATCCTTTCTTGTATGTGACATAAAAGAAATAATAAGTAAAACTGAAAATAGCTGGAAGAAATAAAAACTCTTTTAGTCCTTGCTTTCTCTTGCTTCAGCTTTATATCAGTGTGACTCTAGTCTGGCATGGGCAGTGGCAGTCACATCAGAATTAGTTTTTTTTTTTTTTAAATGCATTAGGAAAAATACTCATTGCTAAAACTAGTATAGAATTAAACTGCACTATTTTCTTCCAGACCTATTCATTTGTTTTCTTCGAGACCTAATTGTCAGAGGTTGAGGTCAGACACAGACATACATTGACTGGATCCAATAATGGCCAGGGTCTTCATGTGAAAATAATTTATAATTTAGGGTAATTTACAATTACATCCTATTTTCAGGGTAATAAAAACCATATATTTTAAATAACATGGAAGCTCTGATCATGCAATCGACTTTGCAATGTATGCTGGCTGCAGACTTGGAGTCAGTTGCAGACCTGGAGCTTTGTTTTGTGTTTACCAAACAGTAAACATCCCATTTCCCACAGTAGCATATAGGAACACTGGCTCCTCTGCTTTGGTGTGTTCAACCACAGATAAGCAAGTCATTCCAATTTTAAACTAAATAAAAACTTGAATTGTTGCAAAAAGATCTGTTAAAAGTACAATAGCAAGTCTAAAAATCAAAATACATCATTCATTCCCTCTGGAATGGATTCCTGATGCTCAAAGGCTTCATTTCAATCCCAAAGTAAATGCGAGCAACTTTGAATAGCTGTGAACCACCTTTTGAAGTTATTTTATATTAAAAAAAAAAAAAGATCTCGCAATGCTGTATCCTCAAATCTTATTAATCAATAAAGTCATAAAGTGGCAAGTCAGTCACATCCTCCTGCTAGGGTAAATGATGGTTTAGGCCCTTTCTAAAAATTGCTTCCTTTTTTCCTCTCTTCTCCATCATAGCATTTGTTTTGTTACAGGCTGCAAATGTGCTTTTCTGACTGCACTTTGTCACTCACGGATTCCACCGCACAGTGGGTGGAGAGCTGGGGATTTGTGTTCTGTTTTCATGCAGAGCTGTGCATTAAAAACTGTTCTGCTGCTGTTGTATTGTGAGCGGAACATCTTACCAAACCGGATTAATGACAGTCTTTCCACTCTAAATGAAACGAAGTAAACCAAGATGGTTATTCTGTATTCAGAAAATAAAAAATTTTTATTTAAGTGAGAGAGAGAGGGAAAGAAAGAGCTAAATGCTTAAATCTGTGGTGATTCCTATGCATGTATATTTTGTTGTGGTTCCATTTATAATAAACTGAAGTCTAGTCCTTTAATGAGGAGACAAGAAGCATCAATGGTGCCCCTTGTTATTAGTTCAACTTTTCATTATGAGTAATTCTGACCTGTATAATGAAATCGGATTATGCATGAAAAATGAAGCAATGCCATCCTGAAATGCAGTGTGAAGGTCAGCTGTGGATTTTGTAGCTGTGGGAGAGAAATAGACAACTCATTTTTGAATAGACCAAATAAAATATTTCTGATCCTGAAATACAGTTCAGGAGGGGGTTAAAAGGAATGGGAAAAGAGAGGTGTGGCTTGAACACCCAGAAAGAGAACAAGGAACTGGAATATATTGGCCACGATGGCTTCTGACACAGAGCTTGGTTCCCATCACTAAGTCTCCTTCCTCAGTTTTGCTTTGCTTACACAGGGAATCACATCAGGAGTCTGGGTCAGGCTTCCAGTGCTGGGGATGAAAGCATTTCCACTGTCTGTAGCAGTAGCTCACCTTTTAGTGCTTTCAGTTATTTGCACTTATTTATAAGCAGATTGCTCTTGAATTAATTTTTATTATTTAGAAGTGAAAAAAAAAAAACACATTGATGCTCAGGAAGTGAAATTATACAACAATATTGGCTCTGAATTTAAATCTTTAAATACTGTGTGGCATTCTTAAGGTGAAAAGTAGGCATTCTGAAAATAATTATGGCATCTAGTCAAACACCATCAGTGTGATTGGTGTGGATTTAATACATTTAAAGCACAGTTTTATGAGTTTCTTTTTTTTTTCCCACTTTTCCAAAATTTCAATTTCACAAAAGTGCAAGAAACAATGAAAACCTCAGATTTCGATATTCTTGAAGGTAGGTGACAATGATAAAGATGATAAGGAATGAAAACATACATTTCTAAATAACTATTTCATAATAGAAATGGTTGCAATACAAAAGTGTTACCACTAATTCACTGATTACCTAGCTTGCTGTAGAGAATACTCAACCTCTGTAAAACTGATGCTTGTACTCAAAAAATTAAAATAAAAAAGCGCTCATAATAAAGACTGCAAATCTGTTTAAATTTGGAGAAAAGAATGAAGTTCAGAAATAACTTCAAAAGGATGACATAAGCAAAATACAGACTGAAACACTGGTTCTGGGAACCTGCAACCTACAGACTGCAAGGAACAAGGTTTCAGATCCAAATCTACATCCAGGACCCCAGGAAAGGCCAATCCCCATTTTCATAGAATCATGGAATATCCCGAGTTGGAAGGGACCCGCAAGGATCATCGAGTCCAACTCCTGGCACCACACAGGTCTACCCAAAAATTCAGACCACATGACTAAGAGCACAGTCCAAACGCTTCTTAAACTCCGACAGGCTTGGTGCAGTGACTATGTCCCTGGGGAGCCTGTTCCAGTGTGCAACCACCCTCTCAGTGAAGAACCTCTTCCTGATATCCAGCCTGAACCTCCCCTGCCTCAGGTTGACACCATTCCTGCGGGTCCTATCACTGGTGATTAAGGAGAATAGATCGGCGCCTGCCCCTCCACTCCCTCTCATGAGGAAGCTGTAGGCTGCGATGAGGTCTCCCCTCAGCCTCCTCTTTTCCAGGCTGAACAGGCCAAGTGACCTCAGATACTCCTCATATGTCTTCCCCTCTAGGCCCTTCACCATCTTCATAGCCCTCAATTTGATCGTAGCCCTCATTTTGATTTTTGAAAGAGAAAAATGAACCATATCCTTCCACAGGCACAAACTTTGAAGGGCCTTGCTTTCTTTCACACTGTCAGGGTGAAAGCCGTCCTCATTTCAGAAAGGTCCGCAGGGCTGCCGCTCTTCTTCCAAGTGCTGCTCGTTACAGGCAAGTGTAAGCATATGCCAGACTCAGTGGGAGGACACAGCCTCCATATTCATCCCACAGCAGTGTGAAGTTTCTTCTATTTTCCATCTAGATCAAAAGAATGTGACTCTTGCAAGGGGACGTAAATTCTCTCAGGTCCAAACGGGTAAAACATCCATGATTGGATTATTTTCTTTTTGCTCGTATTGATGTCTTAATTTATTTCTTATTTTTCAACAGAATTTCATAGATGCTTGCCTTGTACTCTACCAAGCTCATCTTTTTCTGTTCATTAATGTCTCATTACCTCTTGTAGAAGTAGGTATGAGGAAACAAGATGATTTCATATTTGGTGTTGTTAAACAGAAGCTGACTTTCTGTGAGGAATTAATGTTTGTCTGTCTGTTTTTTATATTCAGGTTTGTGAAGGACTTTAAGATCTTTTAGATGACAGGAAATACATAAAAGTAAGTTTTATTACGCAGATGAGCAGAACCGATCCTAAAAATGCTTTCACACGATCCCACAGAATTTCATGTGTTAATATGAGGAACTTGGAAATTGTCAGCACTAACAATAATTTGCTGAGCTGCCTCTTTAGGACAGTTATGTATTTCTGAGATACTTGCTTTTGCTCTATAAATACTATGTAAAGAAACGTCTCTGTCACTAGATATCTCTGCAAAAGTGACATTTCTCTATTGAAATTCTCAGTTTAAAAAGGTGTTCCAGTTTTTAATCTTAAATAAGATCAAACTAAAGAACTCGATAGAGAAATGACTACTAGAGTTGATCATGTTACAGTCCCCAAAGTAAATCGAGATGCAGTTTACTAGGGAAAGATGAATATCATGGATTTGAGGGTATTGGGAGCTTTGCCAATTTTTTAATTAAAGTATGAGAAAACACATGTAAGGCTTCTAGAAACAGTGGGAGAAAGTGAGTGCAGGCTGCTCCGTTTTATGAGCTTATGCTCCTCCATGGGGGAATTCTGGTTTCTAGTGAAGACTTCACTTTTGCAAAGGCTTGACTTTCCTTGTAAGCTTGATCTGAAATGGAAGACTCTTTATTGTAACATCTGATATATACCATAATGTCTGATTTATCCATTGACTTTAGTTAGCTGTTACTTATCCAAGTTAAACCAAAACTGAGTAGAAAATTTTCATTTAAGTGATCCTTTATTATGTTAGCTCAAAACAAAATGCCGTGCTAAAGGAAGAATCTGAAATTAGTCTTAGTGTGGCGAAGGTATAATTAGCAAGTTTGTAGACTATACATGTTGTTGCTTTACAGAAAAGAGTTAGTTGGATTGGAAGCTGGAGGACTTCCTCTCGGCTTTGATTTCTCCAGAAAAGGAAGATGACTTCCCTTTCCCTGGGCAAGAAGGAGCACACCAAGCTTCAAAATGCCTTCTGGACTTTGGGGTTTTGCATGCAAGGCTCAGGGGCCCCTAAAAAGTTGCCTACACCAAGCTAGTTTGGGGCAACCTCATTCACATACTGTGTTATCGTCCCTGTGGTTTTAGGTAGCAGGTTCCAAGGCTAGAAACACACAAGGATGTCTCAGGGCTCAGAAGTCCTGGAATCTTGCTTAGGAACAGTAGTTACAGCAAGTTTGAGGTTGATGCCTTGTCTTGGAGATACAGGTGTTCCATATTGGAGCTTACTATGAATTGAACAAGTGTACACTAGGCTTCCTAAAGTGTGATTAGATGTTTATATGTTTAGTACTGGGTTTATTTCTTTTACAAGAACAGAATGAGAATCCCAAGACAACTGGTCCTGTTTGCCCTGGAAGTAGCCCAAACATCTCCATTTTATTGACTCATACTCAGCAATGCAAGGTCCATGTTTATGGAGTCTTGGCAGCGCTTGGAAAGGCTGACCTTTACTGTCATTTCCATAACATTAGCTATCCTAATTGGCAAGGTTTATACGGCATACCTAATCCTGCGTTTTTGAGATTACTTAACGTCAGAACCACAGCTCTATGAAAGCTTCTGAGACTGAAAATTGTTAATCTTGCATGACATGCTAGAATATCATAGTTCTTTGTGAAGTCCTAATCCAGTGCTTCTTGGATGGTGATCCTAACTGAGGAATAATGGAGGGGGAAAGGGGCTATAGAGTGAAGGCTCTTTTACTGAATGCAGAATCCTCTCTCAGAATTCATGTTTCCTAAATTCAGAACCATCAAAATGTTTCTTGGAAGTTTTGTTTTACTTTGTGTTTTTTTTTAATCAGGCATCAGTTGGTGTTTAAATGATTACAAGCATGTTATGAAAATTGATCTATGCTCGACTTGCTTTATAGTTAGAACTAAATCATTATTGATTTTGTATTTTTGTGTTAAATTATATATCATGGCTTTAAAGTGCCAAATGCATGAATAACAATGACCCATTTTTAAAGCAGATTGTTACATGTTATTCTCCCAGAAGGTGGCAGCTGGAAAGCCCATACTACTACATAGCATACATCTTACTACAGTGTGAACACTTTGTATAGGGGAAATAAGGTTATGACAGAGTAGAAAGGGGGAAGTAAACACTATTCCACACAACACCGTTCACATCATTAGGCTTCAACAGGGAGTCAGAATGTTATCCTGAATGTTTTTAATGGAATTAATCTCTTTTTTCCCCCCACAGGAAAAAAAAAAAAAAAAGATGAAGTCAGGTAGAATTTTGTAGATAGTCTTAACCTTTCATGTTCCAAAAAACTTCATAAAGCTGTTTTCTGATTTACAGGAAGAATTTACACAGTTCGTTACAAGAATAAATAAACTAACAACAAAGAGAAGAAAAATAGAATTTTCTATATATTCTATTTTTTCTATATAATTTTGATATATATATGTGTGTGCTTGTATGTATATTCGTATGTATGTAGGAAAGAAACAGAAGGTCTTTGCAAAGGGAAGAGATTGGAGCCAAGTCACAGTAGTGAGGGGTAGGTCCAAGTGGCAGAAGTCCAAGGAGGACACAAATGTGTCTGTTCAGTCTGGGCTGATAGACCCTAGTGGAAGATCATAAGACATTATGTCAGATGGAAAAATGATGCCTGGTGATCCAAAATGATCAGAACAAACTGGGAAATAAATACCAATACCAGTGGTGAGGAAGCCTGTGATGGTGATGGATGCAAATTCCTGCAGAATTTTTAGAACGATAGAATTTTTTGGACCGAGTCATGAGACTAAAGGAAAGATTGTTTGATGTGGTGATGTGGTACATGTGAGAAGGTGGGTGGCAGCTGCCAAAATCTGAAAAGCCAGGGCTTGCTCAGGTCAGAAGAAGAATTTTGCAGCTGCTGAGACTGCAAGCAGCTTGGTGATTATATAGCAGGAGTAGTCTGACTTGGCCTTGTGTGCCTTTTTTAATTCTGCAGTGAAACAGTTGCCGCTTTATGGGGATGGCTGTACAAATGTCCTTTGCTGAAGTAACACCTGATCTCATTTTCTTAAGTAAAAAAAATGCCTCTGAAAAAAATGGAAATGCAAATATTTTATGTTTTGTCAGAGGAATTTCTTAACACAGAATAAGGTGTTTTGTTGTTGTAGTTGTTTTTTTAATATATAATTAAAAATAGAAATAACAACTTTTTAGTTTTTAAAGCAGTGAGCTATGTATTTAGCAATTTAAGTTAAACTTTGTTAGCTTAGTTTCTTGAACACTTAAAACTGTGGGCAGTAGAAAGTGTACCTGCTTCAGAATGAATTCTGAAATATCCAGCAGAATGTTCTTTGCATCCAAATGGGGAAAATACATTTTAACAGACATTTCTAGCCCCTTAATGCATATCTTAGCTGCAGATATGAAACAGAAAGTTATGACAGAAATGTTGAAATTAAATTAAAATGTAATGCATTCTTGCAGACTGAAAATCAAAAAATTAGCTTGCCTGTGATGAGCAGTTTTGGTGTTGCTAGAATATTAGCTTGAGTTTTGAGAACAGTTTTCATACACGAAGCCTTATTAAAAGATCTGCTAAATCAGCAGCAATAGTTTCAAATTCTGGCTTCATTTTTGCTCCCTCTTTATTAAGAACAATTATAATTAACAGCTTCTGTTGGCGACACTCAATTTTAGCTTTAAACCTTCACAGGAATCTCCAGAACAGCACAACTGTTTTCTGTTCGATGAAATTTAATTGGCTTTAACACGGTTTCTGCTAATAAAATAGAAAAGTAATATATCAGTAGGTGTCCTCCCTTGTTGCTTTCTCCTGTTACAGCAAACCCACACTGGACCGCGAGCGCAATTTGATTCGCAAGTAAATCAGGAACAGTTTCTTAAAGGGCGATGTGTGAGGCACACCACTGCTGCAGAAAGTAGTTTTGATTAGCAAGCGGTTGACATCCTTTTGTGGAAAACCTTGTGTTACAGGGAGCATTTTGCAGCACTTCAGGTGGAGAAATTAAAAGACTATTGATCTCTTGTTCATTAACAATCTCACTGCACTTTTGCCAGACTAGCTGCCTAACGCCCTGTCAAAATTCACTCTTGGCTGCCTGTCATGCATCTGCATACTTTCCAGCATCAGCTCTGCTGGATAATATGACATTTTTTACTTTCTACCTTAAACTCTTCTGCAGTCTTGTTCTGTGATATTTACACTGATCTGGGAGCAGTTGCATATCAGCACTTAGTGAGAGAATCCCTAGGCACACTTGAGTTGTACAAATGTTAAGGCCCCACACTTACAATAAATATTCTAACACTCATACAGTATTAATAATACAAATTCATAATATTTAGAATACATCCCAGGGGAGAGCAAGGGAGATTCAGCTGAGTGTATTACACATCATTTCAAAAAGATTTGGAAACAGCTGCTTTCTTTCCTGGCTCCTGGCAGCTGATGGATGCTGCTGCCGTTGGAGACGGTGCTGTCTGACATCAGGTTATGTATGTGCTGCCGAGGAGCTAGAGCATCCCTCGGGATACAGGGAGCCTCGTGGTACAGTCGTTCAGTGTGATCCAGCACAAGTGGAAGTCATTAGTGCTGCTATAATAGCAGTTGTAGGAAAACCAGTGCATCCATTGCCAAATCTGATGATAATTTCGCCTCTAAAAGTTTGTTCAAGGAAAATGGTTAGTCACACCTGTTGAAAAACACTGTCATTTTTATTTCCCTTAGGAAGATAAATTGCACTTCAATCAATGACAAATCAGAAACATCAGTCACTTTTGAGAGCAAAATCTCTGTGACCAGATGCTGTATTTTTATTCTGGGTTGTTATGGATAGACCCAAACCTCAGGACCTCTGCCTTTGCATTTTAAAAATAGTAAAGATACAGCAGTCAGTGAAAGATCCCATTGAGCAATTGGGATTAGGGTTTAAGGAAAAGATGCTAAATGGAGTTAGGGCTTCAATCCTTTGAAAATCCTCTTCTAAGTCTACATAAAGCAGACATAAGGCCTATATAAGGCCTTATAGTGAAGGCCTTATATAGGCCTTATATGAAAGATGCTAAGGTGAAGACAGTGGTGTGTGTAAGCATAAGTACAGAACAAATTCATACACTTTATCATTTCAAAATACCTGCCCCTTTCCGTTTGTAGGAAGGGTTTGTAGTCAGGACAGTATACTTATTCTGACCTTCTCCAACTCTTGACTGAACAAATTACAATTAAAACTAATTATCAGATTCCCAAAGTATTTTAAATAAAAGGTATTCTGCTAACTACACTTGAATTAGTTGCATGCTATTTCTTCTTGGCCTTAGGTCAGGCCATAGTTCAAGGATGCCTTTTTCATCCACCTGCAGGTACTTTGAGACCTTTTAGCTCACTTGTGTTGGGACCTCCTGTTCCTCCTGATCCCTCTATTATGTAGGAAGATGCTGGGTTATTTTTAGCTAAGCTAACATGGCCCAGGTGTGGATTTTATTTGGTAACAATTGGGATGCAGCAGGTGAGTGACTTTGTCAAACAGGTGTTTTAAATACCATCAAAATGCAGTCTGTGATATTCAATTACTTGGAAAAAAGTCTATAGGACACCTGGCAAAAGTGTCTGTAGTTCCTGCGATATCAATGAAATTATAACCCAATTAATATATATTTGTATATAAACATAACAGGTAAAAACTAAACCAATGACTTTTTAATATCTTAAAAACCTTGCTCACATGAGTTACATCAGAGTTACAATGGCTTAGTCTTCTGTACTTAAAGTGTAGCTGCACATTGGTAGAGATTTATAAAATACGTTTCTATATAACTTGATTATGTGTAACTATTTGTCAGTAACAAGCAGAGGCAGCTAACTGAAGAAGCATAGATCAATTTGGCTGTTGCTATTGGGGAAAGCTGGATATTTCTGGGGGAGGCACAATATGCAGAGATCTTCCCAAAATATCAATGAATTTACAACCTACCAACTGAAGTGATTAAATTTAAGCAGAGGGGTAAAGTTGGCTTGACTTCGTAGCAAAGGTTCTGCAAAGTCCTCAATCTCAAAAAGACTTTGGACAGGGGGAGGGAAAGGGTGACAAATAGTCCACACTGGTAAAGAAGAAGATGTTGAAGTTTCTTTTGTTGCTTCTACTGTATTGCAGAGTGGGAAATCCTTACTTAGCTGGAAAGAACTAAGACACCAAATTGATATTCCTCCCCAGAAAAGCATTTAAAAAAAAAAAAAAAAAAAAAAACTATTTCTGCTGTGTTTGAAGGACACGTTTCAGAGGAAATGCTCCACCACTGTGGAGACTAGGAGCCTCCCATACAAATCCCAGAAGCAGGAGCGCAGCAGATGCTGTTCATGCAAACAGCAACTTGGATGTTCTCTTCTTGTCTGTGCTGGCTGGGGATGAGAGGATAACAATGATGAGATCATTCCATTTTTTTCTTTTTTTTTTCCAAACAGGAAAAAGTGTGGAAAGGTGATATTATTTGTAAGAATTACCATATACGTGTCTATGTATGTGTGCTGCCAGTGGTCACCAAAAAGATTACTTGATCGGACAGTTGAAAAGGGAAAACCCTGAACCTGGCTTTCATCGTGGTGGTGGTCCTGGAAATGCCTTTATAACTCCTCAGATTTATGGCTGGGGAAAGTCCCCTTGTGCTCATTTTGTGCTAGTCTCAGGGCTCAGATCTTAATGCAGTCCTATAAAAACACAAACCTGTAATACATGCCTGATTTCAGCTGTAAAAGGCTTTTGTTCCTACCGTGGCCTCCCTTTGCTGGAAATCTGCTCTGCGTGAGCTTTCTCAGTATGTAATTACTTGAGGATCTATAGGTAAGACTTTTCAGTACTTAAATAGCTGGTATATGAAAACTCCGTGGTGAGGCCTTTCATAAGTCAGAGGAAGCTTTGGTGCAATTGATTTGATGATGCAGTTCACTCTAGGGGCTGGGACTGGTGGTGTCTAATGAAGAATATTGAAAAGGTTACAGAACTTTCTCTTGCTTTTTGTGCTTTTCGTCTTGAATAGTAGAAACAGCCGAGTTCTTAAAACCCGCATTTTTCACTTCTATTTAAAATACAAATCTCTTCATTTTCTGTTTGTTTCAAAACACATGCTTGTCTGCTTTTTTATTTTCTTTTGGCAGTACAAAAATGACTGTTTGTGGTTAACAATTACTGGTACAATTCCCATGTAACTATTTTTTTTTGTTTTTTTGTTTCCTCATGTTCTTACTGCAAAAATATTCAAAAATCCAATTTAGGAAGGTGTTGTGCTAAAGGTGTTAGTAAGAGATCATACTCCTCAGGAAGACGTTGGTGGCTGTTTCTTATTTGTAATGTTTTCCTTCCATCTTCCCTCACTTGCAAGGAGTTATCACGGCTTGCAGGAGCACTGCATTGCATTGTAAGGGCAACGTCTAAGCCCTGTCAGGGATGCAAGCCAGAACAATGGCTAACGGTACACCACAATTTTCAATATGGCATTTTAGCATGAAATTCTCTGAAGGATGCTGTTCCCTGTGGTGAGAGAGCAAGCCCAGCATTACCCTAGGTCAGGCCACCATTCCCAATAGGTGTCAGTGAAGCCCTTTTTGTGGAGGACTCGGCGAGCAAGTGTTTTCAGTCTCTCTGGAACTATATATTTGAAATTAAGTAAAATATATAGTAATACTACAATTTTTTAAATTAGTCAAAAATAGTGATATCTCCTCCTGTCTTCTTTCCTTCGATTTCTATGTATTTATTTATTTATTTTAGGATAGTAGAAAAGGCTAAGGCTGTTTTATTCTGATTTGGTTCAAGAAATCTTTAGATAGAGGCCTTAATCTTATGGCACAAAGGCAAATGCCATTGCATTCGTACTGCTTTTATATTAGCAATCACATTATAACAGAAATAATAATCTCTTGCTAAGCTAATTTCAAAATGATGATAATGACATTGATCTCCTTTCTAAAGTGCTTTGAGATTTACTGATGAATGTCTAGATGCAGGAAATAGATATAAATTATCATCAAAAGTGTTCATGTACAGAAATTCCAAGGAAAATTATCAGAAAATTTAGGTTGCGGAGTTTAGTACTGAGATGGAAAGTCTCTGTTCTGCCATTACCAGCAGCAAAGAGTGAAAATGAACATGAAAATATACATGGCCAAAGAAGTAACCCTGTGTGTGAGCCCCCCCTGCTGCCTGTGACTGCTATTACCAACAGCAGCACTGAGCTCATGTATGAGGTTCAAGGAGAAGCAAAGAAGCTGTGAGAGATGCCAAACTAGGAAGGGATACTCTTCCCCAACGCCCGTTCTCCCCCCAAAAAATACCTCTAAGATGTGCTTTCTAAGAAAATAAGCGTTTTGCAAACTTTAATAAAGATAATAACACTGCTTACTTTCCAAGTCGTAACTATTATTTTCAAGATTTCAGGACAGATTAAAACAAATAGGGCCTTTGGGCAACAAATTAGGTTGCATTTCTGCAACTTGAGCAGAAAAAAATAATTTTGCTTTCTTTAAAAATATTCTCTTCTCTGCTAGGTTTTAAATGCTATGATTCCAATAGCAAAGATTTGGAGATGAAAGGGCAGGTGTAAGGATTTATACTCTGCAGCCTTGTAGCTTGTGTGCTCATTTTCACCTGCTCAGCAGGAGAGGAAGGCGGGAGTGAGTGCTGCCAGAAGAACTGCAGCAAGTAATGGATTTTGTGCAGAAGTGTAGATATCTAGGCAAGGCAGCGAAGGATCAGGTCCCTTGGGAGGTGTGCAGGAAAACAGGCGCACCAAAAGTGGGGTTCCTTCAGTTGAAGTCAATATTGGTAGCGGGAGGTTGGTTGCTCATGAAAATTATCTTTCAGACTAGATGCAAATTTAGCATCCATAGCTAGAAATGAGACCATGACACATTTCAGTGCTTGGATATGCTGTTCTGTAACTGGTGCTAATATGAGCCACAGTATGAATGTATGTTCTCTGTTTTGGTAATTCTGTAGAATTACTATCTGTTTTTATTTCTGCTTTCCAAGTTTAATTCCCAGTACATACTGTGGAAAAAAATAATTTCTTATTTTGACCTAGACGTGAAGGAAATGGGAAGGAATCCCAATTATAAGTACATCTGTGTGTCCGTCTATCTTCCCATATATCTAACATCTCTCCTCTGAGCTGGTATGAGTAAATTGCAGTAGAATTGCAAAGATATAGACATCACTGAAGACAGGAAAAAAATACATATTTGAACAATGGAAAACTGATGGAAGGAGGAAAATACAGAGCTAGGTTGCCCACTACTGCAACGAATCAGCTGCAGTGTTAACAACGCAGGAATACTGATGGCAGATCAGGGGTGGGAAGATGAAACTGGAAGGACCGCGGGGACTGAAGCAGACAAGGCAGCTGCACTCCAGCAGACTGCGGGTGCTGGCTTTCCTGGGAAGCCTGTCCTGACCTGCTGTGCCATTCTCTGAAGGCTAGAGACCTTACCTGGAGGTTAGGGACTTCGGGGTAGACTGAAAGAGCCATGGGAGAACAGGGTAAAGCTATAGGGATCGGCTTTAAAATAACAACAACAACAAAAAAAAAAACACTAGGTCAAATGAGGTTACATTCTCAGAGGGACTATCTAGAGATTCAAAGCAAAACGTGTGCTCCTAAAATATGTCAGTGGCTACATAGTACCTACCTAAGGAAAAAAAAAAAAAAAAAAAAAGAAACATTTTCTTCCAGGTAGTGTGGGTTTGCTCTACATTGTGAAATGGTTGCTTGCTCTGTATCAATATGAAAGCTGCAGAACTTCGGGAGTGTGTGAATGTGCGGAATGTGTACGTGTCCTTCAAGATGAAAAGGACACTGGGTTTTATCTGAAAGTCAATGGTAATATTTGCCAAGACTTCTGTGGGCTTTGGCTTAGAATAAACTGGTTTTTATAAGTAGTCAAAGCGAGGAAATGAGTGTCATTGCTTAGCAAAATTTAGCACTCCTGTATGTTTTGGAAACTTCTTCATGAACTAACTAACACAGGTACCAAACGTGAGGTCGAGGGGCTATAATCTCCTTCAGATGTATCTGCTCTTAGCTGAAAGCCTTGAAATTTTCATGCTGTGGAACTTGTGGCAACAAAGTGTCAAGCTGTCTTATGTAAAACTTTCAGCAAATTGTGAATCTGTCACAACTGCTTAAGAAAGCTCTTTCAAGGCAACTGTTGACCTTGGATTTATAACTGTCATGTTTTTGACATTCCCTTTCTTATTTAAGGTGTATATTCACTTTGCACTGTCTTCATCACAAATACAAGCTGAGATTGATGAGACTCATCCTTTAATTCTAGCTTTTTTTCATGACACATCTAACCCATCTCCTTTCCCATCCTCCAGCATGTGCTTTTCATGTTAAGTAACAGTCTAACTTTTGTAAAAGAAAAGGACTTGCAGAGATACAAGGAGAATTAGGTCTTTCTAGATAACGTAGCTTAATTGCTTGACTTATTTTTTTTTTTAATGTGATTCCTTTCAGGGATGCAAAATGATGATATTTCTATTTTATTTGGTGAAAGTCATGGGAACTCATGCTAAACTTAAAGCAGTGGCTAACCCCTTTGAAGGGGTGGGCTCAGTGTCCTCATTGCCTTGCCAAAGTCTCCAGTAATCTGTGACTTGGCTCCCGTCTTGTTTTGAACCTAGATAAAAGTATTGAATTCAGCATTGTTATTCTTCTGAACTTGTCTCAAACATCTGTCCTGAAGTCTCAGTAATTGGATAAGGTTATTGAGCTGCAGCAAGGGTCCTTCTTCTATCGTACCCACTGCGGGACACACCGCAGTGCATTCCCATAAAGAAGATCTGGTTACTCCTTAATCTGGAAACAACGTAAAAAAGGGGTGCAAAGCAAAAACCTTAAATAAAACAATACAGCAGTCAAAAAGACAAGGTATCTTCCTTATTTTAGACAAATCCTGATACTGAAAAAATAAAAAAAAACAAAAAACAAAAAAAAAAAAACACATATACTGACACCCTCATCTTAATCACACTGTAGAAACTGAAGGACACTTCTAGGACAGGTTTAGTAAAGGATTAGAGTTACAGTTGCTGTAGGTACACTGAATCTGCCATTTTTGCTCTCTGACCTGTCAATAAATTCTCTTTTACAAAAGCTGATGGGCAGCAACCACTGCGCTGTTATTGAGCTAGACGTGCTGATAGTGACACAACCTGTTAGCATGCTGGGCAAACAAAATGTGGGTTTAGAGACGCATTGCTCTCTTTTCTCTTATGTGAAATAAGGAAATCCTGGCTGACCAGAGCACAAAAAAGATGGGTGTAGGGAAATTGCTTTTATGTCATCTTGGTTGACCTGTTCGGTATTTTTCTGCAAAGAGTTAAACAAGGCCTTTGGAGGAGGGAAAGGGGGAGTGGGACAAGGGGAATGGAGCACATCCTAGGAAGGGTCACTTTATAACACCGGGGTTGCTGTTAATTGGGGAAACCCTCTAGCCTGGCTCCAGCTAGCCTGGCAAATTGTAATCTTACCAGGCCAAACCTCTAATCATATAAAATACTGACCCATGTAATTGTCTGGTAGTGGCAGGAGACTTATGTCTTAGTGGCTTATGGAGTTGCAGAAGTGGCCAGTCCTTAGCAAAAGGGATCCTGAGAGCAGGTTGCAGTGCTGTGTCTTGCAGATTAGAAAACTGTAGGGAGGGCTACGTGAGGAGAAACCTGCTTATACACCTTTATTGTTTGTTTTTTTTTTTACCCCCTTGACATGATGTGCACCATCAATGAGTAAATATTACTATGTTTACATAGATGTTTGGGTTTTGCTTTGTTGGGTTTTTTACTCATTAAAGAGGTTTTAGAAGTGGCAAATAATGGTGATCCATGCTAACGTAACATGGAGAGCCAGTGCTGGCTGTTCTGACACCCAGGCCAGCCACTGGCTGTGGAAACCAGGCTTGTAAATGGGGACAGGCAAAAGGCTAGTGTGGGCTCACTATGATATCACCACAATTTAGGGAGCTTTTTTTCTAAGCATGTTCCTATGGACGCTTGAGGTACATTTAATTTAAGGAATCTCACAATAATTTTATTTATTTATTTATGGCAAGGAAAAATGACTATTGTTCTGCCTCTGCTTCAGTTGCCACCTTAAAAAAAAAAAAAAAAAAAGGATGTTTTACTCAGCAAAGCTATGAAATAACCTTAATTTGCCATTAATTTTGCGTCTTAAAGTATATTTTTCAAAGCTTTTGGACATCTTTAAGTAGTTTAAAAGGAAGGAAAGGAGGCAGGTGGCAGGAAAGGGAGAATTAAGAGGAAAGTGTATATCCATTAAGTACGTAATACCGTAGCACTAATCCTGACATTAGGTATTTGCGCAGGACCCAAGGACTGTGGCTGATCAGAACCACAGGGTAAGAGTAAAAAAGTATTGTGTTTCATCATGTTTGCAGGCTGAACCTGACAGATTTTATTCAGATTTTATTTTATTTATTTTTTCCTCTAATTTGAACTTCTTATCTCAGGGCTGTTGGCTTTGGTGAGCCAGCCGAGCTGAATGCTGGGTGTTGCATGTGTGCATAAGCACGCAGCAAAAGCTTAGTTATTGTCTATATTATCTCTGTGCACTGGGCTGTGATTTTTCATTTCGTAGCTCTGTCACAAATTGGTGTGCTTGAACTGGTGACACAAAGGAAAGGATTTGGACACATACTGGCGTGGGTTTCATTAGCCACTGCACTGCCCTGGTCTGAGCTGCTTTTACAGATAAATCCTGTACTCTTACCCTAGAAGTAAGCAACAGAATAATTTTTTAGAGGTATAGTTTGTGTAATCTCCATATGGCAACACTCACATCTTATTTCATTTTACAACAGGCACTTTTTGTTCTGCTAAATGCTTCCCTTTCCTGGGAGGTGAGAGGGGAGACATAGCTTTTCTTTGTTTTTTTAACCTGTGCTATGCATCTATGTCTCATTACAGGATCACTAAATAGATTTGCAACCTGCAAGCAGATAAAATCCTGCTTTGGTTTAGCTGCAGCTTCACCAGCCACCATTTTGGTGCCCTTCAGCTTCCAAAATTTCAGTGAAGGAGAAGGCTCTTAATGCCTTGTACGATTTTTGGGGATGGGCTGAGTGTCATGAAAGGAGGCTTTCCAGTGTGGGGCAGGTCAGGGAATTTGCACATCCTGATAGAAGGAGAAGAACATAGGAAAAAGCATCATGAAATCATTGACATGCCTTCCCGGAATCTGAAGTGTTTGGATGTTCATCACATCTCATCTCTCAGCTATTTTTATCCTTTCTGGTCATTGTTATTATTATCATTTATTTTTAGCACAGAGGCCATATTTGCTATGTTTTCACAGATATTAACATGCTTCCAGAGACAGCACCCACCGGGAGTTCTGAGACTGCATTTCTGCAGACATCACTCTTGGCATCAAAGGCAGTATGAGCTGTTCCCACTCTCCTCCTTTTCATCCCCATCTGTTTATTCCATTCATCCCCAACTGTTCCCTCCAAGGGAGGCACTCCAGTTGTGCCGTGGCCACTTTTTGCAGGGCTGCAGCTGAACTGGGTGACCTCAGCTGAATTAAAAAGATTCTCAGTCCTTTTTTTTTTTTTTTTAATTCTTTAACAGGCTTAGTGGTGAGGTGAGTTTCTGATCTAGTTCACCACAAGACCCTACAGACAAATTGATCAGCAGTACGGAGGGACGTGGGCAGGGAGGAAGAACCATGCTGCCCTGTTTTGCCTCCTAGAAAAAAGTCCTTGAGACTATGACCTGAAGCACAGCTGAGGGTCAGAACCAGGACAGTCATTGTGAGCCTGGTGTCTGAGACCTCCACATCCCTTATCAGAATGATTAGAAACAAATATGGAAACAAACGGTGCTTTTTGATGCATTCTTAACAGAGAAGGTGAATGGGTATTTAAGGATGGAGCTTGGCGTATTGATAGATTTGGCTTTCCAACTGTCTTCTGTCCTTCGGTGGAACATATTCTAATGCTTCCTTAGCTATATCCAGTGCTCTGTGAGGTTGCCTTTATCATCCAATTGTTATCCCTTTCCCAGTCATGCAGGAAAAATTTTGGCTTTCTGTGCTGGCTCACCTTTTAACTTCTCTTGTTCCCGTGCTGTTTGTCTTCTTCACACTGAATGCTGATGAGATGTTATTGGGTCTGTCTTCGGCAGTCATTTTCTGGGTAATTTCTTTAAGCAGCAAACACTAATTCCTCCCACTCTTTAAAGTGCCATATGGGATCAGATTACCAGATTAAACATGAATCCATTTTTGGATGGTATTTCTGTCCCATGCTAATTCTATTAAAATTATTGGCTATCTGGCCAAAAATACTGCTTTCTAAAGACTGACATGTAGCTATTTTCAGGCCAGAACAAGAAGGGCAAAGGGCCATTTTCAAATGTTGTTTCTAACATCTTTATCACAAAGTTTGCACTTTATGTGAGCATATTGCCAACTGGATTGCATTTGTTCATGTTAATGGGCGCTGAGACAAATGCAAAAATATGCTTTTAGCAGTTATCCTGCTAAGAAGTATTTCCAATCCCAGCTGACACAAGCAGTAATTTTGGAAGATCTTGTGGGGGCCTCAGCAAGAAAATGTGGCCCTAGAGATTATTTTCATTGTTCAGACAGTAAAGTTGCATACATTTTAGGAGGAGATGATAGTTCACAGGCTGATATTTGATAGCCTTAATGGAGCTGGGTGTTTATTTGTTAAGGGAACTGGCATGAGGAACATGTTTAAATGAACAACACTCTTCTCCTGGATGAGTATTTCTGATGCATTAATACGTAGTGGGTGGACAGGGTTTAGTAGTCAGGTGGAGCCCAGTAGTAACTGTGTATATTGTGTTATTCGCTCTTGCCAATTTTATCTTTTTTTTGGTGAGGGTGAGTGGCTCAATGGCATAGCTCCTGCTCTGGAAAGGAAGAAGGATGTCCTATATTTAATCTGTGGGTGAAAAGTAGCCACATAGTTTCCGTACCCAACCCACTGGTTCTCCTCTCCCCATCCAAAGAGGTGTTATGGTGAAGTGTATGGGAATTCCTTCACACCAGAGGCGCCTGGGAGACGAGGGACTACTCCATCAGCCAAAAATGGTATAAATGAGATTTAAAATCATTAGCATGGCTTCTGCCATTACGCTCTCAGCAGATATTGTAAACTTGCAGGATTTGATTCATCATTTCTATTGGTGCAAAATTGGCCGTGACTGCCAAAAAACAATTGGCTGTTCCTTTGCAGCTGTTTTCTAATTACATTAGAATACTGCGGCATCTAATGCAGCCGCTCAGCCGTGGTGCAATCCGCCTTCTCCCAGAGGGACCTTTCCAGACCAGCAACACTTGCTTTCAGGCGAAATCAATAGCAGGGGTGCCTTATGCACCGGTAGCTGTGGCTCTTCCGTCGTGGCCAATTTGTTTCTTTCCCAGGAAGCCATCCCGCAGGATGGCCAACTGTAGAGAGGCCAAGGCTTAGAAAAATTACACTGAAAAATGTCAAGTCATCTCAAATCATGCTGGCATACAGCCCAGAAGCATGTAGAAATGCAACCTCATCAAATGAAAAGGGGCTACCGGAAAAGGAATAGTACAGAAAATGCCTTCTCGGCTCTAACGTGTGACGTGTGTCTGGTTTGTGTGCTGTGTGCGGCTCCTGTTAGCCTGTCTCCAGCAGGATGTGATGGAACTGGAAGGTGAAAGCCTGAGCAGAAGAATTAAGCTTCTCTGCAAGGCAAGGCTGCGCAAAATCTCTTCATTCTGGGGAAGAAGTCATCTCATGAAATGCACGATGCAGTGGACCACAATGATGTTTAAAGGTGTACAAAAGTATCAATGATCCAGAGGGTGCAGAGAGGAGAAGAACGTCCTCCATTACCACAGAACAAGAAGTAGGGACACCCTGAAATTGCCAGGCAGCAGAAAAGCACTTTTTCTTCATAGTGCAAGATAAATTGAGGATTTTGTTCCTATAAGATGTTTTCAATACTGCATGTTTAAAGGGGGTTTAGAAATTATTAGACAAATTCAAGACAGAAAGATGCATCAAAGGTTATTAAATGCAGTGTTCTGGATACAACTCCAGTTCAGGGAAAACTCGAAGTCTTTGACTGACAGAAGCTAGAAGATTACATTAGGGAAATACCATCTTACTACTTCCAGCTAAATGAAGATGGATTACTAAACAGATGAATTTTCAGCTTTCTTCAGTTCCTCTGGATATCTTACAAGCTTTCTTTCCTGAGAATGGACCGCTGAGAACCAAGCTTGGAAAACTGTATTTGTATACATTTTCCATGTCTCCGAAGGGAAGAGGTTCCCTTGTGGTAAACTACCCTGCACCCACGCCCCGCTTCGGTGTGTGCTGCTGGTTAACCTCAGGAAACACAAACTCATTTTCCCTCTCCCCATGCTTCCAGCTTCCCACAGATGCAGCCTTGGGTTTTCTTTCTACCGTGATTCCTTAGACTCTTTCTGTTAGCCTGAGACTTTTTGGAAGACAACTTGAGGCAGGGATAGGCAGATCCTTAGGCAAGAGCTAAAAATCAGTTGAACAGCTTGAGTAGCAAATAGTAAGGGTGCAGACTCCAAAGTTTCTTTGAAGGAAGACTTATTTTTTGCAGTAACCCAGGTACCTTTGCCTTAGGATGGATGAGAAATGTCCATATGTTGTGGTCTGCCCATTTGACAGAGAAATTTTTCATATTTTTTTTTTTAAGCAGAGAGAATTAACATGTCTTAAACCAGAGAGTTTTTTGTCTGCAGGGAATGTTTGGTTATGTCCTGAGTTTCTATTTAAGTAACAAAGAAGTCATCATGTTTTTATGGTTGAAAAGATAATGAAGAGGCAAATTAAGTGTAAACAGACAAGACTGAGTCAGAAGATGGTCTAAAACAAGAGAGAAGCAGGCTGCCTTCATCCCAGTGATGAATTACCTGACGTCCAGTTAGGATTATATTGTCTCTTTCACTGCTAAGGAGAACTTTCAAGGAGAAAGGTAGATAATATGTATTTAAAAATGTTATATATTAATAAAATAATACACTTGTGTTCAGTGCAAGTGCTTGCTACCATCCTGTTTCTGTTTTCACAGAGCTGGGAAAGAGCAAAGCACAAAGATTCATATCCTCCTTGACTTTTAATCACTGAAGTCCCCTTGGGATTATGAGCTGGGCACCTCCAAAAGAGCTATTTGTCTAAATCCCTTTGGGGCTCTGACCAAGAGCCCAGCAGGCTGTCCAAACCCCTGGCAGGACTTAATGTCTGGTCTGGATAAGCTTTTTTTTTTTTTTTTTTTTGCTTTTTTTTTTTTTCCCTGACCTTTTTGCAGTTCAAGCCTTTAAAATAAAGGCTGACTAATACATTCATTTTGGTGCTTCACAATAATCATTCCCTAGCATCACGAAAGCTGCTTTAAACACGTATATCTGTTGCATCTCTAGTTATTTATTGAATCATGTGAGATATGAAACAGGGAGCCTAAAGATTGCTTGTACGTGCACATATTTCTCCTTTTTACCTGTCTATAAATAATGTACTTCAGAAAAATCAGATCTCTTCTTATTTGAAGAACATGGTTAAGAAGCTTAATATCATTTTCCCCAAAAATATTTGACAGAGCATGATTTAAAGAACTCTTGACATGCTTAATGATGTGATAGAAACAGTAACCTGTGTTAGTTTTTCTAAAGGCTTTCAATATCCTCTGGGTTATGTTGACAAAGATGATTCATATGTCCTACTAAAAATAATTTGAAATGGAAGGTGGGTGTTTGTTTTTCTTCCTGTCCTACAGAGATTATTGTAGAGGATGGCACAGTACATATAATGTGAGAGAGAGAATTAAATACTAGGGGCAGGTAAAATGTCTTGACTTCATCCGTTATTTCAACTGAAGTGGGTTGCTCAGAATTAAGGAATTTTTCTCGCCTTCGCTTTATTTTTATATATAAATGGATATATATCCTTTTGGAAGGATTTATTTGTAATCTTTTAGTGTCCTGTGCCTAACATAATAGTGCTTCATGGGGATAGGTGTTTCCTTAACAGTTTTAGGAGAGACCTTTCCTGCTTTTTGTCATTTCTGTAGCTCCTTGGCTAAATGTGGCAGTCTTCTAAATTCGAGGCTGCAGGCTGGTGAGCTCACTAGGGTTTATAAGGCTGGAAATCTCATGCAAACCTCAGTTGTGGACCACACAAATATGGCACCTGCAGCTAGTGACACCCCAAAAAGTCCCTCAGAGTGAATACTGAGTATTGCCACAGGGGTGGGAAGAAGACTGCAGACACCCTTTCTAGAGAGAGATGCTGCTGTTTGGTATGAAAAGGTTTTAAAAGGGAAAAATGCTGTGCAGAAAGGCTTTGGATAATCCAAAACAATTTACATCTGGGCTTGTCAGTGCTGCATTTCCAACTCTGCAGAGGTTCTGGGCATCCACCTTAAGCTGTTATTGCCATTAATGATGATGATGACCCTATTTCTATCTAGCAATGGAAAGTGCTTGGGTGTTTCGCCTTCTTATTGTCTAAAAGCAAAGTGGGACTCTGGACTTTTGCCTGGTGAGGTAGAACATAGTAACAGACACTTAACACATGATGAGACCAGATCCGAAGAGGACACAGGATCCAGTGTGGTATAAATATCTATACTGATAGTTAAAACCAGTATCAGTTAGGCATATGAGCTAATAAAATGAGCTTAGCCCTTCAAAGAAATAAAATAGTAACTTACACATACAGAAAATGGGAAAGATTAGCAAGATCTGCCATTTTTATTCTACTCTTAAGTTTTGGGGTTTTCTTTTCAGACCAATTTTTTTTATCCACAGTACATTTGAATTACATCAAAATTTTCCAACCCAGACATTTTACTTACTTGAAATAAGACCTGAACCTGACTGGTTAATTCATACTACAGTTCTTGTTTATTTTTCTGTGTAAGAGAATTGCAAATGTAAGTAGGGTTATCCTACCTTCTGGAGGAATTACTTGGTGAAAACAGCAGGTGTACACCTAAAACTTTTCTAAATTATTTAAACTATCACGAGAGAAAAATATAATTCAGATATACTGATGTGTTTAGCTTTGCTTCATTTGGAATTTCATCAGGTTAAGGAAAAAGTTACAAGCATTCTTTGTTCTTTATTATTATTATTATATATTCTTATTTTTAGGGTTTCAAAGATATGTAATGTTTCTTATAAGATAGGAAAAAAAGCTAGTCTCTTGTCCAGGTAACTGCATTAGTTACAACAGAGAAACTAAGACTCACAGGAAGACATTGAAGGGGAGATTCCTAAGAAGGATATATCCAAATGACTTTGACAATTTTAAACATTTTTGTTTTCTTTTGCTTTTGCAGATGAGATAGTGTCATCTTTTTGAGAAAATTGCTACAATAAGGAAAGTGTCTGGGAATACAAGTAGGTAGGATGTTGTGCAGATGCTCTGGAGAGAACCTGTGAGAAAGCACAGTGAGGAAAAGAGGCTGCTTTTAGCTGTAGAGTAAAAAGTATGGGAGTAGCTACAGAGCAGTTACAGGTTCAAGACAGGAACAAGCACTGATTAAACTCATTTTGCTGTATCATGATTCACAGTCATCTTTCTCAGTGGTAAAAGTCTGGGAGGTAGGAGGAGGGAGGTAGTTCCCTGAATCTAGGAAGATTATTCACTGAAAATATCCTGTGTTTTTGAATTCTCACCATTATCCTGCACACACTTCATAATTTACAGACAGCATAAAATGTAGTAACAGCATGACCCCTGGGGTCTACTGAATAGCAAGAAATAAAAGTTGAGATATTAAACCTCATACAGTACTTTAAGGAAACCAAAGTAGAAGATTATAAAATCATAATTTATAAATAGCAGTAGTGATATCCTAAAAATGGAAGCAAGTTACAAAAAAAATATAAGGGTCTTTGTCATTTTTATATCTTAGATTCAAAATGTAGATGTTGAGTCTAAGAAGCAGTTATTTACAGAATTTATGGTTTAAGTTTTAAGTGAACGATGTGTGTTTTGTCCCCTCCCTATATTCTTTTGCATTAAAAGAAAGTCTATAGTTTTCACTGATTCCCAGAACTCTTATAGAGATACCTTCCTGACCTCTTATGTTTTGTTTGGGTGGTATTACCTGTTAAGCTATTTTTTAATAACTGTGAATAAGCTGTTCCAGGACTGTTTCAGTACATCTTTAGACTCCTGTTCATGACTAAGGATAGCTAAAAATGAAAAACAATGTCAGACATCATCACTTAAAGAGGCTCCTTGTTTTGGGGTACATCTGTCTTTGCATTCTCAAATGGCATGCCATCAAGGGCACTTACTTTTGGAATGTGCTTAGCCCCAATATATGAAAATCAGTCCCTTTTGTAGTATCATTTCTTTTTCTTTTTTTGTCTTTGAGCATACAGAAGTAATTATTCTTCAGAATAATTTTGAAGACTAGCCTAAAAGATTGTACTTTGAATGTTTTAGCAATTAAAACCCAAGAATATGTTCGCTTTTGTTTGCTATAGCAAGTTTTCAGCTAGCCAGTGAAACTGTATGAATACTGAGTGCTTCCATTTATGCTCATGACTGCTAAAGTATATATGGCTCTACAGAACAATGTTTGGTATCAATATTGTATGCCTTTTCACTTTCTGTTAAGGAGTGGATAATTTAGGTCTAACTTGAAAGAGCACTTGGCTCCAATGATTCTAATAATTGAAATGTATGAGAATTCTGTTTAAATACAAATCTAATCAGGATATCGCTGGTTGCCCAAGTGGAATTCAGAGCGCTCTAATACTTTGATCTATGAAGGTCTTTTCTAACAGGAAAGGGAATTAGTCTTGGTTGCTAAACAAACCAAGTTTGCTTTCTTTTATTTTCCTTTGCCTCTGACGTTTCTTTCTTTTTGAAAGTCTCTCCAATTTTATTCATTTTGTTTTTCTCTCTTTGTGTTTGCTTCAAACACCATCTCTTCTGTTTCTTTCATATGATTCCTCAGATTCCTTCATTCCATGGCAGTGACCTGCCACTGCTATCTCACTCTTGTTTTGGAGGAAAAAAAAAAAAACACTCAGACGAAACATTCTTTTAGAATAATATAAAGCAGTTGCTTTAGTACAGCTTAAAAAATGAACCAGTTCAATCTATGCAAGAAGTGAGGTCTCAATAGCTCTGGGTCTGGCCACTTGGTAGATCTCTGAGAAATTCCTTTTTGAGGGAGAGTGCCAGGATGCCACAACCACACCTAGCCATAGACGACGACCTCTACAAATTCACGACACCCGGAATGAAATCAGCTCAGATTTCTTTCCAGTCTGTTCTTTTGTTTGCATTGCTTCCGTGTAATTAATGTGTCCCCTGCCTTGTATTTTAGAAATCTTTGCTCATTATTGTGTTTCCTTTGTCATGGGGTCCATCACACCACATTTCACTAAAATATCTTACATTTGTTAATGACATCTCTTATTTGATCACTTTAGTGACAAAAGACAAAAAAAAAGCAAAAAAAAAAAAAAAACAAAAAAAAGCAAAAGCTTTGCATTTGTGCCATCAATTCCCATTTATAGGAAAAGAAGGATGACTCAATGGCAGTGATATTCTCCATTATTCAGAAAAACATTAGATTAGTCCTTTGCTATACTGCAGCTTTTCAATGTAACTTGCTCTCTTTGACCCAAATTTACAAAGCCTCAATTTTTCCAAAGTCCTTGTGTCTGCTACCTACTCCTGACTGACAACTTCTTATCAGCCTAGACCTCCTGATGGATATTCAATAAAAGGGGAACACCAATGACAGAGAATATTTCAATTCAAATATTACAACTGAGAGTGGATATTTGCTTGCCTTCTCTGTTGGGATGCATATTTATGGACAACCCACTCAAATAATACAGGGGCTTAAGTGGAATTCAAGTTGTTCAATTCCCATTTATAGTTGTATGCTTTTTTTTTTTTTCATCTTTCTTCCTTCACTTCCACCTGGTGTACTGATGTAGTTTGTGAAGTTTTCTAGTGAACCCAATATGGGAATTCAGCCTTATGTAGAAACAGCCATTCTATTTGAAAATCTTGAGATTTGAATATTTTAACAATTAAAGGGCTTGAGATCTTCTGTGTAGCTACACCACCTTAGTCTGGTGGCTCCAGAATACATTCTTGCCATATAGAACCATTGTAGGTTAGAATATGAGGGAATTATAACTCTTTAGTATGCAGTTTGAAATTTCCAATTCTGTGCATTACTTTTTTTTTGTCACTTTACACCAACACTTCCCAGTTCCTCAGCTAGCTAAGACAGATTAATATCAAGCAGGTGTGCCAACAGAGACAAGCAAGATCTTAAGCCAGGGGGTTTCTTCTCCTTTTCCTTGTTACCACTTGTGCCTCATAGTTATACGATCTTACTGTCATTGCCAGAAGACTTCTAGTTCAGGTTCCCTGAGCTGTTGTGGACAGGGAGTTTTTCTGTAAGGTTTATGGCATAGTTTGACTAGCGGCGTTTTAATGTCTGTGTCAACAGGGCCTTAATCACACTGCAATCTCTGGGTCTCTTAGATTTACCAGGAGTTCTCCAAGGAAATCAGAATTGCAAAGGCTGAAGAAAGCCCCAGAGGCCTTCCGACTTAATTAGGAGAGAACTCCTTCCCTGTAAATGAAGTGGTTCTTTAAAATGACTTGGATTCTCCATTGGCATCTCCTGACAGTGCTATGATGAAGTACAAAATATTATTAGAATGATGTTTCCCTCTTGTGACACTCTCTTTCTCATATATCTTATGGAAATAGCCATGTTTTGTGAGTACCCATAACATTATTTCTCTTGTGATAAAAAACAGGTAAGACAGGTTTAGAAACACTGTGAAATAACATCTCTGAAGCATTGCAGTCTGGTCTTTTCTATTTTTAAATACAATATTGTGAATGTGAAAATGATCATTGAAAGAACAGTTCTTGAATGAATGGATGAGATAAAATGATTTATAATAGACTTAATCCTATAAAGTGACATTGTCTTGCTATATTGCACATTTAAATTGACACTGCTGTAAAAAGCAAATGGTACATTCTAATATTTATTGTTTTATTAAACACCTTTATCTGCAAAGATGAAATGATTTTTCCACTCTGGTCCAGTATTCCCAGGTGCACACAAAATTCTTAAAAAGCTGTTTCCCTCAGGTTAACTGAACAGCAACTAACCAAATGTTAGTTAATGACAGACAAAGCTGGAGACAAGAACCAGACAAGCAGTTCACATTCTTCAAAATTTGCTCAAAAGGCTTTCATTTATGGCTGATTTATCTATCATTCTTCCTTCTGTGTCATTTAACAAGCAAAATACCGCCTAACCTCCTATTTATATATCATAAATTACACATAGTGGCACTAAAACACAGATTTTCTGCTTAATTCAAAATTGGCTAGAGTCTGCTTATGGCTCACCAGAGTAAATATGAAATAGTTCTATGAGGGTTGCCTGAAATACTTAGGATTTACAGAGATGTTGGGGCCCTTGTTTGTAATCTGTGACTATCTGTTTGGTTAAACATTAACAAGTAAAAGGTTTTATACATTGATCAAGTCATTTCAGGGTAGTTAGGTAAATATTTTAAACAGAGGTTCTGCTCTGAGGAAGAAAATAGACAATGAAAATATATTTGAAGGAACTCATAACACAGCCTATGGATGTGCAGAAAGATGGATATGGGGCCTGGTTCTTTTTATTTTCCTGGTTACTCATGATTTTTGTGCTGGTATGAATGAGAAGAATCAGTCCTGAAGATTTTTTCTAGACTTTTCTTCATCTATTTCAACAATAGGAGAAAAGCTCAGGGAAACAGAGAATGTTCAAGTTACTGCTGTTAGGTGATAGTGACGGAGGGCACCGCTCATTTCACAGGGTAGATTGTTACCCAGTTTTACAACTAGCTCCTTTTGCAGTAAAACCCTTTCTGAATATACTAGGTTTTCTTCACTGGGCTGTCATAGATACCTTCATGTTCTGCATAATTCACTGATGACCAGTTGCAAAAATCAAGGAGGTCTCCGTCCCAAATTTGGCCCATGGTGACGTCACCGTGGATGCTCTGCAGTCAAGCTAGTGATCCCCTAATGAGTCGTCCTAGTGATTCTTCCAGCTATTGATTCACTTATTGAATCAAAGCTGCTTAGAAACTAACATTAAACAGGGTTTTAAGTGCAAAATATAAAGTAATCTTATGGTCTCCTTTTGGAGTAACACCAAATCGTACATCAGACTTGTCTGTTCTCTCAGTGCAGTTGTGCGGAGAGGGAGAAATTACTTGCTTATTTCAGGGCAGGGGTGGTTTAATAAAAAGAGAAGAATGAAACAGGGTGAGTTTAGCCATTATTGCTTTGATTGCTGCTGGCTCATTAGCATTGGCCACGCTCCTTCAGATTAGCAGTAATTAAACTGTGAAATCAGACCGATTGCCTTAAGCTGAGACACCATACCAGGCTGTCAAGAGAAATCACAGGGGATAAATCAAGGGCCCTGTGCATCTCGGATCACCCTTGGCATGGGTGAGAGTGTGAGAAGCGGAATAATGAGGACATTCAGTTTTTTGTATCTGCTGGACTCTCGGCAGACAAGCTTTGGAAGCGTTGTCATGACGATGACAACAGCAAGGATAAACTCTTACTCCCACTAGCTGTGGTTAATGAAGATGATAATGAAAAATTATGCCAACATTACTGCAATTTTTTTATTCCAACTGGCACTTGTAACCTTACGCCTAATGACACAACACAATAGTGACAGTAATTGTGCATTGATAAATGGGGTAAAGATGCTGAAAAAATGTCTGACTCAAAGATATACAAGTTTAGTTAGCTGAGTAATTTCTTCCAATAAGCATTTGCTTTGTTCTTTGAACTCTCACTAGGTGGTTTTGGACTGTGCATGCCAAAAAACATCTCTAATCACTTTTCATTGTTTACTAAAGAATAGGCCCAGCAATTAAAGCAAAGAGTGCCTGTGTTTTATTTCTTCTAAGCAGAACAAACGCGATCAAGATAAATAACTGTAATAAAACAACAATACTTTTTACAAATTCTGAATGGGTTTTACAAATTTGGTGTTTGTTTAACTGCTGGTTTCTAGGACATCCAGTTTGTCCCACTCAAGATGTAAATCTTCGGTGGATAAATCTCCAATTATATTATGTAATGGCTGTCTCCCCTCCCCAATGCCCCTGCCTAAATGCCACCATTTATTCAGATTGCATTAGCACTTACGTAAGTGTCTTTTACTACCACAGCTCCTAAAGCATTGTGCATGGGAAAGGACCTTTACTCCTATTTACTGATGGATAAACTGAGGATGTGGTTTAACAATATAATTAAACTGGTGTGAAAACTCTCTTCTGTCCTACCCCAGACACGTGCTACCACTTCCTTCCTTGCACTAAGCCGGTGGTCACCCATGGTGAGCCAGCTTGGATTGCTAAATGGGTGAAAATTTGTTAATTTCATATTTTTATAGTCTTTTACCAGCTCAGCTCCCTGATCCAGTGCTGGGTCAGAAGTAACAGAAGCACGTAGGTAGGAACGGCAGTGAAAGTTAGTCTGACCAAAAACTCAAGCCCCACCTTGAGGCATGAAGGGTGTGCTTGACTTTGGGAAGGGATCTGCACTTGAAACTCAAACTGCCTTCCAGTTAAGCACTACAGGACCGTAATCCCGAAGAGGCTTATGGAGGCTGTTCAAAAAGTGCTCACAGCAAGAACAGTGGCGGCCACCAGTGCTTTTGCAAACACATCTCTCAGTGATTCCCAAGGAGTCACGCAGCATGTCAGGAATCCCTCCTGCTCCCCAGGGCCACCCAATTCCCACTGCTGAAAGGTTGTTGTTGTTTCAACAAGCAAGCATGATACGGACAATACAGAACAGCAAACTCTTTAATTTATGTAGTGGATTCCAACTCTGCTGAAATCCAGCATCCACGCTCCCACTTAAGAAGCCACAGCACTTGGCTTTAAAGAATAGCCTGATTGAATGTGTGAGTATGCTGCAGCACAATAACCTCTCTGGGATTAGACAAATAAATGCAAATGAATCATTTAATGCAAACAAATCACTTAAAGGAGTAAGTGTTGTTTTATTTACTCCAAAACTAACTAAAATAATAGCTCTTTTGATAGCCTTCGTAAAGTGTTTGGATTTTTTTCTGTGTAACGTTGTACTGTTGCTTACCAATGGCCTCATTCCATCAAAGCTTTAGAAACCTAGCTTGTTGGATGTGGGGTTTTTTTTGTTCAACCAGTGTTTGTTTTGTTTTGTTTGTTTTTAAGAAAAAAGATTAATCACAGAGCATTTGGAGGTGTATCAGATATATGAGGGTTTCTCCTTGTCTAAGTGGTATTTGTCTCTTCAGTTCTTGAAAGGCAGTATTAAGACAGCACGGTAGTGTTTGTGATTCATGGTTGCAATTCCCTTTTTATTGCTGAACACCAGCAGTGAATAGGAGCTGCAGAAGGACACATTTCCAATTACTCTATCTCAGAGTTCTCCATCGCTTCTTAACAGAGATTTCTCTATCTCTGAAAGTGAGTGCAATGCAAAAGTTTATTTAAAATATATTTTCTTACATATATAACAGAAGTTTATATATATATAAACAGAAGTTGCAATTCAGCCCGAGAAAGATTTACTTACTCCTTTGGCTCTGTTCCGTTTTAGAGTTGGCTCAGTCTCTTCAACCTTGTTGTCACTCTTCTAACTAAATGAATAAAGACAATTTAGCCATTAGAGGAAGGTATTACATGAAGAATGTTGTTTACAAACAGCTGAGAAGACTCCTGAATCCTGAGTGGCGGTCTCTTTGCAGAACATGACACAAATGGCTTATGGTGAGATCGTAATTCCCTTGCCTTGTAATATGACGGACAGGGGATTTCCAAGTGGGAAACTAAGAGAATGATTTATGCTTCTTGAGGAGGAACGACATCCATATTTCTTGACTACATTCTTCAGACCTTGATGAGTTTGGGCCCTTATTCTATAGTAGAATGGACCAAAGCCTGGTTCCTATCTATGTAGGTGCAGAGATTGATAAGCTCAAATGCAGTTTCTGGTCCATTTGCAGTAGCTTGGCTGGTCCTTCGAGCAACAGTGGGGATGGGGAGGCTGAACAAAAACCTCAATTACATTATCCTTGAGCTTCTTTAACCTTTATCAGCACTAATATTAAAAGAGAATTTAAAAAAAAATATAGAAAGGAAAAACATCAAAATATGCTATCTAAACATTAACACAGAGCACAGCTCCCAAATTGACAGAGAAAATCAGTGCTGGGAAGAAGTCTGGAATAAAGGATCAAAAGCAGACACACTCTCTGAAGAAAGGAGGATAACAGTACAGAGCACCATGCACTGAGTGATTTTGATTTAAAGAAAGCCTTTTAAAAGAAAACTCCGTTTACTTTGGAGACTGACAAAAGTTTATACATTCATGAATGAGTTCTTTATGTATTTAAGAGGGATGACAACAGACAAAGGGAATATTTGATGAATGTTCAGGCAAGATTCTGAAAGTCAGAGATCATTGAGAGAGGACAGAAGGTTTTGGCTTTTTCTTACAAATAGCTGAATCTGTTTGGCACTTTGTATTTCCATTCTGTGTGCTGGAATTTTGATAGAACCAGAAAATACATTTGGAAGCTGACTGGGACTTAAAAAATATGAAAGGTTTAGGAAAGTTATGGATCCCATACTTACAAAGCTTCCTTTTCATCATGCTCTGTAATGGAGGACCCTGGATAAAATTAGCAGCTGGCAGAGACAGGACAGCTGTAGAGAGTAGGGCTATAACTTGAATTCGTTGGGAGAACAAGTGGGACAGAAAACAGAGGTAGTTCTGAGACATTTCTGTTTTACCAGCTTCTGTTTTTAAGGCTTTTACTGAAGGTATTTCTTTTAACTCTGCCCTGTAGAAGGGTGAACAAAAAGGACTGGACTCTTGTACTTCAAGGGCATCACTTTGCAGAATGATATCCCAGCGGTTTGAAGGGTCTGTGCAATACAAGCCCACATTTTGGTTTGCTCTTCTGTCCAGGGATGGTAACGTTGGCAGAAGGCTGGAAAAAATAACTGAGAGCAGTAATACCTAAACCACTTCAGCAAAATTTGCTGGAGTTCATCTGTTACAGCACATCTCTTCTGATAAATCAGCATATCTTGACGTTTCAGAGAAAGTTCTTAATTATTTGTGATGCAGTTTAGCTTGCAGAAGAATAGGAGACCATACGTTCAAATACTGCAGATAGTTTTTTAATATGAAGACTAATATTCTAAGGTGGTCAGGTGCCTTCTTGGTGGGCAAAGTTATTATTTCTCATTTCAGAACTTTGGTTGTGACTTCAAATATATAGAAGGCAGAACTGCTGATGAATGAATTATGCTAATGAAACATCATGCCACTGATAGGATCGGGTTACCAAACTTTAGCTGAAATTTTTCAAGATCACTAAAGTAGCTTGAGAACTGACGGCTGTAGCTGGACAGTAGGCAAAAGGGCTTTTGGTGTTCTGCTGCAGGAAAAAAAATAATAATAATAATTAAAATAAAATAAAATAAACATGATACAAATCAGTAATTACTCTTAACCACAATGCACCAGTTCAGAATTGCTAACATGGAAACAGATCATGTTGCTGGCTGAGCTGATGCCAGCAGACCTTATGCCAGATTAAGTAACATTTGCCTGTGCCCATTTACTTCATCTCCTGCAGTTTCCATACAGGCCTTTTCTTTTCCACTCTCACAACTTAATCACTAGAGTCCCTGCACAAAGATTTTCATGTCCCTCTTTCAATGCATGTTCAATGTGTGGCATTCCATGTGGTGCTGTAGCATCCCCTGGTTAGCTTTTTCGCCAAAGTGTTTTCTCTACCTTGTGAAACAAAATACCAATCTTCCTTTGGCTTTTTCTGTGTTGGGCTGTCAAGAGTAGTTGCAAATCAATGCATGGGATACCTCTGAAACAAGGAAGATATGATTATCAAGGCATTTTACTTCTTGTGCTTCTACTTTGAGTGGTGTGGACTCGCAGCTGGTAATAGGGTAGGTTGTCCCAGTGTCCCATCAAGAGCCAGGACAGTGAAGGGTAGGCAGAAGTCATGGAGCAGGAATTGCCTTGAGAGGCTTCATACAAGCTGCACGTGGAGGAGGTGCCACATCAGTAGCCAAACTGGAAATCTGAAGTACACCAACATCCTCTACCTTAGGCCTCAGTAGGGAGCACAATGTAGCCCTAATACCTTCTCTGCATGTCTGTGGTATGTCAAGGGGGAGAGATGGCAGCAGAGGAGGCTGTGTGTCCTGTGGGTGCTGTTCTATGGCTTGTAAAAAACACAGCTTTTCATTATCAGTCAGAGATCGCAGCGGTGAGGAACCACTGTAACCTCCCCAACTATCTAGAGTGACCTTTGCTTTGGCAGACGAAGCCCTGTGCTCCCGCTGCTGCAAACGAGGCAGTTCAGGGCTGTTCTCATGGTGCTTCGATGCCGTTGCCAACGTGGCAGCACCTCGTTTCAGACACAGCAGGCAGAAATTGCTGGGATCTACTCAAAACTGCTCACGGCTGGCACCAGGTGATCCGCAGGGAAGGCGAGTGGTGGCCAAGCTGGCAAGCAGGCACAGATGTCAGCACCATGCCCGAGGCTCATGGCACTGTGTAAAACTTTCAAGCAGATCTACACATTTGGCAGTGGCCATTCAGAGTGTGATTGTGCTAGCAGAGCCACGAGCTGTCTCTGGCCTCATCCTGCATCAGGCTGCTTGCCTGCTGTCAGCTCTGTCTTTGGACTTAGGGGACCAAACAAAACAGTACCTTTCAGTGAGACTTAATCCTTGCTTACATTTCAAAATTCTTCATCTTAAAGTAAAAAAGGCAGCTCTTTAGGGCTTGGATGCATCTGTTTTAGTAGGAAAGTTTGGACAGCAATTGCTTACACCTTCCCTTGTGATCCAGGCTGTTTACCCTCCATTTCTTTCATTTCTATCACTCACTCCATTTTATACCTAGTATTTGAAAAATGATTTTCTGATTGTATAGTCATTCTTAATTTAAGATGTATTTCATTTTGAAGTGATTTTATTGATTTAACTTCCCCTCACTCGTGGTTTCTCCATCGCATGTCTTACATGATCCTTATGGACTTACATGTCAAAACTTCTGTAACAGTGGATATGCCCAAACGAACCTTGCAAGTCCTTGTCACCACATAGAAATTGCTCAATTGTGTTACACATCTGAACAGTAACCTTGAAGATGTACAGCAAATCACAATTAAAATTATAGGCTATCATTTTTATATTCATTGACCCCAATAATAATATATTTACAGAACTGATTTCCGTTTTTCTCCTATCTCAAATCTCTCCCTTTTTCTATCAGAAGCAGTTGTTCAGAGCCATTACAATAACGTGTTGTTATTTCATATTCTGGAACCCCCCATAGATTTTCAGTTGTTATAAATGCTGAAGGATTGGAGTAATGAATCAATTTAAGTCAGCAATAGCTTAGCTGTTAACTTCATGCATATCAGGACTTTGCCTATCTGTTCCAATTCATTTGGGCCTGGATCTTCTGTATTATTTATGCTGTTATATATTTAGGAATACCACAAAAGAAGATAATTTGTACATAAAGGCAAGTAATAACTGGTCCTTATGTCATTTGAACATGTATCAGATGTTCCATTCAAGTTTGCCTCAAGTATCTGAATTCCCAGAGAAAAAAAAAAAAAAAAGAAAAAACATTTCAAGGTTTCTCTAAAGTGACTCATGTCGATATCAGCAGCTCACCTACTGCGGAGCACCAAAAAGGAGGTGTATCAATATTGGTACCAACACAAAAAGCTTGTGATGCCCTCTCTGTTTTTTTTACCACTATCGAAACTGCCCTGTCCTTCTGGTAGAACTGAACTATTTTAGCGGAGGTTTCCAGCCAGTCCCTTGTACTACAGCATGCAGACCCTTGCCCACAGGTAACCAACAACTTCTTTAAAAAGGTGTCTGGATCTGCCCTATGGGCAATTTTATGCAAGAATTAAGCAGAAGTACAAATGTATGTAAGGTTAGGTCCTTCAGAACAGTTTTACTCAGTTTTAGCTGTTCTGATTGTTGTAATGCCTTCCAAGAGGAGTTGGAGTTTCTTTTGGCAAGGATTTCATTGATTTCTGAGGTGGCCAGCATGTTGCATATAGAAGCCACTTTCTAGTACTAATAGTAACTAACTATCAGGTGTAAGTGGATAAATGTATATATATATATAAAATTGTATCATTGCTTAGTTGATGTTATTGGCAGAAAAAGATCAAAACTACACATTGCATTGTAGCTTTCTGCCTCTGAATTAGTCACTTCTGGCTTCCTTTACAGTCAGTGGAGGAAAATAGGCATTTTTCAGATGTGATTCTTCTGGTCTATTTTAGTTATCTAGTTTAGGACAAGATGAACTGCAGCCTAGAAGTGTCTATTTCTCATAGCTGATTATAAAAGGAGTCTAGACATCTCCCAGAAAAGTAGTCAGCCAGATTGCAGATGTTTTTATTTGGCATTGTGTGTCTTCATGTGGTATGGGTAACTAAAAAGGCTTCTGAGCTCTATTTTGTTAGAATTATTCCAGCACAGTAAATTTAAGCCTCACAACTGAAAATGAGAGATCTTTTTATAGGTTATTATTTTGTAGATAGCAATTAACCACTCAGAAGAGCTGCTAGTTTTGCCACGCACACACTCAGCCACTTCATGCTTTAATGTTAAATTATATTTGACATTTAATTTAAGCTCATATTGCCTTCATTCAAAAATAAACCCTACTGCATTAGTAGTGAGAAGGTGGAAGCATAATTTTTCTCCCCAAATTCACACTCAGTGAAATTTAAACTGATTCTTCATGCTTAGTTTTTCAAGTATATTATGTGCATTCTTCTGAATATAAGTCTGTGCAATTACTTCTCAGATGTGGGGGAAAGAAATCAATGCATCTATCTTAGTAAGAAATTACAACATAAAAATGTATTTTTAATAGGCAGTTTGAAGGCTGCACATACTGTGAGGTGTGTTGCCTCCTTGAACCGATTGTAATCAGAAGCGACATAGACCACTATTTATTGGGTATTTTGCAGTTTATTATTGCTGATTTTGCAGTTGCACCCGTGTGATCCCTTTAGCTCCTACAAACTAAGCAGGATAAAGACATAGCTGATGGACACGTGTAATAGCAAGGCACAGGAGGAGGTTCTGCTTGGTATCCTGTCCGTGATACTTACCCTACCTGAGTGAGAACAGAGATCCATCCCACCAAGTCCCTACTGCAACGCTAGACCTGGAAGGAGGCTGAGGAGAGATTGCTTCTCCCTCAGTTCAGTCTTGTGGGTGCGAGCCATAACTCAGTCCTTCACTTCGCAGACTCTGTTTCAGTCCTTGGGTTCATCCTTCTTGCTCTTAAAAGAGCTAGGCCACTCTTTACATCTACCTTTTACTTCATAGCTATGTGCATCACATATCTTAGTGATATGGTTTAGTGGAGGACTTGTTAGTGTTAGGGCAGAGGTTGGACTAGATGATCTTGGAGGTCTCTTCCAACCTAGACGATTCTGTGATTCTGTGAAAAACATACCGTGGTTCCAGGCAAAGAAACAGAATCTCTTCCCTCTGAAATTCTGCAGTACAACTAAGTGGAGTTTGAAGTTGGTATCCTGAACACTGGTTCCTATGAAAGACCACGCAGAACACTTAATAAAAGTAGTTTATTGAGACAGATTAGAAATAGGCCATGTACATTCTCCTCATTGTTTGGCTCTTCAGCCCATCTTGGCTGCTTCTGGCTCTCCATGCACATCACAACCAAGACCTGCTGGGAAACAGAAGTATTTGGCAGTGGATGAACTATTTACAAGGTTTGTAGTCATGGGAAGTGGGTGGTGACTTTCTAAGGAGCTGGCCATCCCTACATATGGCTATCCTCAAACCTTTTCAATGATCAAGAGTCTCAGGGTCTTCTAGATACAAACAATCACCCCCCTCCCCCCCAGAACACAAAGTTACAACCCCCCAATGTCAAATAAGCCAGTGTAACTACAGCTCCTCTGTACATTCGTCTTTGCTGTTAAATTGAGCGATTTATCCACCTTGCAAAAGACATTAGCATTAAGGGACATAGTCTTTCTCAGATGTAATTCATTATTAATCTTAATGGGATTATGCTTCAAAGACCACTAAATGCACATCTTCAAAGTACTTAAATTACTCCCTATTATTACTTCTGACAATAAAATAAATAAAGCTTAGTTAAATTCTACATGCTAAACCCAAATTAGTTTTTTCTTTTCACAGTGCCAACCAAAGCAAAACAGACCATTCAAAATTAAAAATTAAAAAAAAAAAAAAAATCCAAAACCTCCACTCAAAACCTGAAGGTTTTTAATGAATTGTGATTAACAAATAATCATAAAACCAGGTTGCTGATATTTGAAAATGCATTTTTTCATTGTAAATGTATGCAGCATCAAAAGTATGACTACAGTGAGAGAAGAATAAATATTTAACATCAAACAAATTTCTTTATTAATATAATTACATAGTGCAAAATGCATTTCCTAATATTGCTTAAAAATATTTTTTTAAAATTCATATTGCGAAGCTAACATTATCAACAACAGAATCTAGAAAATAGGTAAATAGCTCTTTAGGTGACATTTGCTTTTAAAACAGCAGCGAAAGCCAAAATTTCCACTTGTCTCTGTTTTCTAATGCAAATTCTTCGTAAGCTTCACACAGAATAAACACATCTAAGCTGTGCTCTGGCTGTAAGGAGTTGTGTGACAGGGATATATTTTCCGATGTTTGTGTTAATTGCATTGGATCTGGGCTCTTCCTAGGGGTCCACTAGGTCGCTGCACAGAGTTCTGAGAAGGGAGAAATGAGAATATCTTGGACAAATGGTGTAGAACAAAGCTGCAAATAGACTTGCCAGCTGTTGGGGCTATCCCCAGGCAGCCCCGGGCTGGGGCACATGTCAGTCCGTGCGGTGGTGCAGCCCAACTGCCGTGTGCCTCTCCAGCAGCCAGTGCTCTCCACCTGTAGGTCTTGGTCTGCTGTCATGCTCCCTTCTTTGATCTTTGTTACTCTTTTAGCAAGGCTCCAAAATGTGTTATTTAATTCTGCATCCCCCTGTTAGGGAGGCTTCAAGATACACCATATAACAGGAGGGTTGCTTGTGTTGGGGATTCTGTCATCCAAGCTTATTGCCCAGCTCAGGGATTGTACTTTCAGGTCTCCTTTGCTTATGGAGGCCATAAAACCAGCTTTCTCCCTATGCCTGGGGCACTGCTTGCTCTGTATTTCCTCTAACCCATGCAAAAGACTGGCTAAGGTGAGGGAATTGTTGCAATCTGCCTGTCCCCTTTCCTTCCCCCTTCAGTTCCCTTGCTGAGCTTTGCAGGTCCTCTGTTGCCTTCCCTCTCACAGACTGCTTGGGCATAAGTCCCTCTGCCGACCACCATCATCTTTTTCTGACTAGGAGGCAGGTCACTTGGAAAGTCACTGCCTTAAACTTTATGGGGAGATGTTCGTTTAGGGATACTGTTGTTTTGGAAGATGTCCGTTGGTACCATCAGTCAGTTCTTTGGCATTCAGGCAATTGCAGAGGTACCTGAGGCAGTGACTGTACTAAGCGGATGGTAGGAGCCACACCTTCAATTTTCTGGGTTCCCCCCGGTAAACACAATTGATTATAAATATTGGTGATAATTTTCCCCTGGTTACCTGAGAACAGAAGAGCATCTTGGGCTGTGTAAGTCTGTGTCCAACTGCAGGCAACCTCAGGATAGAGTAGGGACAGTGTGTAGTGATGCTTCGTTGATATATTTCTCAGCTGTAGGTGATTTGCAGTCAAGGGACTTCCTGAACCACAGATGGTATCTTTGTGTTTAATAGCCTTTGATACATTTTTCTTTCTTCAACTTGCCTCGAACTTTCCCCTTGAAATGGTGGAGGAGAGCAGATGTGCCGTTCCCTAAATTTATCATGTTACATTCAACAGAAAATATTACACTGAGCAGAGTGTAGAGTCTCCCAATCCCCACAAGTTGTTTTTATTATATATTTATGGTAGTCAGGGCTCTCAGACTTGGTAGAAGCATGTGTAGCAAGAAGTACTCTTTGATTCAGTTTGTCACAACTACAAGTGACAAACTACTATTTGTGTTCCTACCTGTTGGTTAACCTCAGTTGAATCAGAGTGAAAGAAGAAGTCGGGATAAATCTTGACAAACAAAACCAAGAATTTGAGAGGTCATGAAAGAGTCAAACCACGGGGAAAGGAAGGAGCCTTTTTTGAAGTGAGGATTTCAGATACCAGCAAGCTAGGATGAGGCCTCTCTACAAAATTTGGTAGAAAGCAACTGGCTGCTTGGAAAGAGCTGTTGGCCGCAGCTGGGCAATAGCTTGTTGCACGCCATCCATAGTAGGGGGGCTGGAATTAAATGATCTTTCAGGTCCCTTCCAACCCAACCATTCTATGATTCTATGATCGGAGTGCAGTGTTATCTTTAGGGCTCTGGCTTCACCAGGCCTGGGCAATAGAGATTCCAGCATTTGTAACTGTGGCAGTCAAGTTAGGCAGCAAGCCTCGTTTTAGACATTAAAATAGGTGTAATTCTCAAAGTGCTCATTACCTCAAGCCTCAAATTAGAATGACTTGTAAGTGTCAGCAGGATATTCAGAATAAATCAGGATATTCAGAAATGTTTGTGTATTTTGTTGCTGAGCTAAAACTGTTCAGAATTAATATTTTATGTATGGTACATGAGACTTGTTTGTGTTTACATAGATTTTATCTGAACCAAGTGACTTACGATGTTTAGTAAATGTATTAAACTATCCAATGCATCTTTTAATAGTTGCTGTGTCAAGGTTCAACAGAAGTATTTTTAAATTTCGTGAATGCCTGGGGAGACTTACGAACACGGTTTCAGTGTAACAGTGAAACAGAGTTTGTCAAACTGTACCAATATAGGGTACATGATTTTGAAAAAAAACACTTTGCAATTCTACTTCATTAACTTAAAAAAAAATCTATTTTTATTGTACATTTATTTTTTTATTTTGCAATATTTAATCATTTTAGTCTGCTGTACAAGCTTTGGCTTTATGACATGAAAAGAGGCTCCTGGGAAAGAAGCGAGTCCCATACAAACATCAAAACTGGATTATTTAGTGCCAAAATATCTAAGAATTTTCATTTTACAGCACAGAGAAAGTATAACTTAGGTGTCAAAATCACAGAGAAAAAAATTGCTCTTATAAAGCTTCAGTGAAATGCTTGCATTTATTTTAGGCAAATGGAAACATACACAATGACTGCATAGAGTGGAACAGCTCTTTGACACAGGATTGTTAACAAGTTTGAAAAAAACCTGCATCATTAGGAAGAGAAGAACGAGGAAAGCAAGATCTAGCTTTCTTACTTCTTGATATTTATGACTTGTATAAATGTCAGAGGCCAGATAACTGACTTTTATTCGTAATGGCCTTAACTGTATTACAATGCATATACGTAGTTATTACTTACAGCGATATATCAGCAAGCTGCCACACCAGGACAGACCTGGTTATATAATATCATGGGGTAATATGCAGACTCGGGAGTTCTCTCCTGACAGGACCTTTGTGTCCTTCTCTTATAAAACATTTAGATATATATAGTCTACTGCTGTAACAAGGAAGCATAAAACATCTAATCCAGCAAGGCATTTATCATCTTCAGTGTCCATGCAATCACTATTTAACAAACAGAAATTAGAAAAGAGACTTAAAGAGACTTTCTTTTAACATTTTTTTTCTTTTCTGATACATGTCTCATCTAGAGTAAGTAAAGGTGAGCCAACAATGCAAGAATTTTATACAGCTTAGTTAAAATCATGCCATATTGTTGTCTACACTATAGATTTTCCAGTACTGTGAGGGACAGGGCAATTAAGATTGCTCACCTCTGTCAAAAGACTACTCCACTCCATTGTTAAAGACAGCATACTCCAGTAAAGCCCGCCATACTCCGAGTTGTTTTTTTTCTGTATCAATTCCTTCCACATTAATATTTTCAGTGTTCACTTGAATATTTCTGATGAGACAATGCACATATATTTCTTAGTGCTTCAAGACCTATGGTTCTGGTGCCATTATTAGTATTTTAGCACTGCATCACTTCTTTGATTTGTTACTTCTAAGATCTTCCACTGCATAATGCCAGGGAGCCTTACCCACTGGAGCTTGCGGCCTTTTCTTAGAAATGTTTTCTCAAGCACAGATTCTCTTTGTATATTAGTATTTCATGCTTTGGGGGTATAGGAGATGAATACTTCCATTTTTAAAAATCCTTGGTCTACGTCAGCATGCTTTCATACCAAATCAGTGTAGAAACCTGTATGATCAGACACATACAGTTTCTACAGAATGGAAAGGAAATTCCACAGGTGCATGGGAAGAGCAGGACTTCCAGTGCATTGTACCAGTGGGTAAATTCATGAGAGGCTGATGTAGTCTTTGTGCTTAGAGTTTAATACCAGGGCCCATGCAATGGGAAATGTTGAGAGAAAAGAATAGAGGATGTGATAGGAAGAGAATTCCTCTATTTCTATTTGCCTTGATACCTTTGGAATTGAGGTTAGATCTGGCAGACCCAGCTGATGGATGATTGTGCCTGAAGAAAAAAAAAAAAAAAAGAGAGAGAGAAGCAAACCATTTTATTACAAAGAAATACTTCCTCTCTGGTCTTAAGCTGCACTCAGTGCAACTGTCAGTCCTGGGAAAAAAAAAATCAGCTCCTGATCTAGAGCAATCTAGACTTCTCATTTCTAATTATGTATGTTCTAAGTACGCTGTATCTATACAGTTTAAAGCTAAGATGTATTTTAAATCTAAAAATAAAGATGAGGTCTTGAGTAGTCTCAGAAAAGAACAAGTTATTTCCAGGGCTCATTCAACTTTTATGATCACTTCCATGTAATAAATGAAAGTTCTCCTAAAAATACTGATGTACCATTACCTAATTAAACTATTCCATGCAGTACTACCTCAGAAGCCTGGATGCTTCTAGATTCAATCTCTAGTAAAATGTCCTTCCTACAGATAGGGCAGGAAGTTAGGAAAACACTTGATTTTAATAAGAACTGCACCTGAAATTATGCTGTTTCTCATGCTAATGCAGATCAGTCAGTATGGATGAAAATATAAAAGGTCAACTCGAAAAAAGAGGGAATTCATCTTCTTGCCAAAGGCCTTCATTTGCATCCCATTGAACCTATTTTGAAGATTTTTTTGTGGATCTAATGAACTCGTGTATGGACCTGTGTACAAGTTTGAATTTTAGCAATGTACCCAAAGGTGTCAGTGAAGGAACTGTGGAATAACGAGAACATCTTTCCTGGGGACAGAATTCAACTTTTCTGGAGGACTAGGCAGAGGAGAGAGACTGTGTCTAATTGTGTGGCATAAATCCCTATGCCCCGCTGCATTTTGGGTCAGGTTCCTCTGTGATCCTTTCGGCTGTTTGCAGAAAGGCCAAGTATGGGCCCAAATTCTCCCAGGACAGAAAATGAGCTACAACTTGATGAAAGGGTTTTCATCAAGTGAAAACCCTTGACTGGTTTCTGCTAAACTTTGCCCTCATAATCACAACCTGCAAGAACACTACTACAGTTATTTTAATTTTAATTTATATTTTGTTTATAAATAGTCAATGGAAGGCAAAGATTAATGCTCAAAACAGCATATTCTGGTTGATTGTTAGAAGTAACACTATTAAAAAGTGATAGTGCTCAAGCTATAAATGGATGCAATTTAATGGACAGTATTAACAGCAGAGCTGTTCAGTTGAAGCCAAGGCTAAAGGGACTCAGGTTTAATAACTTTCTAATTACATCTGTATAAGCTGGGTCACTTAGCAATAAACTGACAGATTTACATTTCCTTGTATAGTAGGTATTGCTCTGTGTATTAGCCCTACACTAGCATTGCAAATAGAAAACAATTGGGTTGCTTTTTAGTCTCCCCAAATGGTTTAAATTAATGGCAGTGCAGATCAACAAAACGCCTTCACGTGTGTGATTTTAACCTTCATTGATTTTCTTCGTTTCAGGGCAGCATGACATTGGCTAGAAAACCATGCTGATGTGATGATACCTGTAAAGCTGAGCAGAGAAAGGAGGTTTGCACGATGTTAAATTAGTTCCTGGTATTCAGGAGCACATGTTACAGAAAACTGAAGGCTCCGTTCTCCAAATTATAAGTGTTGGTATTATTCCTTAGGGCTAAGAAATTTAACATTATTCTGTTTATGCAATCTGGCATTGGGTTTGCACAAAGGTTTGAAATGTCCTGAGAAAATCTGATGCCCAGCTGAGATGCATCAGGCGAGTTTTCACATAGGGAAAGGTGGGAGTGGCTTTAAACAAACAGGCTGATGGAGATTTCTTCTGAACCTCTTCCACATCTCCAAAGATAGCACACTTTAAATTTTATTAATTGCTGTAGCGCCTGTTACCATGACAGCTAGGTGCTGCAATTACCTCACACCTTGGGGAATTTTATGCTTAGTGCAGCATTCGAAGTCTCCTTCCTTACATTTTGTTTTTATTTTGCTACTTTTTTTTTTTTACTTCAGGGGAAGTATTGTAGGAAGCATAGATGCACTGTGAAATAAAAAAGTATCTTTATAGTCCCAAGGCACCACAAGCCATATTTAACTGTGGCCTGAGGAAACAGTAAAATCTAATGATCAATGTGGGGATCAAATACAGTGGCTGTGGTTGATTTTTTTTTATTTTTTATTTTTTTTGCAACTGCCCAGGATGGCCAGGATGCACTGAGAAGAGCTCCTAGATAAAACGAACATGCTGCACTGCAAAATGACGTTGACAATGAGCTTTAGTGAGTGAGAGCCACAACACCCTCATCCAGAGGGATTAGCCTGAAGTCTAGCCGTGAGCTTCCGCGTAATCCTGGCATTCCAGCTTTGGGGAAAGGCCACAGAGCAAAAACTGCATTTAGGAAGGATGTCCTTTTCCATCGGGATGCCTTTGAACTGGAGATCTCATTGCTGTAAGCAGGCATGTGGAGTGTCAGAGCAGGGCAGAGGCCACATTGCTGTCAGTCCTGAGACAGAGGTGGAGGAGAAAGAAGGAAGGAGCAGGCTCACACACAGTACTTGAGAAAATACATCTGTTAATCCCTTCTTTAAGGTGTTAAGCAGGCTCAGCTGTCATGCAAGCCTTGTGCTGATGATCCACTACAGCATACTTTTTCTAGAAGTAGCTGATTTGAAGCTCACCTAAGGTACGATATTACTTTGAAGAGTATTTGAAAATTAATGCCCCCTGTGCAAACCTGAACCCTTTGGATTGAAACTATGGATAGTTATTTAGACATTTACACCCAACCAATAACAGTTCATGGATCAAGTTACCCACCTGATGTAGCAGCAGTGCCATTTTATTTGATTTTGTCAGCGTTTTCACATCATAAACCTCAATGCTGCAGTATATCTCAGCTGTTTCTAATCCCTGAGAGCTGAGACTTGGCATATAAATTGCTAACCTATATATTAATTTCAATAGCAGAAGATAAAGCTATGTCTAAGTTATGCAACAAATTATATTGATTTTTATTTTGGTTACAGAAACACTCGCTGCTAAACTCCAGTAAAATATGGCTTTCACCACAAGGAATGGCATGTTCATTATGTTTTACATGAACCGGTATCTTTTATATTTTTTAAAATATTTTTGAAATAGACATTATGTTTACACCAAATAAACTTTGGTTAATATTCTTTTTTTTGTATATCTTAACTCCCTAATATTAGAATGTCATCTGTGAACCAAATGTAGGTCCCTTGGCTTTGGTCTTGTCCTTAATTTATGTAAAGGTATGCTACAAGGTTTTTTTATTTAGGTTTGGTTTTAAGGTGTTTTTTGTTTTGTTTTGTTTTGTTTTTTCTTTTGAATAGTAAAGCCATATATTACAGTATTTGCTGACAAAAATGCACGTCTCACTGAGAGGTAGAAAGATTATTATTGTTCAAATGTCACAGCATTCAAATGTTGAAGAGATTTCAAACAGCATTAATAGAAATACGTTTATTTTAATCTTGTGTATTTACAGGAGAATGTTGGTTATGTTTTTGACCTTAATCCTATTGCTGGTACAAAGGTATTTACCTGTGTGCTGGGAGAAGAGGGAACTTGATTGATTCTGTCTTAAAAAAGGGGAAAAAAAATCCCTGGCAGCTAGAAAATAGCCTCCAGCAAACAGAAATGATGTACCTAGGATATGCAAAACATAAGTGCACTTCATTCTCTGTGTAATACTGCACTCACATGATAGCTTGACAAAATCAGATTTACTTCAGCTGCCTTCTAATGAATTTTGAACATTCTAAAGAGATAGTGCTATTGTAGCTGGAGTGAATAATGTTTGGCATACTAGTATATACCAGTCTAGAAGTCAATGAGTTTTCTCATAACTAGGGAGTTTTTACTGAGATGTTAATTCAAACTTCAAAATTGTGAGAGAAAGTCGTATTCTCTGCTGATGTAAATTAAGCTGGTGCTTTCTCCCTCTCCCTCAACCCCTACTGCCCAAACAGACTATGAGGAAATAGTGATGTTCAGCCAATAAAACACAAGCCATTTGGAGATGCGTTGTCCAGCGATTAGTGATCCTGAGCTCAGGGTGCTGTTTCTTAGCAAATTTTGAGAATGGATTAACCTTCTGTGCGCATCCCTTGCACTGCATGTACAACGAGACTGCTTCTTATGCTCATTCAAATAGTCAGGTATGTGTCATACAGATCTATCAGAGTTCCCTGAAAGAAATATGTGTTGCATTGCATGTGCTGTGAGCTGGGTGCATTTGGAATACACCAAACAGCAGTATCAGCACTGTATTATTGATCTGTCCATGTGCAATAATGCAAATGGGCCTCAAACACCTTTCTTGTGGATAGATCAACTCTACAGTGCATAATCCAGGGTTTCACTATTATAATAATTTGTAGCTCGATGTGTTTTAATGTACGTGATAATACTATCTAATACAGTATATAAAACAGAATAGACTGCCACACATTCAGTGACGTTTTCTGTAAGATTTCCAGGCAAAGCTTTGGTCAATATCACAGCTGTTTAAAAGTTGTCAACAATAAGACAAATTACCCTTTCTTCTGCACAAAAGACAGTAAACTTTGGAAAGTCAAAATACTTGGGAAACTTTGTTAGACAGTAGAGTGCAGTGTGGAGACTGCTTTTGAAATGACACTCATCTGTAGGTGAGTGTTGTCTACTATTTTGTGATCTGTTCTTCTGATGTAAATAGAAAATCCTTATGAATATTAATAGTAGATTCCTGTGAATTGTCTAAACAGGAAAGAACAGACAGTATTAAAACCAATTCATTTGACATGACTGGTTAAAAAGCCTTATACCATAGTAAATTGTCAGCACTATTCTTTATACCTCTGAACTAAGTTAATGCTTTCACAATTGCTATTCTTTTTATTATCTTTTGTGTAAATAGCTATATTTCCCAAGTTAACTTTTCTACTTAGCATTATATAAAATCACAGAAATGGTGATTGGAAAGGACATGAGCAGGTCTAGGCCAACTTCCAGCTCAAACTGCAGATATCGCCAGCATGCTTTCAAGTCAGTCATGGTATGGTCCTCCTGAGTCTTCAAAACCACAAAGAGTGGAGATTCCACAGCCTCTGTGGGCTTCTGTCTTCATCTAGTCACCACCTTCATCACCTCAGCTGCTGATCATTGTCCTCAGTATGTGGTCTAGCACTGCCACAAAGAGTTTGGCTCGTCCATCTTTGTAACTAACCCTTTCAACTCCCCTTCTCCCCCTGCACAATTAACTTAGAATATGTGCGTTTGCCTAATGTGCTTTCTGTTTGTGTGTTATTTCTAGCCTGTCCTGTTGCTGTGTATGCTTTACCCAAAACACTAAGGGTGAATTTTCTTTTAATACATCTTGTTCCCACAGTATCCTGTACTACATCTTTTCAAGTCCACTAGGGTAGGATAAATCTAAAAGCATCTGTATTATGAAAAGGTTCCTCTGTCTTCTGATGACTGATTTCAGCAGGTGGAGATAAAGATTTCAGTGGTAGCGAGGAGCGAAAAGTAGGACCAGGTTGTAAATGATCTGCAAGTTAGGAAGATAACCACAGTAAGATTTTGCTCATCTGTGTTGGCACAGAAACAGTCAAGAAAGATGAGGCTCAAAGGCTTTGTGCACTTATTTTTTTCCCCCACTTTCATTAACCTGGGATGTCCAGCAGGTGATAGCAATTTATGCAAATCCTTCTCTCTATAAGACATTTTACCTTTTGACAATAGGCAACCAAGCAGATGACACAGCTACAGACAAGAGGGTTTTGAAGACCCAATTTAAAATCTGAGCTAACATATTTTTTTCAAAAGCTTTTCTAAGGATAAGATAAGAGTGTAATCCCTTAGTTTGGTGCAAGTGTTTTAAGACTGTGTTTCCAAAATCCACTTTGAATTAGCCTTGAACTTTAAAGCTGTTTATGTCTACTGAACCAGAAGATACCATGTGATGCATATAATAGAAAGTATTGTACAGTTGCTCTTTTTCTCCTCCCCGTCTGACACTCATCTATAGTATTTGCCAAGAAAATCATCCAAAGGCAAAATGTCATAGCTTCAGAAAAAGAAAATGCTAGTCCCTTTGCAGCAAAGGACTTACTAAGCTTCCTTTTCCTTATACTTCTCTAGCCTTACAATTTGTTAGGAACTCATGCCACCAAATATGCTTAGGGTGAACTTGATGTTGTGTGTGAAATCATTTCCAATAGCATGTTGTATAAAATGTTTCTTGATACTTAAAAAGGCTTGGACAAAAGGTTTGCTGCATCTTTGTGAATCGGTACTTTGGGAATCTACATGCTGATGTAACTTCTGAGAGAAAGGTACATCAGGTGATGAGATGTTGGCTTGCTCTCATTTGTAATCATAAATTATTTCTGAAATTAGAGGAAGATGTTGGTCAAACTCTAGTGAATTCCTTTGCTCCTCCTGACATAAGCCTGCCTAGATCTGTTCTATCTTGCTTTCACCTGAAATAGGCATCTTTATCAACTTTTGCATACTTTCAGAATTTATCAATTCTTTTCAAGTGTGAAGTTATCATACTTTGGTCCTTGGAGTAGGTTACCAATTGTGACTTAGATTACTCCTTTATATGCAATGTGGATTTAATTAGGTGTATCCTGTTTTAGCCTTACCTCATCAGTGTGGTTACAATAATGGGGATGTGATACACAAGCACTCTTTGAAAATAACTTTCTCTATTTAGTGGTTAAAAATCTCATGATTATGCCAACTAGTTTATTTAACAAGCCTGAATGTGTTGGTAGGAAGCTTCTAAAGGACAAGGGATAATAGTCCTTTGCTTATGGCAGTAGCACGGTACTCACAAGGTTGATTCAAAGTGTTGCTCTGACTCAGGGAAGTCAGTTAAAGCTAATCCCACAGAAGGGCATAAGCCTCCCATTCTGACAGTTTTAGCACCTGCGCTTCTTAGTGTCCAATGCCTCAGAAGAATTCAGAGTCCAGGTTACCCATTCAGTGAGTAAGAGGGCTTACTGTACAACAGACCCTCCATAAATTTGGCTTGCTGATCAGGGAGCTGCTTAAGGGGGGCAAAAAAGGATTAAGCCACATATCTCTCAGGAAACAGAGAAAATCAGGAGATCTGGATGGGAATTAAAAACCTGAACTTTCTTCTACTAGTAGATTTTTACCCGTCAGACTATTTTCAAGGAAAAAGATAGCAGCAGCAGTTGGAGTCAACAGCCAATGCTTTATCTTCTGTCCTGTAGGTCACCAGTTTCCACTCATTCTCAATTTTCATGCTTTGAGAATTATACTGACATGCCCTATCTCCTGGAGATGTTTTAACTTACCAGAGCATTCTCAGACCTATTCTTTGAAGCTGTCCTATTCAAGTTGCATTGTACATGGAATAATTAAATATTTGTTGGGCTAGAAAGACATCATCATAGTTAGGATGCTCTCTTCAGTGAAGCATGGAGACCTTCTGCCTATGAAAGTCCATTTCATTTTAAGTATTTGTGAAAGCAGGGACCTACCAAACAGGCAGAGGGATTGCTGGTTTGCAGATTCCAGTAGATTTCATCATCCCCCTTCCCAGCACCGCTAGGATTAGACCAGACCCAATAGCAGCCCTTTACATGGTTATGAAAAGAGTGGTTCTCTTCTCTGATAACCTGACAGCTTATGGTTCTTTGAGACCTCTAGAGACAGGCAGCAGATAAAAAGAAATCTTTGAAAACCATATGTATACTCTAAATGACTAGAGAATAAGTTACGCAGAACTTAGATCTCTGATCTTCAAGGGGACACATGCCACCAGAGCTGTAGGCAACCACTGTAGAGCTTTCCTTCTTCTTCTTTACTTCTTTTATTCTCTTCTCAGACCAAGAGAATCAAACCTGTATGTGTCCATTGGTAAACAGGCATACAAATGCCTAGACCACTGTAAGGTAACTGGCAGTAGCGCCTTTGGCAGCTTTAATAGTGGGATTGCTCTTAGTATTTAGGTTGTTCCAAAGCCAATTTAATTTATTCTGTCATTAATAACAATGAAGGCCCTACCCTAGGTTGCACCAAATCCCTTTCAAAAGGTGCAAAGACCCTCACAGCAGAGTACAATGAACACACCTGCCATCTGCTTTCTACATCTGTAGGTGATGCTTATATTCAAGGGCTAGTACCTGTTACAGCTATTTTGGATTAAACTGCAGAGATGACCTAAATATGGTGTTTTAACAAAAGAGACATTTAAAGCAAATGGATAATCGACAAAGCTTTATTTACAGTGTGTCAGGCCATTATACTAATGTTTTAAATATCTTGCTTTTTGTCTCATTCATCTGTGCCTGAGTGGAAGAAAATCCATAACAAGTGTAGCTTCCTAATGAAAGTAATATGCGCAAGAAAAATCTTCTTAGCTTTAAAAGTAAATGTCACGTTCTATGTAAAAGTTAGTCTTTTGATACTGTTTGTGAGACCAACATCTTATTGAATTACCTTTGTGCTACTTTTCCACTCTCTAAACCCCACTCTTCAAAGCTTTATGGCTGCACATTGGTGTGTGAATAGGCTTATGGATGCTATGAACTCTTAACAAAAAAAAATCCATTATAATGATACTTTACTGTTTCAGGGATATTCACTGTATAACAATCCTAATGGTTCTGGTGAAGTAATAGGTATGGAAATACTGGGTAGGAAAGAGCCTCTCCCCACTTGAGTTTCTGTATGAAAGGTTCTGGCTCTAGTTATCAAGGATCTAACCACCTGCAGCACTTAAACTTGCATTTTATTTTTGTCCCCAGCAGTAGTCCCACTGCATTGAGTAGGACTGCGTGCATGATTAATGTGAACGAGGTCTAATTAGTGAATGAAGTACAGCCATCAGTGCTGCAGACAGAAGGCTATGCCCTGAGCCTGCCCTCCAGTGCCATTTTTAACTCCTGTACCCTTACCCATGCATCTGCACAAGCAGGAGCTTGGATCTGTCTGCATACATAATGTTGTTCTGAACAAATATTTCAATCCAGATGTAATCTACTTTCATATTTTGAGTCCTCTAGAGAATCAGACTAAAATTATTCTTTTTGATTCTAGACTATATCAGAAGTATTTTGGGAACACTTGGTGAATGCAGTGATCCCTTTTAAGGGGAAAAGTAGCAAGTGAATATTTATCTGTCCTAGTTTTGAAAGAACAGGAACATGTCCAGTGGCAGTTAAGGGCTCAGTTTCCCCGTCACGAAGCATAGCTGCTCTGTCCCTCTGAAGTCACTGGAGGAAGAATGAGGTGTGCCTCTACAAAATGTTTCATCCCACAGCCAGAACTGCCTTGTAGAGCAGACTTGCTTCTTTCTGTGGCCCCCATAGCCTACAGAAACTAATTACCCAGTTTAACTGGCCAAGGAAGGTGCCTCAGGTTGTATAATCCGAATCTTTAAGGTCTTTTGCTGCTAAGCTCCATTATGAATGCACACTGATGGCAATGGTTATCTGCAGTGTTTAGCAATGCATATTTTACAGAACAAAAAGCAGTTATTGATTTTGGGGGTCTTTTGTGTGTGTGAAGACAGCCAACACCTGATGTGTCAAAGATGGCTTTATTGCATTTCCTAATGTGGCAGGTTTATGATTGGCATTTAAGGTCTTAGGGAATGATGGAATGAATATGATAAAGGTATATTTTTTCTGTAAATGATGGTATTGTTTAAATAAAATAAATAAATAAACTTTTTTATCATCAAATCCCAAATCATCATGCAGGTATTAATTAACAGAAGTAGGGAAAGCACTGGAAGTAAACTGAAGATAATGGAAAAATAAACTGGATAATGGAAAAACTGAGAGGTAGGCAAGTTGGTGGGTGAAGTCAAATTGTACCAGTGCATGTGCACTGACTCCACAAATCATGTTGTTTGTGAAAATACTAGTGAATCTGCAGAGCACTGTGAGTTTTTGTGGGCGCCAAAAAGTCACAAAGTGAATATTCATGGTTTGCTGTTGACAGTGACTTTTTTTTCTAACATTCAAAAAATTTCATTCATTGATTCAGGATAAAGGAAATAATGCCATGTTAATTAGATGACAAACTAAATGACACAAATAGTGAATATGTAATAATTAAAAGAAACGGTTCGTATAATAGTTCAGATAAAAATTTTCAGATTGTGAATATTTGGCAAATATTTATGAATTATAAATGAACAGCTAGAAAATTAATTATTGACTTGTGAATTATTTACTAACCAGAACAGATGTTAAACTTGTGCATTATTTAATATGATGCATTTATTTCAGTGCTGAATATAATCTATGAAGATAATAGTGATATTATAACTGTACTACTTAAACAGGTTGATCGGTTGTAATTATTAGTCTTACTTAACAGGGGAGTCAACTATAAAACACAGGATGGGAGATTTTTGAAGGACCCAAAGGGTGGAGTTGCACAAATCTATTGAAAATTAATGAGACATGTTTCTGAATCCCTCCGGTGTTTATGAAAAATCTTTCATAGGGAGGTTAAATTGCATGCCCAGGAGATGTCAAGAGCTAGCAATAGAGCCTGGGAGTTCTGGCCTCAAAATAAATTTGCTACTGATTGTATGCAGCATTTCCTCTGTTTTGGGGTGGGTGGTTGGTTGGTTGGTTGATTGTTGTTATTTTTTCATATTACTAGAATGTGAGAATCTTGTTACATACCAGGCTTTCCTAGGTACAGCAAGCAGTCCATTCCTCTGGCCAGCCCGCATTAACAAATTCTTTATCCAGATATTCGTATATTTAGGTTTTGCCATATCTCTTTATTATTTCCTATCTCTTTATTTTTTCCTCTTTTACTGCAAGACTACATTGAAACAACAGGTTTTTCTTGTTGTTGCTGAATGAAACCATCTATCATTTAGCAAACACCTCATTAACTTGAGGATATGTTGTATCTTATATTTTATGGGTGGAGGTGAGATAGGTTGTCTGACTTCTCGTATCCACAGCATATTATAAGATACCAACAAGATCATGAAATTGCAGTGTTGGCACTATAGTGATATGAGTGAACTTTGAATCATTCTGAAGTTCAGTTATACTTTTTTAAATAAAAAAAAAAGTAAAATAAAATAAAAGTAAAAGTAAATAAAATAAAATAAAATAATAAAAGGATTCCTCTTTGTCCCTTGTCATTCTGTTCTTGGCATTTCTCACAAAGCCGCCTTTGTTTATTCCTGCTTTATGGCACTTGTTACAGGAATCTGTCTGAACATCTGTCTATCAGCTGTGATACTTAAATTAACTGCAAGGTGTCCATCTTGCTTATTTTTTAAGCCAGGATAAAAATACTTGGACATCTTGTTTAATTGTATTTTTTTCAGTGCCCAGTCTTATACTCAATTTCTTGTTAGCGGTATTGTGTCAAAGTTTTGCAGCAAGCTCAGAGATCTGACCCCATAGACAGTGAGTTCATGATTCTTGTTTGCTAGAAATCCACACAATCTAGAGGCAGGTCTCTTTTGGTGGTTCTAAAGGAGAGTCACATCTTGTTCAAGAAGAATGTGCCACTTGTGAATACCTATAACTTTTCAGCTTGGGCAACAGAGAAACAGATAGAAGATGGTTGTAATAGTACAAGAAAACCTGTGCGCACATTTTTTTTCTTCTAGTTTATATTCTGCTGTGTAGGGAAACAGATGTTTCAAGATTTGATGGTGAGGCTTTGCAATTTACACAGCAACTTTTGGCAAAAAACTTGAATGTATCTTATAAATTTTAATGAATTGAACTCTACAACAGCCTTGTGAGGGACAGAAGTCCTTCTGTGTCCATTTTACAAATAAGAAAACTCAGGAGCTGAGAAATGTAATGACTTGCAAAAGGTTATACCATGTGTCATGGACAGACATGGGAATCAAACTAGAAACTCTATGACCACTTACCACTTCACCGTCCCAGGTTCCAGAAAAGTATGGAAATCTGTAGAACAAAATACTTTCCTGTCATTGTTAGCTCTGGAGGTCTTTGTATGCTGCCCTGATGAGATCTGGCATCAGTCTGAAGATGGAGATCACCGTAATATCTGCCCCCCGAATTACTTTAGTTTGAAAAGGAGATTATTATTTCCAAAAATGCATTGTTTAATTTGGGGATGGGCACTTTGGAGGATTCAGAGCAAGCTGATAAGCCCTGCAAGTAACATTAGGAATTTGCTGTTATGGAAGTTTTCAGTTCTGCCCCTCACTTGGAGTAGGTGCACTAATACCAATCCCCACTGAGGATTTATTGTTCCACCTTGTGAGATGGTTTTATGTTGATGCTGATTTTTCTTGAGTGCGCAGGCCAAGAGAGGTTGAACAGGGCTCTCCATAAAGGTATCTTCACCTCTCCCCAGACAAGCATCTTAATTTCTCCTCCAAGTGGCCCCATCAGCTCATAATATCTGCAGTACCCCTCCCATCTGCCCAAATCCGCCCTAGCCATTCTAGCCTACCTACCATTAAAAGCCTACAATACCAACTGTGTTAAAAAAATCCTCCAGGCCTCCAATTTGTTGTTGTTGTTGTGCTGACAATCTTATTAGGCAAATGTAAGGAAATAAATAAAATGTTTTCATCTCTTATTTTAATCCTCTTTTACTTCAGTTGTTTAAAAAAAAATAATAATAATAAATCCTGCCTTTCCTTTAAAATCAAATTGAGTCCTATTCTTATTGAAATGAGATGCATAAATCATTCTGCCAGGACAAGTTGTTCAGATATGATCATTGCAAAAATAATAATAATAAGCTGGTACATAGAAATTAGTGTGAGAACACGTTTTCTACTAGAAGGGGCAAAAAGTGATCTGTAGCAAGAAAAAGTACTCTACTGGGATCCTTTTTAATAAAGAAAAGCAGCAAGCCACTGGAAAGGTGTTAGAGTCAAAGCACATCTTAGTCACGGAGTTTATAGCTGAATTCCAACAAAAGAGATGTTAAAGTATGCTTTGGTGTTCCTGTAAGTAAAAACTGCTGCACCACACATACTTTATTACCATTTAGAGTTTTGCTGACAAATAGATTCATATTAATATTTTAAATTAATGTATCAGTAAGAGTGCTTGATTTGCCTCAATGATAAATAATCCAGCAGTTCTGTAGATGATGAATACGTTCTCCCTGCTCTTAGACGCTTGAGAGCTGACACTCTAAGGGAAAATATGTAATGCCAGCAGCTAGTGTCCCTGAAATTGTGGCTAAATTCACTACAGGATTTAGGAGCCTGAAGTGAGAAGTGCCAACATCCAAAGTGGCAGTCCAGCTGCCCCCACTTCACTTTACTCCAGTTATTGCCTGTCATTATACACAAGGCACACGCTCTGAATCTGTGCGTTTGTAAGAGAGTATGAACTTTTATAATTCAGCTAGCTGCAATGTCCATGCTGGTTTGTATCATCCACACCAGATCTCTCTGTGAGTAAACCTGGCTGGCCTACTTTCCCCATGATGGCCATGCGATGTTCCTGAGACGAGGTGGTGAAAGTCTCTGGTGCCCAGGCACGGCCACTTCTGTGTGTCAGAGCTTGTCGATGTACTGAGGGCCACAAAAAATAAGATAAAATAAAATAAAATAAAATCAATTCTAGATCTGAGCATGGGCCGAGAGTTTCTTTTAGAGGCGTGAGGGATGGTGTGGAGGTGATCCTTTGCTTCTCTGCTCCAAGTGCCGTGTGTGCTGGGGAGAAGAAGCAGGCCCTGAGCTGTGGACCTGCCTTCTGACCTGCTGTCTCCCATGTTCAGTGCCACGTTTATCTCAGGTGTGTGAGTTCCTGGAAGCTGTGACCCTCCTCCCTCCAAGTACCATCACATCTACTTCCAGCAGTATTCTCTCTCTTCTGCAAAAAGGCATGGCTCAAATATATAAGAAGCCTTCCCTCAGCCAAATACTGCAAGGGAAAGGGGAAAGGAACAAGTGCCCAGCTCTGAGCACACCAGAGAGCAGACACTGCATTTCTCTAAACACCTGCAGCTAGCAGTGACCTGCTGATGCAGGGGAGCAACGGCAGCTGCTGTGTCAATGCTGTCAGTCCAGGCACGATTCCTCAGCGTGCAGCTGAGGAACATGGTCACTCAGCCTGTTTTCTCCATTCAGGTAGCTCACCCTTGAAAATGATGATCTGTAATTGTAGCCCTAAACCATACACTGTAACTGTGAAATAGTACAGTTGCCTGATTTCTTCTCCTGTAAAAAGGACTTGAATTTATTTCCTTTCCCAGTGACTGGAAAGCAATTTATGGCATGGTTGTTCTCTAGCTCTTGATAACAATGAGGTCCAGCTTTCTGGCCAAATGTAGAGTTTATTTTGTTTAACATCTATTTTGTTAAACATGTTAATGTGTTAACGAAATTGCAATCAAAAACATATTTTGTTAGTACTTGCACTCTTAAGAATGTCTCTTATCCCCCTTACCACATGTCAGCAACAAGGCTTACACAGCCAGGACTAAAGCCAAACTTTAGGATCTCTTCATGCAGTATTGTAGTGGGATGTAAAGCAACAGAACCTTCTTAATTTTAGATCCTTGGTCTTCTCCTTCTGTTGTTTTTTGTTTGTTTGTTTGTTTCTGTTTTTTTTGTTTTTGTTTTTTAGCAACAGGGAGCAAAAGTTAGAACTTGGTGGGAACCCCACAGAAAGGAAGCAAATAACAATCTTGAAGGTTTTGTTGTTGTTGTTGTTTTCGTTTGGTTTGTTTTTTGTTCTTTTTGTTTTGTTTTGCTTTCTTTCCTGATCATTAGCCTTCGGGAAGATGAATCACCTTTTATTATCCAAAGTGGCATGGAGAGATTGTTTCATAGATGGTATAAATGGTGAGATAGAATAGGCACTGCAGAGAGAAATCCAAAGTTGGTCAGATATTGGGAGATAAGGTATAGCTTGTTCCTAAGCTTATCCCCTGTATTGCTTCATCAGCTGAAGGAATGAAAGTGCTATCAAGGCACCTGGATAATCTGCTGTATTTTAGCCCCACCATGCATTTATTGCAGGCAACCTACTGCACAGGGGAACTTTCCTGTAAAATAGTTCCATTTCAGCTAGGAGTCTCACTGAAAAAAGTGCCAAATACAATGGCAAGGATGACAAGTAATTTGGGGCCTTCCTTTGTCTCTTATTTCCATGTGCATGAATGCTCGAGCTTGTGAAGAGCATGCTGGATTTATCATCCCACACGGATCAGACAGAAGGAGAGTTTGGTCATCTTTCTGAGACACTTCCCCTTTCAAGGGACCAGTCACCCAGCATCACCCTAATTACAAGTGAAAGGGGGCTCTCTAAAAAAACAAAGAAGCATGATGTTTTTAACGTGTCTTAATGCACCCATGCTGTATTCCTACCCTGAAGGAGTGCCCTTTCTATAGTGGCTGGAAGGAATCGATACACAGCCACTCTTCTGCCTCTTTCATTCAGGAGGGTGCTCAGGGACCTGCCTAAGCCAGCCCTGCAGTTGCTTTAGAAATGCAGAGTATCACAAAGCGATTCGAGTGGGCCAAGATCCAGCCCTCATCCAAGCACAAGAGAAACTGATGCAGAAAGATATCATTTTTCTTTGTCATACATATGATAGTCATGTTTCCAAACCCTGCAATTTCAAAATTGTTTAATTTTCATATAATGTTAATCATAGTTATTACGCTACTCTATGTTATGTCTAGGGGGGGAAATGAGTGGGAAATTTGTTCTGCATGAAACTAACAAATTGAGGTATACAGCAGTCACATGAGCTTGTGTCTACAGTAATTTACCCATTGACTGCATCTTAAATTTCATATTTATTCTATCATACTCTTAATTAAGCTCTAAGCAGTTTAAAGCTTTGAGGTGGACTACTGCTTTATTTCTATCTGTGGTGTATGGAAGTGTGATTCATCCATGTGAATAAAAATAGATGAGGACAGATCTTCCCTAGTGTAAACTGTCGCAGCTCCAGCAACTTGTGTTTTGGAGAGAAGACCAGAGAAGTGGCACAGAGAATTTTGTCAAGCTGTGTTACTCATGGCAAAGCTACAGGAAAACTCAGGGTTTCGGGGCTGAACCTCAGGCCTTTGTGTTGGTCCCTATTTGCATTTTTTCTCCTGTATAAAGGCAGATGAATAAAGAGGTGAACATGGAGAAACTCTCCCAAACAAAGAGAAGTTAATACCTCCTGCTGAAGAAACAAGGTGAGGAGGTCTGCTGAAGAAACCAGCACCTCCCTTTAGCAGGTCTCACACTTCACCTAAAAATAGTCCGTGCTCACATATGTGGTCAGCAGGGAGCTCTCTGTCAGGGTGATTTCAACACGTTAATCACCTAACTTTGATATCGAAATTCAAGATCTGGCTCTCACGAGGACCACGTGATTTTATGGCACTGAGTCCCTGAACCAGTAACTGTATTTTGCTGATCCAGACAAAGTTGAACACCTGTGTTTTAAAGCAAAGTAATCTATTTCTATGTGAAACTTCTTGTATAGCACTGAATATAAACATAATTACTAAAGATTTAAAATTGGCTTCCAACTGAAAACTTGCCAAGATATGCCTGTGTAACATATCTCAACCTTTCCTCGCTGGGAGCTGTACCCTTCTGCCTCTTGCGAGACGCCTATGGAGCAAAGCCTTGGATCTGTGCGGCTGAGGCACAATCTGGGCTAAATGTGGGAATGCAACTCTTCATGACAGCAGTGATGTGAAGTGCTAGTGAAAAAATGATACCTAAATATTGCCCAAATGTGGTCTTTCCTTTTAGAAATGGTAAAAATTAGATCAATATCAAAGATCACTCAGCTACAGCTGTACTGTGCATGGCCCTTCCTGGTTTGAGGAGGAAGAACGCTACAAATGCTTATCTTTCTGATTGGCAGAATATATAATCAAAGAAATATATAATCAAAATCTAAAACTTAATTTAAAATGTGTTGCCACTTCCAAAACATGTTTTTTTCTGTTGGTATCTTCAGCGTTACATATACCTTTCCTGATACCACACCTCTCCTTATCTGCACTCAATGTCAGATTCATTCCTTGGGTTTATTCTTCTTTGTCCATGTCCTACAGTTGAGGTGGGAACAAAAAAGACAATTCTGAGAGCAAAGAACAAAAGGTATATTGTAACTATAATAGTATGATGATTATGTAACTTAAAAATTAGCTTAAATTGTAATAAAATACTTCATTTCAGATTTCTCTTTAATGTGGGAAAAGGTTAAAGTACCTTTGAAAATTCAAATAGCTATTTGGACTGGATTATTGGAAGAAAAACAAATAATTTTGCTTGCCATTTTTTAAAGTGCCTGGCCTTCAGAGTTTACTTCTCTCTCTGAGCAAACAATAAATAGGAGGGAAAGTGGGGGAAACAGGAAAAAAAAAGGGGGGGGGGGGGAAGGAATAGGACAAAGAAGGAATGGGAAGACTACTACTACTAAAAATTCAGAAGCAAACTTCTGAAGAATTCTTGCATTAAGAAAATGAAAGAAATAAAACATTTCTATAAGAGCCTGCAGAACAAAAATTAGTTCAATTTTGTTGTTTTTTCTCATTTTCAGGTTGGCTCTACTACAAAGAAAATGAGAAAACTATCTTTATTATCATTAATCTGGTTCCATTCAGCCATGCTATTTATCTACAGCAGAGCCAGTAATGCAAAGGAAAGATACAATGCCTTATATTATTATCTTCTCTAAATATGCAAGAGTTTATGAATAAAATATTTATCAGCTTTCTTTGTGACCAATTCTGAATTTTCTTTACATTTGCATTATTATTACCTGTGGAGCACCTTACACTTTGGCACATTTTCTTCCACTTCCATATGATCAGTGTCTTATGTAGATGGACCTTCTTCTACTTCATCAAAATCTGTGAGAGTTTATAGTGATCCCACAATCGAAGGATGGAGTAGAAAATATGTAAGATTAATGTTATACTACAGATTGGCACAAAGAAATTGAAATTATCTGCTATAGGACAGAAAATGAGTATCATGGCCACGATTAGCTTAAATTAGGAAATTTTTCAATTTAAAAATTTCTTTTGAGACACCACATTGAAATTCTCTCTGTTTGTGGAGATTGTCTGCACTGTCTCGTTTCAGACATTTTTCTTTCCGTTCATCTTGTTGACTTCTGTGTACATATCTATTCGAAATTATTCTTTCTCTCTGACTAGCTTTTGCTGGTGTTTCTCATATTCTGTGCATTTTGTCATTCTTGATTTTTGTCCTCTCCTTCCTCAATCAGGTGTCTGAATGAGGGATGACAGTGTTCAAGTTTTCTCTAGGGATGCAAAATGGAACAAGATAAAATCAAAAGTTGGGTCATGTAATACATATTTACTGAGACAAAAGTGTCTCTATCTATAAAAGAGTGTGTATTTATGTATATATTTTTAAACTAATGACTCACTGGATATGTTGCAGTTTTTAATGGTGCATGAGTAATGCCTGAGAGTTCATATTTAAATGTGAGGGAAATCTTGACATTTTTAAAGGGAATTCTCTGGTATTGTTTCTATGGTAACTTTTCTAAAAAGACGATATTTGTTTCATTTGATTTTTAATTGCGATCAACAGTAGAGTAATTACTATACATAATGTAAATGAGAAGAAATTTTATTTGTTATGAGCCCCTTTGGACCACCAGGATGCCAAGGGACTGGCTGCTCCTCACTTAAGCCCTTAACTACGGGTCTAAAGGGCTTTCTGTGGTTCTTGGACTTGACTTGGGTGTTGGAAAGCAAGAAAACATGGTGAAAGGCACAGGCAGACAATGGGGAACATGGTTAGCAGGCATGGATATACAAGGACATGGGCATACAAGTGTCCCCAGCAATGCAGGGTCAAATATTTGGCTTAGTGAAATAAAAGACAGGTTAATCATTCTCATGACTTAACTTAGCTAAAGGAACATTATTAAACATAGTAAATTAAAGAGAATGACTTAGGAAAATTAAGACCCTAAAGAATGCCTTTGCCTGTCCTTTTCTCTACAGCATCTTCTCCATTTGCTCAAAGAGCCGAACTGCAGAATGCTTCTATTAACCATGTGGTTATAATATTAAAAACTTTCAGTAAATTTACATTTTAAGCCATGGAACACTTTAAGATTCAATTTCCTTTCTACCGTGAAGTCAAGCCCTAATGTGCTTTTGTCCCATAAGCAGTGCTAAGTAACATGAGAAGGTCTAAGCTTCAGTTGTGGCCCGTGTTTCCAGGGTCTGTGGTGCTTGGTGGAGACTTATGTTTTCATTCACAGAATGTTTGATCCAGGCACCAAACCTGCAGCTCTTTCCAGGGTGTGCTTAAAGTCCACCCTGAGATCTCCACAGGAGCACAGAGAAGTGGATCAAGGAGACTGGAAGGACATCCAGAGGAAGGTTTTCCATACGTACTCTTTCATTAATTCCTTTGAATTCTCACAGAAATGTAATACATAAAGCTTAGGAGCAGCTATGTTGGAGAATACGTAATTCATTGTGGAAACTAAATTCTGTATGTAGTTTGAGATCATGCAAGAACCCCTACATTTTCCTGAGCTCTGCATTTGAAAGGGTTGTAACATTAGTATCACTGAAAATTTAGAATTTTATATTGATTTAAGAGGAATCTTTGAGATCTGTTAGAAAGCTTTTTGAACAAAGTTATCACATATAGAATGGGTAACTAAAAGGAGGACTAGGGAAAGATGATCTTTTCTTTCAAAAGCCTGAGAAATCCATCACCCAGTGCATGTCGTTCCCAGTGAAGTCAGCTGGAGTTTCATCAACCACCCAGCTATAAGCCTACAGCAAGACCGTAAATGAGAAAATTTCTTATATTCCTGTCATACAACCTTATAGTAGTAAATAGGAGACCTACAGCTGATTCTATTTCAAATATTAAGTTTAAAAACAAAGTTTGTGCTCAGCCTTTAATTTCTTCAATTATTATTGTATATGCCTTATCTATTAGGGCAGGTATTGTGCAGGAAAGTGATAAACAGAAGATCTTTTCAGAAGCTCTGACTTTCCCTCTGTAATTAGCTTTGCATGAGAGGCTTGTCAGCGCATGTCTTACCAAGCTCTGGCATGATCCTTGTGTTCTTTGCCCTTTGGAAACTCCTGATGAAGTTATGGGAATCCAGTGACAGGCATGTGGACGTAGCTCTCAGTGCCTCTTCTAAAACCACTGTTTAAGGGTAAAAGCTCCTGGTAAATCAGCACTGTTGCCCTTCTTCCATTTAATACAAGAAGCCTTCAGTGCTAATCACTTCAAACACCAAGTGACTGAGTGTAGGTGAAAGCCTGGGGAGCACAGATGCATTTAGTTTACATTGACACGCCTGAATCAGTAAAGCAGTGACTCTAAAGTCTTACTGGTTTAAGTAGGATTTTAAAGCTATAGAACTTTGTTTTGAAATTAATAGAAAAAAATCTAATAAATGTGTATGTGTATGCCTCATTACATGCAAAATGCAAAACGCAAAACATAGGATAAGTACTTTTTTAACCATCTTCATGACTCCATATGTAATCTGAAGGCATATATTTAAAGCACATATTTTTTAAGTGACTGTGCGATGTATTTATTTTAGCGTGCTGCCACACGTGATTATTTATCTAGGTTTATAGTTTGTAGTTGCATAAACCGATGTAGTCATTTTTCCATTCCTATAGCCAGAAAGGGTGAAAATGTTTCAAAGCTCCTCAATGCTTGTGTGACTCAGAGAAGAAAAGGGCCTTTCTGAAAGTTATCCAGCCTGTCTCCCTTCCTACATGTGTCAGGATCTTTCTCTTTTTGGTAAGTTTTTGTACTTTCAGGAGCCTACTTATATGAAAAATGGCACAGAGCATGTGCCTGCTTGCTGTACTGCCCAAGGGCCAGTACACCAATTGAAATCAAGGGGCATTTTGTCATTTGCTTCAGCAGGAGGAGAAAAGAAAGAAAAAATAAAGGAAAAAAAAAAAAAAGAAAAAAAGTTGGAAATAAGCTGGCTTCCAAATTATGGAGCTGGGGGGTGTGGGGTGGGGAACGACATGATGACTTCATTAGAAGTAGTGCAAGTATATGAAGGATTTTACTGGGTCTCTGGCACCTTTGTCAAATTACCAGTTAAAGCCCAGGACCAGTATGACAGAAAGACCCTGTTAAAGGACCCTAAAACAATGGTAACACCAAGCAAAAATCTTAAATTCAGTGGAGTACCGACTGGTGCATAAACTAGAGTTGGTCTAACAATGCTCATTAAATCTGACAATCATTAAAACAACTTCATATACCAATTAAAATGCTGTCTGAATGCATTGTCATGAAAGGCATTGCTGTGTTTTCTACAAGTATGGTCTTTTTCTGCATGCAGAAAGGGAAGGTCAGTGCAAAAAGAAACTCAGTGGGAGTATATTAAACACATAAAAACTTCGAAAAACATCTGCTTTAGAACTTTAAACTATTTATAAGAGCATTTAATTATTTTAAATTTATAATGCAAACAATTTAAAACTAATAAAAATGTTCTAACATCAGATTCAGGCAGGTTGGAGGTGATTTTCGATCAATATAATGAAGAACAATTTTCTAACATAATCTGTGTTTGTCCTGAGGCCATCAGTATTAGAAGATAAGATAGAGCAATATTTGTGTCAAAGGCAGAAAAAAACACGTCTTGATTTCAGCTCTCATATGGATTTGCAGCACTGGCTACTATTCTGAAAATACTTTTTCTCATGTAAAAGGTGCTAGTTTGTTTTCATCTCAGGAAAGAGAAAATAAATATCCTTTTGACTACAATATTAAAATAGCACTTTAACAAAACTAATCTGCTTATGTTACAGCAGAAAAAACTGATACCTCACAGTTCTCTAAATTCTTGGCATGTACAGTGTTGATGAGTAAAGTTCAGCATTTCAATGACTGCCACGTTTAGTTACAACAAGATCCCTGTATAAAATCATGCATTTCTCGTAATGTTTTACCATTAAACAGGTTTTGAGTTGGCAATTTTATAGAAGCTTCTTAATCAGGCTTTCATAATGACAGTATTTAATCTCTCATGTTAAAACTTCAATTAATATTTTTATATTCTCTGAATATAAACCTAATCGTAATGCAATTAGGGTTTCAGTATTGCAAGCATTTTGGTGAAATATCGATTTACACAAAGCCTGACCCAAAAAACATTTACTATTATGTTCCAGTTGCTATTCTGATTAGTACTGTTGCTTTACAAAGAAGCTCTCAGACTAGGTTTGGCAGGATTGGGCCCTGAATTACAAAGGGACACAGACTGTTCTGAAATAGATAAAGGACATGTTTCAAAACACCTGCTGCAACTCCCCAGGTATTTTGAAACTTTTTCTCCAATATTTAGTTTTCCTTCAGCTGCTGCTGCTGTTCAAATATTTGAAGGATAGAATTATTACTGAATTATGTAGAATGACACTTCTTTTTTTGATGTAGCTACTAACAAGACCGCCTCCATCTTGTCCTGTGGTTTATCTTGAGAAAGAGGTTCACCTGCAAATCTAAAACATGCCAACTTTAATTTAATTTAAAATTCAAAATTCAGTTCATCTACTTGCTTTATGATGTTTTGTCTGTGGATCACTATCTGTAGCAGACAAATGGATCACAAGGATCTATTTTTTTCTTAACTTGGAAAAGTGTAATAAAAGAAAATCTTAGTCTGTTTAAAAATGTATATAAAGGAATCCGTTTTTTTTAATCACTGATTATCTCTACAAGCAATACCTTATTAGAGTGACACTTTTATAGGGTTGTATAAACCAGCTAAAGGTCTCAGCTGACCTTCTTAGAAAGCTGGACCTCATTTCACTAACAGAAACCCCAAAACATTTCTGCATCTCTTTTCTGTTTAAAAATAAAAGTCAAAAGGGCCAGTGTAAATAGAGAAATGATCAATAGAAAAATTTACATTCAAGTTTGTTTGATTTGATGAAGCATAGAACTATTTTATTTATTGAAACTGTATTAATGTAATTAAAATAAATGGAAAATGCACTCTTTATGTAATTAATATTTTAAGCTGTCTCTGAAGAATAGTATGCAGCTTAAATTTAGTTGATCATTTTAAAAATGCAAGACATTAATTAGATTCAAATCTTAGCCAGAATGAAATCATTTTCTTAATAAAGCTAAGAGCTCTAGAATTTGCTTGGAAGTAGAAAGTGTCTGGTGTTGATCTTCATAGATGAGCATGAGAAGATAAGACAGAAAACTCAGTGAAGTTTAGAGGTTAGAATACTACTAAGTCCATTTTCAAATTGTGGTCCTAGATAGTGGTTTTGTTTATAAGAAAGGTGTGGTGTTTCCTTGGCACAGGAGCTCTCTCTCTTCCTTAATACATGTGTTCCCAAAGTTAAGGTAATTTAAAAGTGGTATAGAGGAAGTGAATATTTGGAAAATATTTTTCTTCATAACAGTGAAGGAAATTCAACTTCGATTTGAAGATCCTCATGGACAGAAAAACCTGTGGAAAATCCTCTGCAATATTCTTGGATTTGTATTTAAATAGCAAGGCTGCAAGGGACGTTAGATAAAAATTTTCAACAAGAAAATAACAAAACAACAAATCTGATTAAATAGCATTTTAGCTTTATCATACATCCTTTACAAGTGAAAATCTGTTTCATGCTGTACATTGTGTATGCATTTGCAGAAAGAAATAAAAGAAAATAAAGAATTGCAGGCAGATTTCTGAGAAAAATTAGTGAGAAATCAAGGCAAAAAGGTCAGAGTGGTTTTTAGTATCCAATTATGAAGGACAGATTTTTAGGAAGTCCAAACAGACATTGCTGGTTCTCAGACAAGGGGTTTGTTCTGTTCGAAGTGGAATTATGTTGCCAAATCATTCCCATTCAAATAGTAAGAGCTAGAAAAAAAATGAGTTTAGGCGTAGTTCAAATGCAGCTCTTTATTTTGGATGAATATTGCTGTGAATCTTCAAAATACCAGTAATTTAGATGTGCTGAAAACAGACAAAGTGTCTCAACGTCGTTTTTAGTTTTGATTTCAAGTATTTTCCAAAGGGGAAAAAAAAAAAAAAAAAGGCATGAAAATTTCTAGAAATTTTTTACTGAAACAGTGATGATATCAAGGTTTTTGTTTTCCCATTTACAAATGCATTAAATCATATGAAAAGATGTACTTAGATTGCCTAAATGTATGTTATTCAATGGAAAATGAGTTATCAAGTACCAGTAAGATGATTCACAAATGAGGGCTGTGAGTAGCAATTCTATGAGGACTTTAAAAACATTTTAGAAGTTTTAAATTAGTAAAATATTCAAAATTATTTCTAACTGGCAACACATCCTAGTGAATGAATAGCACATTAACTAATCTGTTAAAATAATTTCTTCCCTGTGATTTAACTCTCAAATATATTTGCCATCCTTTCAAATGTTGTATTTAGCAAGTGATGACAGTAATGAAAAGTACATGAAAATGAAAAGTATTTTAAATTTCATTTGAAATTCCTCAAAATTTCACTGCTTAAAAAAAAAAATAGTGCATTTTAAGTAGTATTTTGCTGTCTCTTGAGTCTTTTGGCCAGCCTATTTCCTGTGCAAGCAGTTTGTCCCCAGACAGTTCTGAGAAGATGCAATATTTGCCCAGGAAATGATAATTGCAATATTTGTAAATAAGAAATAAAAACTACAAAGCTAATGGAAGTATTTATCAGTTTTAGACAGTTCATTAAAAGGATCAATATGCAAACACACGTGTCCTTTTAATGAAATGTCTTGGCAGGTTCATTTGTCTTTCAACTTAAGTAATACAGGTTAGTAAGCAAATTATGTATGCTGCATCTCTTCCCGGGGCAGGATGATGTTGGAAGAAGAGGAGTGCTATCAGGCTGACAGACTGACAAAGTAATAAGTTGGTACCGTGCACTGAAAATGGAGGTGATTAAATGTTTGGAGAAGCCAAGTTTGCATTAATCTGAGGGAAGGCTGAAGGATTTTTGTGAGCAGAAGCTGGGTAGGAATGCCAGGAGTACCTGTTCTCCCCCAAACCTTGTTGTCAAAACTCGTGTTTTGCTGATGTGAACAGAATCAGCCTAAATCTGAAACGGGAAGGGTCCGAGCGCGGTTCTCAGGGGTGAGCCTATGGCACAACAACTCTACACTCTTGGAGTGTGGTAGAACAACCCCATAAAGCCGATGGTGATGCCATTTTCCGTGCTGCCCTGTAGATTTAAGTGTCACTCCGGGGCAGGGGGGATGCTTTGGGGCTGCCTCACCGTGGCTTTCAGGACAGGCCCCTTGCCCTCACAGGGGCGCTGGGGGGAGGATCACTGGTGGGAAGGGGTAAAAAATGGAAAAGAGAGAAAAGCTACGCACAGGGCTGCTGCAGTGTCACTGGGGAAGCTGCAAAAAGGCCGCTGAGAAGGCACAAAGCCCTCCCGGCCATGCCCCGATGGGAAGTGGGGACCTCGGGGCGGGGGGTGGCAGCTCCCCCCCCAAATCCATCGGTGATTTGGGGCTCTCTCAGCTCAGGATGGTTTTGCCTGGGTGAGGAGTGCAGGGGCTGCTGACCCCCGATCCGGGTGTTTGGGGGGAAAAAGGGAAGGGGAAGGGGAAGGGGAAGGGGAAGGGGAAGGGGAAGGGGAAGGGGAAGGGGAAGGGGAAGGGGAAGGGGAACCCCCACCCGCGGATAGCGGAGGGCCGGCTGTGCCCTGCCTGCCACCTCCAGCTGTCGTGGCAAGGGGAAACAATGGGGAGAGGGAAGCAGGAGGGGGTTCACGGGACGGGGAGGGACCCTCCCAAGGACTTGTCCCCTGCACCCAGCAGCCCCCAACTCCTTCTCCCTCGTCCCGCTCCCGCAGCCGGGGATGCTTCGGGGGCGCCCCCGCAGCGTGTTTGGAGGCGTCGTGCTACAACCTGGGGGGGACGGGAAGAACCGGAGTGTGTGTGTGGGGGGGTCGGTTTCCTTCTGGGGGTGGTGCTGCCCTGGCACCTGCGCGGAAAGCGCCGTGAGCGCGGCCCCGCGTGTGCAGCGCCGGGCACAGCGCGGCCCCGCTCGGCCGGTCCCTGCCGCGATTTCTCCCCGCTCCTTCTGCGGGCTCTTTGGGGAACCAGGGCGGGAGGGGGGAAAAGTTTGCACCTCCTTTGCTCGCTACTGTGATTTTTTTAATTATTTTATTTATTATTTTTTTTTAATGGAGGAAGGTCTTTGCAGGAAGAAACGTTGCGAGATTTTTTTTTTTTGCTGTATTGTCATGCAAATGATCTTTGGGTTTTCCTTGCTGTCCTGCTTTGATTCTTCGATTTTATTTATTTATTTATTTATTTATTTATTTATTTATTGGCTCCTCCGTCATTGTTCTAGCCCCGCTTCCATCTTGCAAGAGTGACACCCAAAAAAAAAAAAAAAAAAAAAAGATGGGAGGGGGGGGGCAACACGTAGGGGAAAAAAAAAAAAAAAATCCCGCATCCACAACAGAAACCCCAACCAGCTTTTCCAAATGAGTGACACAGCCCGTGTCCATTCATCGCCTCACTCCGGCGAAGGCTTTCTGAACAGCCCAGACCTCCTTAGCCAATTGCTGCCAGCAACATGTGGAGGGGAGGCATCGCTATAGCAACCGGTGGATGGGCCATGTGCGGCAGCCGGCAGGGGCTGCGAGCCGCCCGATATAAGGAGGGCAGAGCCGGGGCGCGCCGGCATCCTCCGCCCGCGCCCCCCGGGGCCGCCCGGGACCACCGGTTCCCCCCGGCCGGCCCCCGCCACCGCCCGGGGAGCGCCTGTGCCTGCCGCCGCCTTTGTCTCCGCCGAGGAGGGGAACGGGGAAAGGGGGGTGGGGGGGGAAAGGGGGAACTTTTGGCACCGGTGGAGGATTGCTGGAGCCCGCTGAGGTGCGCCGAGCCCTCCGAGGGAGGAGCCGTGGGTCGCAGCGCCATGGCAGCAAGGTAAATGTGGTGCTGGGGTGGGGGGTGGGGGGGGCGGAGGGGTGAGCCCGGAGAGGGGGAGCGGTGAGGGGGAGAGAGGTTTGGGAGCGGGTGGGGACGTGGAGGAGGGGGAAGGATGGGGGGGGCGCAAGGGGAACGGCCGTCCGCCCCGTCGGGTCGGGTCGCATCGGGTCGGGGGCCCGCGGTGCGGAGCCCGCTCAGCGCCCGCCCCCCCCCCCCCCCCCCCGCAGCCTCCTCCCGGACCCCAAAGCCCCGGACGCCCCCGGCCGAGCGGTGCCCGGGGCGGGCGGGGGGGAACCCGGCGGGGCTGGGACGCTGCCTTCCCCCCTAGATGCTCCCTAGGCCCGGGGGGGTTGACGCGGAGGCCGCCTCCGGAGCCCCAGCCCGGTCCCGGTGAGACGGGGCGGCCGCGGGGGGGCCTCTCGCTCTCCCGCCCTGGTTCCGAGGGCCGGCTCGCCCGCTGGCACTGGGCTTTGAGGGCGCTTTATCTAATCCCGAAATTCTGGATGTGCCTTCAGCATCAGCATGAGGTCAGCGCTGGCACAGCGGCTTGGGTTGCTCTTGCTGAAGACGCTTGGTTACGCTCAGCTCTCGCTGGCCGTCCTCTTGGCGCTCGGGCTCTGACGCTTTGTGGCTTGGACCTGCTCTGTCCCTTTATTTATGTTTTACTCGGGGCCAAGGAGGAAATCTGCTTCCCGGTGCTCCCCATCCTTTGCTTTCCCGTAACCGCTGCTGAGCCCCTAGGGCTGGGAATGGAAGTTTCTCCACCGTGGTGTCTTCTCTTCTTGCTGCCACCCCAGAGGCGCTGAGCGGCCTCGGGCAGGACGGGCCATGCTCCGGCATCTCCGTCTCACCTACCTCCTCCGCGGGCATGGATGCGGCCGTCCGGTTCCCCGAGCCGTGCGTTATCCCCAGTTCCTCAGTGATGCCGTAGGCTCTCGTGCGGTGCTTTGCCTAAATCCCGACTCGATCCTCAGGAAAGTCTTGAAGCTCTCTAATTTTCCTCTTTCGCAACCGTATGCCTTCCACGCCACAAACTTCTTTGGGGCTCTCGGATATTTTGGCATTTCAGCATCACCTTGTAGTGGGATTCAGGACAATGACTATCGTTTCTTGTAACTCTAACCAGAAACTTCACTTCTGTTTGCCTTTAGGAAGCCAGAGGGAAAATATCTACCATTGAGCAATGGATCTTTGAACTCACTGAATTCTTGATTGTATTCAGTCATTGTTCGTGGTATTAATCCTACTAAAAGGTATAGAGATGCTCCAGAGTGCTTTGTGGTGTTGAAGGTTGCAGAAAGATCATTGTACCCCTACAGATGAATAGATCTGTGGCTCTTGCAGTGACCTTTCTCAGTGATTTGAATAAGCTGCAGTTCCCAGAAACCCATCTGCCTTTTGTGTTGGTCAATTTGTCTAATCTTCCCGACCCCTGGAAGACGCAAAAAGTACCTTCCCGTCCGATTTCACCCTCCCGAGTAAAAGCCTTAAATTGACCTCATTTCAGGTGACGAGCTGACATCTGCTGAAAGTGATCCTGGCATCAGGCGAGTTTTCCGGGGAGGGGTGAAGAGGGAGGCAGAGGACAGCAGCCCCAGAAACCCCATACTAACTCTAAAGATAATGCCTTAAAACACCAACAAGTAGCCTGGACCGTGCAGCTCGGGTTAACGGTGCTGACCCTAAAAATCCCGGCGTGCTCTCGAGGTGAGCACCCCCAGGCCCTGCTGCCCCACGCTGACCCGAGGGGGAGTGCGAGGCAGGCGAGGAGAAGCAGGGACCGAGACCGAGGGAGGTGCTGATTTCCTTTCCCTTCTTTTTGCGTTCCTATTTTACTGAAGGAAAATCCTGCCTGTAGGCTTCCTGAGGACAGATGGGGGTAGCCAGGTTTGTCCTGATGTAAAGTGTTTCTCGGGTTTTCCAGTAACCTATCAAAACTTAGGCAGCACGGTGCATCCCAACCTTGATCCCCAGTAACCTCGTAGTGGGAATTTGCTAGAAGTGAATTTAAGTTTAGATTTATTTCAGCAAGCAGCCAAAACGGGTATATATGAATACATGTTGTATGTACATCCATACACACCCACACACATCCCTTTCTTCATGTTTTCTGTATTAAGGAAATAACACACACATCCTTTTAGTACCAGTGGCCGAGACTTGGCAAAGGGTCCTTTTAGAAAAAAAAAACTGGTGAACTAAAACTTATTTTACTAAAGTTTATTTTCAAGAAAAACGATTTTCTTGTAGAATTCTTTTCTTCTGCCTAGGCACTTTTTTCCCTCCTTGAATGGCAGATTTGCAAGTACAATTTCATCTGCACAGAGGAACAATAGCTTTCAGTTGCACAAAGGATTTCTCCCACCCTGAATCCAAACCACAATGCCTCTTGCTCTGATAATAGCTTCTGAAAAGATTTTGTAATGCACAGAATTAATACATGATTATTTCCGCCTCACTTCTCTCATTTATTAGATTCTATAGTGAATTCCAAATTAAAAATAGCACCTCTTGAGTTTTTTAACGTTCTAATATTTTGAAACAAATCATATTCTAAAGTTCCCCTTTTTGCCCATGTTTACTAAGAAATCCGTGTTTTTTTTATTATTGCTCAGAAACTAAACTGTCTAATATCAATGTAAAAATCAAGCTATGCAAAAATTGCTAAAAATATAACAGCGAGTTATTTCTAAATGAATCATAGTGATTTTTCCTTTACAACTGGAAGAAAGGTTGGGCGCAGTAACTGGCAAGCTGGCCTTTGACTCAGAAATACCCTTTTAAATTTACGAAGCGGAATAAAACCTCAACTTCAGTTAGAGTTTTGTTTCGGCAAGGACCAGAATCAGGCCCTGTGTCCTAGAGGAGATAATGAAGTGTAATTCTGCTGAGGCATCTGGAAGGTGAGCTTCCACATCACTGCATGGGAGCTCCTCTCTGTTCTTACAAAGTGTGTTTCCCCCACACTTTCCAACATAGGTGTGAGAACTTATTTACATGAAAGCGTGCATTAAATATTTACTGACATTTGCCTGGAATTTGTTTGAAATGTCGGCTGTTGTGCTGCATCACGGGATGACACCACGGATCGGGACGCTGCTCTTTGATTAGAGCAGTGATTTGTGACTCCGGCGGCACGGCTGCTTCTATTTACTGATGCACTTTTTGGTGTGCATCAAGCGCGTTCTGTCAAGGGACCGGGAAAGCCTCCGTGAGATCAGATCCCATGCATTTTTTTCCCCTCTTGAACAACAGCAACAACAGAACAACCTCAGAGGAGCGGTGTAGCTCAAGCAAGCACTGTTGGGTGGAAGTGGTAGGTGTGATGTTGGGCTGAGGCAGGGTGAAGCTTTGCCTTCGAGCATTTAAGCATGGACCGGGCTGTTTGAAAGGAAGCAAAGCCGTGCTGAATCTCCAAAGCCTGAATATTCAGAGTCACTTCCTAAGCCATCCGATTAGGAATTAGCTGTTTTCCCTTCCCGGGACTCTGTGGTGCTACCCGTTTTTCCAAAAAGGCAATCTTTCAGGGGGATGTCAATATATGCTGTTACATAAAGTTGAGAAAACGCATAGCTACATGGAGCTGGATTTAATATTTAATTACGTGTAATTTATGTGGTCTATTTATTTGTTAAGCCTTAGGGGGGGGAAAAAAAAGGTGATTTGTTTTTCTTGTTATGCAACAGCTATTGTTCCCCTTCCACCCCAGGCACACACACCATGGCAGCCTGGACGAGCGCAGGGAGAGGTGTTCTGCCTTAAACGACATCCGACTGTAAATGTCAAATTCATAAATATTTAAACATTTTTCTTTCAATTTCGAGTCAAGTCTGACAGGACGCCTCTAATTAACCCTGGGCTCCGTTTCAGGCTGGGGCCTTATAGCAGGGAGGAATCCGAGGTTCAGGCGAGGTGGGGAAATCTCTGCTCCTGCCTGGGAGGGGGGGGGAGGGAGGGACGGAGGGAGGGAGCTTGCGTCGAGCTGCCTCGGTTCATTTTTACCCCGTTCCGAGTTTGAGGCTTGGTCGGACACAAACCGGGTGAGGGGGCAACGGGTTTATCGGGCTGACCTGGGAGCAGTGGGGGCCGTTTCTACTGTCGGGACCCGTCGCGGGGGGGGGGGGCGGGGGGCGGGAGTCGCTGCAGCTCCACGCCCGGTGCCGGAGCGGAACCCGACGGCGGAGCGGGATCGGGGAGCAGGGCTGCCCCGATCCCCGTGTGTGGGGGGGACCCTAAGCACCGACCCCCGGCGGCAGGGAGGGGAGAGGGCGAACCTCCGCGCCCCGACGGCGGCGGGGAGCAGGGCGGGCGGCCCCACGGCCGAGCCCCCGACGGGGCGGGGATGCGGGCGCTGCTCCTCCGGGTCCCTCCCGGGGGGGTCAATCCCCCAAACGTGTTTTTTTTATATAGTATCATTATTAATTTTTATTTTTGCAAGCCCTCGCCTGCCTCGGCACTAGGGACACGGCTACGTGGGCTCCCCGTGCAAAATGCCTCCCGACGTTGTGTGAACGAGGCTAAAGACCCCCCTGCAGGCCCCCCCCCCCCCTCCCGCGGGCAGGTTTCGAGCTCTTCCCCCAGTTTCTGGCTCTCAGCGGGGCGCTGGGGCCGTGCGGGTCCCTACCAGCGCCTTTGTCCCGGGGCCAGCCGCCTCCCGCAGCCCGGCTCTGCGGGGAAAAAGTGCGTGGCCGAGCTGGCGAGCAGCATCCCGGATCACTATCATCCCGGATCACTATAACTACGGCAGGAGAAGGCGAAGCACGCTCTTTCTCTCCGCCGTGTTTACCCAGGGCGCTTGACAGCACTCCGCTCCCGTCCTTCGCATTGTTTCCCTCGCGCAGCCCTTTCCCCCCTCGGCGGTTGCGAGGCTGTTTCACACGGCGACGGGGGAAGGAGAAGCGTTAAAATGCGCCCGGGGGGGGGGGGGGGGAGCAGAGGAAGGGGGGAGACGGGAGCGGTGCCCCACAGCCTCCTCCTCGCCCCCCCCCCCCCCCTGCGCCGGGGGAGCGGGGATGGAGCGGCCCGGGGGGGGGGGGGGGGGGTTGCCCCCGGGGCTGGGGGCGTAGGGGAGGGTAAAGGGGGAGTCCGGGGGGGGTCGTCGGCACCGCGGGGGGCCCGGGCTGGGGTTTAGCAACCCCCCCGCCTCGCTGATGGGAGGCCAAACACAGCGCCGCGGCGGATTAACGTCCCGGGGCGCAGCCGTCGAGGCGGGGGGGGGGGGGGGCTCCGGCACTTTTTTTTTTTTTTTTTTTGCGGGGGCTGTCTATTGAGATGCAGATCGCGACCCCTGGCCCCGAGGGGACGGCGGCCTTTCACCGAAATGCTAATGGCAAAGCGCGGCGGCCCTTCACCTCCCCGGGCCCCCGGGGCCGAAAGCGGCGGCTGCTGCCGTCGGTGGTGCCCCCCCCCACGCCCCCTCCCGGCTGTTTGCGAGCCCCCTTTCCCCCCACCCAGGGCCGGGGGGCCGGGGCAGGTGCCGGTGATGGTTGAAGGGACACACACACACAAGGAGGTGCCCCCACACCCCGGAGCCCCCCGGGACGGGAACGACGGTGGATGGGGAAGGGCCGGGGGGGGGGGGGGGGACAACCCCATCCTCCTGGAGGCTGTTGGGATTTGGAGGAGGGGCCGTTACGGGGTGGGGAGGGGGGCGGAGAGCCGGCGGATCCGGGATTGGGGAGGGGGGGGGGTGGCTGCGCAAACCCTCGCCTCGCCCCGTCGAGCCCCGCTCCCGCCCCCCGCCGCCCGGGGGCTGCCGAAGGCGGCCGCCCTCCTGCGCTGGGCTCGGGCAGCGAGGGAAGCCGGGAGGGCTGCCTGAACCCCGCGTTGCCATTAACTCAGCCTCAGCCCCGGCTAATCCGCGGCACTGAAGGCAAGGAGGCTAATTAATGACAAGCTTTTACAGTCAAGACCGGCGATAATTGCTTTGGTGGCCTTTATGATTACAAGATAAAAATGGACCGGGCCTGACATAAGAGCCACTGTGTACACTGCAAGACAGGAGGAAATTAAGAGCTGGCTAGCTGAATGCGGAGCAGAAAATTACTAATAGAGGAGAGATAATGAATAGGCCGGCTAGGCATTCATGGGGAAAAATCCATTTTGTTACCACGCGAAATGAGGTGGTGGAAAGGAGTTTGCTAATTGTTCTCATCTTGTAGCAACCAGGACTGAGGCAGGGGCGTGCTTTTCAATTCATTTCCCCGGTAATTGTGAGAGGGGGAACGCGGGCCAAATGAGTCTTGCTGCAATTTGCGCGCCTGGTCTTTTCATTTTCATGTTGCGTTTTTAATTGTTGCTAATATAGCTTATAATGAAGCTAATGAGGGGAAATTATCGTACAACTTTTTAGCGCATGGAGACAAGTGAAATGCACGAGAAGGATCCTCTCCTATTGCTGCAAAAAAAATAATAGTAATCCAGAGGAGTTTGGAACTATCGGGCTTTTTTTTTGTTTTTATTATGCTTTTCCTTCTACACCAGACAAAAGGAAGGACCGCCACCTACTTCTTTTATTGTGTGTGTTTTCGTGTTTTATTTTTCACTGTAGGAAAAAAAAAAAATACGTGATTTTCCTTCGTTGCCCCCTGTCAGCCTGCGGGGCTGGTGGGGGGGGGGGGACCCGGGGCTGGGGGCATTGCGCGCATCCAACCCCCCCCCCCCCCCCCCCCCCCCGCCTGTCGCTGCTTAAATACCGCGGGAGGGGACGGGAGGGGACAAGGCGGGGGGGAAGGACAAGCGATGCTGTCCCTGCCCGTCCCCTCGGCTCCATCCCCGGCGGAAAGTTGGCGCTGCCGGGGGCTTCCCCCGACGGCCCCCCCCCCTCCCCTCCTCGCCACTCAGGCGCTGCCTCTCTCTCCTCCCCTGCAGAAGAGCCACGTCCCGCCGCTCCCGCGGCGCGGGGAAGAGGCAGAGTCCGGCAAGTTCTTCCTCCTCACCCTCCTCTCCCTCGCCTGCATCGCCGGGGTCCTGGCGGCGTCGGGGGTCGTCTACTGCCTCCGGCACCGCGCCCACCACCGCCTCAAGGAGAAGCTCTCGGCCCTGGGGGCAGACGCCGGCTCCGACGCCACCGCTGCTTATCAGGTAAGCAGCAGCCTTCCTCCTCTTCTTCTTCCTCCTCCTCCTCCCCGGACCCCTCTCTCGGTCGGGCTTGTTTTGTTTTCCACGCTGCGTTCCCCCCCCCCCAGCCTCCCCTTTCTCCCGTGAATATCCCTGCAGATTCACTGGACCGGCTTCTTACTGCCGGGGATTAATCTCGGCTGTTCTGGTGGTTGCTGTAAATTTGTGGCTAATTAGAAACATTAAAAGGAGAAAAAAAAAAAAGAAAAAGCTCTCGCCACTGGAATTCTCTGAAAAAATAACACTAATATCCATAATCTGTCACCCCTGCCACTATTAATAACGAAAAATCTTTACCGTTTATGAGGAATGGATTGCACGGTTATCTGAAGATGTCTCTCTTTTTGAGTAATCGACTTCTTCGGGGTCTGATATGAAAAGAGCCTTTGACCCGATCTGTTGCCACCTTCTGCCATTATTCAGATAAAATGAAACCTAACGCTGATAGATGGGGAGGTAAAGCAGGGCCGTTTCCAGGAGAACAATGGTAGCAGCTGTGTCCCCAGTAGTGCGGGAGCGCTGCGCTGAGGTCTGCTGAAATAAATCAGGAACCTCAGGGTTTCTCTTTCGGTTTCAAAAGTATGGGGTGGAGAGAGAGGCTGCGGCTTCCTGAAGTTTGCTTTAGGTACCGGTCTGGGATGCGCGGTGGTGAGGCGGTGCATGTGTTGTGGTCCTGTGCCACGCAGCCCTGCTCAGCTTTCCCAAAATATTTGGAGTGTGGCTAGAAAAAGAATTTGAGAATGTGTAAACCTCGTTGCTGGAGTATCCGTGTCTGCGCTGCACCGATAGGGTCCCGCTAATGGCACTTTTCTGTCAAGTTTTGTTCTACCTTCTTGCCCTGCTCAGCATCAGACCTTACGGCCTTTCGGTATTCTGGGGCTCAGATGGATTCAAATCGGCAGCAGGGAGTCGTATGGGAAGAAACTCGTATTTCCTTGCAAAGTTTGTGTCTGTCTGGACCTCTCCTGGGTCAAAATTGAGCGTGTTCAGTGCCTCTCCGTAGTTCGGGGAGGTTTTAGTAACGAATGGTAAATACAAATGTTTCCATAACAATTAGCATCCTCAGGGATGGTTTTGCTTTTCAGTTTAAATGGAATTCTTGCTGTAAAAAATAAAAATAAAAATCTTTGAATTACTTTAAATCTTCAAATCTACTTTAATCTTCAAATCTCCTTTAAATCTTTCAATTTAATAAATTCCAAAGCAAGAAAGTGAGATCAGAGTCGTTTCCAGGGGAAAAAAGGAGTGTCCTACAGGACAAAGTGTGAATAAACCAGCATTTTGTCAGGTTAGTTTTGTTGGCCAAGTAGACCATCACCATAAATATTTTTGTTTTTAATAGGGAACTTGCTGTTGACTTATTCAAACTGCACAAGTAATAGGTAGTCTTTTTTTTTTTTCATTAAACATGAATACAAGAATTCTTAATTTCAAAAAAAAAAAAAGCCCTCCAGGTTCCAAAATCACACTTGAAAGTGAATTTGTGATAATTAACAGGACAATCTTCCTAGTGACAGCTCTAATTAATAGTATCTGTAATTAAAATCGTGCCCTTCCAGCAGGAAAATTGTTTGAATTTCTTGGAGTGACCTTTTTTGCCGTTTCTCTGGGGAGTATGGTGGTTAAGTTGATATTGATTTTATAATGAGCTCTGGTTTGTTTAATAAGAATCTGTAATCCAGACACTAAATGAAATGTGTGCTTCATTTCTTCTTCCCGGATTTATATATATTTTAAAATCTCCCTCCTTAGATCTAAGAGTGTAATTTTCTGTTTGAAAACCAAAACAGGCGATGTTTTGAGGATGCTCAGTGTTCCCAGAGCAGGACTGCTGTAATATTCTTTGTTCCTGATCTTTGGGCCCAGTCCTAACCACCTGACTTCTTAAACATTTCCATTGGTTTTTCAGGAGAACTGTGGTCATGAGGAGGAGGAAAAATGTTTTTCCTTAAATACAAAGGTTTCTAAGGGCCTGGCTCTCCTCCCGTGGAAGTAGATGGGAATTTTGCCATTTGTTTCAATGGCAGCAGTAGGAGGCCCCAGTACGGGCAGACAAAATCCTTGAGCAGTTTCGATGCTGCTAAGTAGCGTTTTATCAAAATGAATCACTGGGCCTCATTTTGTATATAATAAACTATTCACGTGGATTTGAAGAGAAATTAGGACTGAGCCCTGTTCACATAGTCAACATCACCGTATGCTGAGCTGTGATTTAAATGTAATGGGTATCTGGTGTGGTGCATGTTTTGGATAACATCAATTAGGTCTCAGAAAAGCATCAATTATCCTTTTCCTCATCTTCTCTGATATTCATAGGGCTATAATGTGACCTGTGTTCATATGGGGAAACAAAAAAAAACAGATAGCTTTGGAAATTACACCTACTTGGTTCTCTTCTGTATCAGTTAAAGGCTTTGCAAGTATCTACTCAGTGAACTCGGTATATTTTAAAAATATGAAATATTTCAGCAGCTGCTGACACTAGACTTTAAAACGTGATACTCCAATATATTGCTGGTTACAGCTTAAGTGACAATTCAGATTTATTTTTTTTTTAATTTGAAGTGGGGGGGGGTAGAAATTGGTTGGTATAAAAGGGCCTAGTGGCCCAGTGTGATTCAGAGAGAGCACTGAAACATCACGTTGGTTCACGTGCTTCTCAAAATGTCAGTGGTTTACATCTTCACATAAACATGACTGACCTAAATTTTCAAGATTTAGCCGAGACATTTTTCATCCTAACCCAGTTCAGCCAGGAGAGTTCACTTGGGGTTTTACTCATTCCTTCCTCACCCTGTGAACTTGGAGGAGGTTTTTCCCACAGCTGTTTAGCTGTGTTTGTTTTTTTTTTGGTTGTTTTTGTTGTTGTTGTTGTTTTGTTTGTTTGTTTTTGTTTTTTTTTTTTCCTTGCAGTTTACACAGTGAAAGACCAGATTGAAAAGGGGAAAACAGACAAATTGTATTGTCAGGGAAATAGCAGGTTGGCTGCTAAGTCTCCTAAGATGCTACTGGTGAGAGTTGGGAGCCAGCCCAAACTGCTGCTCCGCACCGGTTCCCCGCCAGTTCCTGCACCAGGGACCCTGCGCCTGCGCCGCGGAGATGTCCAGCGTCACCCCACGTCACTGCCCAAGCGTTTCTTGTGCGAGAGCACCTACCTACCAGCACAAGGGTTTTTGGTGTAGAGGCAGACCAGGCTTAGGCGGAATGGCCAACACCACTTAAAAGTTGAAGCGGGCAAATGAAATGCTGGGGTGCCTTCGCTAACCGGGCAGGTGGAGCGAGACTGATGGAAGTGGTTGAGTTGAGGTCTGGAGGTTTCTTTGGAGGCTTTCCCGAGGCAAGCAGCTGGCTTTGAAAGCATTAAAATAAGGTCTGCGAGACTAACCCTATTTGAAGAATAACATTAGGAAGGATAGATACACAACTGCAACTTCATTTATCTTTGAATCGCTAAGCAAATGGCAAATTATAGCCTGGTTTAATTAGACTGTGGCTAAGGAGCTTTTCAGAATGAATGGCAGCGGTGTATCTTGTAAAACACTACGTGTGCATGAAACACAGCTTAAACAAAGGCGGACACTTTTTGTGTACCTTTTAAACACGTCTCCCGTCCTTTCAAATCACATGTGTAACGATTAGATAAGTCAGCGTCAGTGTTTGTGGATGACTAAAAAGAGGATCGAGCCACCCTGTCTGCGCCTGTGCACATGCGCACACCTACGCTCGTGTTTTTAATTGTTGCTCGTGTCACTTTGATCTTCTCTGAAAAGCAAGTTTAGTATGCTACTAGTCCCCTCTCTGGTCCAGGAGATTAGGGCAGAAGCGTTTTAAGAATTTTCAGCAGAGCCTCTTTGATTTATTTCACAGCGCCGAGCAGATTTTCCTCCCGCACTTTGAAGCCTTTCGAACACCACCCAGAGAAAAACGGGCATTCAGACATGGGGGGCAGGCTGCGAGCGGGGCCACTAAGTGCACATCTTACTTGTCACCGCTCCCATTAGCGAGCAATTTATTAACGTAATGAGTGTATATTAGCGGCTGCAGCTATTTAGAGATGCTCCGTTGGATTCAGGGTGATGTATTTGTGAGTCCAGCTGAACCCTGGCTTTTGACCCCTGTGTGGAGAGTGCTGGGTTGTGCAAGATGTTAAATCATCAGCATATTTTATACGTCGAGTTGCAGAACTTTCCTGTGAGCATAATCTTCTGCATCACTGCTAATGCTCTGCAAAATGTTGGCCATAATGGAATTTAAAGGCAAAAGTTGAAATGCATTGAAGCTGGCTTCAGAGAGCCTCCCTGTTAATATTTTATGTCAATAATGTGCTTTTTAATTTTCCTTGATCTCAGCCAAAAGAACTTCCCTTAGAAAGCGAGGGGGCAAAGACCAAACAGTTTACAATGAAGTCCTTCTGCAGCTGCCTGAGGTATTCAAGGTTACATGAGCCGTGCACCGTCAATGCAGCTGGGTTACATCATCCGCTGTTTTAAAACTTGTTCAAATAACTTGATTTGGCAAGCATATAATTGTAAATTATATGTTAAATTCTATATTATTACATGTATGCATTATATATAAATTACATACTCCTTTGTCAAATTCGGTCTTATTAATTACATGATCCTGCTGGATTCAAAGCCACTAAAAACTTCTCTGTGCTTTTAAAGATTTGATCCTGCTGGTATTTTTGGTTAGACAGAGACTTTAAGAAAACAGTATTCACAACAGTTACAATAGGGATTTTGCTACAAATATTTTTAAAGGCTCCAGCAGAAAGAATCTGTACTTAGCCATCATGCCTTTTTGGTGTATTTAAATACAGATAATTCATTGCATCTAATATGGCTTCAGGTTTTAGACTCTAGACTGACTTTCATAAGCAAGCATGTTATTATCGTATTAGATCTTAACATTAGAGCAATATTATATATCAACTCCTTGGAAAATTGAATTTTGTGAACTAAGTGAAATGAAAAAAAAAAAAGGAAAAATGAGCTGCTATTTCTCAAGTTCTTGGTAATATTCAAATTAACATCAGGACCGAGAGCAAAGTAAGCTGGCAAACTGGGGATGGTCAGTGCCCTAAAGCAGAACCTCATGTCTATGTAAAACTGCTTCCTTTTCAAGGATCCTCACTACACTTCAGCAAAAAAAAAGCTATCACTGAGGATTGAAGCATTCAATACATGAGTATTTAGTAAACATGTCAGTAAGGAATACATTTAGTAAGGATTTTGGTTAGATGAAAATTTTGCCCTAAGGCTGAATGCTGCGAAGGGCTTGTTTGTGTTTTCTTCTGGGAAAACAAGGGGCATAAAACATTTTTAATCCTTTCCTGTCCTTATTAAAAGAGAAAAAAAAAAAAGTCATCTCACGTGACTGTGTAGTGACAGGACTAACACTAATTGTCTGCAATAAAACATGGGAGGTATATGTATCAGAAGAGCTGTTCTTGTCCATTTAAGGCTGCTTACTGTGTATTATGTGAACAATTTTCTTTAATTAGAATTTGGTCTTAAAATAAATTCCCAATAACCTGCAAATGTATTACATGTAATGTTGTTACATAAAGCACTGGACTTTAAGGTGAGACAGTTTTTACAATCTCCCAAATACTTTACACAGAAGCCATACGTAGCAGTAATGGGCGAGAAAAAAGAGTTGGGAAGTGTTTAAAGGTGGCAAGAAGAGAGTTTACCTTTTGTTTAAATATTTTATTGGTGTCAGATGGTGGACAGCCAAAGCACAAAGAGGCAAAATGAGAGGTGTACGAATGCGGATCTAGCTTCCTTACTAACTTTTTTAAGGATGTTAAGCTCCCAGCAGCAGGGAGATGCAAGGAATCCCTTCCTCTGTGTGGAAGATGTTTCTTGTGCTCATTACAAATAGCTGTCTTCCAAGAAGAAGAAGAATATAACCAAAGAATATATTGAGGAATACAACTTTTGTCAGCAGCTGCATGCCAGAGAGGGGGGCTTGTCCCAGCCAGGTGCTGCAGCAGGGGCAGTGCAGCAACACTTTTTTTGCTAAAATACTCTTTTCCTTAGACTGGGCAGGTGGAGAGAGAGGGGTTTTTTTTTGAAAGGAAAATGGGTACACACACAACTCCTGGAAGCGCATGGGTGAGGAGGTGCCATGTGGGTTTAGGTCTGAAGGATGCAATCCATCTTTATCAAGCAGTCAGCTGTTGGTTTGCACAGAGAGAGCATGAAGTAGCTGAGAGCAGGTGATGGTCGGCCTCTCCCCTTGCCACACTTGCTTCATTTTTCCCTGTCTAAAGGAAAAAAGGGCTTGGTGTTTTGTGGAGCAAGAAAAGAAAGGCTCCATGCATCTCACGGTATAGTTTTGGGGTATTTTGGATGTAGGAAAGTGCAAAGAAAAATGAATAGTCAGAGGGGAAATGAAGTTAGTGACTCATTTTTAATTACTGGGAAATTCAGAGTCCTTACCCAAGCAGGCCTTTCTTAGAAAATGTGCTGGAGGTGCTCTGGCCTGGCAGGCTGCATCTCGCCTGGTAAATTAAACCGGTAAATTGCTCAAACTGCCCTGGCATGGCTTCAGGCCAAGCCACCCAGCTTTCTCCCAAACAATCTCTTGCACACAGTTAGCACAGGCCAAGAAAAAGACGTATATCCATTTGCTGGGCAGTCTTCTGAATAGTTTGGCTGTGGCCAGCCCGTTTAGAGGGTGAGTTTTATTACTGCTTTACCAGCCATGAGCCCCGAGCACCCAGCCCCTGCTGCAGAGCCCCTGCACTGCTCCTGGCCACGCCACGGGGCTGGGTTTGCACAATGGATCGTCTCCCTCCCGTAAATCGATTATGTCCCAGGGCCTGGACCTTTGAGAGAAGCCAAAGATAACCACAGCCTTGCCTAATGGGCTGGAGAGTATTTGATCTGCAGTCCCAGGCAGTACATCATCTCAAGTGTCCTGATATCTTTCCGCAATAACTGTAGTGTCTTCAGTGGCATTTTTTCTGATGTTATGCAGAGGATAATCAGGCCTGTCTTTCCAACATACTCCTGCCCTTTTTTCTGTTTTCAGATTTATTTATTTTTTTGAGCAGCTATGTTAACATGTTTCATATTTGACACATTTGTCTATTGTGTACTCTCTCAACACTCAGCAGCTAACACTGTGATCTGGCTTTCTGAGCCTTTCCTATTATTCCCTCCAAGTGCTATGCTGGAAGGAAAAAAAAGGTTTAAAAAAAAAAAAGGTATTTTTTAAAGTTTTTAACTGGGAAGGTTTTTATTTTGCAGAATAAATCTTGTACTGGGGTCATGTTCCCTGGAAGAGAGCAGAGGTTAATTTTGCCTGCATAAGCAACAGTTGCAGGTGATGTTTGTCAGGTCTTGTAGGATCCCCCTGCCTGGGAGCAGGAGCAGGTTGCAATGTGTTCTCTGAAGCCTGAGGGTGCAAAAAAAGGCGTTCTCCTTACTGCTTCTGTTCATTCTGCACATCGATCTCACACAGGGAAGTGGGGAATCTTTTGTCCTCTCTGCTCCATGTGTTTGTACTCAGCCTTTGTGAAGGATTCGAAGCTGACCATGGCCACCTGAGTTTTTTCCTTGGTAAGCAATGCAGACTTGGCTGCTGGATGAGACAGAGGGGCAGAAGTAGGGGTCGCATCCTCAGCTTTCCTCTCGGCCTGTAGCCCGCTTGTGCAGCTCTTGGAGGGAAGCGAGTGTTGCCAAGCCAAATATTCTGGGTGGGCTGTGACGTTTTTGCTGGTTTTGTTGTGATGTGAACCGTAAGAGAAGGAGTTGGGGTAGAGTAGGCTGGAGCTCTCCTGGGGTCATGCAATTGTCCCGGTCTTCCCAAAGAGGCCGGGTGAGGTGGTGACCTCGTGGGATGTGTGGGAGCAGAGGCACCCCATGGGTGGGCGTTGTGCAGAGCTGCCAGGAGCTGGAGGTGCAAGGAGGATGTGGTCCGTGCTGGCTGGACAGGAAGCCTCATCTCGTTCCTCTCAGCAGGGGCAAAGCTCGGGGGATGAGGACCTCCTACCCCAGATGCTTTCCCTACATTTACAGGCACAACTGAGCTCTAAATGCTTCCTAGTTTAAGGGACGGAGACAACTCGTCTGACTTCTTTGTGCTGTGATTTTTGCTATTACAGGTCCTGAACTCTCACAGCAGCAGTGAATGCCACTGCTTGGGTATTCCTACAGTTGTGCATAATCCAGTTCAAGTTCTCAGCCTGCAGCGTGTAGAGCCTGCGTTCATCACCTGCATTTTTAGAAAATAACTAAGCCAAGATTAAAGAAGAGAGGCTGTAAGAGAGTGTGTCTAGAAGTGAAATCTTTCAAAGAAACAAAATTAATTTTGGGGGAGGATGGGAGGGAACAGCTTTCGAATCAGAGAAAATCAAATTTAGTGTAGGTGGCTTGACCAAAGGGGAAAATGCATTAGGTTTTCTCTAAGCCTTCCTGTCCAGTTTCTAGATTTTCTGCAGGACACATCAGTGATGTTTTATTGATGTTTGCTTGGGATGCCAGCATTCTGAACAAGAAGAGATTTTGATAAGGGAAATGGTTTGTTAAATTTTTAATATTTCAGATGGATAAAATCCTATTCATGTTCTGCGCAGTTTTTATTTTTCTGTCTTCACACCTAGCTAACTCAGTTGCAGGCTTCTTGATGATTCCTGCTTTTTCATTCTCCATAGGAGTGTTGCTGCTTCGCAGAACTGTGTGCAGCAGCATGTAGATCTCAGAAGTGGCTGCTCTTGTCCTGCAAAGCATGGACAGCTCATCATTACCATGATAAAACTCACTTTCAGTATTGGGTTCGCATGCTTACCTTGGCTGGTTAAACATCGAATGTCACCTAACTTGGAGATTTATTCATTTCATGCAGGCAGGAAAGCTCATCCTTGGTCAGGCTGTCTGACAACAGCTGAAATACTTGGTTTGAAGTGGGCAGCAGCAGAGCCGTAACTACCAACCCTACCTATTTTCTACTAGGCTGGTTTGAACATCCTACTAATCTTCCAAAATGTATCAGGGAGAATATTCACATGTCAGAGAAATATTGATCTTTTCTACTAACTATGAATAGAAGAGGGAGGGAAAGATGAGAAGGAAAAAATCAGTATGCCGCTGCTTTTTTGACCACGTGGGTAACCAAAACTTGGATTTTGCCTTTTTCCAGCTTCTCAGCTGGACTTCATCCTGGCTCACTGTGAAGGGAAAATGCCTGATTCTGAGTGAAAAGGGGGGATCTGCTGGGGGAGGTTTCATTGCAGTGGAACATAGCAGAAGGTGCCAGTGGCTGGCCATCCACAAAGGGTAGGAGGACTGATGTGTTGAAGCTGAATATAGTTTCGGGATCAAGAGCAATCTACAAATGTCATTTCATGTGATATAGTGAAATTATGTCACATAGCATCTCTCCTGTACTCTGGGGAAATAATATATATAGTAAAATGGGAATAGGAGCGTGTGAAGTCCATATACTGTCACCCACTAGAGTGAAATAAAGAACTGTAATTCCTAATTAACCTCACTGGAAAGCTCTTGTGTGTGGAATTAAAATATGTAGGAGGGTTGCCTACCAACCTGTTCCAAATTTGAACTTGTTTTTGAAGGTTTGGATCAACCCAGTGGCTTTCCCAGCATTGTTGACTAATAATTTTGTTTGCTTGTTTGAAGACCTTAGAAGTTAATTAAGTGAAAATCAATGATTGAGGCTTCTGCAGGTGCTGGTCACTCCATCTCAGAAGGAACGCTGCAGAAATAGAGGGAGAGAGGAAAAGGTGACAAGAATGATTAATGGTGGGGAAAACTCATATAAAGAGAGACTGAAAAGACAGGTTATTTCTTATAAAACACTAACAAAGTGGCACAGTAGAAAAGTAAAATGTGTATAAGATGAGGAGCTGAAGAAAAAGTGAAACTTACTCTCAGTTCTGCATAACACTAGGGCAAAGACTAGTGATTTAGTGATGCTAAATGCATAAAACCTCTTGGTGCTATTGCTGCTTTCTCTGAATGGGAGGTCTCCCTGTATCTCTGAACATCAGTACTAAGATCTGAGTACAAAATCCCTCTCACTTTTTCCAGTATCTCCTGTAATGCTAATAAAGTGGATGTGTAGAAATATTGACCAACATTTTTAATCCTTGAAGGCTTTTGCTGTGTGTGATAGAAAGAATGTCTGTGCTCAGAGATATGATAGAGCTCATACATTTATTTTTTTATTTTTATTTTTTTAGAATTTAGGAGGGTTTCAACGTACTACCAAGTTTTTAGCTCCTAATAACCTCTCTAACTTACTAGCAATGCTGTGCTTTATATATTCCTTTCTTCCCTGCTGTTTCCTTGTTCACAAAATTTGCATTTGTTATTCCTAGCAGAGCTAAACCGTGATTTCACTTTTGTTTTCAGTGGGGAATGGGTGGAAAGCAATGACGTTAGTTTTCATGTCAGGAGAGGGTAATGACTGGCACCTTCAACTGTCATGACAGATGATGTTATGAAAAACAAATGTCGCTGATGGCCATCTTTGATAAATACTTCCTCATCCCAGCATCATGTCTGCTGTGTATAGCCTCCTTCCATGAAAAAAAGGATTTGAGCTTTTTAGAAGCTTTTAGGGCTTTTTGTATTTCTCTTCTTGGTTTTAGTGCCTCTGTTACCAGGAATGCAGTTACACAGACTTTAGGAGAAGCAATAATAATCCTTGGAATGGGGTAAAACAGCATTTTTAGACATAAAGTTGTGGCTGTATGTTTGTTTCTTTCCGAGCTGGACGTGGATGCTGAGTTCTGCCGGCGAGCTGGGAATTCTCACTTCTGCCAGAAATGGTCTCCCATTTTCAGTCCTGCAAGACAATAAAATAGTGGACTTCACAGCCTTAATGTATATTTTTCTTGAGAAACTACAGCTGGCTGGGGACTGCGTTTTTTGCCTGCTTTGGGCCCCAGGCAACTATAAACGCTGGGAGTGGAAAAGGAAACATTCGTGGCGGTTCTCTTTTAGAGCAGGGGCATCTGCTGGAGGCTGGTCCAGCTTCGGGGGTGTGAGGCAAAGTCAAAATATGTGAGAAATTTGCACGTGGTTGTGCATGGCCTTGCAGGTTAATTCAGTCATTAATACTGTTTATTTGTGAACCATACTGTGCTGTATGGCTCTCCCTGTGCTAGCAATGAATTTACTGTCCAAATTCATATTACGCAGCAGCTGGGGCCACGTCAGCAGGCATTGGAGTTAGTTAAGATGAACAAAGCATGGCAAAGGTGATGTGTGTTTTACACATAAAGGGGCGGTTGTGCTGGTTGTAGGGCCAGTTTTGCAGATTACTGTGGGTACAGGACTGCTGCAGTGGGGATGCTCCTATCTGGACCCTACATTCAAGTTTCTTAGCAGAACTGAGGGCTGAACTCTGATTTCTCAATGTCCTAGTTACTCCTTAACATGTCTTTCCTCTCCTCGCTTCACACTTACCATTTACTTTTGATACACTATATGCAACCCCACTTGCAAGGTGGGAAATGCAATTCAGGCACCAGCTTTGGTTGAAACCACCAAAAAATATATTCCTTTTTTTTTTTTTCTTTTTATCTTCTGTCTGTGAAGTCCTTTACACTACCTCACGTTAAGCCAGGCATGTTTGATGAAACTCTTCCCTCTTTCAGAAACCAAAGGTGGAAGCTGTCTTGCTCACGCAGGCCCACTTAGAGTGCTCTCTTCTAATGTTGTATAGGATGAAAATCCCCAGCACAGCCACCCAAACGCGGTCTTGAAATTGTCCTGATCCCCTGGCAAGCAGTATTGTCTGCAAAGAAGTTTGTGCTTTCCTGGTGTGTGCAGCAGAGAAAACACTACCTCTATTTCAGGGCAATATCATCCAACCTATGCTGCCATGTCCTCCTTACTGAGTAACCAGCTGGCTGTTTAGATGTCCACCTCATTGATGAGAGTCACTGAAAGAATTAAAATAAGAATATTTTCCTTAAACTGTATCACTTAATCAGTGTCTCTGGTTGTGTGCAAATCAGAAATGTTCACATCTGCTGGACCTCTAGAGCTGTGCTCAAGACCGGGATGGAATACGGCTGTTTGTTTTGATTCGGTGGGATAAGACAGTGCAAATGCTTGAATTTAAAAAGAGGAAATAAATATACAAAAATGAAGGAAGAGTCATTTTCCATCTGAGGATAACCATGTTTTCTTTGCCTTTCCCCTCCCACATGACCTTTACTTTCTTTTTCTTTTCTTTTTTTTGTGATGAAAGGAGAATGATAATTACGTGAGTTCCCACCAGGAAACACTTGGAATGCTAAAAAAAAAAAAATTGCAACTTTTTAATTTCAGAAGTCATAATCAAAATTGGGGTTTTGTTAGGAAAATGGGTGTTTGACTGCAGTGCTTTCAAAGAGAAACACCATCCCTGCGTTTTAGGTCTCTTAAAATCAAAACAAAGCAAAAGTCCTACTCTGGGGCTCAAGATGTATGGTTAGTGGTGCGGTACAAGAGTATGGATAGTAAATTGAACAGTGCAGAGCAAGTCTTTACTGACAATCAAATATATACATTCTGTGGTCTAATTATTTCTGCCCCCACCCTCCGGGATCTATCACATACATGTCTGCATAAATAAATACGAAGTGAATGGAGTGTGGCTATGGAATGCTACGTTTGATGCTGTGGCAGAGGTGTGATCTCTCAAAATATGACTTAGAAACATTTTTCCACTATGCCCCTCTGTTCCTTTCTTGAAGGCGAGCTGATCTCAGTAGTTGCCTTTTCTGGCAGTGACAGCAAATGCGTGTAAATATTCCACACATATAAATAGCTCCTTTACTGCTGGACAAAAAGCATGTTAAAATGAAACTAAAGCTTGAAAGTATGTTTCAATAACTCAAAAATAAATGGTAATAAAGCTGTAATTATCCCCAAAGTTACAAACACAGTAAATAAGTTAAAGTTAAATTTATAACACCTGCAAGCATATTAAGTATGCAAAAGCAAAACAAAGGCAGCCAAATGACTTTAGCTTCACCCTGTAGTAACACTAAGCAAATTTGGTTAGAGAATAATGATGTTTGTAGTCCTAGATTCATTTGTTTAAAAAAAAATGAGCTTACTTTATTTTTTCATTTTTTAAATCTCACTGCATTATGACTGCATCTATCGCAAAATGTGTAACTCCATGCTGTAAGTGCAGACTTCACCTCATCCAGTGAATGATACATCCTTAATTTAAAGGAAGGGAAAGATTAATATTCACTTAAACGTATTAAAAGCGAGAAGAATTGAATTCTTAAAGATCTTTTTTTTTTCCACTCCTAGCTTATAAAAGGTTATGTATATTCTTAGTTCTCTTTATTTTATTACAAAGTATAGCCTAGGATCTTTTAGAATTAATACTTAGCATTTTTAATTTAAAACTTCTGCAAAACAATTTTGTTTCACATGTAAATTAAATACAGGGTTTCTGTACATTTGTTACTTGTTTCTGCTAGAACATTAGGCAGGTCAAGTTGAAAGGGCTTTGTGTACGCTCATCTACCAGTTTTAATAAACAGCATTTTTCTTGGTTTAATGTCTCTGCATTTTTTTAATAACTATACTATGGAAGTGTTTATTCTTTCTTACATTTTTTAAAAATGTAAGGAAATAATTGTGCCACTGTTGTTTCTGGACTAGGTCAGGTGATTTCCATTTGAATTTGTTAAGCAAAAGATTTTGAAAAGACTGGAAATGTCAGGCCTATTTCTTCAACTTTATTTTTGGAATTATGTAAGTCTGGGACTCGGTTTAAAAAAAAAAAAAGACTCATGAATATAGAGTAATGAAATTGTGTGTGTATATATATATATATATAAATAAACTAGAAAGTTGAAATTTCCCTCAGATCCCAGGTTCTTGTTGAGCAAATCTGAGGTGACTGTAACTGGGGAAGGACAACTGTATTTTAGGTAGGAAGCTACTTTCATTTACTTTGGACTGAAAATTTTCATTTATAGTACACCTGGTACCAGCTGGATGTGAACAGTGCACGTGTCACGGTTAGTGGCTGGACTAGGGCTACCTGAAGATTATTGCATGAAATAGGTATTTTAATGAACAGCAGCATCCTAATTCCAGGCAGCTTTGGGATGGAGTGGCTCATCTTTACGAGGAATGAACATAACACAGAGGTGCACGTTGGCTGTCCCTTAACTGGGATGCCCAGTGTATGTCCTTTGCCTGTGATGTGCTGCTTTGAGGTGGCTGCTTTTTGCCTTAAATTCCACTTTTGCAAATAGTAGCAAGAGATGGTGGATATAATGCTTTTATTTTTCCTGGGTGAGATAATGATGGTGTCGTGCAGTTGTGTAGGGTTTTATCGGTGTGGGAGACATTTTTGCCCTGCGCACCATCAACAGAGCCACTCATGGGAGGCTTTGTCCCCAGCCAACAGGAGCGAGTCCTTCACCAGTCTGTGCTGGCCTGACAGCAGCCACCTCTCATGCATGGGGACTCCTTTCCTGAGGCCTTCTGTGGTGTCTTCTCTAGCAGGGTTCAAAGCTCTGCTCCTGTAGAAACTGAATATGGGGGAAATGATTCAATACTGACCATCATTCAGACTGGTTTTAGTGTCAGACACTCCTATCCTCTTACTCCCTACCGGGGTTTATACAGGGTTTTCTCTACCAAAACAAATATTTCAGTAAACCATAGTGAGGTGACTGTGGGGTTCATTTCTGAAGAGGCACAAGGCCTCCTTGGCTGAGAGGAGAGTTTCTTACTCTTCTCTTCAGGTTCAGAGACCCCATCTAACAAAGCAGCATGGTAAGACTGGCTCTCTGTCCATGAGTTGTTGTCCATTAAGCACAACAACTCTATTGATGCCCTTCATTCGATTTGGGTAAACTACATTTATGGCATGATGTGGTTCATTCACAAGTGGACTGTATGGATCTGAAAATCCATTTCTTGTACCTTAGGAAATAATTGCTGCTTTGTGCTTCTCTGTATCTCTGTGAGGACAACCAAGTATTAGAAACACTTTAAAACCTCGTTGGAAGAGGTCCAGGGTTTTTCTGAGAATACTGTTTATGGTTTGTTTAAGGTTATCAATTATGTTTCAAATAAAAAGCTCTCTACAGATGATCATTGTGCTGTACTTTGAACTCATTTAACTGGACATTATTTACAGAATATTTATCTTGGTTATGGCAGTTTTTGTCACACAGCGATATTACTTTTCCATTATATATTGCATGTGACCGCCACATAAGTTTGATAATAAATGTTGGGAAATAAAAAACAGAGTAAGTGCCTCAGTATGATAGCAATTCCCATGTGATGGGAAATAATGTCATAAACTTCAAATTACCTTTTAAATAAATGTTTACGTCCAACCCATCCATTAGATCATAGCCTGAAGGGTCAGGAGGATCATTTCTTCATATTTCACTGTATGCATTATGATTGCTTTTTTAGGTGTAAATGATGTTTTTAAATGAAGAATGGCACCCGAACTATATACAAACAAAGGCTAGACATTACAGAGTTGCTATATGGCAGAAATAGCCTCAGCCACTCTGCTAAATATAGAAGTGCAGCAGTAAACTGAATTCTTTCTTAGAAAATATTTTTAATGGTGCATGTGCTGAGACAATACAGAAATACGCCTGTTTGTGTCATTCATGCAGTTTGCAGCTTTGACATTTTAGTCAAGTCTGAACTCTAACTGTGGTTTGGTAGATGGCTGTTTTGCTAAATGCTTATGAGAGTAAAGATTTTGGAGAAAACAAAGAGCATACCTGAGCGTGCAGAGAGGTGAATAGATAACAGGTAGTACTGAGGGTTTTAACCACTCAGGGCTTTGCATGCCTGTGAAATGGTCCCACCTCAGTAAGTGCCCAGGGATAGTGTTTCCTGAGAGCACCAGTTGAGAAACATCCCATGTGTTGAGACCCCACTACTCCCAATACCTTTCACAGGAGAGGGCCAGAGCAGCCTGCCTTAGGGATGAAACAAACCCAAATCCCACATTTAGGTACGTACCTGCCCTGAGTTGGACATCCCTAGTCCATGTGTCCTGAAGGAATCCATTTGGACCCTCAAAACAAAACGCGTTGAAGCTTTTGTAGATGGCGGTGTAGATGAAGCTACATGAAAAACCCCAAGAGGGGGCAAGATGGTCAGGCTTAGCGGAGGGGTGGCTTTGATAAAGCTGTAGGTGTCCCTAGCACGTGGGGATAGGCAGGTTCCTCAGCCTGGGCTGGCTGGGACTGGGGGAAGGAAGAGTTGCCAAGGGCCATTAGACCAATCTAGAGATTAATTAAACAAAAAAATCTGTTTACAGGCAGGGAAAAACCCATTGTCTTGGTGATTTAAAACACCAATCAAGAAACTCCGTGGTGTTTTTGCTGCAACTCTGATTTGACCTTCCTGTTTACATTAAACATTTTTCTGGCGGTGTACAGTGACGTGCTTGCTTTGTTTAAGGTATTTGACAGTTACAACAGTTCTGGGAATAATTGTTCTGGTTGTATATATGTCAGGAAAGAAATCCTTTGGTATCTGAGATAAAGTTAATTTTTTCTTTAAACTTATATATGCCATGTTTCTCAACCTTACCATCCTTCATGAGGACCATTAATGTTAAACTGTGGCTTGAAAACAGATTTTCTTAGTAGCATATTAAATAATTTGTCCAAAGCATTTTTAGGGAGGTTAATCTAATCTAGAACCAGTTGGTTATAATATTACTTCTTTTACAACTTACATTTGCTAATATTAATTTCTTAGAGTTCACTTGTTCCTGATTCTTTTTTGTTAGCAGAGGTCTGTAATCCTTTCCACAGCAACCACTTGTAAAAGCAGAGGATTATGACTTGGGGCAGGATATGAGCAGCAGGAACAGATCAACTTAAAAACAAAGATCCTGTCTGAGTACAAATGCTATTGTTAGTAGAGAGTTGGGGTGAGTCAAGTGGCAGGATGTCTATTAGAATAAGACAAATTCATATTTACGCCACATGGCATGCTAGCCAGAAGACACATCCTTTCAGCAGTTGTGTGATAGACTACATATTTTTATACCTTTTACTTTTTGTAGTTTTGTCTAGTCCAGTAAACTATTACCTCTGAGAATGGCTGGTATCTAAACATCTGAACAGCTTTTTGGTTTTCTGCAGATTTATTTTTCTGTCTAAAAAGCTTCCGCACTGTTATGCTTTTCCCAAAATCTGCTAAAAGTAGGGATTTGAAATTACACTACCGCAAGGTCATTCCAAGGTTAGCAATAGCCATTCTGTACTATTGCTGTCTTTTCTGATGACGTGTGTGATCCTTCATAAAAAAGGAGAGTTTTTTTTCCTTTGGCCCTATATTCAAGGTTTGTTGTTGCTGTTTTTGTTTTCTAATATTTGGCCTAAAATAAATAAAGTTGATACGTAACTAAGAAACTAAGGTACCAAGTGACAGAAAACATTCAAGTGGAAGTGAGGAAAAAACCCTACATTTTATAAATACAGAAAACTTCTACATAAGCACCTCTAATGGCAAATCAAACAAAAGCTCTGGTAAAAGGCAGACAGATGGAAAATGTTTGGATGGGTCTTTAATCATTGCCACATTGAGGCAAGAGAAGTCTCAATGCTTGCTACTGAATGAATTAGGATCCCTCTTCAGTGTCCTAAAGTTTGCAAGGTCAAAAAAAAAATACATACTCCTCAAGTTACATTTCTAACTCCCATATGAAAAAAAGATTTTATTGCAGTTGATATATGGAGTTTTTTAGATCATCCTACTGATGGCACTTGGGCTGTAACTGTATTATCAGTCAATAAGAAAACAAAGGCCCCAGCATTTCAACAGTATGAATTCTTCAGACTGTATTATTTTGTTAGCCTGAGGCAAGAGGCTGCGCTCTTAGGACTCGTCTGTGCAGAATGAGTAATCCGAGACAAATGTGCAGCCACACCGCGTGTGCAATATGTCCAGATCCCATGGACTAGCCTCTCTTGCTGTGCAACACAGGCAGCCAAGTGTCTCTCATGGACAATAGACATATGTTAAAAATGATAATTTTATTATAGTCTCTGAGATTTTACCACACATAAGTGATTCTAAGAGCATTATAACAATCACAGCATAACTGTGGGTCTGTTTATCCCATTAGTCAGAATTTTGTACTGTAGGGAGTTGCTTTTACCAGTAGGATTTTGCGTTATGTAACCAGAATTCTGTATTTTTACATGAATTCTATGCACAGGCACAAGTGAAAATATATATTCACAGTGCAATCCATTTTGGTGTTTTTACATGGCTTGCATTAGTGTGTGATAGCTTGAATTTTCTCTGTTTGCCAAAGCTGCTTAAACAATACAATGACAGATTTCTGTTTTTATTCTTCATTAATGTCATTCTTCATCCTCTCTGCCCCACATCAGGGAGGAAGCGTTGTGAGTTTGCTATTTTAATGAAGAGAAATGATGCATCTATCAACTAGAATTTATAGTGGAGGGCACATCAATTCAGTTGCCTTGAGCTTGCTGAGTTTGCATATTCCGGGCCAAGCAGTGCTCTCGATTACTCCTGTGCAACCCCATTAACTTCAGTAGGTTGCACAGTTCAAAAGTTGCTGCGCTGATCGCAGGGCGGTGGTAGGGGAAAAAAGGGAGATCTGTTGGGAAAGTCAAGCTCCAGAATATTATTTTTTGTTATCATGAAAGGCAATAGGCACACAGTCGTAATTAAACTTTTGAAAGGTTAGGAGAGCCAGCATGTAGTAATTTCATTGAGTATTTAATCTTTGTAGATGTGCAGAACAGAACAGACAGCCTCCCAAAAATCACTGTGGTGAGGGGGAAAACACTTCTAGCCCTGGAAACATATTGTAAATCATATGTCTTCAGTAGAGTGTATCCTGTAATTACTCTTAACCGTAGGTTGTTTCTTCCTTTCTCTCTCTAGGAGCTATGCCGTCAGCGCATGGCAGTGAAGACATCTGATCGCCCGGAGCCGCTGCACGCCTCTCGAATCAATAGCGTTTCTTCACAATTCAGCGATGGGCCCGTTCCCAGCCCCTCGGCCCGCAGCAGCACCTCGTCCTGGTGCGAGGAGCCTGTCCAGTCCAACATGGACATCTCCACCGGCCACATGATCTTGGTAAGGTGGTTTTTCTTCACGGCACGTGCAATGTTGTCAGAATGCGAGATGCCTGCTCAGCTTTTGGCAAGAGTTAACTTTTAAAGGAACGGAAGCTGTCTGTTCACACATCAAAAGTGTTCCTGAGCTTCACTGGTAAGCTTAGCCTTGTATAATTAAAACTAAGAGGATTTTTATTTCCATTTCTTTCTCATTGTATTGTTTATTTTTCTCTCTGGGGAATATTCTTTTATCTCGGACATACAAATTTTTTGTGTGCTTGCTTTAAAAAAGATAAGTCACTCTTTGTCCTTTTGTGCTATTAATTTATGTTTAACTCAGCTTGGACAACTGAAGAAAACTGCTGAATTTCTGATCAGCTTCCCTCTTTTTCTTGTGTGTTGTTATTGTGTAGAGGTATCTGAGCTGAGAATGCAACAGAATATTAGCAATACGGAACATTTTTTTTCATTACTGTTTGAACGGAGAGGGACCTGAATTTTGAGACTAGCCTGAATTTAGTTATCCTTATCAGGATTTCTTCTAAGCTGTATCTCTTTTATGTTTGAAATGATACAAATATCTTCTGTTAATGGGATCTGCATGGGAAAACTTGGGTTACTTCCAAACATGACTTGCAATTGGTATCAGTGTAGAAGATGGACACGTGAAGATCTGACTGTATGTATGCAACAGTGTTAGCAGCCCAGGACAGAGTCTAGTGGTTGGGACTTGCTGTTTGATTCTGTCTCTCTGTCACTGGTAGCGTCCTGCTGGGAGTGCTGGGGAGCAACCCCCTGGGTTTTGTGCCTTATTTTCCTCCTCCTTTAATTATTTGGTGTCTTTGTAGAGTACATTGAAATTGGCTGAGAAGAAGCTAGGTGATGGTGAAGATAATAAGTCAGGTGTTATTTTGCTTCCTATATTTGATTTCTGCTATTTATTAGTAGTACTGACCTCATGTAAGCACCCATTCCAGTTGGTAGCATTGCCATGCTTTTGGAAACTTCCCTGTTGTATTTATGCAATTCTGAAGATTTACAAGTGCTATTTCTGAGAAGGAAGGTTCTCTCCGCGATGCCATACTTTTGGGTCATAGTTTTTCAACTTCTTTCTCTTTTTCTGGATTTATTTTTGGGAGTACAGTTTTCTCAGATACTCTGAGGTCTTTTAAGCCACCTCACCTAATGGAAAATGGAATGAAGGTAGGTAAAACCCAAAGAGCTAATTTGACTCCAGCCACATTACTGACCTTCTTCAGCCTTGGTCAGGTCAGCTATAAAACTGAGCAAAAGCAGGACAGGTTTGAAAACCAGACTCTTCATACCAGTGTGTCATCCTGAGTAAATACTTCTTCCCTTGCCCAGTCTTTTCCCCCCAAAGACTTAATTAAATATTGTGTTAAACACTGATACGCAAGTGTGGTTTGGAAGGGGAGCAGCAATGGCAGAAAATCATGTCACAGTTTCTACTGTCCCACTTTTGCCTAACTAGTATAAAATTAACTTGATTTTCACTTCATAGTTAACTGAAATGCTTGAGAAAAAAAGTACTCTAATTGTCCAACCTGAAAATAAATACAAATTCCTGTGGTAAGGTTCTAAGGCAGTATATTTCTATGGAAATAAAAGCAAAATTTCCTATATAGATGGAAATACACATCTGATATTTCCAAACAATTCCTACTACTTTAAATTGAGCAAATTTATTTTTGATTATATTATTAAGAAAAATCTTTAAATAAAAAAAAAATCCCAATATCAAGTTTAAAGGAGAGAAATTTGCATATGGGAACCACGTATTCTAGATATGTAAATTTCTGCAAAATTGCAAGAAATAATTTTTTCTTATGTCTGCGAATGAACTTTAGAAAAGGATGAGGTTGGACAAGATCACTCTTACGGTGTTCAGTGTCCATAATTCAGTCAATCCTATTTAACCCTGAATGAACTCATACATATGTTAGCGATCTAACAGCATATGTTATATCTTAGGTGGTGGGGGTTCAGTGAAGGGTAAAAGAAACACTGTAGTGTCTTGAGAGTACAAACCACACAGAGAGAATAAAAATAGTTAATTTGTTTAGTCTAAAGTGAACAAACAAAAATCAGTGATTCAGGGGAGTCTGCGTATTGTGCTTTGAAATATGGGATGGGGAAAAATTGTTCTTAATGGACACAGATGATACAATTAGGAAGAAAATATGGGTTAGAGTCGAAAGGATGCATTTAGCTTGGATATCAGGGCAAGCCTAATAGGAGGGTCAGGCAGGCAGTGGGGTTGTTTACTTAAGGGAAGTAGTTAAACCATAAAATCAAGATTTGATGAAGGCGAAGCTAGGCTAGGTTTACATGGGAAGATCAGCATCATGCAGCTACAGCACTAGGGCAGATGATTGGACTTGATCAGAATTGCTCATGTTTTGTGTCACTGTGGGTCACACTGAAACTGGAGAGCTGACCCAATTTATGTTTTCCTCAAAAATAAATGCATGTATCTGTAATATTTATTTGCCTGAATTTCTCTCCCTCTGGAGACACAGTAGCTTGTTGAACTTCACCAATAAAAAAGGCTCAGAGATGAGTTTTTCCTCCCTTTGTCCTGCATCTACAAGTCAAGGGGAGTGAGGAGTCCCGCTTTGAAACTTTTAGATCATTCAGTGCAAGAAATTTTCCAGTTCTTCCTATTTCCTTGTGCCAAAATCCTCTTACCTTTTGAATTTTTATGGATATTTTTCATGAAAGATATCTCAATACCTAAAAAAGCAACAAGAAATATTAGCAAGGGGCCCAGTAAGAATGGCAAATGCCATCTGCTTTGCAGGGTAAATGCACTTATAGCTCTGTAAATGTGTTTTTCAGCTCCACAGTGTGCAGCGAATCAGCAGTTAGTGGAGTTAGAGTTCCTCAGTCTTTATTGTTCATAGGTGCCAAGGCCTCCCCAGAGAACGTGAAACAATGGATTACTGTATAAAGTGGCAGCAGGAAATATTTTATTTTGATATATAAACAGAATAAGCCTTTAATGGAAATAACTTGGAAGAAATCTATCTGCAACTGCTGAATGACTCCATGTAGTCCCTTTGTTGCTCACAGGTACTGTTGGTCAGAAATGCTTCTGTAAAGCTGATTTAGTTTGCTGGAAAGGAACAGCAGGTTGTACCTGAAATGTTGTCCAAAACGCCCGAAACTTGAGTTTGTTGGAGTTGGTGGTTGGCCACAGGTACTCCTTTTTTAGAGGACTGCCTACTTTAGGTTAGCCAATCATTTATAGTACTCAAGGTCTGGAGAAACCAGGAATCTTCCAAGCCGTGTGCTGGTGGGGCAGTCTCCTCACTTAGACTCAAGTCAGTCTTTCAAAGAAAAAATCTGCATTTCTGTCAGTTTCCTGTACAGCAAAGGCAATATCTCTGTACTGCTGACAGTAGCATGAGGTAGTTTATACTATTGGCAGTAGAAAGTAGGGAGGACTCGGGAGGCCCAGAAGGACGGTGATAACAACATTCGGAGCTTTTTTTCCTTTTTCACATTCTTTTTCCTCATACTTGCAGCAGGAGGATGGCCCATATGGCACTTACTGATTCCATCATCTTTCTGAAAGATCCAAGCACTTTGGAAAGTGTAATTAGAGGAGCATGTTTTATGCAGTCGTGTTTGTGGCGCTGACTGGCTGGTTTCAGCATCAACAACAGCAAAGATGTGCCCTCATTTCAGTCACCGTTGGTTTTGCATGAAAACAATTATTTTTCAGAAGGTCAGAGCAAGGGAAAGAATAGAAACTCGGAATTGGACATCCATCCACTTTATTCTCATATGTACATCTATATTTCAAGTGCCAAGAGAAGTCCTAATAACATGCCACACTTCCACTGTAGTCCAGCAAAAGGACCAGGGGGTTTTGAAGGTGTCCAGGAGAGATTTAGTCTACTTGACTTGGGCTCCTAATTGATACTTACAGTTTAGGCACTTGATGAAGTGTTGTTTCTGACTTGATTCCATAAATTCACTTTCTAGTTGGTGAAGAGAGTGGGTGGCTATGAAAGTCTCCAGAGAATTAGGCAGACAGAGGTCTTCTTTTTGGAGGCCTCTTGTTCTGCTTGCACTATCCCATTGACATACACAACTTCACAGAATCACAGAGTGTTTGAGGTTGAAAGGGAACTCTGGAGGTCACTCTGTCCAACCCCTCTGCTCAAGCAGGGGCACGTAGAGCCAGTTGCCCAAGACCATGTCCAGATGGCTTTTCAATGTCTCCAAGTATCTCCAGCTTAGATCGAGGAGTCTCTTTTTTCATGCTCAAGCACAAGTTCAGCACAAGTTAGGGAGGTTGTATCCCACATCTGCTTCATATATTTCCATGCTTGTTTGCTTAAAATAATTATAACCTTAATTTTTTATTTTTTATTTATTTTTTAATGAAGAACTGTGCTGCAAAAAGGGAATGTATGCATTTGGTAACATTTTGAGTTAATTATCTGAATACCATGTATGAGAGGGAATTTGCAGAAGCATAACTTATTTTCTGTGTTTTTTCTTTTATTACTTTTCCCTTGTAAAGAAAGACATGCAACATTTGAAGCATTATACATAAACTAGAGTTTATTTATTTATTATTTTATTTATTTAAAGTGTGAATTTCCAAAAGACCCTTTTTGGTAGTTGTTTAAGCTGGAAGTCTGAGGAGTCTTCTCTCTGAGGGTATAAAGCTGGTGAACTATCTGTGATAGTTCTTTCATACTCTACTTTTCAGAAGGAGAAGAAAGTATTGTAATGGGGCTGAACGAGGTAGTGGGAGCAAATGAACTAAAGACTGAAATCAAGGGCCTTGTGTGGAGGAGGTGTAACGCCACTTGATCCTCTTGGCAATATGCTTACAAAACCAAAAGGACCTTCCCCATAGAGAAGGAAAGGATGGCCTCATATAAGAACTTCTTGTCAAAGGAGAGTCATCTTTTGGCCTTTGAGCACCTCCTGGGACACAACCCCATCCAGGGGGACATGGGACAGAGACCTGCTGCTGGGAAACCAATCATACCCAAGATGTAGAATTTTGCATCCAGTTTCATTGTTATGCTTAATCAATGGAAGACTTGCTGTGGGACTGAGAAGGGTGACAAAGAGGGAATAGTTTCCAAGGTTGCACCTGGGGCTTTTTGATGACATTGGTATCTTATAGTCTCTGCATGATAACTTTTAGATGGTTAAAAGCAATTTTCCCCTCACTCTTGTTTTTTAAAATAAACCTTGTTTGAAAATGAACTCTGTGGGTTATAGATTTTCTTTTAATTGAATGTGGAAGAGTGTGGAGTTGTGTGATACAAGATGCATTCTAACAAGAAAGAAGTGCATGTTAAATCCTCCACTACATTTTGTTGAAATTCCTAGATTTTACTCTTAAAGATGTAATAAAAGCACGAGCAAAAGGCATCTAAATGCACTTCTCTAAATAAAGAGACAAATTTCAGGATGTGAGCGCTGTGCTAGATGCAGGTGTACTTTCCACCTTCAATTTAATCCCTATGCACACAAAACATTTCCTGAATGAAGGAGCATGATGAACAGTATGTGAGCATACTGCACTGCCTGGGGACACATGCTGCAGGCGTGATTAATGCTAGCAGAGACAAAGGTGAGGAGTACAGGTAGGGAAAACAAGGTCTTTGTCACAATTATGGCATACTTGATTATTTAGTGTTTTTGTTTGATTGTTTTCTATTTTGTTTTTTTTTCCTTCTACCACCATTATTTTCGCTGTAATTCTTCATGAATTCAAAGACTATAAATACCCTGTTTAAAAAAGCTTCTGACTGAGAAAACAAACAAATAAAAATCCTCCCTCACATGGGAAAAGAGAAAAGTCAGTGGCAAAGTTTAGTTAAAAGCATGAACTCCTTACACATGTACTAAGTGGATCTGAATCCCAGTTTATTTTTCAATTCCACCAGTATAAATAGTTGTAGTAGTCTCACAAAATGCAAGTCCCAAGAAGGCTTTGGACCTAAAAGCCATTTCATCATGGACAGTCAGACTAGAGAAGCCATGTGGGAAAAAGCTGCTGTGCATATAGCATTACTCAGTGACAAGATAGCCAATATCCCCCAAAGACATAAATACTGTGGATGGGAAAATCTTTACCCCTCTCCCTGAGTTGTCACGTTTTTAGGAACAAGCAGAGCTGGTTGCCTCCTGAAAGATTTTCTGCTGATGAAATGGCATTTATCCTTTCATTTCCATTTTTTTGCCTCCCGCATTTTTTAAATCATTTGGAGACATTTGCTTCTGTTTGTTTAAAGCCAGGACTTGATATACAGGAGCAAAGAAAAGCTACAAAGAAAAGTACAAAAAGTCTTCTTGCATAGAAAAACAGTTCAACTAATAGAACCATAAATCTAATAAATGGATGTATGTTGTACATAGATTTCTCCAATAAAACTCAGAAAACATATTCATGAACATGTTACCCTTTGATTCTTCCATTTTTATTTCTGTTTCATGTTCAGTTGCCTCCCTTTTTCTATATTAATCCTGTTGAATGGTCCTTAGGAAATAACGACAATTACAGAGTCAGTGTTAAGTCAAGAAAAATGTTCATCTTGAATATTGTACAAAATTAATTTCAAAATCTCTTTTTTCCCTAAATTTTTCCCTGTTGGTTATTTTTCCCAAATGTATTCATGATTAGCAATAACTTGCCAAATTTCTGTGACTACATCCTCGTCTGGTGCTTGACAGTGAGGTGTTTATTTCAGCTTTGTACAAGCTGCTTTGGTTGAACACTTTTAGCTATCGTGTACCTTCCCGTTCCTTAAAAAAAGAAAAAAAAAGAAAAAAAAGGCTTTTAGTAGAAAGATGAAGAAAGCATCTCTATTAACATTCTAGAGTGCTAATTTTAAAAGTGTGACATTGGGAGAAATATTTGTTATTGAACTAGCTTGTGCAGCTATATGCACAAGTAAAAGAAGGGATCATTGCCACAGCTGACACAAAACCTGGTGGCTATCTGATTTTTCTGATTCTCTCAGGTTCTCTCCATTTCTAGTGAAGGTCCAATTGGTGTCAAGACAAGACTAGTACCAGTTGTAGCAAGTAGCAAAAGAGGTGATAGGAGGTTGTTTAATGAAAATAATTTGCTTTTTGATTCTTCAGATTGAAAACAAGGGATGTTCCTTGGTCCACAGCTGCTTTTAAAGTCTCACTAGTGATAGAAACCAGAGATGAACACTCATCAAGGAGGCTACTGGTCTTTTCTTTTGTCTCCAGACTTATCCTAAGTAACAAACTATTTTTCTCTGTATTTGTCCTATTGTATCAAGTCATTGATAACACAGTGTAGCAGATGTAGCAGTTGATCATTTTTGGATCTAACAGGTGAAAATGCCTATTTATAAGGAGAAGGGCACTAAAAAGAAGGTGGTTCAGAAGGATTTCTCAGGCAGGAGTCCTGGGATGATAATACGAGTTATATATTTCTGAGCTGCTAGCAGAGTTCAGGCATTGAAAGGGAGTGAATTTTGACTCATTGTGGGATAATGAAAGGGCTCGTGCAGGTTGCATACATGGTGCACCATTAAGATCAAATAATGTGTAGTAATGGGACTAAACTTCAGAGCTTCTGAAAATACATGAGTTTGGGATGAAACTGCAGTTAGCTTAGTGGTACTTATAAAGAAGGGATATCACTTGGGGGAATGGTTTTAAACTGAAGGAGGGGAGATTTAGATTAGAAGTTAGGAAGAAATTCTTCACTCAGAGGGTGGTGAGGCACTGGAACAGGTTACTCGGAAAAGCTGTGGATGCCCTATCCCTGGAGGTGTTCAAGGCCAGGATGGATGAGGCCCTGGGCAACCTGATCTAGTGGGTGGCATCCCTGCCCATGGCAGAAGGTTGGAACTAGATGGTCTTTAAGGTCCCTTCCAACCCAAACTGTTCTATGATTCTATGATATCGTATTGGCACTGTGTTTTTGTACTAACATACCAGTTGCAGTTTAAGCTACCCAGGAAGTCTCCAGTGGTATTTTGGAGATCTTCTTCTCTTCTTGTGGGCTATACCAGCAGAAGTTATTGGAAATGCTCTGGTTAAGATGCCACTGAAGACACCTTAATCCATTGATTCAAGAGTCTGTTTATGCTCATCTTCAGGGCAAGATTAAAAAATATATACATACATACTTCACTTTCTGAAATTCTTTCTGGGATAAAGCCTTCATTTGGCAGTGTTTTGTAAGTGAGGTATCTGAATTTGGGTGATATTTTGAAAATTTAATGTGTAGGACACAGGCAAACTGCTCTTGTGATGATCAAATTTTACATATGCACCCACGACACAGCTGTGGGAAATTTTCTAAATAAGGAGATAAACATTAAAATAATCTGTGAAGTATGGTTGTGGATGACATAGTATTTGTGCTTTATAAGAGAGGACTGTGTTATTTTTTTGGTCAAAACCAGATAAAGTGGAAAGCTATTACCCTCAAATATTCCATCATCCCTAGCATGTCTTTATAAAACACACACTTTTGCTATGAATTTCTCTCTTTTATGTAAGTCTTTTTTTTGTTTCAAGTTGGGTTAATATCTCCTCATTTTTTCTAGTTGATAGCTCTCCCTCTATGGTGTTTTATCTCTCTCATCCTCTTGTCCTAAAACTGTGTGCTGGTGCTTCATGAGGTTGCCCAGCTGGCCAAAAGAAAACAAATCAAAGGTGGGGAGAACTAAGAGTTGCCCCTTGTTTCTGGCTGCTTGCTGTACCATTTCATTGAACTAAGAATAGAAAGGAGGGGTGACAAAGCTCTCACAAGCATCACCTCCTTCAAGTGTGACTTGTTAGTGCTCTGGGAATTATTCCCTGCCCTTTTCTTACTGGAATAGCTACGAGGGCTGGCACCAAGGTCCTAAAATGTTTCTGTCCTCAGTCTGGTTAGTAGTAAATCCACTAATGTCTGTTGAAGATGGTTGGTTTCTAGATTCGGCATGTCTTTAAAAAACATTTCTCTGACCATGTATCACAACCGTATTACTTTAAAGATTAATTATGTAAAGGTTTTCCTACTTTTGACCTGGCTGTTTGTACTATCTAAAGCATTCCCATGAATATCAGTAACCCTAATGTGCAGAGCAACTAAGCTCCTATAGCTGTCACAGTGCAGTGAATTGAAGTATGCACCTGTACTTATTTGATTAAATACATGCATATGCAACTCATTCCTTTAAAGAATAAAATAAAATAAAATGAAATAAAATAAAATGAAATAAAATAAAATGAAATGAAATAAAATAAAATAAAATAAAATAAAATAAAATAAAATAAAATAAAATAAAATAAAATAAAATAAAATAAAATAAAATAAAATAAAAAACAGTGTCTCCTTACTGGATGCATTATAGTTAGACTCTGAGATTGAAGAGAATCTGATCATTACAAAGGCATTTAAGCATTTTTGCTTTAAAATTAAAAAGATTCTGAACGTGAGAATACAAATAGTCAGTTAATTAGTACTGACTAGTTCTTACATTCTTTTCTTATTTAATTTCAGTGGATCTTAGCTAGTTTTTTTAAAAAAAAATTAAGGAGCAACAAGACATACCATGAGTTGTGTTGTTGCTGTCATCCAAATTCACAGAAAGAAGAAAACATATTGAAGAAATTTGATAAGACCAGGTGGTCTGAGTGAATAATTTTCCTTTCATTAACATATTCCCCTTATTAACTCTGTAATTAATTGTACATAGCTAAGGAAAGCTATGGAAATTGCATTTTGAGATGTATCAAAGCTGACTTTATGCTTCAGACTTCCATGCAATTTACTATTAATGAAGCAAGAGATGGAGGCCCCAAATCTATAATTATTACTTACTATTTGAATGACAAGCAAAGAATTTTATCAGCACAGTTTCAAATGAAAGGGGATTAACAGCTAATGTTGAAATTGTTAATCTTTCTTATTAAAATAATTTTGACGAGAGTGTTTAGCCTGAAAGAGGTTTCTGGAACATCATTTACCATTAAAACAGCTATTTTCTGAAGCTCAGTATGAATTTGTCTAAGTTTGACAGCAGGGTGCAAATATTTTTTAAATGAATGAATATTTTATGGGAGCTAAGGCTGTTCATGTGTGAGCTGATGCCGAGCTGCTTGCTGTGTGCATATTCCTGGAATGTGTAGCAGGGTGGTAGTACAATATCCATCTTACAAAAGTAAAGATGTTGACTGAGATAACAATGGAAAAAAGCCACAGCACAGCATCTGAGAACTGAAATTGTGCCCCAGGCTGCATCTGCACAGTGCTGATTAGCAGGTGGGAGCTGTGTCAGAATTGGGCCCCAGATCTTGGTGATATTTTAATGTGACAAAGCCTATAATTATGTCTGGTAACATAGTTATTTCATGTTTAGATAGGCCTTCTTACTCCTTTACGTTGTGGTATATTTTCAGTTTTCGTATATTTTTACCATTGTCATGTATCTTATGATGAAGATATGTAGTAGTATCAGTATCAGTAGTGGGCACTTGCAACCTACATATATGCTTGTGTACCAATATCATATACGGTAATGATATCCTCATAAAAATATATATATTTGTGAGCTGAGACATATATAATGTATATATCTTTCAAATGTTAATGAAAACTACTTGACATTTCAAAAATTAAAACTTTTCCGTGAAGTCTCCAGTTTTCATCTCTTACAGAAGCACACAATTGAAGCTGACAAGGTTGTTGTCATTGCTCAGGATGAGGAAATTGCAAATATATAGTGACGTAAATGGTGAAAAGCAAAGGAGTGATAAGTTACAAAGTGTAATTTGCGGTGGTCTAAGCCACATAAGGACTGAAGGAGATACATGTTAACACTATTCATGTGCTTGCATCTCATTAAAGAAGAACACTAATGTAAGAGATGTCACATGCCTTTATCAGTGACAAATCTTACCAGCAGAATATATAGAGATCACTTAAATGCTTTGATTAAGACACTATATGTGCAAGTAGATGGACGTTGTATAAAGATACCATCAACACAACAACCCCCATATACCTGCTCTACCAGGAGGCTGCTCTGAGCTGTACCTCTCTGGGGACTTGTGGGGACTTCTCTGGGCTCACTCAGAAAATGAAAGGTTACAGAGTGAACCTAGTGTTTGTAGTCCTATACTGTTCCTTTGCAACATTCTTGCAGGGATATGGTAGCAGGAAGCACCATAGACTGTATGTATGCTTCATTCATCAGGCAAAATCAAAGGGTTTTTAGCTTAAACATAGCAGTTGGTAAACAGCACGCAGTAACAATACCGGAATAAACACTTTTATTTTAAGAGCATGTTTTGTATGTATTATAATTACATGTTGGGTCAAGGACATAAAGATTTCTTCTTAATCTGTAAAAATCCTAACACTCCGTGTAGACCACAACAGTACAGCAGTCACCAGGCCAGCTTGGTAGGCTGTAGTTAAGAGGCAAAATTTGTCAAGGATGAAATTATTGACAAATCCTAAATCAAAACCTTCCTGTACACAGAAATGTTTCTAGTGCAGGTATTTATCTACTGCTTTCCTTTAGCAGAAAGGCACCCAGAAGAACTGATTTGTTTAACCACAACTGCCACACAGAAGCAGCAACATATAACCGCTGGGCAGTGCTGGCTGATGGCCGTTGACTTAGTACATGTGTATCTTAAATGAATTTTGGGAAACTTTGTCCTTCAGGTAGGATTTGGGAGCCTGAAATGAGAAGTTTTGATTAAAGCCACTGGGAGCCTTTCAACTAACTTCAGTAACCAAAATAATAATAAGCTGACTCTTACATAGCACTTTTGATCAGTAGGTTCAAAGCTCTTTTTAAAGGTCAGTATCATTATCCTGTCTCTTTATTCTAGGAAGCTCAGGCACGGATAAGGAACTGTCTGACCACGACTAACCTTAAGGTCAGAAGCAGAGCCAGGAGTAGACCACCATTCTCTGGTGTTCCAATGCTCTGTTCTCACAGCTAATCATATTGGCTCTAATAAACAAGGGATCATATTGAAGGGTAATATTTTTGCCCTTTTTTGTCCCTCATTAGTCTTTTTTAAGAACATGAAAGCATGACATGAAAGAATATGGGAGTTCTGCACCTGGGTTTGTCATATTTGATTCTGCAAGTTTAGTTTTGGCCTCATTATCTAAGAGCAAACTATTCCGTATTTGGAGAGCTGGCTGAAAGATATTAAACACACAGTGGAAACATTATGAAAACCAAACCAATGATGTGCAGTCTATGGTTAGTTATCCCTGTGATGTAAAAGGATGCCATGTACTCATTTTTGGGTCTCTTCTAAATTCATGTTTTCTAAGTTTTCTTGAAGAATATATTTTCAATCTGCTAGATCTTAGCCATTGCACACATGCACACACATACCACAATTTTTTGGTTCTTTAATTTTTCTCCTTCTGTTTAGCAGTAAGTAGTACTTGTGCTGTCTGCTCAAAACTACTGCTGTCAGTGTTTTCTCCTTGGTTCAGCAAGCAAAGAGAAATGTTCCAATGAAAAGGCACAGAACACAGGGAAATGTGAACAGTTACTGGTTATAAGCCAAATAAGCTTCTTTCCATAGCATTGTTTGTTTGGTTTATGTTTGTTTTGTTTTTCTGATTTTCTTTCTTATCAGTACAATGCCTTCTTTCTTCTTTTTACATCTTTGTTGGCCTCTACAGCCATCTCTTGGCTTCTTTTTCTGTCCTCTTTCACATTGCATTACCTTTATTATTTTCTTTTTGCCACTTAAAATATTCTCATCTGTAGATTAGACCAGTGTTCCTCAAACTTCTTTACAGTTTGATCTTTTACTGGCTCACATGCTGTCAAGTAAACCCAAGAGTCCAAGGAATAGGTAAGATGTCTTCAGTTTACTTCTAAAGCTTTTCTACCACTACTTCACAATCCCTTTTGAATGCTGTCATGAAAAAAATAGTTGAGAATCACTGAGCTAGGCCAACCTCGCCTGAAAATCGTGTGGAGCATAGATTAAAGGTAACCTAAAAATGGGATATTTTCTGTACATTTGAGAGCTGAGTAGATACCAGCGACATCTTTCTCGTGAGCAGCATTGCTTAGCCTCCTACTGCGTGGTGGTTCAGCCATAGCCGTGAGTGTGACATGGAAAGGGGAGGGCCTGGTGTGTCTTCTCCCACAGCTGTCCCTGAAAGTACTGAAAGTACTTCTGAAGAAAAGAGAGTTTCTTCGGTGCTTATTGTCCTCACTGTCAGTTACTCTAGTTGGGTTGCTTCTCTGCAGGTAGAAACTTTCCCTACACCACAAGAGGAGAGTTTGGGTTGCTGGCTGGTGAATGGCTGAGACTTCATCTCCCAAGATAGCTACATGGGCTGAGAAAGCTGTGGGTGGGAAAGCTTTCTCCTATGAAAAAAGGCTGAGAGAGCTGGGGATATTTACCTAGAGTAGAGAAGGCTCCAGGGAGACCTTCTTGTGGCCTTTCAGTGTTTAAAGGGGTCTTGTAAAAAGGATGGAGAGGTGCTCTTTTACTCAGGTAGATAATGATAGGACAAGGAGGAATGGTCTTAAACTAAAAGAAGATAGATTTAGATTAGACATTAGAAAGAAATTCTTCACTGTAAGGGTAGTGAGGCGCTGACACAGGTTGCCAGAGAAACTGTGGATGTCCCATCCCTGGAGGTGTTGAAGGCCACAATGGATGGGGCCCTGGGCAACCTGATCTAGTGGGTGGCATCCCTGTCCATGGCAGAGGGATTGGAACTAGGTGATTTTTAAGGTCGCTTCCAACCCAAGCCATTCTATGATTCTATGACAGCAATTTGCAAACATAGATCTTCCTAGGTCTGGGATGTAGTTCCAAACTGGTCTTTGAGTGCTAAGATTTGACTATTTGTGGAATTCGAAGTTTCCTGGCTCCGGCTGTTATGCGAGTTTTCTAAGAAAAAAGCTGATTATCCAGTCTGTTCTTCCCATGCTTTTTCTCACAGGTGACCATATGTTCACTTGCATTTGTGTGTATTCTGCAGCTAGGCTGTGGATATAGTCTGGGTTGCAAGACTTCTTAGATGTCATATTACAAATTCTCAATTTTCACACAAACCTGTGTGCGTTTGTATATACAAACTCACACTATCAATTTTTATACCTTAAAAAAAAAGAAAAAAGTAGAGGGGTTTTCCTTTGTGAGTCATGATTTGGTCCTGGAGGAATACTGTTTCACTTTTATTCACACATTTAAGAAGGGTAGTAAGAGTATTGCTCCTTATCCCTTTGCTCTAAAGGGGATGTTATATCCACAGAAATAATATTTTCCTTCCACCCTCAAGATGGCCACTGTCTAGCAGAGCTGTAATTTGCCCAGCTATCTATAAATCACATCATGTGCTGTATCACTTTGATGTACTTGGTCATGGTTGCATGGGTTTTCCTAGTCTCATTATCTCTGAAGAACTTGACCATGCTTGAAGAAAAGATTATTTTTAAACATGACGTTTTCAGAATTCTATATTTATCTCCTGGTAATTTTTATATATAGTAAATGAAGATGACTGTACTAGTGCTCTGAAAAGAAACACAGACTTTAATTCATTAAAATCTAAATTTGCAAATACAGTATCCAACCGGGAACCCAAATTTAGATGCTTAATTGAGTTAGCAGAGCTTGTAGAGGAAGAAGGCAGGGAATTTGGTTTTGTGTTTTCAGCTAGGTAATTAGTATGTAGTAATATATTTTTAAAATTTTCTTTTCAGAAAACAACATCATTAGCAGGCATATAAATAAATCAGATATGTCTTGGATTGTGATATGATGTTCAAACCATTTGTAAAAATATATACTGAAGAGATAATCTGAAAAGTAGGTTTAATGTCTAAGAAGAAAATTAAAATTTCCTGTGAGATTGGAATTGGATATCCAATATTTACTGTAGAGTTCAAGGACTTGACTTTTGTTGGTGGTGGTGGTAGTTTTGTTTGTTTGTTTGTTTGTTGCAGTTTTTCTACTACTTTTTATTCAACTGTATAGCTTGTGCTTTTGCTGTTTAACAAAACTACCAAAAGCTCTTCCCAAGACACCCCATTTGAAGAATTCAGCTAACACTGTCCTTAGTGTCAGTTCGTACAGTGCAGAATTGTCTTTAATAGAGAGGTTTGGGTGTTTGTTTTGAATTTATTTTTGGTTTTAAGAAATGTTATATCACATGCTGTGAAAGAGCAGTATTTGACTATGGTCTAGCCCCCCATTTTTCAAAATAATATTCTTTTATTTAAAGCCTATTAATTATTTAAGAGTTTTATTGTGAAATCTACTCCAAGAAGTACAGAAAGACTGGCAACTGATTTTGGCTAATTCATCTTTTACATTTTTATTACTTAGTTTGGCATATCTTGTACAAATAGAATCTAATGTGCATAAATTATATTCCTGAATTTGTCGACCACTTAAACCTTCTGCTTCTAAACAAAACAAAATAAAAGAAAAAAAAAGAGAACAAACAACAAAAAAAGTCATAATTCCATTAGAATTAGAACATTTGGTATGTTCTAATTACCAAAATATTATCAGATATGTATTCATGAAGGCTGCATAATCCTTAGTTCTTTCTATAAACACGATCACGAGAAAAGTAAAAAACAGTGGTCAAGAAGACTGAGCTCTAAATTTCCCTGCAAAGTAGCTGTGTTAGAGGCATATTCTCTGACCCTGGGAAATTCGCTTCGATGTTTCTGCCCTTTCATTTTCGCATCTGTGAAGCAGCGATGATACTTGCCTCCCCTGCAGAAGAAATGTGAGTACTTTCAGACAGCTGGACAGAAGGAGCTATAGAAATACGGAGACTGTAAGGGAGCAAATTATATTCCTTTTATGGTAATCATCTTCTCCTTTTTGTTGAGGTTTATTTAAAGCAAAGTAATTGCAGGGGTGAAACTTCATAGGCATAATTTAGATTTCAAGAAAGGGGGTAAGGAGGAGGAGATGGAGGTGGTAGTATTTTAAGACCCAAAAGACACCATTAAGTAGATGATAATCCTTGAGAAGAGTTTCTTTGTAGAGTGAATTTCTTTCCCTTCTGCTATATTTAGGAAAAGCTTGGTAGAGTATTTCATAATTAAGCTATTTTTTTTAATGTTTAATTTCTTAGTTATGTTTCATTTCAAAAGTATACATGCTTCCGTTATTCCCATCCTGAGCAATGTTTACATCACGTGTATTTTCCAAGATTTCCTCCAGAGCTGAACGCCTGCAGCAGTCCGCACCAGGTTGTATCCATGCATTTCATTGGGATTTCATTGAGCACCTTTGGCAGCTGGGAGCTGTAAGAAAAGGGATTAGCAAGTGTTTGTCTGACACACAGTGATCCCAGCACCTGCTGATTGGATTGAAGTAATCCTTTTACAAGTTACAAAACTCTATTATCAGAGCATTAACAGAGGGGGAGGCAGTGATATATGCTACATCAAGGGTATATTAATTTAGGTAAACAGAACATAGGTTGCCATTTAATGTACTTGTGAATTACAGTTATTCTCACAAAAGTTGCACAGTAGTCATTTGGTGCATAATGTCATATGCTGCTAATGCAAGGATGATATTTCTCTAGAAACCCAAGGGCAATTGTTTTGAATTATTTTAGATGGCATGCCTGAAGCATGACTGTGCCCTCCGTGTACATGCTTAGTTGTTTACAACAATCTTTACATCTAAAAATACAAAGTTGAAACTTTGTAATGTCATTTTTTATTGTTGGCTGACATCACCATTGAAGGTTATTTATTTCCTAATAATACACCTGATTTGAAACATAGTGAAATTATTCTCAGCCAGACTGAGTAGTTGCCTTGTCAGACAATTGCCTCCCTCTATGTTTTTAGTTTTCCTTCATCACCTACCTTATAATATGTGATATTAGTAGTGGTTAATGCCAAGCTACAAGTAAAGCTGCATAGTAGCTTTCAATACTTAATTTAAAAGGCTTCAAAATTACTCTTTTCACTGTTGTATTCAGATACTGAGAAATATGAGAAAAATTAGATCAAAAGGTGTTACTTTAGTAATGTCTCCAAGCACTGAAGAATTAAAATATTTTCTCAGCATATTTTATAAAGACAAAAAGCACGCCTCAGGTTTTTGTTTCCTAGATTTTTTTTATTTGTGGTTACCTTAGACAGTTCTCAATTATAACATCAGGAGATCCAGAATAACATGGTACAAGTGAGAAGAGAAAAAAGGGCCTCCATTATGAAAAGAGTTGACAAATCAGATGATGAAATCCTGGCTCCAGTGAAAACAGGATTATTGCCATTGACATAAGTGGGTGCAAAATGTTCCCCAGGATTGAACGTATGTGAGAACGTATAGCCAGATGTTAATTTACTGAAATTTCTTCCAGATATGAGTTCTGTGAGCTACTGACAATGAGTTCCCACAACAGAATTTTGATTTTATTTCATTGATACTTATTGTGTAAAGTCACAGTTCTCTACAGTTAAAATTGAAAACTGGATTTGCCATGTTAGAAGTAAAGTTCGTGCTTTTAACAACAGTTACAGAGTGAAATCTGATATGGATCATCTCTTGGGAGCAGGTATATGCTCTGCATTATTGCAGGTTGGTTGGATCAGATCGTCAAGAACATCCATGTTGTTTTAACAGAAGTGCAACTATAGGAGAAAACTGGGATTTTCTTACTGTGTTGGTTGATTGAAGGAACTATATTGATTGAGGTAGTGCTTCTTGTCTTTAAGGTCTGCTTTGTTAAGCAGGAAATGTAGGTAAGAAATGGGCATTGTATGGTCTGGTTCCATGCTTTCTTTCATGGGCCACCACTGTGAGTATTCTTCGTGGAAGCACGCGTGGTGAGCTTGCAGACATCAGTCTCTGCAGGAGCATCACAGCAGCTCAGAAGACTTGACCTTCTGTATACAAGGAAGAGCCCAAAGTAACTTCAGTAGTTCTGTGAAACTGTGTTAGGAGATAGAGGAAATGCTTATACAGTGTAAAAAAATGTCTGTGTGGTCTGAATATGGTTCTTTCAGGATTCTAATAGTGACACATCTTAGGGAGCTTTATTCGAACAGTACTGGACAAGTGTGGGTGCATGAGAATAGAAGAATAACGTAATCATAATTTTAAAACAGAGGAATGGGGAGAAGGAAAGAGAAGAGAAATGTTCCTTTCTATTGCTATTGCATGAGAGCAGACTCCAGCCCTTGAATATAATGGAACACATATTAAAAAAGAAATTGCTGATTATCTAGGGAGAGATTTTTCAAGGGCACAAAAGAGAGGTAAGTGTGAGGGTCTCATTTAAGATGATGGGGAAGACTGGAGTCTTTCCTTTGTGTGTTTGCTAATCTCCTCCATCCTTTCCATTGAATAACTGCACAATGAGTAAGAATGTGCATAATTTTATAAAGACTAAATCTTGCCTGGACAAACTTGATTACATTTTATTTAACTAAAATTACAAAACCAGTAGATGAAGTGAAAACAACAGATGTAATATACCTAAATTTTAATAAAGCCTTGAAATTGTCTCATGAATAGTTAATTGAAAAATTAATGTCAGGTTTTTTTAGAAGACAATTATATGGATTGAAATGTGGCTAAAGGATGATGCACAAAGAGTAATGATTAAAAGCTATATGGTAGTGTCTGGCAAAGTACAGGAATTGGTGTTAGATACAGTTGTATTTAGCTTTTTAAATAGTGATCTGGAAGTGGATGGAAGTGACTGAATGACTTTTACGAATGGTATCGCACTGCAAGGTGGTGCACAGAAGTGATGACAGAGGGATAGTCCAGAAGCTTGGAAAACATACACCTGAAAACATGAAAGCAAGGCCTTGATATGGGTAATCAGATAGGGCTCTTAAGTCTCTAACTTCTGTAGTAGGGCAGGGAGATGCTATGAGTGGAAAAAAAGTGTGAAGCCACTAGTGGTAAGGTATTAAAAGGAAGGAATCATGTGCTGTGTTGAAGGCAAATTGGATTTACATAGAAAAGTGTAATACACTTTACATACGGTGAATAAATATAGTGAATGAAAAACGCACCGAAGATGGCAAAGGTTTAAGCAGAATAACAAAACTGCAGAGAGCAATGTAGCCTACAAATTAGCAAGAAACAAAGCCAAAAAAATCAAAAAAAAAAAACCTTTATGTAAGTCAGTAGGAGAGAATAATAAAATTGTTTCAAATATGGTCTTTCAGTGTTTATTGCATTTTTGCAGTTGCTATGTAATAGCTAAGGCCAGTTATCTCCCATCTACATCCCTTCTGAGGAAGCTGGTGAAGCACCATGGCATTGCCTGGCCCCCGTAGTCTTCTCTGTCCCCACCACCTCCACGTGGCAAGACAGGACCAGCTACTGCTGTTGAAAGATTTCATTTCTCTAGAACCTGCAGCATGTGCTGTGCTGTTCTGGGGATCCAGTGAAAAAATGAGGAGAGGAAGGGCAGAGGGTCTCACAGCTTTTGCTGAGGATGCCTGTTTTGGAGGAACTGATCCCTCTGGAAATTATACGTGCTAGGGGTGTGTGAAACTGCTCTTCCTCTCACCCTATTTTGGGCAGTTCACTTTTTTTAATATTGTCCAGGGAGCATATAGCAGGATGAGCAGATGCTCAGCATGAAAAGTATCCCAGGCCAACTGGGATTTATGATGTAGACTTATTTTTCTTAGTTGGAGAAATAGTACATTATGTACCTGGCAGCAATGCTGTGCTCACCCATGTGCCTGTTCCCTGCTGAAGTAGCGAGGCACAGAGCAACAACAGCTTAGATGCTGTCACATCCAATTCTTGCTTTGATTTCCTCTCTCTACCTTCAGAAAAAGCAATAACAGTTTCAGAGCAGTGGTTCTCATGTTCTTAGGTGAAGGGTGTGAATTTGAGTGGTCACTGTTCACAAGGATTAGGATAATGTCCCATCCACTTCTTCAGCTGACATTTGAGATTGAATTAGACCTGCCAAGGTCTGTCAATTTAAGAGTTCCCTATCTTTTCATTAAAGGAGACATCCTCAGTCAGGAAAAGGGTGTCTAATCAAGTACCGTACTGGAATATGTTGTCAAAAACAATTGCTTTTTGAAATAGCTGAACATCAGCTAATAAAATAGGCATTTTAAAAACTTGACAAATACAAACCATAGCATCTCTGAAGAAGGTGTTTGGAGATAGAATTTAACTGTGATATTTGTTAACCTTAATTTAGCCACAGAGCAAGCATTGGATGCCACTCCTTGAGTAAAGAAAAAAGTAAAGGAAAACAAAGTGGTTTGACACAATATTACAATATCAACTGACAACTCAGGAAGTTTTACCAAATCCAAGCCAGGCCATTGTACTCTTTGTGCCCATAGACTCATAGAATCATCTAGGTTGGAAAAGACCTTCAAGATCACCAAGTTGAACCATCATCCTGACCCACCGATTGCCATCAGGCATGTGGAGTCTGTCTTAGCATTTGCCACAGGTACTGGTTCTCTTGGCCAGAGATTCATTGTCCCTGGGATGTTTCTTCATCTTCTGGCTGAAAGCTAATCTGTTGTCTTACGACTGGCATGTCTTACACAACATATATAGCTTTTACAGCATGTCCCCTCTCCACGTACATTGCTGGGAGAGGGGGGTGACTTTGCATCCTCCTTAACCCCATGAAATGTTTGGTAGTGAGAGTATCTCATCTGTGCATAGAAGAGAGAGTATAAACTGGGCTGTCAGTTGTCCTTGCAGGTGAGGCCTTGTGGAAGGAAAATTAAGACTCAATGAAAATTAAGAGATGTCAGGAGATCTAGCCAAGCAGGCAGTTGTGTTTAAATATTAGCATGTGCTTGGGATTACAGGACATGTCTTGATGTGGGCATCTTGGTGAGACCAGACCTCCGCCCTTTGCTTTGAGGAGCTTTGCGGAGCATTACAGTAATAGTGGTGACAACTCCTATTTATTTTGCCTGCTGCTGTGGGACAGGGAAAATCATGCACATGTTTGACATGTTGGTAATGAATTTCTTTTGTACCAGCCAAACGCTGCAGAATGTCTCGTGAAAACATCCTAATTAAGGAGTGGATCTGAGTAGACACACAATCTCTAAAATATCAGAAGTTCCACTCAATTTAATGTACATCCAGCAGCTCCCACGAGAGCATTTCAAAATCACTAAGCTTCTGTTTAGCAAAATGGGGATGAGAGCAGGGGCTCGGAAGGACTGTAAATGAAAGATTACTTAACTCTGAGGGAATTGTCTGACTTCTGAATGTTTTCGAGCAGTCTTCTTTCTCAGTAGCTATTTAAACATGTGCATAAAGCAGATGTTCATACTGAGCTGAGCCTTCCACAGGTCCGTTCAAATAGTCAAATGCTTTTCAAGATCTGTCAGGAAGTGTCCTGTGAATCTGATCCACGCAATGCAGGTGTCGAGACTACATGAAAAGTGGCTGTCTGGTGAAAGTAAAGATTTCAGTGTGTTCTCATTTATACTTTCATTTTTAAAACACTCAGGATTCCCTTAAAAAGGAAGGTAAAAGTAAAAAGTTTTCCTTTTAAAGAAGAGGTGAGTTGTTTAAAAAATCATATCCACTAAAAGCAATCAAAATACCTTAACTATGTCATATTTAGCAATTTTATTTTATTTTTAAAACTCAATCCTTGAACTTATGAAACAGACAACTAAGAACCACCAGGAAGCTGCTTGCTATGTGCAGCCCTGCCATAGGAATCAAACATTCCTGAACCTTTTCCTACAGTTTCATGGACCTCACAGTATTTTGGAAAGGTTTGGTGTTGGCAGACCCATGTATCTTCATAAAATGTCCCTGAAGTCTGTGAGACATTGGTGATGGGCATGTCAAAGTGAATCAGATTACAAAACTGTGGTTTAAAATGGGGAAGATCTGGTATCTGGTCCTTGGCTGCCTGATCTCTGCCTGCCACATGCAGAACTGCTTTCCTGAGGCAAGAGTCCTGGCCCCATGGTACTCTAAGATTTCACCATTTTTCCCCCTTTTCCTCATAAAAAATTCTTATATGCCTATATCTCTGTGTAGGAGGGATTATCTTTTTCTGATTTCGTTCAGTGTACAGGTCCAGGCACAGATTTACCAGGAGAAAAGAGCAGGATCTCTCCCTTTCCCTAGCAGCAACAGCCATTTGGCAAGGACAAGCAAGCTGTCAGAGGATGGGATCCTCCCAGCAGCCTGCAGCTTAGGGCTGGGCTCACATTTTCTGACTCCCTCCCCTAACACGAGATGGGACCACGCAGCTCCCTCGGCTCCCCATCAGTCAGGTCAAGGCTCTGTCCCCTGCCATGCTTTTTGCTTCGTTTGAACAAGGAAGCAATCACACAGTAGGTGTTTTGATTGTATCTAGGCCACCACTATTTTCTACCTCCTTCAGAAACCCTTCTTCCAACGCAATATGTTTCTGTGTCCTTAAAGAAGCATTCAGGTAGTCTTTCTGGAAGCATCACTTCTTTAATTGCTTTTCAGAAATGGGCACGATTTACAAATCTCGTATAAAGATGCACACCTGTGACAAACCTTGCACAAGACCAAGCTGTGTCAGAAGGTCTTTTGTAACCAAAAAAAAATCATTCCAGCTGCCTGCTTCACCTCTTTGGTGGGGAGTGCAGTGAGTGACAGCTTTAGCAAAGCTCACGTTTGGCAGATGAGTTTGGAGCTTTTTGCACCTTCTGTTAAACATGCCAAGAGGGCAGGATAGCCTTCTTTCTTTAAAGTGTGTCTGGGAAGGACTCTTCGACATAGCAAAGGTGCTCTATGGTTTTCTAAGCAGTTAAATGGCTTTTTATACTTTTTGGTGATTTTTTTACAAGGATATTTTCAAGACAGCGTCAGTATATGCTCCAGCAGGAACCCCTTGGACTAACATGGGGCCCTGAGGCACCCACAGCTCTGTTCCTGACTCCCCTCCAGACCCTCAGCTTGCCCCCTAAACAGCCTGTCCTTTTTTGAGTCTGTTTAAGGATGTTAACTCCAGCTTACCTTGTAAAAGTAGTTTGGAGTTTACTTTACAAATATGAACTGGGTGTAATCTGTAGTTTTTCTGCTGCTCTGAAAGGTAATTTGGCTGCATAAATAGACTTGCAAGTACCAGGTGATACTTTTCTTTATCTGATTGTTAAGGGGAGAAAAGATTTATGTTCTTCCCCACCATTCCTTCTTACTACTCTCATCCCCTCACCTGTTTGGAACAATTTTCAGGACCATGAGATGAAGGAGCAGGTTTTTATTTCACTACTGGCAAACCACCGGACCTGAATTCCTGATCTGGTTCTGTACCAAGCCTCCAGCCTTGTGAGATCTGCAGAAACCTACACCGATACACTCTGAGGGGCCGTCATTCCTAGGACAGCCAGTTAAATTTTCTGTGGAGAAGCTTCTCCTAACACTGTTGCCTTTGCTGAATGCCAGGTACAAGGCACAGACTTTGACAACATATATTAATTAACACCACCTTTTCAGTTCAAGACCTGCTCCATGGCTGTCCCTGTGCAGTATGAGCTCCTCGTGACCCAGGACTTGAGCTATGACACTTTAGCCTGGCAATTTTTTAATTCTTCTCAGCAGATGTATTGTTGATGATTCAGGTTTCATGTAACTTGCATATGTGCTTGAACTTTAGTTTTAAAAGGCTCTGGTTTGTCTTGAGCTGTTGCTGTTTTAAGTCATTTTTATCCATGGACTCTTGTTTCTTTTCCATTGCCCGATGAAATAGACGGTTGTGCTCACATTTTCTGTGTACTGAAGAAGAAATAGCTTGCTCCCAAAGCTCCACGTCTGGGGGTTTCAAGCATTTCTTCTCAGTTAGTGCTGGTGCATTTTAGTGTTCATATTTTGAATAGCACAAATGAGCTTGACATAATCTCTCTTCAGTAAATGAATTAGTAATAAGGCTGAATGTACTGTGTCCCCAAAGCTCAGGACTCCTGTGCTCTGATTTTTGACTCCTGACCATTCTTCCCTCCCTTTAGGATAAAGTCCAAGTTTCTGAACTTTCAACAGTTTTGAAATCTGGAAACAAACTCTGAGCAAGTACTTACTTGGAGAAGCTCTGAATTGTACCTTAAGTCTACCCATTCTGCTTTCTATCCTGAGATACATCCTTTTAGCTTAGCTTTGAGACTGGATAAGCCAATGCTTAATACAGCATTCTTTTAATTCCAGTCCTACATGGAAGATCATCTGAAAAATAAGAATCGTCTGGAGAAAGAGTGGGAAGCTCTTTGTGCTTACCAGGCTGAACCCAACGCCACCACCACTGCACTGCAGGAGGAAAATATCCAGAAGAATCGCTCACGGGCTGTAGTACCATGTATGTATGCTTTAGTTTGCATGGTTACGTTTTAAGTTCTTGGTACGGTTCTCAATACCCTTTGCACAGTGGTTTGAGAGCTACAGATGACAGGCAAACAGAATACAGAGTAGTGTATATGTGTACTAGAAAATCATAGCTATAAATATTGGGTGGCTACACGTCCTGTTGTCATTTCAGATACTGTTTATCTTCTTACAAGTTGCATATATGTTACAAAAATGCACGAGTATGTCACCCAGCACTGCTGCTGCAGCTGTGCTGTCTCATGAAATTCAATAGCCAGAGCGCTTTTCAATGCTGGAATATACTTTCTGTGCAAGAGTGGCATCTGTAGCCATTCAACAGAAAGAAGTTTGGCTTGTGTTTAGACAAGTTGGTATCATGTCCATCCAACAGTAATACCAGCAGTCTATAATCAGAGCTAGATGATCTGTTTATCAGATACTCAGCTGTACTGAATGAGCCCCTTTAGGTTTCAGTGGATAAGCTTGCAAACTGGCTTCTCTCTCTTGTAGGCTTACGATGAAAAGAAAAAAAAAAGAAGGAAAAAAAAACAGACAGTGTTTATATTCCTAGAATTTGCTTTTTCCTGTAAGCAGCCACTTTTTTTGAGCTTGAAATAAAAGCAACATATTTTTCTTATGCAAATATATATCTCGTAGATTACATTGGTAATCCATGGCCACACATTTTATTAAGCAACCAATGAAACAAAACTGAAACTGAGAATATATGCAGAGTCCACAGCAACAAAAATGCTCTCAATCAGTGTGCCCACAATCCAGCTGGGTAGCTTGGCAAACACATATAGCTATTTTAATTTTTAAAGTGCCCTGAAAACATTAATTTTCCCCATGAGAGCCTGGAGAAAGTACTATTCCTGCTTTAGAAATGGGGAAATGACAGGTAACACATTAAGTAAATGTCAGAGCCAGATTTGGAGTGAAGATTGTTTGGAGCTACATAATTTCACTGAGCCCATCAGTGCCTGCATATTTGTTTCAGCGGGATTTGGCTCTCCTCTTAGTGTAGAGGTTCCTTCTGCTGTACTGTGCTGCTTGGGAGAGGAGTGCAGTAGTTGGACAATATAAATTCTCCTGAGCAATATGGAGCTGGTCAAAAGTCTGCAAGCAACACCTGACTGACTTCATTTGTTTGAGGCTCAGATCAATTGGAAAGTTCTAAAAATGTAAGCAAGAAAGTTAAAGGAGTGCAAGACTTCTGTGCTCGTTGTGTCCTGAAAAAAAAAAAACAGCATTTAATAGACATAGTATGAAGTGAAAATTGCTCCATGATAACGTGTATTGATCCAAATTGATCTTCTTGCTTAAGTTGTTCTTGTCAATGTGAACTTACAGTGTGGACCGTCTTAAGCTGTTCCAAGACCCTGTTCCAAAGTTAAGCCAAATTGTTTTTGTTTGCTGCCTTGGAGACAGCATGGGAGTTGCAGGTGTTGCCAGAAATTGATGCTGGTTATTCAGCTGATGCAGTAAATATGTCTGCATGATGCAATGAGCAGTGAGATAGGGACCTTCAGACTAGAACAGTCTAATCATGAGTCCAGAAGCATTATTAGCTGTAGCAGGGCTAAAGAGCAGAAAATTTGAGTTTGGGTGTCATACCACACTAGAGAGCTGAGCTATTTTCAGAACTGAGCTGATAGCCTCTTTTCATCATATTGTGCCACATGGATGAATCAGCCTACAGTGATCAGCCATCAGTTTACAAGTCCCTGCCCCTTGCTTCTTGCATGGTGCATTGTATCCCTGTTCTTCTCAGCACTGAGTCCAGACTGAATCAATACTACCCATGAAGGTATTTGGACACCAACGGGGTGTCTGCAGTTTATTTAAAGCTTTAATTAGAAGTGTTTTAGTGCATTTAAAGTCTCTTAGTACTTCTACAAGAGGAAAATGCTATTTCTTGGCTTTGTTACAGTATGGAAACTTCTGTTCTGGCTATTAGCATACTTGGAACTTTCCTTTTTGACTGAGTTGCACAAAATTACCTGCCCTTACTTCCCAAAGTTGCTGTGCACTGGTAAACAGCTGTCATGTTATACCCCTCAAACTACTTTGATGATGGGTGAAAAGCATGGCATATAGCTTAAACAAGATTAAATTTTGATAAGATGGTGGTTATTGTACACTCTGGGATTAGACCAAGTTGAGAAAGAGCCCAGTTTGCGCAGGTTTTGACTGACATGCAAACTATAGCAAAAAGTCAAAGATTTGCTTTGGAATAAATTAAGAAGCAAAGTTGATATTCTTTTGATATGCTACGAAGTTGTTATGATACATTCAAAGTATTTGCAGAGTAATGCCTTGTTAGCATTTCCTTACCCTTTTCATACTCATAATCACCTTGACAAGGTAAAACAAGATTGCCAATTCATGCAAAAGATTTCATCTTAGGAAGGCTCCAAAGAAGCTTTAATATCACGTTGTGTTTACTTCACTTTTTCCTTTCTCAACCGCTCTTAAAATATTAGGATATTAAAATATTACTGATTACATAACTGATGTCATTTCTAGATAAACAAGATCTTCAAGCTCACAATTCTATCCTATCTTATTGTTTTACCTGTCTTCTCTCTTTACAAACATATTCTAAAATATTTGGTGGCAGAAGCATCTCAACACTGCACTTAATTAATTACTAGTTTAAAATATTTGGAGTAAAGTAACTCAGACCTTCTAAATTAATAAAATTTCATCCTTTTATCCAACCAACAGGAAGGTTGCCATAATTTAGGGTGATGCAGTGCCTCCTTTTCTGTGTGAACACATGAACAGCTCCATTTGTTGATGTCAAAAAAAATGGTTTTCGCACTTAATTTTCTCGTCTTGCATCTCTGCAAAACACATCAATAGGATCAATACTGCATGTTGTTATATATGAGTGTACGTGTGTATACCATAGATATATACATATATTTTAAACATTTGGGAAATATTTTTTGCAGTGAACATCTTGTCTATCATCACTCTGTCCGCGGGCCATGGTATATATTAGAGCAAGCTGCTTACAGTACATCATGATTCTTCACAGTCTTCAGACTGCTCCACTTTTGCTCCTCAACAGTTGTTCACTTTCTTACTTCAGTGTAGTTCCGTAGAGTGCTTTTATATATGCGTGTATGTGGAGGGGGAAATACCAGTCTAAATCTGTATGGAGGAAAACAGTGGTCCAGGCAAAAGGTGCCATCTTGGTTGTTGGGAGTGACACCCTGCTATGCGATGCCAGATTTCAGACAACCTGAAGTCTCCCATATGCACTGAAGCATCTAATTAATGATTCACTGTGAGCATGATTCTGTGAAATTATAGATTAAGATGCATAAATTTAAGTGGCTCCATGTAGTTGGCTTCATGTGAGCCAAATGTCAAAGCTTCCATTACCACTGTTGAAGTTCTCAGTCAGTGCACTGGTACTGAAAGAGCTATGCAATGCCCAGAAGTAGGTTTCTGGTTTACAGTGAAATTAATAGCTCTAGGGTGACCTTCAGATAGCCTGTGTGAGTTTCAGATGCTGGTCCAATAGGAAAGAAGCCGTTAGGTTTTGTGTCATATCTGTTAACCTTGTGCAATCATCTACTCTACAGTTTCTCATATGTTATGGAGTTGATGTTTAGCCAACTAAATCAAGTCCCATTAACTGTGACCTAGTACACATAAAGATACCTCTATGTAAACAACTAAATTTAGGTGTCTCAGTTTATAAGCTGAGTTTTTATATATTGCAAACTTGTGTTTGCTTTATATTTTATCATTTATCTTCTATTCTCTACACTTTATTGTTTATACGTATATAAAATACAACATTGTGTTGTATTTCTCCTCAGCTATATGTTAGTAGTAGTCTTCTTGTTTAGGAAGCCTCTCTCTGCCACACACGTCTATCTATACATTTTATTTTTCTCTCAGCTGTGCTTTGGCTCAAGTGATAACAAATGCAAAGTAGTGCAGCATTTGTCTGTAGCTATTGTAGATATTTGAAATGATGGCTAGTTGTAGCTTGCCCAGATTGCAATAGCTAGTAACAACATTTGTCTTTTCTCTCACTTCCTTATTATCTTCTCTCTCCCCTCCTATTTCTTCATTCATCTTTCTTGCTTGCTTTTTAGATTGATCTTATATTTCTTACTGTTCTCTCATCCTCTTCCTTTCTCTTTGTATTTTCCTCATTTTCCAGCTCCTTTTTCCTTGCCTTTAACATAATCAATGTGTAGTTTACAAAACAAAAACAAAAAACCTTGTACATTTGGCATTTCCCCATAGTTGCTTATTGCTAATGTTAACATTGCTAATTGTTAATGTAATTCTTAGCAAACTGGTGTCTGCAGTATTTTTTTTTTTCCTTTTCTGCCTGTTTCTGGAGAGCTATTATGCTAGTTCCTAGAAGCTTTGAGGTGATAACAGGCATAGACAAGCACAATCTGTTCATTGTCAATATGAACACTTAATGCTGCAACTGAACCACACATGGGTGAAAACTCTTGCTATATGCAGAAAACAAATGTCCAACCTTTTTTGCACCTGTTTTTTTTTCTTTTTTTTTTTTTTCCTGAAAGCAAGTACAATGTCTCACTACTATGAAAGCATTAACTTGTGTCACCCTCTGATAAACCCTACAAGACTGCAAGATAATGATAAGGTACACTAAGGGGAGGATCTAGATAAAATATTATGTTTAAGAAAAGAAAAGATTTCCAAAATTACAGATCTGACACTTGACTTTTATTGGAGAACCACGCTGACATCTGTTTGCTAAATACCAATGAGTCATTGTCCCTGATGTCTCCCACATCCATTACTTGAAAACACCTCACACAGTTTCTTTGGTGATTAGTTCAAACATTTTTGCTATATTATGAATGCGCTTGTTCGTAAGAGCTTACTTAGCCTAAGATATGTGAGAGGTGAGATTTTGTGCATTTAACTTGTGTATCTCCAATAGCCATTTTTTGTTATACATTTTGAAACTTGTTTCAGATCTGTAGATCTTCCTCAAGCACTCTGTGAAAATGCTTACTGTAAAGCATCCTGTAAAAAATCTTGGGTAGTCCCAAGATCTCAGATGTTCATTTTTCTGTTTCTTTTTTTTTTGTGCAGTGGTGCCAAAGTAAAGGTGAACGATATCCATGACCATGCTCCCCTTCTCATCTTCTTGATCTTCATATTCTGTTTAAACCTCACCAGAGAAAATAATGTTATGTGAATAGTAATGAATGGTTCTTCATTTATTTGTCATGCTTTATTTGTCACACTTCTAGTCTTATTCCAGGAGAAGGTTGTTCACATTGGTCATTTAAATTTTCGTGACAAGATTGAGTGACTGTAAACAACACTTTATAAAAGTCATACAAGCACACCTTCTTCTTATTCACATATTGAACTGCCATGAGGTAAATGGTGAATAAATATAAGCAGTACCCAAACCCTCTGTCTTTACTTTCCTGTGTACTACTTACGATGTTTGATACCCCATTTATTGTTACTTATTATTAACATAAGAGTGAGTACTTAATTTCAAAAGCCAACTTGTAATTCTGCTATTAAGAATGGTATCATGGGCCACTAGACAAGATATAAAGGGGTCAAGGTGTGTTTATGTACCTTCAGTTTGGCTTTTTGAGTAACTGGTGGAAAGATCCTCTTAAAACATCAGTTTACATGTTCAGCTTGGAAACGCCCAAAGTAGACGGTTACTGGAAGGGCAGCTCCACAACTTCTCTCCACACTGTACTGTGCAGGGTAGGTTTGCTGAGATGTGTGAACCATGCTGATTATGTATCATACACAAGTTGTTTGGGATTCATATTTAAAGATTTAGACATTTCTTGCATAACTTATCTGCATGTGATCTGGTCTTCTCTCTGTAGTCAACAGAAAGAAAAAGGCACTTCTGGTGTGTAATTTGTCTGGCCTGAGACAGCTAAATCAAGATGAGATGATTCATCACCTAGAAATATTTTTTTCTCTTAACAAAAAGTGAATCTAGATGACTGGAACAGATGCAGACATCTGCATTATCACTGTATACATACAGACAAATAAACCCCATCCATTATATATATCCTGAAATTTTAAAAAAGGGCTAGAGTTTGAAGGTTAAAGAATTTAAAGGACAAGGATATCTGCTCTAAGCATAATTGAACTAGCACCAGTAAAAATACCAGTTAAAACACAGTAAAAGAATCGTGATGATGGACAAACAACATGAGTAAATCTTTTACGTCCAGAGTTGCTGTTTTCTTTACTAGTGGTGCCTGACCTGGCTACATTACTAACAGCACAGGAACATCTGTGTGTGCTCCCGTCGTACTTTTATTTGTAGCTGTTATCTGATTTTGTCTCTCCTGTGAGCACCGCCAAGTCATATTGTCTCATCACATCACGCGTAGCACCACACAGCAATGGTGTTTGATCAGGTCATATTAACTTTCTGTCCAGCTCTAAATTGTACTTCGATGTTCTGGCTGTTCATTTTATAGAGAAACCAGATGGACCACATCTATCAGCTTACTTCTTCCATGACCCTGCAAACACAGGAGTGTTTTCTGTAATACTGTTTTTTTCCTAGTAATTTTCCTAGTTTAAATCTTAAACTCCCTGAGCAACACCATATTATGGTGCATCTCATAGAATCACAGAATCATCTAGGTTGGAAGAGACCTCCAAGATCACCTAGTCCAACCTCTGACCTAACACTAACAAGTCCTCCACTAATGAAGACATGCTTTCTTTTACTCAGCCTCCGAAATATCTTAGAGCTTCGTTCCTGAGTCAGGCTGTGACTCTGTGGTTCCATCAAGACTATGCTAGGTTAGGAATCAGAAGGAAATATCCTGTCTGCGATTTACACTGTTTAGCTGTCTTGAAATAACACATTAATCTGACTTTGCATTGTTTAACTTAAAATGAGTAGAATATTTGTATAGCAACTTTCATCTCTTTATTTTTGCCTTTGCAGATGATCATTCCAGGATATGTCTGAAAGCTGAAAATAGCCACGACAATTCAGACTACATTAATGCTAGCCCAATTGTAAGTACAGCAACCTAAGAGAAAGAATCAAAATAATCAGTCCCTGTCTTTCCCTGTTGTTAAAATATGCTAACTTGAGGTACCTCACTGCCACACAACACTGATATCAGTCTCAGGCTGTCCTTTCAAATTGAAGAGAAAGAAATATCCTACAAGTGCATTCAATACTCTTAAGGATTATGTACTAAGAAAATAGTAGATGGTCGTTCTTCTACCTCGTAATAATGTCAGGTTTTCTGTACTTGATGTTAGTAATTTACTGATCATAAAATTCAGCAATATACCCTTAGCATGGCTTTCCTTTTCTGAGGAGGTAAAGCTTGCTTGTTTTTCACTCATTTTTTACCTAGTCCTACTGCTGTCACAGGAGGAATGGTTTCTGTAGGTGCAGACAACTGAGTTCCATGAGCTTCTGAACTTCTGGACATTTCCTCTTAGCTTTCTTCATCTGTTGCCTTCCCGATGTGTAGCTCTAGGTTTCTGTGGCTCTCCTGGTTCTTCTCTGAGCTTGCTGTTTTGAAAGCAAGAACAAGTTCCCTCACCACTCGTGTGTCCATTCAAACTGCAAAATAGGTCTACCCACTTTTTGCCTCTGAATACCCCAGCCTGGCCCAGCTCCCCTTTCTCACCCTATGCAAACTGAATATGGATCCTTACTTGTCAGTGAAAAGTGACAAGGAGAAGAGGTCTCCGTTATTAGAAACAAAACAGCTATGATGGAGCCAGTAGCATCGCCCCGTCCGAGCTTCTCAATGGAAATGTCAGGATACCATTTAAGGGGGAAAAAGTACGGGAGTCACTTTGCACATGGATCTTATTCACATTACTTAAGTATCTAAGTTATTATAGGGAAACTATGAGAAAGAATTTAGGATGGAGAATTAGCTTCCACTGTAGTGGGCTGTGTATGCCATTACTTTCTCATTTTCCTGGGGAGCATCACTCCCCCAGTTAAATCAGTTCATGTGGGCAAGGCAGCTGACAATTTGCAACAGCATGAAATTACAGGCTGCTTCCTTCTTTCTAATGTTGTTGACAATGCTTCTTCCAAAACAGGAAAAAAAAAAAACATATAAATTGTTCTCTGAGCTTCATAGTCTTTACTTTCAGTTGAGTTCAAAAGCCTAATTTCCTTGAATATGTAAAAATGTTTTATTCAGAGAGTTTAAAAACACATAGAACCCAACAGGCATCTTCAGGATGCTTTTGTCTTTGGCTTATGGTAGAGGGTAGACCACAGCACCCACATGTTTCAGGGATTGCCAGCTACCATTTTAGAGAACAAGGATAGATGCACACAGATTATTGCAGTTTTTGGACTACTTTTAAGTATGTCTCTGCCTAGACCAAGCTCTATCTGGCCCTAGGATTAGAAGATCATCAAAGTAACTTGGAGCTCCAAGGAATATTGGGTGAGTTCAAGCCTTAATTTGACAGTAAAAGCTGAGAGGTTTCATAGCAAGTGCAGGAGTGCAAGGTGTTAACGGTAAGTAAGATACCATATACTTTTAAGAGCTCGGTTGTAATTCACATGACTACAGGAAGTGGCTTCACAGCATCTGTAGACATGGGGCTAAGCCGGGTTCAGCACTGGCAGCAGCACGGATGGCAGGCGTTTTTACCAAACACACCAGGATGGGCTTCTGTAGCTTGCCCAGAAGTTGTTGTGGAGGCATCCTGGTTTTAGTACACAGATTAGCATGGGTGAGGGGTGAAAACTTGCATGTGTGTATATACCTGTTGCAGTTATATTTCTAGATTATAGTGTAGTTATTCCCTTAATTACACTGATGAGAAAATTTGAGATCAGGTAGTGTTGGGGGTGGAGAAGCAGGACCAAGATATTCCATTGACATAACTGAGAAGTAATTTGCTTTGTCTGGATGCCCCAAGGTAGTGCAGGGAGAGGGTCTCAGCTTCTATGGCTTTAACTCCTGTTATAACAGGGGGCTGTAGTATTGCCTCTCCATCCAGCACTCAAGGGTATTTTCTTCTGCAAGACTAGAAGATGTTTCTTTTTTATAGCTTTCTCAGACTCAAGAGTTTTGTACAATAAAATAAGTAACAGTGATGAAGCAAAGTTCTTCTGGTTGTCTCCCTATCTCTTATGGCAGTATTTGTATGATTAGAGATAAGTGGGCGCACAAATGTTTCACTGGGTTAAGATGAACACTTAGGATCGGGCATAGCCATAGAAAACTGCCAAGAGAAACTTATGATCTCCTCCACCTCTTGGTAGGATAGGGATCCTGCTGTGTGGGAAGGAGTGCCGCAGCCCACATTTACGTAGACAACCTGTTATTCCAAGGAAAGAGATGCTCCAGATGGTTTTGTGCTAACTCAATAGTCATTTCGCTATTTTGAAAGCAATAGATAAAATGTGTGTTTCCTGAAGGTGATGCAGTGGGAGGTTGGTAGGAGGAAATCACTACTTTGCAAGCCCATAGTTTGGAAAGACTCCATGCAAACTGTTTCATTTCAAGACAAATGAGATATCTTAAAGTTAGTGTTAGTGTAATTGTATTTGTTAATCTGGAATTGTTTGTGTACAGTGAGGTAGAATATAGGAGTGATAGAGACTTTACAAGCTGCTTACAACCTCAGATACCTACTGAAATATTATATTGGGCACTTGATTCTGCAGTATTTTCTGCAGCCTGAGCTGGACATACTTACTGTTACTATTGCTGTTTGTTTGAGACATTTTCTGTTAGCAGACACACATTTGATCCACTTTTTTTGTGAGCAAGTCTGCCTTTATTCACTCTTGCAAAAATCCTGTCATTTCTTTCTTTAAGAATGCTGCCTTTCAACTTAAATAACCTCAGTAATTATCGTGTCAATACAGTGATGTTGCTGCTGTTTTTGGGTTGGGAGTGAGCGTTGTAGTGGGCTGCAAGATGGGCATTAAAAGCAGCGGACGAGTACAGCCTGAACTGACGAGAAGAGGATTTCTCCTCCCTGCACGTGTGAGCTGTCTGGCAAGGGAAGAGTGTAAAATAAAGTAATTATATTTGAGCTTCGGGTAGGAAGGCTTCCAGTCACGTACAAGTTGCAGGGTATCTCCAGCTTCTGGGTCAGTGGTCCAGCCTCCAGCTGGGGCTCACTCAACCTTAACTTAAGTCTAAATGAGTGCAGCAGAACACAGTAAAAAAAATCCCCTTGCTAGACAATGGGCTGGCCACCTGCCCACATGTTCCTGCCTTTTAAAAAATGCTACCCCCTCAAGACCTCCTTTCCCTCCAATATGTTGTGAAAACTGGGGTTAGATTGATGGCCTCACCACAGCTGGAAGTGGGTGAGGAGAATCAGCAGAGATTTAGTCCAAGTTCTTCCTGTAGCCATTTAATTTCAATGTAGCATCAGGCCAGGCAAAATGAGTCCTTGGGAGAATTTGCAGGGTAAAAGTGGGGTAGAAATCTGTTTCCCTCCTCTTTGAAATAACATAAAGTACTATGATAATAACTCTGCTATCGGCAGCTGAATGAAAAGCTTGCAATTACAACACAAGGAGACCCTGACTGTGCAGAATAAAACTGTGATAATTACATCTGTCATATTTGTACTTAGTCCTCATTAAATTTCGGGAAAATCATCCAGTAGTAAATAATGTGCAATCTTTGCTTTTAAATCAGAGGTCATGAAAGTAAATGGGAATTCTGTTTTTCCTCATAGGGTGTCTGAGAGAGAAAAAAAATCCCATCAACTACATTTAAAAACTCAGTTTGCTTATTATTGAAGACACCAGACTGAGGAATGTCATTAACGTGACAGTTTGTTCAAACACAGCATACAAATTTCATCACCAAGAATAGACTCCGAAATTCATAATGGCATTCACAGCCAGATTTACTTCTTTCATTCCATTAAGGGTTTTAAAAGAAGGATTTAAAAATTGTTTTAAATTTTAATTCAAACATGAAAATGAGGACTGATCTACCTTTTTAGTTCTAATGCTGAAATGTAAGTGATTACAAAGTTCACCAGCATTTGCTGGATACACTTTCTTTTACAAAATTTTTTTTTTTTTTTTACTTTTATCGATTATCCTTGCTCTATAGAGTGCATTAAATAGATGCATGAAAGTAGATTTTATTGGCATGATAAACACATTGAATCTGGAAACTACCCAGTACCTTGAATCCATACAAATTCTTAAGGCATTAATTAATCAGAGTTCAACTTTCTTTCCATCATGTTTAGTCTCCACTGGATCTCATTCTCCTCTCATATGATTTAGGAATATTTCAGCCAGATACAGAAGATTTAGATCAAGGTATATATGGTGTGACTGGGAGCACATCTCACCCAGCATTTTTCTCTGTGACAAGTAAGGATCAGACAAGCTGATGGGGAAGGTAAAGGGCAGGAATGAATCGATGTATTCATTATGTGAGAGTTCAAAATAGTCATTGATACTCAATGCTTACAATGACACAAAACTGCTTAACAAGAATCTATATGTACAAGGATTTTCTCCCAGTATGTATTGATATTGCTGTATTTCATCAGTATTATCAGAGAAACCATGCAGCGCTAGGATCTCTATATAAAAACTCACAAAAATTCAGGAGTCTTCAGGGAAAACATGCAAAAATAGAGCAACTGGATATTAGAGCTCTTGTAAGAAAAAATAGAGTAGTTTTGGTCTGTGGTCTGGTATTAATTTAACAAAGTTGCAACTAATCATGATAGTGTTCTTCCCATATTTTCCTACCTTAAGATACTGTAAATCAGCTTTAATTACAAGGAAAAAAATCACTGTAGAAAAACACAAGTCGTGCTACTAACATATCTAATAGTTAGGGACTGCTTTCTGTGGTATTTCTTTTCCAACAATAAACATGAATGTTCATCCTGTTTGTTTCCATTTGTCTTTGATGGTGGCAAAATGACCAAAAAATGACCGCTAAAATGGCCATAGTTAATTGCATGGTCAGTTATAGTAATCCTTGATCCCTTTTTTCCCTTAATACAATATTATGGAAACCTAGATTGAAACATTATCACCAGACTTGCTTTTGTTGTATAACATCAGAAAATGAGAATTCAACCATAATAAAACTGAAGTAATAATTGCACCTTTTTTCTTTCCAAAAATGTCTGTTTCACCCAGTTCTAATGTTAGTCATGTGAATTTTATTCTTTGATAAAAAGCACATAATAAAACATAAAGGGAAAAATCTTGTTATTTTTAAGCAATTGCTAGTGGGGTGATTTCTGAAGAATTTTCCTAAGTAAAATATTGACAAACAGTTGATTTTTGTTTTAATAATACTTGATGGTATGGAGCCTGGTGTTCTCTATTTGTCTTGGAGAATACATTTTTTTGCTTTACTTTGATGAAGTGAGAAATCTCAGGGATTCTTGAAAGAAGATAATGACTACTGACATAAAAAAGCTTTTTACTTGATCCTTGATTAGTTAGTTTAAAACCCATTACTGACTTTATTTCTTTATTCAAACTTATGTTAACTTTGATAGATTAAGATGCCCTTGGTGTTCTCGGTGACCTTGAGAGAATAGAAAAGGACATAACAAAAACATTGAAGAACTGTCCTTCGCAGTCGCCTGCTCATGTTGATTTGAATGTGACCAGAGTGGTGATTTTTTACATTTTTCTCAAAATACGCGGCCTTAAAACAGTACATATAACAGAAAATAGATGAAACCAGTAATTTCATTTAATTAGTTTAATCTTTGCTCTTACTTTTGTTCAGTTAAAGATCATTTAATAGCGTGATAGGGCTTTCTGCTGCCTTCTATTTGCTCTGAGCAAGAAGAGTTTCTGCTCATAATTGTTTTCTGCACAACACAATGTGCTTGGAATGTAATAATTGTAATTGTCTTTTGAATTATTGTTAAACTGCTGAAACACTTCACTACTCTGTGCTTATTGTAATGTTTGCCACGTTCCAACAGCACCTTTGTGACAGAGGTTGATTAATGCTGAAATGCCAAGATTGTCCTATTCCTGATTTATCAGCTGAATGTTGAGAAGTATTTCCTCCATGACAGCGCTATTTGCATCATCCTTGTTTCCTTCTGCCTTTGTTTTCTGGCATGTCTATATACAAAAGAATTTATTTTTAGGAGGAATTCAAAGTAAACTATTATTTTTATAAAGTTGGGTGTTTTCACTGTTGGTTATGTTTCCAAGTCAGGCTCTTGAGCTCACAAGTGGAGAGGTGATGTCATTTTCAAGTACATACATGCAGCTTACAACAGTTTCTACAGGGAGTTAGTTTGTAAGTCCTCCTCAGTGCAGATCACTTTTTCTAAGCTAAGATTTCTAGTTACAGTGCAGGAAAACATTTAAGCAGATGATTAAATCCTATGGATCTCTGTGGGATTCAAAACAAAACAACAGAAATTATTTCATCCATCATAGAGCAAAATAAATGTTAAGCCTGACTTTGCTTAATTGCATTTATTGTTGCTTTCAGTGTTTAGTTTGGTGCCTCAGTTCTAACAGAAAACAAGCAAAACAAAAAACATTGCCCATTTTGAAATGGTTCCTAAGTTTTTTCTGCTAATACTGCTTTCTGAAGAAAGTTACTTTTTCCCCAGTCTCAAAATACCCACAGTAGTAAATGTCCTGCTATCAAATTGCTTTTGTCAAAAGGCAAGGTTGAAATTTGTTTTGAGCAATTGCTTGTTGTGAAGAGTTGTTTGCTGATCAGAGAAGCATCCTAATGAAGCTCGGAATGAAATAATGGTATTATAGACACTCTGGTCAAGGTTTCTGATAACCATGGTGAATTAGAATTAAGCTTTTATTCCAAATGGATTCAAGTGACTTCATGTTACCTGTGTTGTGTTGTCATGGAGAATTTTAATATTAAGTCTGGTTTAATTATACATCAGAAAATTATAATCATAAAAGGGTTTTCTTCCTTTTTGCAACATTCATCATATTGTTGTTCTGTTAGAATAACTTACATCTGTTCTTTATGGTTCTTCCCTCTTTTATGTTGCACATAATTATAAGGTGCCTTCTTTTACACTGACATGTACCATCACTGAAAATTTTGATAGGCTATGAATAAATTCAGTAGATTCCTGTTAATGCAAATGTGACTCACATTCATTCTTATTCAGACCTTTACTTATAGAAGAAATTCATGTATTGAGACAAATTTTGCCTTCAGCTACATGGGTATAAGTTAACTCTCACTGTTTTCAATGTCACTGAGTCACACCCGCACATTTGGGAGCTGAACCGGGTCTTTTTTCTTTATGTTCAAAGTTTTGTATTTCCCAGTTCAGGTTTAGAATGAGTTTGTTTGTTTTTTAATCCCATCAGCAGATCTTCTTTTTCAGCAGAATGGTTCCTATGATTTAGAACCAAGAAAGCCACCCATCACTTCAAAAACATTCATTGTAACACACTAATCCTATTTACTCTTGATGGCTTTGTTTCTTAGATTCTTTATTTTTTCTGCTCAGTGAATTTTCTGCTCCTTGAATTAAATGCTATAATTAAGGCCTTTAAGCAGAACTTCCTCTGTTGAGGCCAAATCCATGCATTTAGACAACTCAGCTAACCAGAAAAAGCCAGAAACTGAATTTGTTCCCCATTTTTGCTTTTTTTGAGTTACATGTGCCCTTGACTGGCACGGTGGAAATGGAGGACATATTTAGTTGTGTGGAGCATTCTTAACAGTCAGTGTAGAAAAATGTTTCAGATGGCTCCTAGGTTGCTATGAAACCACGAGTACTGATCTCAAATAAATGCCTTTGTCAGCCACCATGAATGATCTTACGCTGCACACTGAAGACATAGGCTGTTGCTCATCGTGTGTGCTGATATTCATCTGGTAGCATCAGTCTTTTGTGGAAAAAGGTCTACTCTGAGTTTATAAATAGAAATAAAATTCTTTGCTTGCCAATGAAGGATGGAGGGGCAAAACAGTCCTTCAGGAAGTCACTTGTTAGTGCCCTGGCTTACTTTCTAACACAGCAAGGGATTTTCCTTCAAACAAATCCAGTCTGTATTCTCTTTCCTTATTCCAGATGGACCATGACCCCCGAAACCCAGCATATATTGCCACCCAGGGCCCTCTCCCTGCTACTGTTGCTGACTTCTGGCAGGTAAGTTAAACATCTCCTTGAAAACTGAGATAAGGTTATAAGCCAAATGTTTTTCTGTGCTTCTAGAAACTTAAATGGATGTAAAATCTGTTGTGCTTGAGTCTCAATATTTGCAAAAACCTTTGCGGAAATGTTTTCCTAAAATTTAGTATTTGGATACTATAGTTTATGTATGTGACAAGCCCTGTCAAAGAAGAGTTCATCTGGAAATTATATAGAAAATACTCAGGGTAAAGTATTCATATTTTAGTGCCAAACTTAAGGCCAGAGTCCATAATTAAACTGTTGCCAAGGACTGGATGATTTTAGAGGGCCTGACCTTCTTAAGGACATAGTCAGAATTCATTGTCATTCTCCAGCTCAAAAAGGACCCAGCACAGTTTGCTGTGAATTTTTGCATGAAAATTTACTTCTCACATGCTCCAGTTCCCCAAAATGCTTAAATTCTTACGCATTTTCCCTACCACAGGTAGTTGAGATAAGTGCTGAGTTAAGATCCTGCTGCATAAAGTTAAATAGATCCACAAATTTTTGCACACTTATTACCAATGCACAAATACGGGTTTACTTTGCTCGCAGTCTTTTTATGTGCTCGTACAGCTCTCAGACTTGGACATACACACAGGACCAGGCTAAGTGTGTGCCTGCATAACATGCTGTCTGTTTGTGTGATGGGTATCTGCATTCAGTATTCCTTTGTAAGTGTAAAAGTGTAAAAGTCTGCCTGGAAGCTTATGAAAGCTGTTCATGGAGGAAGTGTTGCAGCTAACTAGGGCTTATTAACAACACAAGCATATGTTTTTATTTTCTGTTTTGCATTATGAATTTAGAAACTTTTGTTCTGAAGATAGAGAATATCTAAGTAAAAATTTCAGGAAAGCTGTTGTGTTTTAGGAGCTTGCATTCAGTTGAAATCGTTGTATTTTGTCATCTGCATCACTTGGTCTGTGATTTTAAACTATCACCTGAGCCCTGTTAAAGACAATTTTATATGCTCTTCATAGCACAATTTCCTACCATTTCTCTGATAAATTTTCAAAAAGTTTGTTTGATTTTGGGTGTCTGGGTATTTAAATGCTCGATCTGAGATATTTTGGGCCTTGTTTTTAGAAGTGCAGTGCAAATGCATTCTGCTTGAAGTAAGTTGAACAGTTGTTCCAGCCTATATTTTCAAGTAACTTGTGATTTTTGTCTTAAAAATTTGGCAATTAGACACAGTTGAGAAGACTGATTTCTTATTCCCTTGCTGAGTGCATTCCTTATATCAGGCATGCTACCTTAAAATATATTTTTAAGTTAAACGTGCAAAATCAAATACCATGTTAGCTATTCTGTAATAGCAGATTTTTAATTGTATATCTTTTCATATTTCTATATTTTTACCTGTAGCTGCATCTTTATATGTTGAAAAAATGTACATTCTCACTTTTAAAGGAGGCATTTAAGAACTTTCATAAGCATTGCTGCCAACACAGAAATCAGAATTAATCATACCACCATAGTATGAAGGAAATATTTTGTTCTTCCATTCTAATTTGAAGTTAGGCAACCTATTTGCACAGAGAATGACTACAACTGAAAAGTTATTTCTTTGTTCTGTGATCCAAGCTGCTTCCATCCAACTCCATTGTCAAAAGTCTATCTCGACTTCTGTTCTTCATGCCATTTGTGACTTGAATTTCTTCATTTTCTTTTACTTTCCTTTTGCTCTTCTTAGCTATTTCTCCTCCCAGTAAAAATCACTCCTTCGGCACCAGGTCTGCTGCTTCATGGACGCTATTTGGCAATATCAGCTGCTTCCCAAGTGTGGCTATGTGTCCACTCTTAATGTGATACACTTGATATGTGTTATTTTACTGGTTCTATTGGTTTCCATTCAAGCATATTTCTTACATTTATTTTGATGATGTCTGTCGCTTCGACATAACAAGCTACCTATGTCAGATTCGACCATGACCCACTTTTCTGTGTTTTTTTTTAAACTTCCTGCAGATCACATGTCAATATGCTGGTTCAGTTGTTGTGGTTACTGTCCAGATGCAGGAGCAAAGTTTGTATCCATTTTTCACCAAACAGTAGCTATTTAAGATAAAGCAAGGGAAACCTGAACTTGCTAAGGAGAATAGAGTATTAACTTCTTTCAGGGCAGAATTCTTTGATGTTCACTTGAATACAGTTTTCTGTAGTTTATACACATTGTGGTGCTGCCACCAGGGATTGTATGAATTCAATTATTCATTCCTGAAACATCTTCTCAGTGGTTCTCCTCCCTCTCCCTCCTCCACTCAGAACCAGCTGATACTGAGCTGTGCTTCTTTTTTCCCCTTCTGTATGCTCAGTGAAGTAGTTTTCCTACTGATAGTAACAACAGTGACCGATTCCAGAGCAGAGAGTTGGGATTAATCTGCTGCTCCTTGTGTAAAGGCACAATGTCATGCTTAGCAATTCCAGCAGAGACTCTTGGAGTGTGGCGTACCCTTCTTTGCCAATATTTACTAGATCTATTGCTTCCTCTTTTTGTAGACAGAGCCTTAGATCCTAATTGCATGGTGGGCACCATCCACTCAATTTTAACTTGTCTATAAGGCTACCCCAGCAAGAAACAGGTTTAATCGTTTCCACTCCTGTAAACAATTCAAGCTGTTTTCTGGAAAACACTTGTCTAGAAAGTATTTCTTTAGCATGAAAGTGTAAAACAACTTTCCTGGCATTTACAGCACAGCTGATATCCATCATGAAATCCAAACTGCTCCTGATCTGTCCTGACTATCTACTTTTCATGCTAAATTCCAGACACACAGTTTCTAAATGTAGTTTGCCTTAAATTTGCATTGGATTCCTCCACCCATCAGTCATACTATATTATACTTATTTTGTGGGTTTTACTTTAGACCAAATTTTTGTTGGTCTGATGGACCAAAGGCATGTTGGCAGGGGGATAAGGCTGTGGATACTTCTGGATCTCTTTTTCCAATTTATTTGCATGCAAAAGCAACCCAGTTCCTGAGCTCCAACACTGTTCTGCAGTGCCTGCTCTTCTTGTCTATGTTTTCTGCATGATCATGTGGTCACATTCATTATCTCTATTTAAGACCGAACGGATTATTTAGTTTTGGATAGTCTTTTTTCCTGTTTTTATTGGCAGGCCCATCTACAACCAGTTATGTTGATCCAGTGCCCAGTATCTTTGTGCAAGTGCTGTTAGATACTCAGTAATCAAACTCCCATTTACTACTTTCACGTTGCTGGGATCTGAATGAAGATAGTGTCTTCTCTTTCTTTGTCTTCCGGGCAAAGATCTTTCCTAAATCATTGCTGATGCTTTACCCAAGCTCATCCTGTTTAGCATTCTTACTCCTGATGAACAGATCCGTACCTAGTACCCCTGTGGGACAGGAGAGGGACCAGTTTCAATCTTCTCACTAGTGATCACTTCTTGGAAGATTATGTCCTTTTTGGTAATGTGAGGAAGAACAGTAGGTATTGTTCCTCAGTCCCATTTCACTTAGGCCACTAGAGCTGGTGATTAGATTCAACATTTTCTGTACATTTCTGTTCATTTGGGTTTTAATATTAGTCTGAGAAGAATTAGCTTGCTGAAATTTTTTCTTTCAAAGATGCAGTCTGAGCTGGAGATAGTCCAAATTCTTGTATATGGATCATTTTCAAATGGTTTTCAAATGAACTTTATTTATGTTTTAAAAATAATAGTGCTAAAGAAAAAAACATGGGTCTTACTGTGGCTTTTACAATGCTATAAGGCCATTTCCAGGCATCAGACTTGCACAGTTGTCTGCCCCTCTGTTCCAGTTTTCTTCTCCAGCCCCTTATATCTTTGCCATAGCTTTTATCAGCCAGCAAGCCCCAAGTTAGTTCCAACTTTTCTGGCTTACCTTTTTCTTTGAAAACTTTCTTGCCTGCAGCAGATGTGTTGTCAGTCACCTCATTGATCTGTTTTGCCACAGGGCTTCCTAATCTGTCTGGTTACTCGGTGTTTGCGGCTCAAGCAGAGATTTCATCTCTGACTGCATATCATCTCTTAGACTGCTCTGGAAATTTTCCAGCCACTACTTTAATTAATTTTGAAAAGCCTCCAGCTGATTTAGGTCTTCTTTTAATTTCATCTGGTCTTGTTTTCATCTCTTTTTACCAATTACTATTTGTGAGAGATACTTCCTTCATTGATTCTATTTTGGTTCAGTGGGAATTCCACCTCACAGTTCCCTTTCTTGAAAACTGGATGCCTCTTCTCACATGGTATTAATCCATTTTTACCTGAGTGGTTATACAATTTGCCAGGTCTGTGTGTTGTTTTCTTCTCAGCTGGAAAGAGAATTCATCATCAGGACAGGGTTTTGCTTTGATATAGTTCCATTTTATTTACAAAGAAAGTACAGAGTTTTATTTCCTTGAACAGAGACAGAATCAAATAACAGGCGATGAATTCTTTTTTTTTTTCACAAACCTCATTCACCCAGTGTTTTACCCCCAACCTCTCTTTCAGCTTTTTTTTCTACCAGGATCACAATGCTAGTTTGTCGAGCTGTGCTGGTGATTTCTTTATTCCTTTTACATGTTTTTTTTTTCTGCTTGATTAATTATCTTGCCTTGATTAATGCCTCTCTCTCTGCATTAAGCATATCAGTTTCTAGAAAAACTCATGGGTCCACATGCTTCACATTTCTCTTGTTTTTGATGATAACTTCTGTAATTTCAGTTATCAAGCTCCATAAAAGAGCTTGCTTGTTTCTTGCATTTATCTTGAATGAAAGGTGATGATTTTGTCCAGCAGCTTCAGCGAGATTTCACTGAGCTCTTTCACATAACACTATTAAAATTCAACATCTCTTTGAACATAATTCAAAAGAAAGAGGATGTAGAACATTTCTGATCTATAACAAGTTTTCGCAGCAGGAGTTCCATGTTGTGGATAATTCTGGAGGCATAAAATTTTATTATTTTCCATATGTGCTGGGTTATAATTCCATGAAGTATTTGACATGAAGTACATGCCTTAACTTTTAAAGCATTCTAAGAAGACTAGGAATGATAATATACAAGAAACTGTTCCTTGGAGTTAGGATATTTAAAGCCAACTATCCTTACACAAAAGAAATGTTCTTAATTATGTCGGTTTTATAAATTGCGTATCTGTTAAAGTTCATTGTCTCAAAATGGAGGTTTCCGTAGGAGTCCATAAGCTTTTCCCTCTGGAAAATACAGTCTTATTCTCCTTTTAGAACTGCTAGTGCCCACATTATGCTTTGCTTTTATTAATCTACCAACATTTGCCCTTCCTCTTCTTGGAGGGAAGTGCACTTTCACTACTTTCTTTTTTTTATTATTTTATTTTTTATTTTACCATAGTAGGTGAAATAGAGGGAGAGATGAAGCAGTTCCTGCCAAGTGGCCTCTTAGTTTCCCTGGAAAATCAAATCAAATATGATACATATTTACATAAGTATTTGTTATCTTTCTGTGATTTCCTGTGTTCATTACCAACATAATTAACAAAGTATGTGAACATCATATGACTTCTGTGGAAGGAACAGAGAAATACAATTCTCCTTATTTGGCAGAGAAACAATAGGGTTCAAAGGACCTACAACAGTAAGCCATCGGATTAAATACAGTCAACAATTGTAGTTTGGACTTGAAAATTCCCAGCCTTTTTACCTGAAAAGATCTGTTGCTCAGGCTAGATAGTTCTCCCAATGCCTTAATCCCCCTGGAGGGTCCCAGTCTGACTGGGGTCTTGGAGCAGGTTCCGCACGTGAACAGCACTGGATCCATCACAGCACCAGGAGGACAGACTGCAGGTATTGACCCTTTGAAGGTAGGATGCTCTTCCAGGATACAAAAAAGAGCTTCATCCAACATGTTTTGAATCAAACACATGATTTTCATTACCCCATCTTTCCTTCACTACTCACCAATACATGAAATATTCTTGAAATTGAGAATACTCTTCGCTCTTCTTGTTAAAGACACACTATTGCCAACTGCAGCAGAGGTTTACGCTGTTGTGACTAAGGCCTCCAGCTGGGCATGGTGAGACCTCATCTCTGCTCCTTTGATTATTTTCTATTTTTATTGCAAGACTATTAAATGTAAATTGCAGAAAGAGTCCCAGGAGTAAAAACCAAAGCCCTGATCTGAGCCTCGGAATTTAGTTGCCATTTAATTTTCATTGCCCCCAATTCTGCTTTTCTAAATCTAAAACTATTTTATAATATTTTTTTCTACCCATATTCAATATATTCAATATATTGTCAGAGTCAGTTCAAAATTTGTCTGTCGTTTTACTCCCAGATCACACCAGCATGTAAAGAACTCAATTCTTGAATTTCAGACTTGAGGACTTGATAAATCTTTGCATGTCTGTTTGGCACCATTTGCTTTTCTTTTCCAATTCTGCAATTCAGAAAAACAAATACAAAATACTGACAGTTGATTGTTTCCCGTGTTAAAAAAGATTAGTCATCAGTGATCTCCAAGGGCAAATACCCATGGACAAGAGACCATGTCCCTGTAGCTGAATGAGTCTCCTTGCAAAATCGGTGTTCCAAGCCCATGGGTTGAGTAAGAGCAACTGTACCAAACCCTCCTGTGCTCTGATTGCTGGTGTCTGTGCTCCCAGTCCACCATGTTTTGTGAATGCTGAAATTAATTTACTGACTAAATTATTTTTCTGCATTTTGTTCATCTGTGCAGAACACAGCGCTTTCAAGCAGTCTTGATTCCCAAGTTTTATTTTCCTTGCCTGGAACAGGACTTCCTGCATGTCTAATCAGTTTTCACCTTCAGAAAGAAAAGCAGATGAAAAGAGAAACAGAGCAATTCAATGTGTAAAATATGCATATTTTAATTTAATAAAAGAAAAACAGCAAGGGAGAGAGAGGCACAGAACAGTAGCCCCTAGAGCTCTAGTAACTTATCAAGCCATGTGAAATAAATATTGCATTAGGAATTCCATAGGCATTCTGTGTACGAGTGTGCGTTTACCATGCTCACTTCTAATTACGGCTCAGGTCAGAGATGGTACTTAAAAGTGGGCCTTTTAAAAATATTGTCCCTCTAATTTTTAAGTTCCACCTCTCCAATACTAAAGTGAAAAGCTAATTTATGAAAGTTTTGGTGAGACTGCCCCCCTTTAACGTGGTTTTGTCAGCACTCCAATACTAAACAGAGTATTTAAATTATTTAATAATAAGGCTTGAGTTATCAGTCTACTGAGAAGAATAAGAGCAGTTCACGTCTCTCAGAGACAGCAGAAGGTACAGCAACACATGCAGTCATCTTGAGTCTGCCTTCCTAATTGACTTCCAAACAAGGGTTGTTGCAACAGCAGGAGCATAATGCATGAAGCCAGCCTGACTGCCACCTGCTTATATACGATCTTCTCTGAAGTCATCACTGCTGCAGTGTGGCTGCTCCTGGCCAGGGTGAGGAAAGCTCTGAGTCATAGCTCCTGAATTCAACTGTGTGTAACTTCAACATGGAGTACTGTTTTCATGTGGTGCATGGAATGATTTCCATTCGCTTCATGTTTTAAAATGTCCTTTTAACTGTAATTTCTAATTAAACATACATTGCTGATAGATAAGTTTTAAAACTACAGATTTTCTTAGTCCTCTGGCACACCTGTGACTTTGCAAACGGACACTGACTTTGTCAGATTTGACCCATTTCACATCAAAATGCGAAGCTATTGTCAGCCAAAATATTTTGCAAAAAGCTTGCTTTGGAATGGCAAGGAATCCAAATTCTAAATCCCCCAAAATATTTTTTTTTAATTAAAAGCTCCCCTCTTTTCTTTAAAACCAATTAAAACATTGAGGGTTATTGTTAAAATAGTCTAGAAAATAACATTTTCTGACTGTCTCAATTCAACATTTTCTATTTCCAGTGGAGAACTTGAAATAAAATACAGTTGAGGTGTGTAATAGGATGTACATAATCTAATCCTGTAAGCGATAATACCTTACTTGTTGTAGTTTTAGGAATTGTGTTTATTCGTGTTGATTTTTTATCATCATTAGAAATTATTTGGGTTTTGTTTGTTTGTTTTCTGCTCTTCCAAACAGTTGCATTTACCAACTATTTGGGAAGCTTAAAAGGCAGAGAAGGTAGATTCTTCAGTTTACTGGAGATCTCTTTCAGAATGCAGCTGGTGTGATTAGCCTGTTATTTTTAGTGAACAGGCTGGATTTAACCGATTATCCTTGTTATTTTCTACTTTTAAATCATCGCATTTTAGAAACTTCTCCACCAGCCCCTGTCAAAAGAACAGCATCTGATTGGAACACATATCTTATCATTTCCCTATCACTAAAACAAAGAAGCAAATGGCTGAAAAGGGGTTTTGGGGTGGATCCATAATTACAAAAAGAAGCTTCAAAATGATCAAGTGTCTGACAAAAATAAGAGGATTCGTATCAACTATTTTATTTACAAGCTAGTAAACAACAGAATTTGTAAATACAAGCTTTCAAAAACATTTGTTTTACAGGATTTGTGGCAGTTGTAGCGCTGATTCTATTTGTGACTTGATTTTTCTCCTTATTTGAAAAAAACAGTTCTGTGCTCCTTTACAAGCAATTCATACTAAATTTAATTCTTCCCAATGCAGAAGTCCTTTGTATGGGACTGGCATGCTCGATAGCCACAGCATGAGGTCTCTCCATGTGGTGGGTTTCATCAACAGGGAATCCTGCGGATGTCAAATGCACTGCTCATCTTTGGGTTGCAGAATTCAGCCTTTAATTTGCAATAAATGGAAAGGGATGGTGTTATTCTTCTCTAAGGAATGTTTTGAGAATGATGCATACAGCAGAACCTCATTAAAGATAATTAACGTGGCATATAGGCTGAAGGTAGACATGTCACACAATTATACAGTCTTCCTTTTTCCACAAAGCATGCACTGCAGAGCTCTGTAGTTAGCTCGTATGCATAACTCGTAGTTAGCTCGTATGCATAACTCAGACTTTATCACTTTCATTCAGAAGACTCCATTCAACGTTCTTTTCCTCCAAGTATTGCCATAAATTACAAACATGAAGCTGCCTATGCAAAGTGATCTAGAAAAGTTTAGTTTTATATGGTTATTTGCCTAACAGTAGTTAACGCTTAGATCCTAAGGCTTAATTTTGATGGGCTCCACAACAAATACCTAAAAAGAAAAGCCTCTGCCCAGAGGACCTTACTTTCTCTTTATTTTTATATCATATACAGTAGCTTACTTTCAATTGTGAAGGCATACAAAATCCAGAATTATGTGAATTATTGTGAATTTGTGTCTGAAACTCCTCCTTTCTCCTCTGAGCGCAGCTGAAATGTCACTTTGGTAAGCAAAGGCACTTCCCAAAAGCTGTACTGGTGCTGTGCAGACTGAGGCTCTGCTACCTGCTCCTCCAGTACGGAGACACACTGGCTGGGGCCACCTCCTGAGCACACAGCCCTGTCTGCATACTGGGCACAGAGAAGTGTTGGGTGTTAGGAGCTGTAGTTCCTCAGCCCATCACCAAGTTAAAGATGGGGCGATGAACTGGCCACAGTATAAAACTGTGAACTGCCTCTGACTCATCCCTCTTCTGCTTTATTTGGATAGAAATAAAGATAACATCCCAACGGTCTAATACTTAAATTATTAAGGAAACAAAGAAAAAGTGGTAGTCCTCAAGTCGCAGCCTGTGAGTCTTGGTAAAGATCCCATCTCAATGGTAAGCACGGGAGATGTGGTGACAATTGCTTGTAACAGGGATGATGCCACTACATTGTATTGCCTTCTTGATTTAGTAGGTTTGACTTCTACATTTTCGCGCTATGACCTAAAAGAAATATTATACCCTGGAGTAACTTTGAAATTGTTTGTTTAAATTAACTTTCATTTGGATTTATGCTTAATGAAATCTTCAGAGATGCAGACAGCCCCTCTCTAATGAAATGCTGTATCTCTGAACCAATGAACAGGGCTGCCAAACTGTAAGGATTCCTCTCTAAACGAGTGGGCTTTTATAATGTTACACTTGGGTGGCACAAGCAGAGTGCTAGATGATTAGTTTATGGTCTAGATCATTGTATTTTTATTACACTCATAAAAACTGTGTTTCTCCTCATTTTCGTAATGGCTTCAATGAGCTTCTATACCTTCTAGAGGCACATTAAATCGTTATGTGATGAAAGTACTGATTTAGTGGGGCTAGTTTTAAAGTAAGATACATGTTTTGAATTCTGATCTTAGTCTGATTGCTAACTAAAAAAGGTGAAACTATGATAGAATGAATGAAGACCAATTCATCTTCCTTACATACAAAGAAGGTTGCCAGCTGCGGTCTAAAACAAATGCAAAGACAAAAAAAGATACAAATGATAAATCTACATCTGTCTGAAAAAATAAATTATCTATCAATTTATAGCATTTTTTGGTGTTTTTGCAGTATTGTCAGTTTTTAACAGGAGGATGGGCAGATTACAGATAGTTTTATTTGAAAAATCTTTTCAAGAGAAAAAAAGAAAAGAAGAGATGCTTTTCTATTCCTTATATCCAACTACAATTTCTTTCCCCAGTTCTATCTATATAAATTATAAATAGCCCTATTCTGTGCAAACCCTAGATTAATTTCTCTAAATAATTCTAAGCTGTTTTTAAAAGTTGTTTCAATTATGTTACAAAATGGAAAAAGAAAAAAAGAAAAAGAAAAAGAAAAATGCTATTTGTTTCTATATATGCAAGCTATTCTTAAAAGAGAAGACAACATCATTATCCATGAATAGGAAACCTTTTATTTGATATGTAATTAAAAAAAATAATCCTGAATTGAATGTATCATCTCATCTTTGCACAGTTTAGACAAAGGCCTTTTTTGTTTACAAAATTTACATGTCAATACAGTTGCTTATAAATATTTCTGTGAAATAAACATAACCCTTCACAAAAAGAGTAGTTTACTCTTCATTCAGTAATTTTATATGCTAGCAAAAAGACAATGAAAGTTGTATGCAAATATAACATCAATGTACAGCATAATAATAACAGTTTTTAGTCATTATGCTGTTTGGTATTAATTCATAGGAGCCTTTTTGTTCAGCCATGGGCTGTGTTTGGAAGGGAGATGCAGCAGACCAGAGCATCTCTGCTTGTTTTGCTGTTTGTGTGAGGCATCCACAGATCTTTTAGCTGAGGATGCATTGGATTCCTGTATCCTGTGCCATGGCTAGTCTAAATTGGTAGGAGATTGTGCTGATAGTGAAGATACAGAGTTTCCCTCTGTTTCTGCTGTACCTGTTCTATGACAGTGCACGGTCTGCAGCATGGGTTGGACTTCCCTTCTAGCTCCAGGAAAAGAGAAAAAAATAAAATAAAAGGAAAAATAAAAAGAGGGAAGAGGAGTGAGGGAGAGAGAGAGAATGAAAAAAAAAGAAAAAAGGAAGGAAGGAAGGAAGGAAGGAAGGAAGGAAGGAAGGAAGGAAGGAAGGAAGGAAGGAAGGAAGGAAAGAAGGAAGGAAAGAAGGAAGGAAAGAAGGAAGGAAGGAAAGAAGGAAAGAGAAAGAGACAGAAGGAAGGAAAGGAGAATAAAGAGAAAGTAAGAAAGTAATGCACATTTGCAACAAATCTTTTGTAATTGTGTCTTTGTTGTTCAGGTGCAACTTTTATGATTCTTTCAGCAACGCAGCAGTTTTGTAGCTTTTGCTTTGTGGCACACTGTAAAGAGAAACAGGACTGAAGATACAAACGGGTTTCGGCAAATGCAACTTTAGCAGGTCAATATGCTCTTAGTGGTGTGTCTGTGCTCCTTTGGTGTTTACTATCAAACACCACATAGCCGTGTGTTTTGCAAGCATTGTTCAGTATTTCCTTTGTGGATCTGAAAGTTTGACAGAAAAGCAGCTGAACACAGTACCGAGAAAGAGGAGAGATTTTGTAGAAGACACAAATTGAAATTGCTGGAAATTCTTTAATATTTCATGGACGCCTGCAAAATATGGTGCCAGTTTATTCAGGGATTTGAAAGCAGCTGCAGAGTAAAAGTGTCTAATGAAAATGAAATAAATTTCCTGTGAATGGAATAAATTTTGATTGTGTGTCTGAGTGCAGTAATTATACATGTCACGCAGTAATTAGGCAGTCACAATGTGGCCACGGTGTCTTTCTTTGTCTGCAGATGGTCTGGGAGAACGGCTGTGTCGTTATTGTCATGCTGACACCCCTCGCGGAAAACGGAGTCAAGCAGTGCTACCACTATTGGCCAGACGAAGGGTCAAACCTCTACCACATCTACGAGGTACCTAAACAAAACGCCGGGTTGTAAACGTGACAGGAAGGGTATGGCTCGATTTCATACGGGGCGAAATGCTGTTTCAGCTGATCTGAGCTGTACGTGGAGTTGAGGTCTCTTATATCCCCTCGGTGTGTCTTTGAGTAGTTTTAGATTTGTGGGAAATTTGGGCGTCGTTTTCATTGCCAGGTAGTTTGCGCTGGGTAAAATCTAGTAAATAATAAGCCAAGTGGTGCAGGGGAAAAAAAAAAAAGGACAATGATTTTGTCTTTAAAATGGTTTTGCAAGTGGTTGAAATATAAAAGCACGTATTTGTATTTTATAGGAAATTAGTATTTTTAGAACTAGTGAATTTTGCCCTAGGAAAGCCATATGCATATGTTTGTGGAAAAGCCTCTGTATAGCTTTAGTAATTGCTGCTATCTATTTTTACCTCTTGCCTCAGTCACAACAATAAATACACATTTTTATTTTCTGCTTTGCATTGCTACCCCAAAATACCATATCACCCGTTTTCTGGAAGTGTAACCCAGAGAATGGCTGTCGTGTTTTTCCAGTTGTCCAACAGACCAGAGGAAGAAAATAACAACATAATGCCAAATATGAGTAGGAAAATGAGAAGAAATATTGTCATTTAAACCAACATGTGAAAAAAAAAAAAACTTTCTAAAAAGACTAACTCTGAAAATAAGCTGTATTTTTATGCTTATTTTTCTACGTGGGTGAAATATTTGACTTCTAACTTCTCATGTGAATTCCTGTGAGATTTTTAAGATCACTCAGAGTGGCCTGAGCAATGCTTTGTGGGCATCTTCGTGTGGAAAGCACCCAGCAGTCTGATGTATTTCCAGGGAGTGCCTTTTGTATTCATATAACAGCATCAGGTTTCAATTTAGGGACTTTTTTTCTTTTACATTAAAACTGACAGTAATTTTTTAATGTTTTCAATGAAATAGGAGTGGCAGCGAACCCCTTCCTGACAACAACATTAATTGCTAAAAAAAAAAAAAATATTTTCACCTCATTGGCCAATTTGCTAATAAAATTTGGTGCATTTCCTTCATCCAAGGCATCTCAAACCTGCAATTCTGAAGATGCGGTTTGCAAGCAAAATCCCTGATCCCCGTTTGTTCTTTGTGGTGTAGGTAAACCTTGTTTCTGAGCACATCTGGTGCGAGGATTTCCTAGTGAGGAGCTTCTACTTGAAGAACCTGCAGACGAACGAGACCCGCACGGTGACACAGTTCCATTTCCTCAGCTGGAACGATCAGAGAGTTCCTGCTTCCACGAGATCACTTCTGGATTTCCGCAGGTAAAGCACAAAGTATGGCAGTTTATTTAAGACGATCCAAATCTGAGGAACTAAACTTGAACTGTCTGTACTCCTAGTTGTGCTTTAAGTAATGCTGTTTTGAAAGAGTGCCCTCAGCCTGTGATGCTGCAATGATAAACTAACATAAAAATCTGCAATAGATTGATTTTTGGTGTTGCCTCACAAATAGACATACTCACTTCCTATTTAGAGATTGATGCCCTCTTCCCTTTGTACAGCTCTTCAGTGCTTCTGTATTTCTTTGTTTTCCAAGTATTTAGCCATCTGCAACTTCCAAGCCTTTTATGTGGCTCCCCTATGATCCTTATCGCAGGAATCTCACAAATAAAATATGTAGCATGAGCACACTTCAAAAAAAAGTCACAATGGAGTCATATGGCAATAATGGCATTCCCATGGTAGCGTTTGATTGTGAGGATCACACAGTGAAGCTTCTAGACTTTTTTTGGCTGAAGACAGGTGGAGATTTGAGAAAGCAGAGGGAAATGTTGACAAAGCATGCCCTCTGGCATTTTAAAGGAAGTCAGCATGGCTCTAAAATAGAAACACGCAAAGGCAAAAACTGTGAAAGTCCTTGTCACCTTCTCTAATGTTTGCTGTGTCTATCTAAATTTTAATTTGAAAATTAAAGCCATGCATGATAAATACTGGAGTGAAATAATCTTTTCTTGATTGCAAACCATGCCCAGTGCATCGCGTGTAGGTGTTAGCATGTACCAGCTAATCCACAGCGATGCGCTTATGACTAATGAAAAGAATCTCCAGGAGGTTTGGGGAGTTGGTTCTCAATCCACAAGCGGCCTCGGGGATCTCCTGTTTTCCTCTCCGTGCTACAATATTATCCACAGCCCCCTGAAGTGATTATACAGGGCTCAGTGCTCAAAAGGTCCAAACTTGTTTCTTTCAGTAAGCGCTTGGAGCTCTGGCTGATGCTGGTAGGAGTTACGCATCGACACCCGAGGGGAGAAGCTGGCTTATGTCCAACGGGAGCTGGCTGCACAGTTGTCTGTTGGCAACGTTACCCTTAAAAACTGAGGGCTAAACGCCACTCTTTATCCATCAGTATTCTTGTGTGTATGGCAAGGATTTTTTAGAGCAGAGAGTCATCTCACACATTACAGGTCAAGTGAAGGAGTGCAGCAGTCGCTGTGAACTGGGGCTAGGTAAGAACATCCGGACGTGCTCCAGGGTCACACCACAAAAGCAATAGAGGAGGAAGGAAGCAGGGCCATAGGATGGAGTTGACACTGAAACTGAATGTACAAGGTTTTCTTCTCTGGGTTCAAATACAGATTTTGATGTGGTTTTTATATGTTGACTTTCCTGTGCTTTTGGCATTGTGGGAGTTGCCTGTAGTGAATTGTTGTGGTGAAAATGCCGAATGGGTTCCACTAAGCCATGCAAGGCTGCAGCAGTGGTGCAACCCGGCATCCAATTCTGCCCCTTTTTTAATTTAGTGGGACATTTGCTATCAGTTCTAGCTAGACTACAAATCAGCTAGGACATCTGAAACTTGGAGCACCGCAGCTCCCATTTGGTTCGGTAAGAATTGCGGTCAGTGCATGAACTGCAGGATTAGGTCTAGAGTAAATCATAGTTCACGTCACAAGGAAAGTGCTGTTTAGTGACACTGTGTGAGGGTGAAATAGCTGTGTAGAAGAAGTGTTGTGCGATACTTTGAAAAAGCAAAATTATAACTAGATGAGAAAAGTAGCTGAGCTGCCATTCTTTCCATTTAAAGCAAGTATGGGAATGAACCTGTTAAGATGTAATTGAATTCCGAGTGTTCATTTAATATGTATTCACAGTCCAGCGTAGGGTACCGTAATCATTTGCTGCGTGCAGATTTTGTATGATGAACTCATAATACTGAATGCATAGTAAAATTCCTTCTGAAAAGGAATTTTGGCATGCACTATGGCTGGTCTATGAATCTCAGTTTTCTTGGTCATCTAATGTTGCTGGTTTTTTAAGGACAAAAAAAAAAAAAGGAATGTATTTGGAATTCATTTATACAATACATGTTTTGCACCTGAAGCTTCCTATTTAAAGTATGAGCTCTGCTGGATTATGACAGCTGAGTCATAAAGTCCCCTGAATAAATGTCTGACAGCGCTGCCATACTTGTAGTAAGGTGGTGCTAGGAAGGGGCTGCTCTCATTTCTTTTAATCTATCTATGTTTTTATGTGCATTCAGTGTGTTTGTATATATATATGGATATGTGTGTATATTTATATATTCACATACATATATGAAATTAAGCATATACATAACCAACCCTCTATTTTTTATAATTCATCACCAAGAAAAATTGGATTCCCAAAATTACCTTGCCCAGAGTCTGTGGGAATATGGACCTTATAATTTTTATTCAAGTAAATTTTGCAAGTCTCTTTGAAAACTGAAAGCTTACATTTCTCTTACTTTGTATCAGACAGGATTTTAGTATTTAGCAGATGCATTAAACCTTGAGGAATAATCTATCATACTTTCATAATGTAGGTATAAATTGCCAAAAAGAGATTAATCTACCTATTTCAAAAATATGTGCCAAAGCCAGTCCCTGAGAGGTGAGGCTACTACAGAAATCACTGGTCAGTTTTAAATGCTTCTGGAGTCCTAATTTCATTTTGAACAATAGACCAATCATTATTGCTCTGGACTAGCTTGTTAGTCATGCACTGATATGTGTAATTAAATATTTCTTGAGCCCAGAGGGAGCACATTTACACTTTAAAGAGGGACTGCTAAGCTAAAAGATAATTAGCATCACATGTGAGGGCTTTGCTTAAAATATATATCTATTATGCTATCACTTCTTGCTGTGTGCAATGGCATTTACTAACACTGCTCACTTTAAAAATGGACAAATTCTTATTTTGCCAGCTAATTAGCGGTTGCCAGTGTCATTTTTGTGATGTTGCAGCTAGTAATATGAGCCCAGTTGCATAGTCACAAAAGTGATCATTGGAAACTGTGACTCTGCTGCAGGGACAATGTGGGAAACCCCTTTTCTGAGCCTCTAACGACCTCTGACCTTTGCTTGCTGATGGTTTGCATGATGATTTCTTTTTCACTCAATGAGCCAAGGGTTGGTTTGTATTACTAATCATTCTTTCTAAGTTAATTCTTCCTGTATATGTTTATATATATATTATATATATTTTCTTCAACATTCAAGAACTTTGCTTACTGATGAATTTTCAGCTCACTCTCATTAGCCAGAACTAAGAATGACATGAGACGTTGCTGCAGTTCTAAATATTTTCATAAACTATATGTAGACAAAACTATGAACCAGCTGGATTGAAACCCTTTGTTTTACTGTGTTTTCTGAAATGTGTGATAATGAAAATGTTTGAAACTTTTTAATAAAACTGGTAAACATAAGGTGTCTTTCCCTAACATGCGTCTCTGGCTGTCTGATTTTCTGATAGGTTGAGTTCAAGTTTGTCACTGAAAGTACATTAGGACTTTGGTAGGTGGCTAGTCACAACATGCAAGTATAGTAGTGCCATACAGGGAACAAAGGAACCACATAAGCAGAAAAAGAAATGGTAAATACCCCTCTGTAATTATTAGCTTTTATGTAATACCTTAAGTGCAGAAACTGCTCTTTTCTAGTGCACATGGTGGGAGGCTGAAAGATGACCATGGGGGAATACAGACCCGTTGTATCAAATGTTGTCATAGACATTTCAAATACAGTTTACGGTATGAGGTAAAAAAGAAATACCAGGCTTTATATTGTATATAAGGAGTTGATCCTCAGATATGATCATCAAGAATTGAATGACTCATTCATGCAAAAATTCTACTGCAGCTTAAGTCACTGAAATTATAGAAGAGTTTTGCCTGGTAGTGCCTGTGTATGTGTGCGTTTATGGACAAATAATTGTCCCATTTAATTTCCAAAGTCAGGTGCTTCTCAATGGCTTGCCATTTATTTCATAGAAAGGAGAAAGTTATTCTATTGCATTACTTACATACAAGGAATATAAAAAGAGACAGAATGTCTCTGTGGATATGAATTTACATAAATGAGCAGAAGAGAGTAAGGATTGTGAAAAATCCTAAATCCTAATGTATAAAGGGAATCATTAAGAGAACTTAATATTGTTATCAAGTTTGGTTAGAATCTTCAACAGTAAAAGGCAGAATGTGAAAACCCAGTTTCATGGGACATCATCAGCATCTCCATAGCCTCCTTGCGTTGACTTCCAAATACCCAGACTCCCTGTCAGATTTAGAAGTTTAGGAATCTTCAGGCTATACTGTAAGCAATGTTTAAAGATATATGCATGCTTTAACAGCACAGATGTTAGTGAATAGATGAAGAGCCAAGAACTAAATGATTCAGGAGGTTAGTTATGCTTTCAACTTCATAATAACATTGTAGCACAGTTGCCAAATTCCGGCAGTTCACTTCATCAGTTTAGCAGTTAGGATCCTCTGCAACACTTGGCAAAGCTGGGGACCATTGGATTGACTGGCCATCTCATGGAGCTGCCCTAAGAAATGGTTATATAGGAGACCTTCTAGCTCTAGTTAAGTCAAGCATCTCATCAAGGAAAGTGCAAGGTTTTGATTTCCTGAGGAAATGCTTTCCCAGTTAATCCTTTATTCAGTTTGCCTTGTTAACATATGCACGTATATTTGGTGGTTTTTTGGTGTGTAACAAACTTCATATGCAAAATACATTCTAGAGCAGAAGAGATGGTTTGGGATTTTGGTTTTTGTAGGGCAGTTTAAATAGTTTTAAAACAATTTTGCAAGCTTTATTCTTAGACTGAGCACCTTGGTTTGCTTCAGCACTAGCTAATTCCTTCGTTGAACTTACGTATTGGCAGACCTGTTCTATAGCTTTGTTTTTATTGTTGCTTCATGAGTAAATTCATGAACTCGTAGTTGGCTTTAAAATTAAAGCATCTTGTGATAATCTTAGTTTGGAGCTAACACATGAGACATTTGAGAAAAGAGATCATTTCATTTGCCTAACCAACATTGGTAATGGGATGTTATCAAAGATTTCTACAGCAGCAAAGCAGAAGCAAACTTTAAACAAGGTTATGTATGTAACAACTGCTTGTTATATCAGGAAATTATCAACTGGACTGTTTTTTTAAGGACTGCAATATTTGCTTTTTCTTATTGCTTATTTTTGACAGTTGGCTAAAGAAACAGTGTGTAATATGCTTAATTAATTTTTTGTGTCTGTTTTATTTCAGAAAAGTAAACAAGTGCTACAGGGGTCGCTCTTGTCCAGTAGTTGTTCATTGCAGGCAAGTACAATTTCTAAAAATAGCTTCAGAGAGATTTTTGTGCAAGAATTTCATGTAGGTAAAAACAAAATGGGTAAAAAAAAAACTTTAAATGAATCACTAACCAGAGAGTAAGGTAGGCTGAAGGTAGGAAATATAAATCATCTTTTTTTTAATGCTAAATAATGTTTAGGGTCTGTTTTCCTAATAAAATTATCCTTTCCTGTGATTTTGTAGATGTTGTGTCTTGAACTAAGAATGCATGGCCACCCTTTCAAATATAAGAAGTACTTTGATTCCTTCAATCATCTCCTTCAAAATGGTAGTGGTTCCATGCATTCCCTGCCAATTTAGTCTTTACTTTATTAGCACTCAGTTAAGTTTTTTTCTTCTTCATTTGCTTTCAGTGATCATGGTTAGGAGAGGGCAGTGTTGGGGAGTGGAGACCAACCCACAGATTGAGTAATCCTTTAAGCAGAGATTATTTTTAGGCCTCATACTCTGCTAGATGCAAACGAAACCTATTGGGTAGGTCAATGGAAAACTTTGCCATAGTAACGTTAATGTTTGGTTTTGGACGTTCTGAGTTTTAAGGAGAACATTGTACGTAATTATTCAAAATACTCTTGTAGACAAGGAAGATAGAAACAAAAAAGCCCTGCTAAGAGGCAGGTTGTTTGACATGACATTCCACTTTTTGTGGGAGAGAGGAGAGGGAGCGTGTTGTGTCACCAGTGGCTCAGTAGTCACCTTCCCCCAGATGCCAGGAGGCCTTCTGCAGATGAGAACAGCCTGGAGCAGGCTCCTTTACTTTGCTTTTAGGAATCCTAAGAAAAGAAACATTTGACACAGAATGAAGACCCTTAAAGTTTCCTGCTCCTCCCTTATGATGATGGATGAAAATGTCTACAATTCGCTCAGTAGTTTTCTGTTGTTGTTTTTTTTTATTTTTTTTTATTGAGCTTGATCACTGCTTTGTCTCTCACCATTCAGCTTAACTAATGAGATTGTGCCTTTGTTCCTTTCACAGCCATAGGAAAAAATATATTGCCATTACCTCCTTCTCTAAGAAGTCATCTAGTAACTGAAAGAGAAAAAAAAAAAAAAAGCCTGTCTACAAAGACTTAATAAAAATGAAGTTTCATAGCCTGTCTGCCTGTAAACAGAATGAAATAATGTGCTTCACACTGTTCTATTATTTTTCCTTTCATTTATTCTTGTACACAAATTGAGCTATCAATAAAAATAAGGGCTTAATTAATAAAACTATATACAGCCTAATTGGTCACACATGCACCTTTTAAAAATTTGGGGGAAGGGAAAGAAAAAAGCTTTTACTTAAGTCTTAATTATGTTTGCTAACAGCAGCTCTAAAAGAACATCACACTGGCAATTATATGTTGATGTCTGAAAGGGACACAAGCTGAACTCCCATTAGGGAGCTTTTCCACTTCCAAGGCTTGGTCTCTCATCTCTGAGGCAAGATTGATGGCACACAAAAGTTAAAGCTGTTTCTCAGGAACTGCATAATATTTTTTTCTGATTGTTGCAACTAAGGAAGAGTTGAAGCAAATGGTGAAAAAGAAGAATCACATGTGATATATAGTGAAGAAAGACTGCAGTCCATCAGTAATCAGATATTTCAGTTCTTAGACCGGTGTCTGCATGTATTCACTCTGGCCGCTGTGTTCAAATGCAATCCACAACATTTTGGGACAGTGCTGGATAATATGCTGGTCTAGCTTATTCTGCAGTTCTTGAACTCAAGTGCAAGTGACTATAAGCACATTATATGTACACTTTAAGAATAAAAATTAGATCCTTTTAGGGTTTTCATGTTACTGACTTTTCCAATGTTGCTTAAAATGTTTTTATTGCATAAACACAACTTGGCTTAAAAAATCAAAACAAAGCCCTTGTATTCATGCAGGCTAATCTTCCTTGAACAGCTTGTGTTAATTCAGGGCAAGCTCTCTCTCCCCTTCTCAGTACCCTACATTTCCCTTCATTCAGTCCTCTCCCTCCTTGTGTAACAGTGTAACATAATGGCAGGTACCTTTATGTTGAGTCTAGATGCACATTGATAGGCCTTATTTTTTCTTTTTCCCTTTCTGTTGGCAGTGATGGTGCAGGAAGAAGTGGAACCTACATTCTAATTGACATGGTTCTCAATAAAATGGCTAAAGGTGAGAATCGAAAGGCTTGTTACTTCGTTGGTACTGAAAGATGTGCTTGTGTTGCCATGACAACGTGGGGAGCAATATTCACAGAAAACCTGAGAATAAATTAGAGGCAAATTGTACTTTTTCCTGAATGTTCTTAAGTTTCATTTTCATAGTGATTTCAAACAACAAACCCAAATGCAAATGCTTTGTGAATGAGCAGATGTTCTTGTGCTGTTGAGAACTATTTGCATTTTCTAACTTTACCATTTAAATAGTTAGTACAGTTTTTAGAAGAAGATACTTTGAGGCTGTACAATCCTTGTTTAGTGGTTTCATGATTTAGGTCCTGGGCTGCTTCATGACTATTGCCCAGAGCATTGTCACCTACTCAGCCACAATGGTCAAGCACAATTGCTTTTTCTTGTAGCTGGCCATTGGCACCATAGTGCCTAGAAGATCTGGTACCAGATAGGTCCCCATGCAGAAGGTGCACAAATTTGCACAAAATTGTCTCTTAGGAAAATAAGTGAACAATGCAGCGGACTGAAAATAAGTGCTCTGTTCAATAAGTGAAAATCTAGTGCTCTGTTCACAGTTCTGCCCCTCTATGTTCAATGTTGAACAACTTATTTAACTTTTCTGTACCTTGGTTTCCTTGTCAGTGAAATGTATTTCATGAAGTAGGAAATGATCTGTCTTAATGTAGGTGTTAAAAGTAGAAGTCTATAGATCCTCTAGAGATTGGAATCATTATTTTTATTGATCGTTAAATGGTTCACAATGAGAAGTGCTTAAGATGGGTATCTTTGTTTTTTGAATCTTTTCAACGATGGGTATCTTCGTTTTTTGTATTTTTGAAATAATCTTTGTATGATACAATTAAACCAAATTTTTAATACTGATGCTGTCTTCAAAAGGAAGAAGGGTAAAAGTGGGCAAGTAAACCTGACTGTATATTAAAAAGACATAATTGTCAACTTGATATATCATACCCCTTCCCCACACTGTTTATATTACACTGTCATAGAACTGCATTTTAAGAGGAAGAGTAATTTCTGAGGTTGAAAATAAAAAATTGTCATTAGCCTTTCTAATTCTTGTGCTAAGTTCTTAAGCTACCTTGATCTGCCATTGTGTGCAATGTGTTTGTGTTTAAAGAAAAAGGATTAACTGTAATAACATAAATTAATTTATATGAAATAATAGTCCTTTGATTTCTAATCACTTTATGGTTGTTTTAAACCTTCTAAAGTAGTCATATTTTTAGATGTATTTTAAAAATATACTCCACGCTTTGCAGTCATATATTGCATCCACATATCCCAGTCCTGTGGGACGTAATGACCTGGTGCCCCTTCAGAAAGAAGAATTTAGCATTTTTTCCTCTGTATTCTGAATGTTAATGTGTCTGGTCACACATACACGTAAAGGGGTATGTTTTGTGTCCACGAGCATCATAGGGAACTTGCTCCTGATGTTAAAAGAAGTTGGCCTTCTCTTCTCCTGTGTCTGCCTTCTCCTTAGCCCTGTCCTGGAGATTTTCCAGTGGGATGAGATCAGTTTTTCATGCTTACTGGAAAATAGGTTTTCCCTCAGTGAGGGAATATGGAGATATTTGCAGCACTTGTCCACGTGACAACCTAGTCTTTGAAAACAGAAGCAATGGTATGTAGTAAAATTAATGTACACCTTTGTTACGTGTTTCTTCAGCTCACTTCAGTCGTCAGCAACAAGAAGCTCTAATGAAAACTAAATTTAAAGTATACGCAATTTACTTGCATAAAGAAGTAAATGAGAAGTATTTTCTAGCTTCAGGCTTTCAGCCACTTAAGGGAGGGTTGACTTTGTTGTAAAAGCACTGAAGAATGCCATTTATTGACTCCATTGTAGCATGTAATGTCAAATTCCATTTTAAGTGCGGGCTTAGTGTTTCACAATACGAGACAAGTCATGTGAAACTGGCCAGAGAAAGGCGTCACAGGGCTTTTTGGAGATCGGTCACCCCCATTTTGTTCTTGACCTGCTCCCCTCTGCCGATGGGGGTGTGCAGCGCGAAATCCCCTGACCTGGTGCTTTGGCTGGGGTTTAAATGAAAGATCAAAGGGCAGAGCGGGCATCTCAGCCCTGCTGAGGTGGGCCTTTCCCAGGCTGTCACACTGTGCGGCCGCCAAAGGTTTTGTTCGGGCGGGAATCGCGGCCCAGCCTGTGCGGCCGGGGCCCTCTTTGTCTGGCCTGAGAAGCTGGAGGCCCAGGTTGAGGATCCAATGTTCGTCAAATGATCAAAGGCCTGAAGCCCTGGACATGAAATCTTTCTTTCCATTTCCTTTTCTTAGAGAATGAATTGCACGAGTGGCAAAGAATGCCGTTTCCAAAGCTTTTATGTGGAGTGCGAGGGCTAACTTCAGAGTCCTTCAGTGCTAAACATAAAAATGTAAGTGCACTTTCAATCTGGGCCCAGCTGCAAGGCCAGCATCTAGTAACATTTCTTTCAAAAAGGCTTTTAAGGATTAAGGCCTTCAGTCTTTCAAAAAAAAAAAAAAAAAAAAGACTTTTAAGAATAAACTTAGAATAATTTGAGTTTCTTGTTCCACTGTCTGGTTTATTAGAAAGTAGACAATAATGCATTTTTAAATCAAAGTAAATAGAGGAGTACTTAGTTTCGGCAGTGGGAAAGTAGAAAGCAATCAATAAATGCCTTGGCTCTTTAGTGGGGTTTTTAATGGGGTAGATGGAGAAAAGGAGCTCCTTTTTTCATGTAATGATTTACTTCCCTACATTCTCTTGGACAGTTAACTGTAAATGCTTTTGTCATTAACAATTTTTTCCACTACCGCTCATTGAATTAGTGCTAATACTTAGTCTATTAAGCATGTTATAAATTGGTATCTTCTACTATCTCGCCTGTTGCCATGTCTCGTGTTATTTTGTACGCTGAAAACCACTGGGAAGCAACCTGCTCCTAAAGTAGGGAGAAAAAAATCGAGGGCTTTTGTGCTCGACATCTGCCACACCAGTCTGACGGCCCCAAAACACAGCAATGGAACTTAAAAAAAAAAAAAAAAAAAAAGCACCCTATTTTAGTGCACGGTAAAGGTTGGGAGGGTGGCAATATCTCCTCAGGGTCCTTGTGTCCCCTGGGCAGGGGTTTCTGTGGCAGGAGGGTGCTCAGAGTCCCATACGGAGCCCCACGCCCAGCAAGCCCAGCCTAGCCCCAGCTGCCTCGCCAGCCCTTGGGCCTCCCTCGGGCTCTGCACAGCAGCACGAAGGGTTTCCTGTTGGGTGGGGGTTTTAATGAATTTCTCTGTCCTCTCCACAATAAATATAATGGCTGCATCTGTGTATTCACTCCAAATAGCTACATTAAATAATCTTATTAGGTAACTGGAACAGTTCGAGAACAACCATGTCTATTCAGTCCTGTCATTCCTGTGTCGTGTCAGTGGAAAGTTTTAAATGCAAGTGTGTCCTTGTGTTTAGTTGTTCCAGTAACCCAGCACTGCTATTTATCATGTAGTTTATTACCATAATTATTTTTATTGCTAGATTCATAAGCAGAGCGGTTACCAGGCCCTAATCCTGTCCTCGTCAAAGTAATAACAAAACTGTATGGTAGAGAGATGGGCCTTCCAGTAGCATACCATTGTTACATGAATATGAAAATTTTAAGAGTTATCAAAGTTACCTCCAATTTCCCTGGCAGACAGCTTAGGGCAAGTTTTATTTTTGAGTGAAAAGTTCAGAAATGATGTATTTCAACTGTATGTGCACTTTCATGATTTAAATAAGTACAGAGAATGATAATTGATTGTTTTTGTAGATAACAATGCTTGCTGGATTTTTGACAGGGACTTTTCTAAGGATGATTTCTGCAGAGAATTTTAACATTCTTAATGTACTTACAAATTTTATCTTCTGTTACTAGGGAGGACAAACTGTTTTAGTTGAGTCTACTTGATATTCCTTCCTCACCCCAAACTCAAAGTAACTCTGAGCTGATCAGTTTGGGGGATTTTTTTGGATGTGATTTAGAGAAAAAGTGGGAATTTTCTCATTTCTTGTCTTTCCTGCAGGCATATATTAGTAACTAAAAGTTTGATATATTTCAAAATACTTTTATTAAGTGTTTCTGGCATGAAAAAGAAAAGAGCAAGATTATGGGTATTCCTACTTTCATTCTTCTGAACTGAAAGGCTTGGATAGTATAGATAAAAGTTTGATTTTTAGATATTAATCCAGCTAGCAGCTGTTTGGGGTTTCCTGACCATCCATTTTCTTGTGTTTGAACTAGATGGAATGAGATGAGTGAAAGGGAAGGTAAATATGAATTTTAAAATCCTTTTAAAGTATTGATTTCAGAATTCTAAAACCCAGCAAAAAGATTTGATTTAATGAAGCTGAACCAATGGTTTCTTCTCTCCCATTCAAAACCTTGGATTATAATTGATGAGCGCATACACTCTGGCCTGGGCTGGCTGTGGAGGTTATCTCTGCAAGTCCTTTCCTTGCCCCCACTACACTATTGTCTGAGGGTCTTGTGAGTCAGCTCCTGAGCAGATGCAGTTTCTACCATGACATTTTAAGGCAAAACAAAAGATTCCCTAATTCGCCTTCTGACTCATCATGATCAAATGATTTTGGCTAATCTGAACCCTTGCTGAGGTTTCGCTTATCTGCTGTGTGGATTTAACAATCATAATGAAGTTGTAGGGTTGGATCCTCTCTGAAATGATTTTATGAAAGAAAATACTTGCCCATATTCATGATAAAATGGATACAATCTGCTTATTTTTCAGTCTTTATGCAAAGTCTGAGAATATTCTAGTCTTTAGTTGTACAGACACAAGTCAAGAGCAGTCTATTTCTGACATACTCTTGGTGAATGAGAAAGTATTTCTTCAGCCCATGATACAGTTTCTCCTGTGAATTTAAAGCTTAATATACTACAAGTGTCACACAGTGGTTGAGAGAATAGGTAGTGTAAAGGAGAAATTAGTTTTTAAAAAATGGTATTTAATGTTAAGAGAGCAAGAAGTGGAATTAGAAATAATTGAAATTCTTGAGAAGAATCTACAGCAGAAAAATTCAGGACTTTAGAATGTAATTATTTTCATGTTCTAAGTTTGAATCTATTCCATCACTGCTCTTTGAGGTTTGTGGGAGTTAGATGATTATCTCTAGGAAAAAATGCAGGCCGGTAAAGCCAAAAAATTAGCTTTTGATTTGTGTGCTATTGTACTACCCACAGGACTGCCTCAGTTCTTAGCAGTGATTTTAACCATAGAATTCTGAAACGTGGCTATTTCAATTTCTGAAGGAAGTTCTTAGTGTCCTTGTAAACATATCATGTGTTATAAGGCCTGTTTTTCAAATAAGCTGCATTTATGTATTGTAACTTTTATGTAATGAGTTACCCTGGAAACACAATTAGGCAAATAGTGCTCATTCTTGCAGCATTTCACAGCAGATAATTAATCACAATGAGAGCTGGGCCCCCAGCTACATGCAAAAGTGTATAGGGAATGTATAGGGCAGCTTTTTACAGTCCAGCCTGTGATGCTAAGGGAAACCTCACTATTTAGAAAAAAAAAAAAAAAAACTGTTAAAAATAGTATTTGTTTCCTCTGCAAAATACATGTTGACGCATAAATTTTTAAGGTTTTCCCACATTATTGACACTATACTCATTGATTAATAGTTCATAAAATTAAGATAAAACGTAGCACATTCTACAAACTCTGGTTATAAAATGAATAAATGACAATGAGGAAGGTGGTGTTGGTTGATGTTTCTTGGTGTACGTTGTGTGGACTGTGTTTTTAGATGGATTCCCAGATGGAATATAGAGATTTCAAACAAAAAGCAAAGACATTATTGATGTAATTTCTTTGTAGGTTGCTTTGTTTTTGTTTTTGTTTTTTCCTTTTATATAGTTCAGTGGTCAGGCATTACCCTAAAAGAGCCATATTTCTGACTTTTATTTCAAGATTTTATTGAAAAAGAAGTGGGACCAGAAAAGTGTGGTAGAAAGCAAACCTAATTATTCAAGGTTTGGGGCAAATGAATTGTGAAGAAAGACTGATCAGACATGGACTATTCCTTGGGAAAGGGAGCACGAAGGGGGGTCCCCATAGAGCGTTAGAAGACCCTGAAAGGAATGTATTGATGTCAGTAAGCAGCTTGAGATAGTGACTAATTTGAAAACAAGAGGTCATTGACTGAAACTAAGGAGGAGACAAGCAGATAAGGAATTTGGGCAGCATTTTTTTCACACAAAGTGTAGATTAGAATATGGAAAAGTGGAAAAGCTGGTCATAGAAGTACAGTACTATCACTTTGAGAACCAGCTTGTCAAGTGTTTGGAAAAGGAGAGTTACACACAGAGTGTAGAACTACTTTTTTGTAGTTAATCTCATGCAAGTAGTCTGTAGATGATTTGAAGAGAAGTGTTTAATTGACCAAGATGGTAGTCTTCTGACTTTAAAGGGTAAAATGTATATTACCAAACTAAAGTGTAATTATTCCACAACTTCTAAAACTGGACCAGTTTAGTCACTTTTAAGAATAAACTCCGTTAAAGGACAAATCCATAGTAGTTGCATCTTTTATACTCAATCCATGTACTGTCGTGAAAGCATTACCACCTACGTGCAACATGAAATGAAAGTAATGTGAAATGTAGTCCTTACAATTTAATAGATTGGCGTGGGCGAGCTGCCTCTGAGTGCCCTGTAAAGTAAATTCTCATTTTCCAAAGGGGACTCCAAGATTTCTTAGGGCAAACTGAGGCGCGTTTTCAGAAATGTGATTTTTGCAGTCAGCATCTTAACTTAGTTCGTGTTTGACTCAGCACATGGAGATGAACTGCTTCTGAGGTAATTAGCTGACATTTTGTAGAAGAGGTGCTGAAGGAAGCAGATTGTTTAGAGCTCTATAGGAGCTGACACGGGGGAACACCTATACACAGGCAGTAGCAGCACATCCACCATCCTTGCTGACTCATCATCCCCTTTGTGTGTGTGGGTGCACGCGTGCGTGCATAAATTAAATTTAGGTGCATGCCATAGTATTTTCTAGAGTGATCATGGGTGATTATAGGATATCTTCCCATATATAGAATACAGCTCATTAACTTCTGTTTCACACATTTAGTAATTTAGATATTTTCCTTTTGCTTTTAACTCTTGGAGAAAATCTAGGTGTAACAGAGAAACAATTCCTATATGGTATAAACTGTGATTTGACTTAGTCTCATGCACAGTGGAAGTGAGGATTGGGTCTCACATTAGAACCCATTTGCATGCAGTTACAGTGAGTGGTTTCTGCATGTTTTTTCTGCGTTGACAAAGGATATTAGCTTAAAAACTGTCATGTCAGTAGCGAATTTCTATCCTTGTAAATCAGTGAAAGCTCAGAAGAATTAGTGTCCTGTAGCAGTTTTTAAAATACCAGGCTGCTCCTTTTTCATTTTCGCCTTCCTTTGGATTGCATAGTGATAAAGCCACATAACTTACATTTATACATCCAGGTTACGTGCAAATGCAGTTTTAAAATATTAATATAAAATATGTAAACAATAAGACATTATGCAATGTATACTCTATGTGCATGTGCATGACTGTCATAATATTTTTCATTTTCTCACTTTTATTACTTTAAGTACTCCCTTCTCCATTTGTATGCTTCCTTTGCCAATTGGGTTTTTGGGTGGTGTTTTTTCTTGTTGTTTTGGTCTGTTTTATGGTTTTGTTTGGTTTTGTATTAATAATGGTAGTGAAATTTTAATTTGGGTCTTTTTTTGGGTGTATAATAGCACTTATGTATTTAGACTGAGAGTAAAGACTGTTCACAGATTCAGGTATGGGTTGGGTCCATCCCTAACTACATACAGACATGCACAGAGATTTTGTTCATATCAGAGAGAATAAGTGTTTAATGAAAATTCCAGCCTGAATACATTTATCTTTTTTGTTATCTTTAAAAGTGAGTCCCTCACTAGTTCTTTTGCTAATGCTTTTCTCTTCCCATGAAAAGCATCAAAAGATCCTCCTGGCCGATAGCAGAACTTCAGCAGCTACAGCAGTAGATGTCTGGATAAGTACAAATGAAAATTGTTTTTGTTTTTGTAGTTTGTAGCTGTTGTTCAGCTCCCGTTTTCAACTCTAATATTTACAGGTGTTTTTATTTAAAAGGCACTCAGACAATGCAAGTTGAAGCAAGAAAATACTCTTGTGGGTTTTTTTTTTGGTTTTTTTTGGTTGGTTGGTTGGTTTTTGTTTTATATTGCAGCAGTTACAAACCAAGAGTTACAACCAGCAGTTACTCTTACAAAACATTTTTCACTCCTATGGTACTCCCTACACTATACTGCAGATGGTTTATCTTTTGGTTGTGGCTCCTTGGTGCTTTTTCCTTTGCCATTTCTGTTAAGGTTTCCAAACTGGGGGGTGAGTGAAGAAGGGGAGGGCAGTAGCCACAGAGCACAGATCTCAAACACCATTAGATTTGACAGATCCCAGCATTCATGAGCCTGAAACCACAGTGCAAAAACTCATCTCTTTTCAACACGGGTTCATTAGACCTAACTTTAGCCATATAAACCATTTAATGTTAAGCGTCTCCCCTAACCTAGTTGTCTAGGTCTCCTCAGTTGCCGATGGAGAATGATAAACACCTCTGGAGAATAATTCTCAGGCAAATGAATTGCCCACCAGGGCTCTCCCTCTCTCTCTTAGCTGTTGGGAGAGGAGATGACTAACTCCGATTCGAACTTCAAGGATGGCTGGAGTAGATAAGATGAGGCTGGGCCTTTGAGACTAAGCTAGTTAGTAAATACTACCAGTGTGCCATTAAAACTAATGGTCAGTGAAGAAGTGGTGTTACACTCCCCCTAGTTATGACCCTTTCTTCTTTAATCAGATTGAGTTTGCCCCTCATATGGTGTGATTAAATGTTTTGCAGCAACATTAGGTACTCAATGGGGCAAACGCTGGCTGGAGCAGCTATGCAAGCCGTCCTTTACAAGCTGTCAGTGGGAAGCTGGAGGCATCTAGGGCTTTGGGGGCATTGCAAATCTACAGCATAGCCATGCTACGTCCAGCTGGCATGGGCGCTGGAAACACCATAGCTGTGACAGTGTAATAGGCCGTGAGCGCTGATTTACGTTGCTAACTCCCCAGAGAGCCCACTGCTGTTTCCATATATACTGTACCACAGCAAGCAGTATAGATAGGCTCTTTTTGTGCATTAGGCTTGTGGCAGACCTGGCTCTAGGTAGCGTCTGTCCTTCTTCAGGAGGGGTCTGTCCTTGGTTCTCCACAGTTCACTGTCTGCCTCCTTGCTAAGGCAAAGCCGAGTGCAGAAAAGGGACAGAAAGTGTTGTGCTAAACCCAAGAAAGCCAATTTGTCAGAGTGATGATGTGGGGAGGGAAGAAAGGCAGCACAAAGCAGAACTTGGTTTGGCCATGAAGCATCGCTTTCAGGTGTGAGTCTTGCAGTCATCACCCAAACACAAAAAACACTTGTATTCTTCCTAAATGCAGACACACAGTGATGAGACCGCTGCTTGTCCTTGCTGACACCGTATTTTTGCCCTTATTTTTTCTCTCACTTGTATTCTCACTCTTTCTTAATGTTAGATGCGATTCTTCCCCAGCATTCCCGACTGCGTGACTCTGAGGCTAAAAGGCTGCCGATCAGCAGCCTCTTGCAAATACTAATTGGATCTTTTTCAGCTTCTAGCAACATCAGTGGAAAGAACGGTATTAGGGACCCTTCCTTCAAGATTTTAACAAGCTGCTTTTTAATCTAACCTAACAAGTCTCTTCGCCCTTTTAGGCCCAATTCAAAATCTGTGAAATGTAATAAATATCAAAAGATGCATTAAGAAGGTAATATCTTTCTAGAATGAAACCAAATACTTACTGCTGCATAAATAAAGGCACTTGACTGGTCATTTCTGTACTCCTCTTACTACCCTTTTTTTTCTTTAATGTTGGGATAAATGCTTCTTCCCACACAGATCATCATCATCACCGTAAGGAGAAATGGTAACAGTACTAATAAACCCATATTTACAACTGCTTGCCGTGACTCCTACATCATGTATTCAGCTTTGGAATCACGTTACGATCAAGGGGAACAGAAAGAGGGCTGAGAAAGGTGCAGAGGGTATTGAAAAAACAACAACAAAAAGAGTATTTATCTCAGTCCTCACCTCTCTACTATCCGAGTAGCTTGTAAATGGATTTACCTTTATAACAATTAATTAGGAAAAAAAATGGATCATTTTATAAATGATGGTGTGAAACATAGGGCGAATCTAATGATTTAACTAAAGTGATGCGGGAAGTCAGAGTCTCAGGCTGGGAGAGAAGTCAAATGCGTCTAAACATAGCACCCTAATGACCAAGCTATCCTGTAGGATTCACAGTAGCAGATTTATAGCCATTCTGCAGACTTATAATTGTATCTTTTTGAGGATATGTGCCTGTAGATCTGAAAGTTTTTCCCAGCTAGAAAAATCCTTTTTAATGTAATATTTATGAGTGATACATATTTGTGAAACATTCACAAAGGAAACTCCTCAGTTTGGGTAATTTAAAAAGAAACCCCCCACAAATAACTACTTTGATGAAGTATTTAAGGATCATTTTATTTTTATAAATATACAGAAAATTCAGAGCATCTAGAATCTAAAATATTCCTTTTAATATAGTGCTTTAATATAAAATTCTATCAGTTTCACAGAATCTGTGCTGCACTTTTTATCAGTAATGAATAAAATAGGATTTTTGACTTTGCTTTCAGTGCAAGTATGTTCAAGCTTATTACTTAAAATCTCAAAGCTTGCTTCAATTAAGCCAAAATTTTCAAACTTACATTTAACAAACATTGAATGTTATTTTAACTGGAAAAAAAAATCATTGTGCTTTCAGGTACATGATCTCTGTAGTCTGTTGAACCTAATAACACTTTTTAATGATACACCATCATCGTTTCTTCCCACCTGCTATATTAAAACTCATTGCACCTCTCTACAAACTTTGTCACATTCCCATACCATCACGGTGGCCTCAGTGCTGCTGCAATGTGGAAGGGATTATCCTCCACCGAGTGCTTCTCATGTGTCTTGTGCCTTTCAAAATTGGTCCCCTGCCATGTTTAGGGGGAGGAGACGAGAGGAAAGATTTCATTGTAATAGTAATAAGGCTAACATTAGGTAATTCGTAATAATTTTAAATATTGTGAGCTGCTGCTGATCACCTCATGGAGTTTATTGCAGCAGTATTTGGCTAGCTTGTTATTTATTGCATGAGGAACAGGGAATTCAGCTTTTACCCATGCTTTCATGGCATGCTGGATACTCCACTCGTGCAACTGTCTAAGGGCAAACACTTTAACCCCTTGAGGTCTGCTAATCGGGAGCACCAGCTGTTAAGTGCCAGTGTGCTTCCTGCATTGGTGCCTGCGGGGAGAGAACGGGTTGAAAAGGATATGACCCTAAACGTCAGAAACCGCTGCTCTCCTTGGGGGCAAAATATAATTCAGCTTGCATCTTCTCTTGCTTTCTCTCCGTGTATCCATGTGGTCCTGATGCAGATCGTTGTGCACTCACTGTGAATGCTTAAAGCCCTTAGAAAGATGGTAGTTAATTGCTGAAGTTAAAATCCGCCTTGCAGTGGTATGGAAGTGCTTTCGGAGGTATTTGCTCAGCTAGCCCACTGAGCTGCTGAGGATGGGGGGAAGGCTACGAGTATCTTGCTCACAGTGAATTATTGCAAATGCATGTTCTGTGTGTTTCTGGCTTTTTGTTTTGTTTTATTTTAAAAAAAAAAAAAAAGGATTGCATGGATGATTTTTTACATTACTACCAGTACAATGTTAGTTCAGCCTCACTCTAAGTTAAATCCCTCCATTCATTAGAAGCAAGAAATGAAACTCCATGTGAAAAAGGAACCCATCACAAACAGAACTCAAATTTATTCCTATAGCATAAAATACAGTCTGAGGTGAAAAGGCAGCTATTATTCTTTAAATGCTCCCTCTTTTATCCCTCTATTATTTTCTGAAACCAGTAGCATCGTTAAACAGACAGATACATATTGGAGGGGTGAAAAGATAAAAAATCTTCTGGTTTTGTCACATTTTGTGTTCTCTTTTACAATTACCTTCAATGCTGGCCAGCCTAGTATTTTTAACCCTTCCTCTAGATTATTTGCTGGATGATAATAAATTAATGTCTATTAATGAAAGTCTGTTACTAGACTTCACAGTTCAGTAGCCTGAGGAAAACATTTCCAATAGTGGGATATCCTTGGAATCCCTGGGACAAATTCTTCCAGCTCTTACTCTAAAACATGATATCAAGTTTAGTTTGTGTGTAGGGTTTCCAGATAAGAAATGTTTAAAATACCTTTGTAGCGTCTGAATATTTTGGGGCCATCTCTGTAAGAGCATGATTTGACCCTAATGTCCTTAGATGCAGTTTCCCTCCCTCAAGTGTCGTGTAATACATGCTGCATTCTGTCACCTGAACTGGCTTAAAAGAATCAAGTATTATTAGGTACTATAGAATGAAAACGTTGTTATACTGTGCTCTTATACTCCCAAATTAAAAAGAAAGCCTCAGCGTGACAAAGATGTTGAATTTGTTGCATATTTCAACAAAACAATTCAAAAGAGGGTTGAAAGCTCCTACTGCAGTCAAACACTGAGCTCCCATCACCTGTGAATGCAGGTTGGGCTCAGGCCTCTCTTTATGCCTTGAAAATATCTTCTTTGTCTGCCTCTTATCACCAGAGAACTTTCTACAGACTACTGCACACATCAGTGGAAGGGAGCTGAATTTACATAATATAGCAGCAATCTAGAGTAAGTTTGAATAGAAAAAAAAAAAGCCGTCATCACAAAATGAGGTTTAATAGTGGACTTGGAATACATATATTTAAACTCATTTGTTTTAGGCGCAATAAGGGAATAGATGGAGAACATGTAGTGGTGGATGCAGGGGAGGAAAAGAGGTTTGCTCATGTGGAGGGAAAGCAAGTCAGGCTGGCTTCATCCTATGCTGTTGATTTCATCCTTTTTCCTGTGAAGTTTCTTGTTCCAAGACATTTTTCTTCCAAAACAGCTGCCCATCTTTGCAGCACTAGGTTTTCGTGATCAGCTTCTCTAGAGACTCATGTAGTTCCCATCACCAGAGTATCAGAGGCATGCAGAAATTAAAAAAACTGACCTTGGCCTTTGCTTTGCTTTGCCTTTTTGGGCAAAACCTTGCTTTGCTCACTTTTATTTTTTCTATTACCTGTGGCTGGGAACATCAGAAGGTCTTGAGGGTGCAACCCGTGGGTTTGGGGACAATGATCAGTAAAAAATGTTGATTCAGGCTTGTACTGGCAAAACACTTCAAAGCAAACTTCCCAGTGAGCACCAGGACTATTCTCATGTTCCAGTGCAAAAGCGTATTGCTTTGGTGTTTTGCTAAATCAGGGTTTTATGATCAGGCATTGTTCATACTATTAGGCGTGTCATTCTGTTAACGATGATAAAAAAGTAAGCATCAGTTCACTAGTAAATGCCTGCAATCTGCATCACAGAGATGGAGGAATTAACGCTATCAAAGGTAGGCTCAGGAGCCTGTCTGGCCAATAAAGAGTGTTAGTAGGTCTTGTCGTGAACCTTTTCCCCGTTCCTAATGTGTTAATGTGTTGTCCTCAGGCTAGAGTAGTTTCAAATAAAAAGCATCCCTCACTGGAGGGGGAACACACATGTCTGCAGCCACAGGGAAGCCCAGGTGACACTCAGCATGCCAGCTCCATTGGGACGATCTTCTCCAGGTTCATCCTTGCAGCACACCATGGAGGCTCGTACAGGACCACGATTAACCTTGTCCATGGATGTCAGTGTCTCATATCTTAATTTCTGAGAAAGAGAATTCCTTTTATGTTGAGCCAAGATGATTTTAATTCCTGGGAATTTAACGAGGCCACAAGTAAGGCTGTAAACCACGTGCAGTACTCACATAGCTCTGCTCCCATGGAAGGCAGTGGTGGAACAGGAAATTCCTACCTAATTTGTGTGTGTGAGACCGAACACTGAAATGAGCTACTGTGTTACACCAGTGCTAGGGTTTACAAAGGTTGTAACCTGTACTGATCGTTTCTAGATGAATTGCAACTGTAAAACCTACAACACACTTAAGGTATAATTATTGCTACTGTCACTGTTTTCAGACTTCATATGTTGGTATGTATTGTTCTGGTCCATTGTAAGGATGTGGTTTTATGTTTTGTTTTGTTTTTACTTTAAAAAAAAAAAAAAAGTTTTCTACTTTGTCCAGCACACTCTCCCATAAATTCCTGTACAATGTATGGGGGGAATGGGGCGTGGGTAATGTCTGATGCCTCAAACCGTGGTAGTTAGCAAAAATATCTATGTCAGGTACCTTTTCTAAGTTGTCACTGTTACATTTAATGAATTAATTCATTCAATTTCTGATGCAGCTGAAGAACATATTTTCAAGGAGGCCCTTGCAATCAGTGATCCTTCTAGAGCTGCCCTGGAAGAATGCACAAACAACAGGGGCAGTATGGGTTGGGGAGTGGATATGGGGCAGTCACACCGTGGTCAGGCTGACCCTCTGCCCACCTGCCCAATGCTTTGGCAATGCGAAATGTCCTTGAAAGGTGCAGGAGGGGACAGACACAAGAGAGCCAAACTCCAGCTGAACTTCTCAGCAGTGAGGGTTTGCAGCCCTGCTTCTACTCTTGCAGTTCATACAGGGACTGACAGGAGGAACCCAAATTCTGATTTCCTCTCAGTCCCCTCCAATAACACGTATCTGGTTAGGCACTCAAGGAAAATGAGGAGCAAGCGTCTCAAAGTGAAGAGGAAATTGAGGAATAAAACAGCATCGCACTGTCCCCTTTGTTTCTCTGGGTTATGATAAGGAAGACGAGGACTCGCTTTTCTCTCCACAGATGATGTTTTAGAAGAAAGTTCCTCCGTTTGCACCGAGGGAGGGAGCCAGTCCCCACAGCAGTTAGGCTCTGCCTGCCTGTTTCCTGCATGCTGGCCTTGCTGTTCAGCACTGTCCAGACGCTTAAAGTAAAACCTAAAGAAAATGCTGTGGGTTTGCCATCTCAAACAGCACTCATGCAGCAAGAGGCTGCCAGGTCCTGGGCTAGAAAGCCATTGGCAGGCTCTTGGATCTCAGCTGCAGGTGCCAAAAGTTCACCTAAACCTTGTTTTAACAGCATGAATATTTGTGTGGGTCGGGCCTACTCTTAGAAGTGGCAAAGGGGCACTCGGTGGCATGGCCCCAGCGGACCCTGAGGTTCTGCTAAATATATTCTGCTCTAGGTACAGGGGCGTTCTTAAGAATTTGTTTTTCTCTGGCTTTTCTTGAATTAATGTTAATAAAAACTGCCCCGACGTCTTATTTTTCTATATGAACACAAAAATTGCAGCTGCCTGCCAAGTCTGTTGAGAGATGGATGTAATAATTTTCAGTCGGACTGTTAGCCCAAAGGGAACCTGATAGCAAGAGATTGACAGATGCGGCATGGATTATCTTGTGCTCTGAACTCAGCCCAATTTGTGGTTTGTTGCAGGTGCTAAAGAGATTGATATTGCTGCTACCCTGGAGCACTTGAGGGACCAGAGACCAGGCATGGTCCAGACAAAGGTACTGTCAATAAATCCACCGGGATTTTAAATACATTAAAGGTCTTTCACAGTAGTTGTTTTCATGACAGAAGAGAGAGGGTATGACCTAATTTAACACAGGTCGCATGCTGATTACTCTGTTTGGCTTCCTACCAACTGAGGTTTATTTATGCTGAAGATTTATCTAGGCTACTTTCTTTGGTGTTTACTGCTCTTTCTTGTAACATCTCCGACATCTATCTTGATTACCATATATGAAGGGCAATCAAGACAGCACTCTATAGTCTACTAAAGAAAATGTGTACGTGAAAAAATGTTCTTGCTTAAATCCTGAATATGGATTGTTTTCTTAGTGTATCTCTGCCTAACTGTGCATGTAATATTTTAAAAGGCTTCAACTCGTTAAAGAAAGTGTAACTGCTGATGGTTTTTTTTTCTGAAAAGAAAGTTTTGAATTAAAGAAAATACAGTTTTTAGGGAAATAAAGTCATTTTTAGTATCACTGAAGGAAAAGCTTATGCCATGCCTAAGGCAATGTCCTTTATGGATGTAGCATGGTGACTGCATTTGTACCCCGTGGTGAGTTGAATATCTTACTCCATAATGACTGTCAGTTGTAATAGTCTCGAAGTTTTATGTAATTTGTAACTTTTAAAGATAGCTGATACTGTGATGGTAGTTCCTTACATCAGGAATGAAACTTTCTATTGTGATTTTCAGTGATGTGTGGAATATTTGGGGGTATTTGCTGCAAGTTAAGAGCTTCAAATATGACAATAAAGTAACCTATTCGTGACATGGAGGCCAAATAAATCTGAATATGACACTGTAAAATACTGAATGAAAGTTATAACCCCAAACTGAGTATCCAGAGCGATGTGACAGCACTCTGTCTTGGTCAGGCAGGAACTGATCGGAACATCTGCAGCATGTAGGGGGTTGCAATTGCTGAGGGAGAAAGGTGAAATAAATCTGTTTTGCAGGAATCATTGGTTCATATCTTTTTCTGAATCTCTTCTTAATCATTTTATCTTCCCACTAATATTAGAAGTGATGCTGGAGAACAGGGGAGAGGTGGGGAAGGGAGGATTAATTATTACTTACCAGTTAAGTAAGTGCATGAAAAATTAAGATGAGCCAGCCAAAGCTAGCTAAGCTTTATCAGCAAGCAAGACACAAAATTGCACAAATTTTTCTTCTGCTTTGATTATTCAGACTGAGAAAAAAAAATGGATATAGCATACAGAATCCAATGTCACATATATTTATTCTGAGGGAAGATGCAAGTCCTGAGCTACTCTGTAAATGCATCCAATTTATATGGCAGCTCTGTAGAAATACAGAGCTCTGATTCTGATCTGTCTCTCAGTTCAGAGAAATTACAGCTTGTTGCCTTCAACAAAAGAAAAAACATAGCTCTGGAACCAAAGAATGAGGTTATGTGAACAACTTCTCTTAGTTAGCTCAGAAATAGTTACCCGAGTCCCATGAAAAGCTCACTAAAGACATGTTTCTCCCCTCCAAACATTTATCTGGAAGAGCTCCAGAAAGGCAAATGTATCCAGTGTTTTCACCAGGATGAAAAATTTTCTCAGGATATTGCTTATCTCTCCTCTTGCTCCTTCTTCCATCATTGTCATTTTCTCAAAACCACCCAAATCACTTATTCAAGCTAATGTCTTGCAAATTATAAATATCTGGTTACATGCTAGCAAGGCACTATCCCCAGAGAATTTTTCTGACGGATTTAAACAAACCCCTGTGCTTTCCCAGCTGAATACAAATGAGGAATATTAGACTCCTGGAGTAATTTAAAACAATGGATTAAAAGTCAGGTTAGAAATGCCAATTACAGAATATCCCTAGGCAAAATAAACACCAACTTACTTTAGCAATGTTATTGTGTTTCCAGCAGGCAGCGCTCCACATTTTCAATAAGCATGTGAAAGATTTGTTTGCAACATTTTGTCTTCTGGTAGGGATCTTTAATTCAAAAGCACTGTATATAATAAATGGTAATGAAATTATCATAATGACATTCTGCATTTCTGAGAAGCATAATAGAAGGTTTGTGGTTTTGTTATTTTTTTTGCAGGGGAATCGTAAAATAGAATTGATATGCCACATGTGAGAGGAAAAAATAATGAAGGAGGAAGTGTATTCTCTGTGATGAGAAAAATATTCTTCGTTTTCTTTTTCTCTCTCCTGTATCTTTCCATGTGCAATCTGTAATGTTTAGCTTCTTTATTTTGGCATATATGCTGCATGCACCTAGTATGTTTTCCAGGGAATTTTTATTTGAAGTCTTAATGAAATGTAGCTTTTTTTCTTTTTATCTAAATATATTATTTCTAAATATATTCATGTTGCTTCTGCGTTATAGCTGGACTGACAACACAATGTGCCTGCCCAGCTCTGTCTTCTAAGCAAAGCCTAGAAATATCTAGATATTTCTATCTGTTTCTGATAGCCTAGATATCTAAGTCAACCTTGTATATGTAAATAGTGCATGTGAATGAGCCGTACAAAATATCAAACTGAGCCTCTTCAAAATTGCTGAAATTACTTCTATCTATCTGTGGTTGTTCTCCTGCAACGGTGTGGGAGGGGTGTGAAGGCTTTTCTTTGGATGGTGGGGGCACACGTCAATGGAAGCTGCACAATCTGCACTTTGCCTGTGTGTATTATGCAGAAGGAAGGACGGGGAAGAGCGCAGCTGCACCATCCCAGGAAGACCAAGTCCTCACATATCTCGTGCATCTTCTTTGCTGTCCCCTTTATGGCAGTGTTTCACAGTCAGTTTTGAGCTCTGGCTGTAAAGATGCTCTGATCAGCCTCACTGATTTAGGGTCACGCCTAATGGAAGGTGGTGGTCTCCACTGAGCTTGTCTCCAAAATCAACGGCTGAGGTTGGAAGTTTCTGTTAATCAGTCCAAGTCCTCATGTGAGATAGCAGCTTCTCCGTGGATGGTGCAGTGGTGCCCCGTGGGGTACCCATCAGTGAGAGGCAGAGGCGCCCCAGGTCTCCAGGCTGGCAGCTCTTCACAATGAGGTGGACGTGTGTTGGACCAACAGGGCTTAAGGGCAGATTTCCTGAGTGAAAGACTTCAAGAGTTATTTTCAGCAATGGGACTATTATTAAAGGATTGTAGTCCCTATATTACAAGCTTTTCCTCACAGTAAAATACTCAGATGAAGAGCACGTTAGGTAGCCTCACTACCGTGGCACCAGTTTGGTTCCGGCATGGCACGTCCAGATGAATGCCTCCTCTGCCTCCTCTGCCCTCCAGCTACTCTCACACATTCGGTGCGCTCTTGCTCAGAATATAACTGCGGCTCCTGGGTGGCCACGAGCATTTCCAGCGTCTCCTCTAATTGCAGAGACCTTGAGGCAGGCACGGGCAAGCGTATACACCATTTTCTGTGCCTAATGAGGGTGAGTCCTACTCTTTAGGGTGAATTGATGTCTGATTAAAAACTGCTGGATGCAGTCCAGCAAATGCGCAAGGATGCCACTTTGACAGCACCAGGCAGAGAGCAAAATCCGTGAACATTGGTTTCTCTGAGAAATTATTCTGTTTTAAACTTCTTTTTCCTCTCTGGAACTGTGCTTAACATCGCTTCTCTCTGAGGCATCTCCACACGGGAGATTATTCTGCAGTGGGGTAAGGCAGGGCAGAGAAGAGTGATGATGAAATGCAGGAATTAGAAGGCAGCCATTTATGAACTATGAGTTGTTTACTTGTAGTTTGTTCTCTCATCCTTGCTGCAGATTTCCACTGTTGCAAGTGACTGCTGTTAATCCAGTAATCACCTCTGGGGCTGGCTGCGTCCTGCAGCCATGTGCCACTGCCGTGTCCATACCTGCATCCTTCCCGCACGGCCCTGGCAGCTCCTGCTGGAGGCACCTGCCGGACCATCCATTTCCTAGTTGGAGGCACAGACGCCATCCCGGCAGTGATCTTTGCAGGGTGCATCTCATACCTCGATTCTCAGAGTTGGTTCTTTGAAAGCTCCTAGCCCCGTTTGGTTTAAGCTGCTGCAGTACTTCTGGAAAATCACAATACTTTTGCACAGTCCATGAGTGGTATCCTGGATTTGCTTATGCTCCAAATAAACTGTGCACATTTCTGATAAGAAATAACCAGAAAATCATCGTGTCAGATATTTCAGTAAGCCACATTTCTGAGAAGGATTACTTGCTTAGAAAATATCACACCTGTTAACCTTGAGGAAGTAAAGCTCCTTTGTCCTTCTGTAGGACTAGAGAGTTCAGGAGCACGTTAGGGACACACTTAGATGTGGCCATCCCTGCCTGTGTCCTTCACACCTCTGCTAACCCGGCACAGAAATCTGTTAGTAATTTTGGTTTTATGCTTACAGTGAATTAGCAGCAGAAATGTTCCTAAGTCTTTCCTAAGCAGGAATAAAGTGGAATAAACATTGCTAGGTAATTTGTGGGCGCAGAAGAGTAGTTAAAAAAGGAAGGAGAAAAAGGAAAATAACAGGCAAAGGAAAAAGCAGATATTGTTTTATATGGTAGATATAATGTGAGGAAATAGTTATTTAGCTGATTTCTGCTAGAAACAGTCCTGAGAGAAGCCAAAGGCTCTCCTTTGCAGCATCTCACCTGTTTCATATCTCAACTACGTTAACAAGTTTCCATCTTTGTGTCAGAAGGAAATGGCTGGTGATCAACTACTCCCAAACGCTTCTGACCAAGCAATCGCAATACATCATTGTGTCCCAGTAGCTTAGTTTGTGCTACCAACATTTTTCTCCATTAAAATGACTCTGGTTTCAAGATGCTGTCAAACGTGTTACATAGCGTCAATAATCCCCAAACACTTTACTCCTTTCCGTTGCAGTGTACAGTTCATCCTGCATATTCATATTTTCAGCAATGTCTTGAGGATGCTTGGCTGCAGAACAGTGCGCCAGGCTGTCTGAATTTTTTTTGTGTTATTATTCATCATGTGCGTTTGCTCTCTCCGCAGGAGCAGTTTGAGTTTGCTTTGACAGCAGTTGCAGAAGAAGTGAATGCAATACTCAAGGCACTTCCACAGTGAGCGGCTCGTTCTCCCGGAGGTTCCCGCAGGATCCATTCCTCGTTTCCTCATCCTCAGTCCCTGTGAATGTTCTTGGACACCACAACCTGACCTTAACTGTGTATCTTCTGTTGTAACCACATAGTGATAGGGTCCTTACAAACTCCTTTAGCTGGTAAAAGTTCAACAGTTAGAATGTGTATTCTGGTTTTTTGGGTTTTAAAATAAATTTTAAAAAGTACATTGAAGCCTCGGATTAAGTGACAGAATAGACCATCTAATTCCTTTCACATCCTGGAAGCCCTGAACGTCACTCTTTGAAAGCACACATTCATGTTCTTAATAGCAAATATACAGTATTGTGGGTAATTAGTGCAGTCAATATAGTCTCAGAAAACAGTGTTTTGTTATATTTTGGAACTCCTCAAAGGCTGAACAAGAGTGGGGGGCCTGAAGGGGATGGTGATTGTTCCTACACAATGCCGAGCGAGGGCACGAAGCAGTGCTGAGGGTGTGAGTAAACACAGGTCCAGGCTCTGGCAAAGGGAGCTTGCACCTTCTCATGCTGGGCTTTGGCAAGCAAACATTTTCTTAACTGTTGTTTACTTTTCAGCTTTGTGCTGTGAATGGAGGAAAATCTGAGTTATAAGTAAATAGGCCTTCACAGTTGTTGCAACTGGGGAGAACAAGCTGGTCACGTTAATGGGAACCTGGGGGACAGTGAGCATGGCAGCTCTGGACAGGTACCTACAGAGCGGAGCAGGCGAGCTTAGACGCACCTCCAGCCATCAGGTACATGCCCAGAGCTGGTATGGACACAGATTCTTGACTTTAAGGGATTACTGAGGAAGCAAATGGGACTCTCCTCTTTATATTTTTGCATTTCCCTCTGTAAAGCTGTGCTGTGCCATCCTTTTCAGCCAGGGAAGTATATTTCTGTAAAAGCCTGGCTGAAGGAAGAATCACAGGTCTGCATTGTATGATTCTCATCAAGTTTGTCTGAGCCAGACATTTGTTGCACCTTTCAGCTCTTTCCTTGTTCTGAATGATGCCTATTTTAACCATTAAGGGATAAAGAAGCACACAGGTTGAATTTCAGAGATTCTTGTGTTCTCAAAATCCTAATGCCTACTGTTGTGAAGTAATGCTAAAATATGTCTGTAAATGGCTTGGTTATGCAATTCTGCTTATATGAATTCACAGTTTTAGTTGTGGCACTCTGCTAAAGGGATTGAAACTACTGATGGCAAGTACTCTGATTTGTTTGAACGTAGGGCCTGAGAGTAACATTATCAAATGTTCTGAGGTGATATAGGCTCTGAATTTCATTTTCAAAAGTGAACATTTGGACACTTTTTCATACGTTATCCTACATTTCTGTGATTTAAGAATTTCTTTTTTTTCCAAAGTTTTAACAGTGTAGTATGCTTGAAACTATATTAGGCTAACTGATTTACCTCAGCACTGGAAAATACAGAATTGAATTTAATTTGGGAAGGGGGAAGCCTTTATAAACTTCTAATCAGTGAAATGTTAAAAATGCAATATTGGAGAGTTTTGATGGCACAGAGGTAACAGGCATCTATCGGAATCAACCACGTTGCAATTTTGTGTTGTAGGTGTGAATATTGGTGATTTCTTCTTTTTAGCAATTAAAGAGTTATTTAAAAAAAACAAGCAGAAAACTTGTTACTTTTCTCCATACTTTTCTGTATGCTTTTCTTGGTATGTGCTGTTGCTTAATTTGTGCATCCCATTACTATGGCAGTACAGAGCAGTTACTGCAGATGCCATCATCCTCTTAAGTACACATACTGTACATTAAGCCACATGTTTATTTTATGGCCTAAGCATTTTAGAGCTTTCCTAGCAATAACTAAAAAAACTAATGGAGTATGAATGAGAAAATTGCCTTTTTCATTTGATAATTTAGGTTTAACAGGATTCTTTTATTACTTTAGCTAACACAAAATTGCAGATCAGGGCAGATGAGATCAGTTTGAGCAGTATCAGCAAGTGTTTGAAGTAGATTTACTGTGAGCCATGTACTGCATCTTTCTGAAAATACAGGTAGTTATATCCATACAAACAGTCCAAGGACTCAGAATTAGGGCATCCTAAGCCAAGCCCTCCCATTGTCAGATAAAATTATTTCCCAGTGCAAGATGCTGTACCATTACCTACTGCCAATGGGATAATGGGTTTTTAGCACAAATTTCTGCCCTGGGATTCATTAGTGTTCGCCTTCTGACCGTCCCTGTGCATACCACAAACATGGCTGACGAGCCGTTCGTTTGCACTTCAGGAATATTTTTTAATTGTTCTTTTGCAAATATTTGCATTTCATAATAGCAATTTCAGGGTGATCCCTATTAATTCACAAGCAGCTGAGTGTGGGACTAAAATATTGGTCTTCATGCTTTGGAGTTTATCTAGCGTAAATTAGAGGGCATTAATCTTCCCCAAGGCTAATGGGGCAGGGATGTATTGTTTTATTCATACTGGTAGCCTGGTTTACACAACAGAAGGATGCAGTGTTACTTAGAGGGTTGGGATATCTCCCACTGAATGTCATTGACAATCCTGTTATTTCAGCCATGCTTTGCACAGTTCTTCCACAAAAAAAAAAAAAAAAAAAAAAAAAGGTGACAGGCTTATTCTGTTGAATGTAAATTACCTCACAGATTATTTCATCTGTGCAGGTACGATATTGTTGATACCTCTCAATAAATGCCCTGCTTCTGGGGGTGAGACTTTGCTGCAGAGCCTACAAGTGAAATGTAGTTTCCGTCGCACCAGGGTGATCCAGAGGGGTTTGACAATCCATTTTCTGGGAGATGCCAAAGCCATGGAAGTACAAACCTGATGAAGCCCCAGAGGTAGATTTCTCATGCAGGGCAGGTATTTCTTTACCCTTCTCACTGCAAATGGGCAAAGGATGTTGTTCAGGCTGCCCAAGGCCAATTACACTGGAGGTGGGACCTGCCCCATGTTCCCTCACAGGTGGAGTTGAGCAGAAGAGCTTCTTCTTGGAAGCCAAGATGATACAAGAGCCCAAGGTCAAATGAGACCCACACTTCTTCCCTGTTCAATATTCTGCTTGATCTTTAGTAAACGAATTGTGATTGAGGCTTGGGCTGGTGCCTGACGTGCAGCCATAAACAGCATGTGTTTAATATTGACCGTCCTCGTGTTCTTGATGAAGATGAATCTACAGGTGCTGTTTATGCGGTTGCACTTTTTAATGACATTTAAGGGGGGAGCTGCAGGAGGATGATTTAACCCCAGTGCTCAGATTCCTTCTTCACTATTCAAAGCAGAGGGAAAATAACTTTTCCCCCAAGCATGGCATTGAGCATGGCTGGTTGGCACCAAGGAAGGTGGCAGTGACTGGACCATAAATGCATGCTTATGTAGTCCGAGAAGGTGTCAACATGGGATGGGGAGGTGGTTGTCATCAGTTGTTGGCAGTTTGTAGGAGAAACAAAGAGCACATCTGTCCTCTCCAGTCTTCACCCTTCCCACAACACGACCAGGATTTGGAGGGACAGAGGGAAGGGACAGCGCAGTTCCCCAAAGCCCAGATCTTTGGGGTTTGGCACTTGCTGGGGGAAAGCAGCGTGGGTTTTGCTGTCAACTTCGCTTGTTTCAGGCATGAATTCTAACCATTGCCCTTGACCATCATCTGTGGGGGGACCTGGTGCAGCCTGGGTAACATCCAGTGGAAGTCCTGGGCAATCCTGAGGGCCAAGAATGAATTGAAAATCCCAGAAAATCCCATAACCATATTAATTCAGTAGCAAAACATGCAAGATTATTTTTATAGATGCTACTAAACGTTTAAAACACTTTAAAATATTTTTTAAAATCTACACCAATGCCTAAATCTTGTTCCTGTCTCTAGCATGCATGCAGAACCAATCTCCATCCATCCCCAGGGGAATGACAGTTATAGTACCTGTAAGGAGTTCATGCTTTATTAGTCAAGTGGAACATTAATAAAATCCAGCCCACTCCATAATTTCCAGAATAGTCATTAATTAAAAAAAATGTTTATTGGAATAGAAAACAAGTATTTGATTAGCTTTGTTACAGAACAATAGCTCTCCTAATTTTTATTCTGCATATTTTATTCTTTGTTTAGAAAATTCTCTTAAGAAGCAGTTGAGATAATTCGCTTTTTAAAACTGTACAGTTTCTATGGTTTTGCTTTTTAAATGAGAGTACACTTTGTAGATCTGATTATTATATTTTTCTGTTAAGATTACATTGGACATTACAAAAGCATTCCCCACCACAGTGAAAAGAAAGCTATCCTGTTGGTTTATTGTAAAAGAAAAAAAAAAAATAATTAAAACAAAATTGCAGAGCTGTGGCATACTCAATCCAATTAGAGCATGACTCTTTACTACTCTTCATTTACCACATTAGAAATAAATTTACACCAGCAAGATTTCATTTGAAGCTGTCCTTGCATGCTGTTTGTACTGTATTTGATGGCATAATATTGTTTCATTTACAACCTTTTCCTTCTTGTCATTCTATTATATTCTTTCTGTATATAGTTAAAAAAGAGTAAAATAAAAGGAAAAAGATTATACAAAGTATTTTGTTCTACCTCTGTAAAAATCATATTTGTGAATAAAGTCATATTGTCTGTGGAGTACAGTATCGTGAATGCAGCATTAGTAGCTGGTGCTTTGCTTTTATTTGGGGGTGGGTGGGCTTCTCCCTCCGTGGCTGGATTCTGAATCCCCAAGGTGTCCAGGTGGAGCTGACAAAGAGGGGCTCAGGTGTCCTGCCGACCCCATAGAGGTCCATGCTTCATCTGCTGTGAGAAGAAAAAGAGGTTGCAGCCACCTCTGGCTGCGGTGTGTGGCCTCTTCCAGTGCAGCTTCCAACACTGATGGAGGTGGGGGGGGGGGGTCACACTGCTCCAGACAGATCCCCATGTTCAGGCCAGAAGATGAAACGGGAAAAAAAAAAAAAAGACTAAATTACAGAGATCCTGCTTGTCCAACAGGGAGGGGAAAGAATTTGGACTCTACTTCAGTAATCCATGAGTGTGCATCACAGAGCGTGCAAGGTAACAAGTGGAGTAAATGGTCCCTCTTTCTGTAACATTGAAGGCAGGGAGATGTTTGTGGGGAGGGCAGGCTGATGGGTCAGAGCATCACAAAATGGGTGGTGTGAGCTCTCCAAGGTTTCAGATTTAAAATAGCTGCAGGATTCACTGAAGGATTAGAACGGGTGTTGGAAAATACTCACTGTTACTAAGGTTCCTGCACCGCATAAAATAACCAGTCTTTTCCCTGGGGATAGGAAGTGATTTTCCCATAAACACAGTCCATTATATGAAGGTCTGTATCTTTGCATGAAGTGTCTATTGTTAGCTGTTACCAGAGGCCATCTTTAGGATTAGGCAGCCCTGCTATGGCAATTTGCATGGTGCTGTATCGTGTGCTAAAACTTCGCTTGTGTTTTGAAGAAGACTCCAGACAGTCTGCCACTTACCTGAAAATAACTTGAAAAATATAAATAAACAGCAAGATAGAAGCCATCCTGGTCCAATTCACTCCCTTACCTTCAGAAGAATCATATTTTACATTCTTTAACCTTGTTTATGTAGTTGCATGTTTTAATATCTGTGGCTTTCTCAGTGTAAGAAGGTGACTTTCATCTTGGAAGCAAAATATATGCACCATCATAGCTATTTTCCTGGTGGTGTAATTTAGGAGGCCTTTCATCTGCAAGATAGCCTTCTGAAGCCTCTGGTAACATCAGATGGAGGACTAAATGAGAAATACATTTAACTATGTAACTACTGGAGCATTATGCATCTTCTAGGCAAACACTAAAGCCATCAGTTGTGCATACATCAATTTGTGCGGCCAACACTTACTTTTGCTTCGTGCTACACAGATAAACATACTCTCACTTTCTACAGTGCTCTCAGATGGTAGGTTAGTGTCTCAGCTGCTGTCAAGGGGCATTGCTTTGTTGCTTTTATGCTTGTTTTTGTATTTATGGCTCTACCTCAGGCAGACTGAGCATTGGCTGTTCGGGCTCTGAAAAGAGCTGGGTTTGAGTTCCAGCTAACACTAGTGAGTGTGAATCCCATCAGCAAGGGGTGTGCTGTGTGAATCCCAGCACACCCGGAGCTGTGGCATGCCCCTGCTCCTGATGCCAGCCCATCTTCCCCTCAGCAACCTGGGGGCAGCAGGAAAGAACTGCCCCATCCGCTGCCCTACCAGCACAGTTATTGCTGCACCTATACAGTAGCTGCAGCTATCTTGAGCTACTGCCATCCCCTATACAGTATGAAAAACAGAGACTTCTCAAGCTATGCAAAGAACCTTGGGGGTTTTGTTTTTAGAACTTGCTGTAAAATTTGAGCGCTGATGGGGTTGGTATTTGTGTTTTGCATGCTGAACAAATATAAAGAGCTATGCATCTACAGGGAGGGGTAACCGGTAGGCTGTGTTTATTCTTGGTTTAGTGCTAGTACCAGTACATTGTGTGCTTCAAACAGCTGAATCCTTTGGGAAATTCTTCTTATTGCAGTGAAGTTAAGCCAAAAATTAACTTCTTCCCTTGAGAAAGCACCGGCTATCCCCCACACATGGGTAAATAAATCAGCAATACAGCAAAGAGGCTCTGTGTGGAATACCATCCCAGGAGATACAGACTTAAACTAAGTTTTGGGATGTATAGCCGATGTCTTTGCCCTGTACCAGATTTTTCTCTGCAGCAGCTTTGACCATAGTTCTCAAAGATACATGACTATGGTAATCCATCATTTCCAGCAGAGGTTAGAGGTGAGCTTCATCTTAACAAACTTTTGTGTACGTTTAGCAGAGACTTCTACAAACTCATCATAACCATCCTTTGTAGTCAATGGAGGAAAATAACCATTTCTAAGGTGTAATTTATCTAATCTGGTTTGAATGTCTACTTTACCTTAAGGTGAATCCTGCTATTCACTCCGTACCCTGAGACAGGGAGTTCCAAAGCTTTCTGACGGTTAGGTAGAAAAGCATTTTTTTCTGATACTGTAAACCTGTTTCCTTACACATACATCAGATCACTTGTGAGAAAAAGGGAAGTCATTTCTGATTTTGTACACCAGTCATGATTTTATAGACACCCTTAGTTTATTCTTTCTCAGCTTTTCCTGTTCTATACCAAAGACGTTTCCTCTTACAGAGCTTGTCCCATGCCTAATCAACTTTGCTACCCCTAACCTTACCTTTTCCATTCACAATATAAGAAGGACATAAAACTATTAGGGATTGTCCAAAGGAAGGTTATGAAGATGGTGAAGGGTCTAGAAGGGATGACACATGAGGAGCAGCTGAGGTCCCTTGGTTTGTTCAGCCCAGAGCAGAGCAGGCCGAGGGGAGGCCTCATGGCGGCCTGCAGCTCCCTCACGAGGGGAGCGGAGGGGCAGGCGCTGAGCTCTGCTCTCTGGGGACAGCGACAGGGCCCGAGGGAACGGCATGGAGCTGGGACAGGGGAGGGTCAGGCTGGGGGTTAGGGAAAGGTTCTGCACCCAGAGGTGGTCGGGCACTGGGACAGGCTGCCCAGGGCTGTGGGCATGGCACCGAGCTGCAGGAGTTCAAGAAGCACTCGAACAACGCTCTCAGACACAGGGGCTGAGTTTTGGGTGGTCCTGTGTGGAGCCAGGAGTTGGACTAGATGATCCTAGTGGGTCCCTTCCAACTCAGATTATTCTATTCTTCCATGAATCTATGATTTCTATTTCTATTATGCTTGCTCTGAGGTGCACAGGGCCCAGGCTGCAGTGCACTGTCGTGTAGTGATGTTTTTCTTTATCTTTTCTTTGGAATTTCATTCATAGCAATAGCATAGCAATACCAAGCTTCCTTGTCTCCCTGGCAATAGCTCGCCCAGAGGTCATCATCGTGTCTTTATTGTTAGGGATGTCTTTCACAATGCACATTTCTTTATGTTTATCAACAGCGACTTCATCTGCCATCTTCACACAGTCATGCATTATCACAAGATCTCTCTATGACACTTCACACTTACTTTTGTTTTTGTGATTCTAGATAATGTGTCATCCACACTCTGTCACCTCACTATCACCTCCTCCTTTTTCACGTTGTTTATACTGGGGAATCACCACCACTTCAAAAACTGCCCATTTCTTCCCAACCTGCTTCTTGTCTTTTAACCACTCATTAATCGACAAAACAACTTCCCGGTAATCCCATGGCAGCTCAGTTTCTGTAAGAACCTTTCATGTGACAGCCTTTGCTAAACACTTTTAGGAAAACCAAATACACAAAATCAACTAAATTACCCATATCAGAGCACTTACTGGTTCCTTCAAAGCCTCTTAGCAGGCTTTTGAGACATGACTTCCCTCTGCAAATGCTGTGCTGCTTCTACATCCCCTTTATGCCATCAGTTACGTAGGATCTAGACACAAGGGGTTGGATGTTGCTTATTGAATAAGACACTTAAATTAAAATGACTTCGGTATTCTCTTGGAGTTAGTGGAGTGTTGCTGAATGGACTTGAAAAGTCTTAGGAAGCTTGGCAGTTCAGCTAGTCCAACCTCCCATCCAAAGCAGTGGCAGCACTTAGAGCGAGTTGCTCAGGATTATTTCCCATTGACTGTTGAATATGTCCAGAGATACAGATTCTCCTGGGTGCTTTTTGTGAAAAATATCTTTTGAAGACCAACTAGAAATTTACCTTGATGCAAACTGGTAGCTATGCAGCTCCCCAAAAGGAGACACCTATATTTGGCCAGCTCCCTTTCAGCTCCACCAGCAAGGTTGTCATTCACTGTAGCGGGCACTCAGACATGTAATACACATGGAACCATTTATATGTAAGCATCTTAATCCATGAATTAAATCCCACCCTCTGGGCAGGATTCAGTGCTTGTTTGTAAGTGTTCAAAGGCATTGCGGATGCTGTGGGTGTCTTGCTCGGCCTCCAGCACTCATGCCAAACAGCTGAAGGTCTGAAGCCTTGGAGTCTGTTTGCAAACTGTGCTGATGGCTTAAATCTCTGGGGGTGCCTCAAATGACACTGGGTGCATCTATTTAGGGAACTGAATCCCACGTCATGTGTCTTCCTGTTGTACTCTGTATCTTCTACTGAAATTGAAGGTATGGGAGGGAATTTCACAGAACAGCAGCTTCCCAAATAAAACCCACCATCCCCAACTGGCAACACCCTTTAAAAACCCTCATTATGCCTGTTTGAACACCTATCAGTACTGGATTAGAGGGAGAGCTATGAATTCTGCAGCAGAGAGTACCATCTGAGTGTATGCCAAGCCCAGGTACGAGGTGCTGCAGTGACAGCAGCAGGGCACAACTGGAGAGTAGCCTTTATGCTGGGTGGCACTGGATGGCTTTGTGTACCTCACAGCTGGTGACAGCCCTGTGTGGGAGCATAAGCAATGTTCCTTTCCAGAACAAGAGGGGAAAAAAGGGAAAAGTGGCCAAAACCAGGGTATTTAGACTTCTGAGTTCATGTAAAAAAAATAGTGAACAGCAATGTTCTAGTAGTACTTGTTTCTAAATGTGGCATCCATTTCCTTCATGCAGGAAATCTACTCCATTTTCCAGCAGATTTCATTTGTGTTGTCCAAGTTAGAAATGTTTGTTCCTGCTCACGGATATTACCATAACGCATGAGCATGAGCAAGACCGGTTCTTGCAGCATTACTGATGTTACACCTAATCTGTTGGGCAGAAGCCAAAGCGGATCCAAATCTTTGCAATCCTGATAAAAGCATTGCCAAGGCTGAAAGGAAACCAGTGCTCTCATGAGTGGCCAAAGGGGGAAAGCAAACCAACACTTTTTTCCAGAATTGCTTTTTCATTATTATAGATTGTTTCCATGAACAGTAATACACTTCTCTTTTTGAAAAGGGAAGCTAACAACATCTGGTGTGTTTAGCCGTAGTTGAAGGAGATGGGCAAGTTACCTGACTCAGTGAGACATTCCTTGCAGAACAGGTGGGCTTCAACATTGACTCCCTATTTTATCTGTTCTGCTCTTCATTTTAAGTAGAGCCCATGATTTTTTTATTTTTTTTTTAGTAAGGTATTATAAAAGCTCAAGTAACACATTGGGAGCTACTAGGATTCCTTTGAAATGAATGACTGTTCTGCCCATCCCATATACCTCCATTGCAAAGACCAACAAGAAAGACAACCAAACCAAACTGTTCCCAAACAATTAGATGGAACTTGGCCTTCATTACAGTTTTAATACTAAATGTTGAGCATTTTAGAGAAACCCTTACATTATGTCTGTTATGTTAAATCAACTTCTTTAAAAGCATAAAGAAGGGGTCTGATGTTGAAGGAGCAAAGGCCTTATAAATCAACCTGATAAGATACTAAGATGACTCTGGAAGGAAAACATTTTTGATGCACTGCTGGTGTGTGTACTTACAGGTATTTCACTCTGAAATACTTTGTTACAGTTGTGTTTGCAATCCCAGAGTTTACATCATGTCTTGCTGCACTTTCTTATGTCACCACATCTCACCACTAATTCCCCAGAGTGTTTTCGCCTTTCCTATCTCATGAGTTCTGCACTCAAAATCCCTGAGACCTTCAGAGGGCAGGGTTTCTTTTCTTGCCACTTCTTTTTTACCTGTGGGGAAAGCCAACCTGAAGGCTTCTAAGCTCACAAATAAAATAAATTTAAAAATAAAATAAACATAAAAAACTCCCTAAATTTTCCTTGCAAAGCTCTTCAGTGAGAAAAGCACTTGGAATCTCAGTCATGCCAAGTTTCTGCCCTGCTGTCCTCTCCTTCTGCTTGACTTCCACTTGCGAGATGCCAAGTGGAGTTGAACATGCCTTGGGTCCCCCTGTCATGAGGGTTTAAGGCATAAGGATAGAAACCTTGAAGATAAGAATGCTGTTAATGTGATCTCTGCAGGAAAAATGTGGGTCCTTGCTCTACAGCAGAGGTTACATCAGCAACCCCATATCTGCCAAGGAATGGGATGGAAACCTCTGTTGTGATCTGCCACTGTTGTCTTCTCACCATCTGGGCATGTCCCAGTCTCTAATAATCTTGTTCTTCTCAGTAAAAAGAAGAACACGTTTTGTCAGTGCTGTTTGTATTTACCCTGGGACACCTTCACATTTCTGCACCCACCCAAACTTGCTTTTCTGCAAGTAGGTAACACAACACCTAAAGTGCACAAAACCAGCGTCCACAAAGCTCCTTTTAGTCCCTGTGAAAGCAGGTCTTGTGAAAATGGCAGGCACCAACAGCCCTGTCACACATAACCGATACTATTCCCCCCATCCTAAAGCAGACTCCTGCAGCTATGTATACAAGTCTGGCTGGGTCTGACCAGCACGAGTCACTAAGACCATCACATTTTAGAGATTTGCTCTGAATAGATGGCTGATGCTTTTTGTTATACTATTTCTAATGTATGTCGATTAATTAACAATTTAATGCTAGCTGAAAATGCTATTATAGCTTTTACTTTTGGCATCTGTGAAAGCTCATTTAATATTATTAAGGTGTTTTTTTGTTGTTTTTTGGTTTGGTTTGGTTTTTAATCAGGGAAAATTAATTGAATTAGTTTTCTGTGTTTCCCTTTAATGTACAGTGAGATGTGGAGGGATGAGCAGGAGGGAAAGGAAGCACCAGGATCTTGATAAACTTCTCCTGCCTGTACCTGGGATCGGGGAATGCCTGGTGCCTCTGTGCAGGTCAGACATTCCAGCAGATGATAGATAACAGCACAGAAGTGTACGACAGATAGATATTTTTGGAAACACATCAATACGTATTTGCTGAATGTCTCTCTTGGGTTGTGTTTCTGTGAATCACTGCACCAAGCTCCTCAGCCATTACCTGTCTGAAGCACTTGGTGTTTAGGCATTGCCCACAGCTGCGTTGTTTGCTGCATCTCTTATCCACCTTCATTCAGAAACATTAAAAAAAGCATAGTTATGCTCTGTCAGGTCATGCACAAAGGACAATTAATGCACCAGTTGTTTGTATTCACTCCCCAAACACCACCGTCCAGCTGTGCAAGTGTAGCACACGTACACATGCACACACACACTCTTTACTCTCCCCATCCCATCTGCTCCCAAACACTTCAGCCTACAATGTAGGCATGGTGGGTGGGATTTGCTTCCCCTAATCCAGCCAGCTAAAAATTAAGTGATAGTCTTACCTAATCTTTTCGGCTCGCTCCCAAATCAGCAGACAGATAAGCACTGTTATTTAGCCCAGAATTGTTTGGGGGCTGAAAGTGGAAAAATACTGTTCCCAGTGGAAAACACAGGCTGGGCGTTAGGTAGGCAGGACTTTACTGAAATAGCCCCTCCTGCAGAAGGAAAGCATCACAAGATGTGGAAAGACATCTCCCTGAAAGCTGCGTCTTTACATCTCCCCAGAAAGTTGCTGTTCTCCAGCATGGCCGGGGCTCTGGTCAGCAAAAGATCATCTCTGATGGGAGCATCATGGTGTGGGTTTGTGCTTCTGGCATCCTCGAACTTAAGTTTGCCAGATGTTCATGATAGGAGTGCAGCTGGTAGGCAGTACCTCCAGGACCGTGAACCCCAGCTGAGAAGTTGCCCTGGCGTGGTGTGAAATGGCTAAGTGGGAATGGAAGACAAACTGTTCTTAATTAAGTTAGGAACCAGATAAAGCCACCTGAGTGACACTGTGGCCGTGTGTCCACACCAGAGACACAGGGTCACCTCCCAGCCCAACTGAGACAACATTTCAGCCAATATTTCACCCATGGTTCAACATTTATGTACACAATGGGGTGTGTTAGGCCAAGGGGGAGGCTATTTCACTTGGTTTTTACCCAAGTTGGATCAATGAAGCTTTTTGCACCGTATCAGGGTAAGATCTCAGAAAGGTGGTGGGTTATTTTTCATAGCTTGCAGTGGTCCCTCCTGACCTCAAAGGCTCTGAGATGGGGCAGCAGCCTTTGAGGAGAGCAGCCTCAGAGCCAAGTGAGAACCTTCCCCCTTACAACCCAGCACAGGAGGAAAAAGGAGAGACCCACACAAATGAAGCTACACAGGGGATTTCTTTCCCTGCCTCCCTTCAGCATCTGATATGCTGATAATGGCACCATTTCATGAATGACAAGAGCTTCTGCCCCTGGAGAGAGGGACATAAATTCATTAGCCAAATGAAGGGTTCGGAGGTGAGTCATGACAGGCCTGGTAATCTGATAAAAAGGAATGTTTCCTCATTAAAATACAAATGGAAAGCTTTATTACTGTTATTTATAAAAATCTATCTTCCCCACTGAAAGGCCAGCAGATAAAGAATATTTTTGTTGTCTCTGGGAAAAAAACAAGGTATGGAAAGGAGGGGACAGGACAGGTTTGCACTTTTCACCTGGCTGGTCTGGAGATTTTATTGCTCCTATTCCTTATGTCCTTCCTCTTTCCTGTCTGCCGGTCTACTATAATCTGGTCTACTTTCCTTCCGTATTTGACTTAGCATAAATGGCTCTACTGTCTCTAAACACCTCCAGGCACTTAAAGGGCAGCAAAATGAGTTTGTAAGGCCTAGCTCACTTTTTTTTCCTGATATTATCTTCTTTTTTTATGCTTTGTTTACATTTGAAAATGCATTTTGTTGGGCAATTGCAACTAATGGGACTGCAAATGTTGTTAACTCTTCTGCTAACACAGTGGTTTTGTGCCACTGCAGACCATACCTTGCATACAGATGTTTGTCTCCACAAACATCTCTGGAGCTGATATATATATAACAGATCTATATACACAACAACAACAGAAATATATATATATATATATATATATATATATATCAAGAGCACAGCTATGTGGATAGCCAACAGATGGATACATGCACCTCCAGACATTTGTGCTGGATAAAATAGCGTCACAGCACTCCTACCAAGCACATGTTCACTTACTCATGATCGGGCATCTATAGCTTTTTGGTGTAGGAGATGTCCACCCCTTCGCTACCATCCTGGCTCTGCTAGGAGCTGGGAGTAATTTTGCCTGTACCAGTTGATGTCTCTGTGCCCGGCTGGCAGCAGTCCCTCTCGCACCAGCTCCCTGTGCTGACTCCACCAACACAAGGTGGTCCTGACTGGTAGGAAACTGCAAACCCAATAGCCTCCCAGTAACTTCTCTCATCGTAGCTGTAGTTTTGATGTGTTTAAATTAATAAAAAGCAAGACAGTTACTTCTAAAGTGAAAGCCAGTTTCCTAATGGATCTTCAAGGATGAATAAACACTCGCATTCCTCCAGGTATAAAAATAGGGATGGTGAGGCTCATCTTTGCTAACTACTCTGAGGTTTGTATATATAGTGACAGGATCTGCAGTTAATTCTTCTCTCTCCCTTGTGTGGGTCAGGATGCAAAATACAAAGTTAAGATACCTTAATTGCTGCAACTATTCCTGGAGCTAATTTAAAAAACAATTGGAAAATTTTTAATTGGAACATTTTTTAAAAAAATCGATGCCTGGTTTCCATGTATCTTGAGAGTTAGTTGCAAAACTGACCAATTTCTACTGAACAATACAATATTTGGTGACAAATCAATGGAAAAACAATAACTGAATATTTGCTCTTCAAGATGCTGAACCTCTTCAAGGTTCAAAGGACCCTTACCTGTGGCTTGGCTATCCCATACTGAGACTTTAGCCCAGTCCCCACAGCTACTGGTCTGCATAAGAAACTCTTCATTTTTATTTTCAGTTGCGTAAAAATTCTGGCTAGATTCTGCACCTGCTGTAGATGGAAGACTGTAGTAGAATGCCATAAAGTTCTGGGGGAAAAAATTGCCACCTACCATGGCCAGATATGTTTCATCACAAAAATCATTCCAGCTATGGGGAGCTTTGTCTTCATGGCTGCATGAATTGTCACAAATAGCGTTCCTACTATTAGCCTTAAAGACAAAAACTAGAAGATAATTTTGAACCCAAATTAACATTCAGAAGGTTGTGGTAGATGTAACTTTAAGCATCCTCACCCTTGGAGCTTCAGTCCTTAATGGTTCCATGCCTAAGACTGACATATGTGCCCTGGCTTCTTGTCCTACCATCCGAGAAGCTTGTGTCATTTGCCACATCCCAGCAGAACCTGCCAGCAGTGGGCATTATACACACTGAGGAGTTACTCACATTCCTAGGTGGCTGCTGGGAGGACCACAGACCAAACAGGGCTTGCATACATGCACAATCAAGGGTTTTTCTCATTGCATCCTCCACAGGTATGTCCTGGGGACATTGGCCTTGCCATGAGCACGTTGAAGCCAGTATCTCCTTTCAGATGTCCTCTCTGAAGGTGCTGGTGCACCCCAGTGCTGCTGGTGTGCTTTCACCATGAACACAAGAGGTGGTCGGGGATACTCTTTGCTTCCTTCTTTTCCTCTAAGGGAAGGTTTAGGATTCATTGCGGTACTTGCTGCCTTTGGAGCAGGCAGGAACAAAGAGTTTTATTAATCCCAACCCAATACTGGGACCGTCCAGTCTTTCAGAAGGGAGGCAAGTGTCCTATACGTCAGGAGGGCTGGCCTCTCCTCCCACACAGGCTGGAATATTGGACTCTTCATCTTGTCAGCCTCTGCCTGACCCAGCCACCTGCCGAAAGCCCACATGCTACAGCCCCTTGTGTGTGTATGTAGGGTAATCCTTCCCCTCACTCATCTGGACAGCATGTGTTTGCACATGCCAACTCCTTGGTGGGTCCGTGCCAGCCCTCTGGCCAGGTAAGGGCAGCTTCAGCTGCCTGAGGCCCTCCCAGGGGCTGCAGGCTCCCATTCTGGCAAACCTGGCCTCACCAGGGCAAGGCAGGCTGCACTGCTGGGTCATTGGACTGGGAGAATGAATAATTTTCACAGATCCAGTTAGAGGCTTTCAGATAAATTGCTAAGACATACCAAGTGTACGTGACAGAGGGCTAAAAGGTAAAGCTCTGACAACAAAAAAAATTATTCTTGTTCTTCGCTCCCCTGGGCCTTATCCAGCAAATGCTTGGCTTGACTCTTCCATACAGTGCTCTTGGTTTCGGAAGGAATGTTCACAGCGTACTGTATGGAACTGGGTCCTTATTTTATCCATCTGCATTTCTCCTCTAATTTATTGACTTCTCCAGTTCTGATGATTAGGTCAGGTGGTGTCACATGCTTCAAGTACCAAGGCCAATTAACACCCTTTCTGGGTGACCAGGATTGCTGATCGATTAAGCTGCTCTGTCCCACTGAGATTCCTCGCTGTTGCAAAGGCAGATGCGTGGTCATATAAAACACATTGAAATAGAATTAATGAAAAGCCGGGCCTGAATGACAGCCGAAATGTTTTTTGTTTCTGGAAGCAACCCAAGAAAGGGCTTATTGCGCTCCTCTTCTCAGCACTTGGAAAGAAATAACTACTGTTATTAAAAAGAAAACCTTTTTTTTTTTGGGGGGGGGGGGGGGGAATTCAGTTCAGCAAATTACATAGAACCTGCTAAAATGACTTCTGAACCAAACATCCCTCTCCCTTCCAGGAAAGGCTGGAAGTGTAAAATAATTGAAATAATAAAACTGAGGCTTCTTCAAAAGGTCTCCAAATTGTGCATATTTCCTTCGGCCTTGGAAAGATGTGTTTTTAAACAATATTCCTAAGCTGTTTGGCTCACTCTCCTCAGTTTTTCAACACCTAAGTTGAAATGGAATTAACTGAATGTAAGTGCCTACATAACCCTGAGGAGCTGTGCTTGCGGTATTTCTTCCTGGAAACCCAACCCACATCCCAGCTTGCTTCATGCTACAAGGGCCAAGAGCCTGCAGGTGCTGGTTGCCCTCATAATGGGTAAAGGGGATGGTGGAGATAGGAAGAGGGGTTTTGCCTGCTGGAGAAGGTGACTCTTGGCACCATGCAGTGCTGTCCTTTCCAAGACGGGATCAGACTGGCACGAACCAGCACCAGAGCCATCCCTTCAGCATCGATCCAGGTTTTCTCGCTCCTAGTTGGGATAGCTAAAAAGCAATCTATAAGCAAACTCACATAATTTTCTTGGCTATATACATCTTCAAAAGAACATTGGGCAGTTGAAAAGCCAACAAACACTTCTACACAAGAGAAAGTTGGGTGAATATCCCTGCTAGCTTCTACTCTGAATCAAAACCAGAGTTCATGCATGTTGTAAGATGCCCACGCAAGGCAGGTCCAGAGCCGTGGCAGAGAGGCGAGCTGAATCACCGGATGACAGCAGCTTTTACCAGCTTTTTCAGGTAGCTGGAGCCTCAGGCCTCTTAGGGAAGCTCAGCATAGGCACAGTACCGCATTTCACATTAAATAATGCTCAACTTTCCACTTTCTCTTTTGTAAACTGCCAAGAGATATTTCTCTGACACTAATGCAAGCTGAGCTGGCACTGAGGTTTACAGTCTCTGAAAAAAATAATTGGTGAGAGTGCAAGTCAGAAACGGGGCTTGGGAAAGGCAGAGCAAAGCCGGAACGAAAGGAGGCAGAGGGTCCTGTCCCCCGAGCAGGGGTCTGGGAGCATCAGGGTGGGAGGACAAGACAGAAGACATTTGCATTCTCCTTTCAGATGAAAATTATGATTTACCCAAGGGCAGCCATTATGTCCCCGGCTCAGATTTGCACACTCTCTACCAGGCACAAACCCACCACAGGAGTCTGCTCCAAAGAGGATGAAGCCTAACCAGACAAGAGAAATTAAAGTTAAGGATGGCAGCAACCGAATGATTGATTTAGCTGAATATAATGTAGAAAACCTGAATAGGTTCCCAGCTTGACACCCTGGGCTTGCTTGGCAGAAGAGCTTTCTGTGGGACAAAGTCCTGTTCCTAATTTTGAATCCTCATCCTGTGATTTGCTCTCATGGCAAATTCAGCCCCAGCCTGAAGAGCTGGCAGGGCTCTGCCTGTGCAAAGCACCCTGTTAGCAGCACTAAAGGTCTGGATATCACAGCTCCACGCAGGACATAGGGAAAATGGAATTGCATTGTCCCAAAACTTTCTCTCGGGTATGCAGCTGATTTCCCCTGCGATCTGTAGCTTCTGATGCCTTGGTTTGGATGGTCTCTAATGCCAGTCAACTCATCAGTTTTCTGCAAAAAGAGAGTAATTTTGGAAAGCTGAAACATGGTCTTAATTAACATGCTATTGTGGTTAATCTGTTTTACCAATCCCTTAATAAAGAGAATCAATAGTTACAGACATCAAAGTTGATGAGTTCCCTCACAGGAAAAGAAAAATCTATAAAACATAGATGGCTACACTTCTCAAAGCTGCAAATTAAAACCAATGAGCTCCACTAAACCTTACCCCAAGGTGAACATTACTGGTGTTTTGACACAGTGCACAGCTGGCTCCTGGGCCAAAATTGTTACACAGACCCCACTACAAGCAGGGGTCTTGTGACTACTGCCATCATAACCATGCTAGCCTGCATTGCACCAGTGCATAACCTGGTGGATTTGCAAAACTAGTAAGATTTTTCTTAGTACAGACCATCCCATTGTAGGTGGTTGTGGCAGTTATCTACAATAGTAGAAACATTTGGTCTTGCAGACTGGTTGAGAAAATTTACCAGGCGCAGTATTAACTTGCCTTACCTGACTTTTACTGTGATTGACAAAAGTAAAATGTGAATCATGAGGTACTTAGCTGTCAAAAAATTCTTTTCCATGAAGTATAATATTTTTCAATTTCAAAGTATGTGAGAAAGATTTATCCCTGCAATAATTTGGTGACTTCATTAAAACTCTACAGACTAAAAAAACACCGGAGACCTGGACAACTTCTGCTTGCTTTTGTAGAGCGGAAACGCAGCCACTGCGGGTTAGAGCTTCATTCATCTTTGCAGTTGGTCTAAACCAAGTAGTTCTTGAGTTGGTCGTCTGCATAGGGGTTGCTCCTTTCCCTCTTTTATAGGTATGAGAGACCAGTCACATCACCTAGTGAAATGCTCTTAAATATTGTCTTTAGGACATATGTCAATAAGACACTCAGCTGGTCGCAGCCAACAGGACAATTTTAGGGTGGAAGGGAGGGAAAGAACTTCTTCTCCCAGCCTGCAGGGACTATTTCAATATTAAGGAATTGAGGTGTATTGCTAGTATTCTGATTGTCTTTGTATGTGTCTCATCACACTTAATGTTAGTTATGCTTACACTTGGTTTTATGATTTTTTTTTCTATAGTTCTGCTTAAAAATGGTTAACAAAATACTCATACTTCTAAGACAATCTGAATATTGGAACATGTACTGTAGGAGAGAATCTCTAGCACTGGGAAGACAAACAGCTATGGACCAGCAGCTTTTGCACTTTCCATGCCAAAGTCTTACTTCATTCCCTGTTCCCTCCCTGCACTGAAAACCATTTCCATAGAGCACTTGCAGCTCCCATGAAAGCTTGATCAAGCAAGTTCATCTGTGGGCCATCCAACAGGACATAAGATGTCTGATAGTCCCTTTCCTTGGATGTTGGCATTAGCATGACCCCTTTGGGCATGAAATGGCTGGATCAGAGCACAATTTGCTACGAAGGCCTAGGCTGTAGCAAGTACACGTTCTCCCTTATGCTTGGTACTTCTCATATAGGAATATTGCAATTTTCTAGACTTTAAGTTTTTGATATTTTTCTTGGAGAACAAATTTTACAGAGGTGCCCAAAAGCCAATCAAGAGTAGCCTAAGGAATATTGGTTCAGTGTAGTAGTCAAATACCATTGTTTAAGCCTTTATTTATAGCTAGAGCTATAGCAAAATTTTCAGCTGGGAAGCTGAGCAAACAGGTACCTCCTTGGTGAAGGAAAAGCAGTCTATGGGATCTCAGGGCCTCTGAGCAAATAGCTGAGTTCATGGTCAGAATTCTTGTTGCTGCTCCCAAGGTGTCCGAGTGACATGGCTGTTCCTGCACATCTCACTGCCTGCCTCAGGGGGACACACGGGGTGGGTAAGGTGCACCACCGTGAATCCAGTTATCAAAGCAGACCCTTCGCTGTACATTTCCTCTTATCACTACTTCTGTGTCAGAAATGTTCTCTTCCAATTTTCTGATAAATCCTGACTGCTGCCAGCCTGAAGTACTGATGTGACGTTTTACCTCTTGAGTAGGTCCTTCCCAAAGTGGTCTTTTTTTACTGTATTTGTATAAAGATCCCGCTTTTGTGTTTTGTTTTGTGTTTTGTTTTGTTTTGTGAAGCTTCAGTACTTTGTGCCTTCATCCACAATGTTATTTCCTGTGTTCTTACATAGACTGATGTCATCTTGACTGTGTCTGAACAAACAATGGGCTAGCTTGCAGGGCTGTGTTGTCACTGGGGAAATCATAGATGTCCAAATTGAAAAAAAGAAAAGGAAAAAAAAAAAAGAGTTAGGCACCATTCCTCCTGACACCAGGCAACCAAATTCCCATAGGGTTTTTGTAAAACATCCCCCATAATATCTATTTCTCTATCTGATTAATATCTCTTCTTTGTTTAAAAATAAATCTCCCATTCTTTCCATGTTTCTAAAAATATTCACACTTCTAGCTGAGATGCTGCTAATTGGTGACATCTTTGTATTCCGAGTCTTACTCATTCCTCATCAAATAGAAGAGTCAGGCTTCAATGATTCTTTGTGTTGGTGTTAAAAGCTTCATACACTGGATGTCATTCCCCATCCTATGCAAAACAGAGATTGTGGGTTTTTCTTTAAGGTGTATGAGATTTTGAAGGTCATTTTCTTGCTATGGCCCTTGCCCTGCCTTATTACCATTCTCATATCTTCCTATATTCTTCTTATGGCTTCCTCTGAGAGAAAAAACTGCGTATTTTAAAGGCTTGTTGGTGAAACAAAACCACATCTGTGAATAATTGTCCTAATCCAGTGCTGTAATCTATGTGGGCAGGATGCAGATCCACTAATTCCATTAGGATTCAGTGTGGAGGACATTCCTGTGAATAAACACAGGGAAATCAATGACTTCTGGAGGGTTAAAAATATTGACAAGAACAAGACTTGCATGTAGGATGGGAGTGACAGCACATACAGGATGAAATCCTGGCCCTGCCCGTGTCAGGGATGGGAGTTTGGAGTTGGTAGTTTAGATTCTACTCATGGTTCATTGTTTTCTTCCCTGCAAGTTTTAAAGACGTAATTATTTGCACAAAAAGAACAGGACTGGCAAATTCAATAAGGCAAGTTTTTGATAAAGGTCTTTTGTTAACTTAGTACCAGACTTGGAAAAATATATATAGCCTTAGGTTGTTGAGATTAATGAAGCACATTTTGGAGGTGTCCGGAACTGGATGCATTAGCAAATGCATCTAAGCCAAGAAAGCATCAGCTAAGAGCAGTGCAAGGTGCTTGACATGGGAACTCCACAGCAACTTAAGAGCACACAGAGGAGCCAGAAGTAAATAAAGCCACAGTGCAACGGGGATGCAATGGGCTGTTCATTGTTGCGGGTTGAGCAGATACAGATCACCCTACATGGAAAGAGAAAGAAAATGGTAAATCTCTCTCTAGAAGTTGCCTGGCTGACATTGCCTCCGTACAGTAGAGCATGGATGAGCAAGCCACCTCTCATTATCACTTCCATCTCTCATGCTGGGTTCTGTAGTGTGATAAAGAATTAGGTTTAGCAAATTAGGTAAGGGAAAGGGAATTTGGAAATGACACCCCTGATGATTGATGATACTAATAAGTATTGTGCCAAGGAAATCCCCTTCCTCCATCAAGCAGGGCACATGCACACACAGCCCTTGCACACCAAATATAAACATCACTGTATGCAATATATATTGAGGTATTTAGAGAAGGGGAAATAAAAAATGTACATGGCAAACTTTATTCATACGATATCTGCACAATGCTGCTAAATATACATACACTATCCATAGAAGCAGAAGTATGCAGAGAAGCACACAATTTATATGCACAGATATATGTATATTTAAAAAATTCTACTGCGCACATATCTCCTTTTGCAAAATAGATAGCAGGACAAAACCATGACAGATGATTGTTAATCTTGTGCTGCAGGAAACTCTAGTTCAGCTCCCTGTTTTTGCTTCATTTGAGGCAAGATTTGAACCTTTCCCCTGGGGGAAAGGAGTTCTGCAGAGGAATTCTTTTTGCTTCAGCCTGTTCATTCAAACAGGGAGAACTGGAAGTAGGTTTATGGTAGGATGTGGGAGGAGGAGGTGTACTTTTCTGCTTCAAATGATTCAGAGTAAATTTTGAACCTGCCTTCACACATCAATGCTTTAACCACCAAGCTGCACTGGGCTAGGATGTATACAGACTGGCATATATAGAAATGAATACATGGACATACTTGTCCTTATGCTGTCTGCTGGGTGAGCCACATCCCATTTAACCGTCTTCCCAAGGTGTTTTCAAGGCACTGGAGATTCAACCGGAGAAATTCTCACTTTGAGGATCTGTCTTCAGGTCCTGTTTTGGCTCAAGCTGAAGCCCTTAGGTGCTTCTTAGCTATAGGCAGCATATTTACTCGGGTACCTTTAGCACACACAGAAGTGTGTGGGAGCTTAACACAATTTTAGTGACTACAATAGCATCTATCTGGTAGATTTGGGTGCTGAAGGATACCTAAATACCCTTTGAAGAGCTGGACCTCTGTTGCTATGGTGATAAAAACTGTATAAAAAGCTACATGGAATGGAATAAAATATTGTGTTTAAATAGGTCCGCGGAGATCTACAAGTTTATTTCTTTTTTAGGTTTCATATCCATGCCCACTGATGTGTGCCTACCGTAGCTTCAATCTGCTTCTTTGGGTTGATACATGGGATTAGGTGAAATGGCAGCGCATTCTCTGCTCTCTGTGCAGCAGGCAGCCCATACAGTCAAAGACTTGTCGTGCAGTGAAACCTGGAAATGCTACTTTTGCCCACTCATGGAGAATGTGTTAATCACATAGGAAGCAACTGGTGAGCAGTGCTAGTAGGTATTTGAAAGGTGGTGTAGACGTGTGTGTGTGTGTTGACTGCAGACTTCTTTGCTGCAGACTAAATTGGGGGCTATTGCTACATGGATGACTGCAAGTGTGAGACTTCGATATTACTCACTCCCAAACCCAGTAACAGTAAAATGAATGCAGACTTCTTTCCTTAGGGTATTTCCTTCTCTCTTCCTAACATTTTAATCCAGAGCACCACTACTGTCGAGAGTCGGATGGGGCTCCCCTACACAGCAGCTCCTCAGTCTCTGTAAGAATCATTTCGGAGCATAAAAAGACTTTGTTCTGCTGACAGCTGAGAGGCAGCTTTTCTCCACTGCAGCATGCAGCATCTCCTTCCAGCAGATTTCCTTCTGAAATTATCCCCAGCTCTTTGTACCATGACGGGAACCTCACAGTCATTCCATTCATATGTAATGGTGAACATTCAGCCCTTCATCTTATACCAGTTTATGGATAAAATTCTTCCAGTCTTCTGCTACATTGATTTTTAGAGAAAACTTTTGCTCTTGGATTTTTTTTTCTTTTTGTTCTAGTCTCCTGGTCTGACTCACTGTCATTTCAGAAGCCCGGAATTGCATTTGTGCTAGAGATAACAGCTACAAAAATTACCAAAATTTTCTAAATCACAGAATCAGAAAAGGTGATTGGAATGGATCTCTGGATATCTCCATTCTCCATCTTCCTACTCAGCTGGACTATCGCCCCCACACAAACAGATCTGTGGCTTTTGTGTAGCTGAGACTCGCAAACGTCAAATCCTGGAGGTTGCACAACCTTGCCACTGAGTTCTGCTGCTGCTGCTGCTGTGCCCTCCTGCTGAAATACGTTTTCTTAATGTCCAAACTCAAATCCCAAATCACAGTGTGTGGTCTTTGTCCTGGCACTACCAAGAAGGATTTGCATTTTCCATCCTTGTAGCTGCCCAACAAGCCATTTTAGTCATTAGTCTGTCTGCAAGTCTCTTCTCTGCAAAGGCCAAACAAGCCCAGGTCCCTCAGCTTCTCCTTGCGAGCCAGGTGCTCGCAGCCTCAGGCCATTTTGGCAGCCCTCCATCAGCCCCTCTGCTTCTCTTCTCTCTGTCCCTCTCCAGCTGGGGACCCAAACCAGGCTCAGAATCCCTGATGGGACCTCACCAGAGCCCAGTACAGAGGCTACCTGCTTCCTTCCTTCTTCAATCTGCTGACCACGCTCCTCTTAATGTAGCCCAGTAGACTATATTAATACTCCTTATTTGCAGTGAGAGCTCAGCGCTGGGATGTATTCTGTCAACATCATCTCCCTCCAGGACCTCTCCAGCAGGGTTGTGGCTCAGCCACTCTCTTCCCAGCCTGCACCCGTGCAAGGCTTCATTCTGCCCAGGTGTAGGACTTCACTCTTCTAAGTAAAGCTCCCAAGCTTTCTGATGGCTCCTGATCTCAAGCTGACCACCATCCTTCTGTCTTGAGACTCCTATTGCTTTGTCTTGAGACTCTAATATCTATTGTATCACACTCCCATTTCACTTTTTCTCCTCTGCAAATCTGCTGTGCAAAAATGTGTCACTGCCTAGGCTGTTGTTGAAGATGCTGAACAACCTGAAATCATGTGGTATTGCTTCCCAGGTGCAAAAAAAAAGAAAATCTGCTGGAGAGGAGCTCTGAGGAGAAGGACCTGGGGGTCCTGGTGGACGACAGGTTGACCATGAGCCTGGTGGCCAAGAAGGCCAATGGGATCCTGGCGTGCGTTAAAAGGAGTGTGGCCAGCAGGTCAAGGGAGCTGATCCTCCCCCTCTACTCTGCCCTGGTCAGGCCTCACCTGGAGTACTGTGTCCAGTTCTGGGCTCCCCGGTACAAAAAAGTGATCTTCTGGAAAGAGTCCAGTGGAGGGCCACAAAGATGATATGGAGCATCTTCCCTATGAGGAGAGGCCAAGAGACCTGGGTCTGTTCAGCCTTGAGAAGAGAAGACCGAGAGGGGATCTTATCAATGTTTACAAATATCTTAAGTGTGGGAGACAGTGGGATTTGGCCAACCTCTTCAGTGGTTTGTGGGGACAGGACAAAGGGCAATGGCCACAAAATGGAGCACAGGAAGCTCTGCACCAATTCTGATTTAAAAAAAAAAGAATCTTGAGCCCTAGTATTTACCCTGAAGGACTCTGCTCAATGCTGGCCACCAACCAGACATCAAGCCATCAATGACTCATCTTTGAGAAGTGACAAGAAATTTGTTTCCTTGAACTATGGTAAGGATCCTGTGAAACTCTGCCACTGTCATAGCTGAGTACTCCTCTCACTGGGGAGAGCTTCAGGACGGAGGGCATCAACACTGTGGGCACCTTTACCATTGAAGAACATGAGGGCAAAGGACATCAGGGTGGGATTACGAAAGATTTTGTAAACTACCACTGGACAATTGATGAGTGTATAGGCTGCTGTGGCCACGTTGGAATCACTTCTGTGTTGACCAAGTGGTAATATATTTCTGCTTTCCTTCACTGAAAGGGGGTAAAAGGGCTTGCCTCGATTCATAAATTGACTTACAAGCTCATACCACTACTAAACCTCTTTGAAGCTTAAGTTCCCAAGATGTAGCACCCCCTAAACCACTGCTTTATGAAACTGGGTAGCACCTAAAAGCCTGTGGGCATCACAACCTCAAACATCAGTTTTCCTGAGGCAACTAATGTTGTATTTTTGGACATTCCCAGAAGTTTCTCAGTTTTAACAAGTCTGAGCAGTTCAGCATCTATTTCAGACATGACTCCTGTTGGTATCCACAAATTAGGCATCTGTCTTGCATGCAGGGGAGCCTAAGCTAGTAATTCAGGAGCAAAAGAGCAGATGATACACAGAGAGAAAGACAGCAAATAACCAAAGAAGTCTACTGTGACAACTCACTGCCAGTCCCCTGTCAGTGTCCCTGCAGACCGTCCCTTTTTCAGGATATTGGCTGCCTGTGACATTTTTTCTTCATCCAGCATTCAAATTAGAGTGATCAGAGGCTGACCCGCAGAGTCTAGTTCATCATGAATTTTTTCCTACTGATTACATAAATAATCACAGGAAGGAAAGTGCCTTTTACATTAATACACAATTGCACAAGCTTCTGCAAGAACATAAGGAGAAATATGTTCAGTAGTCATGCCATGCTTGAATTGTCTTATTAATTTTGTGAGTCTAAAGGCTTGTCATCCACAAAGTGACAAAGTTGTCTGTTTAACTTAAACTCGTCTTGATTTTGTAACCTATCAATTCATTTGGAGTGCATGGGGGTAAACATCAGCTTTTAGCATTGATGTTCCTCAGGATTCTCATTTCATGAGGTTCTGGAAGAGTCTATGAATTTTGTGCCTTTTTTATTTTTCACTTTTTTGAAGGATTAATGGCAGAGCCATGAGTAAATTCAAGGGATTATGATAGAAATTTTTGCTAAAAAAAATGTGCAAAAACAAAGAAATAGGCAACCTGACATGCCAATCAAAGCTATGGCATCAAGTAGAAAATGAAAGTGGAATTGCCCAGAGGAATGTGATGAAGAGAGACACAGATTTGTGAAAACATGACAAGGGTTAGGTTCTCAGCTGGTCGTGTTCAAGAAAATATGGAGACTGTAGTGTAAGGTCAGATTGATCTAAGACTAAAAAGTCTGCCATTTGGGTTATTTGCCTCATGTTTGGTCTCACAGGACAGATGGGAAAATGTAGCACAGAAGTTTTTTTATCTCAGTTAGCAAAATTTCTGAAATAAACCATCCCAATTTAATCTTAAAATGGGCTTCCCAACAGATGATTGAAGGTCATATGAAAGAAGATTGGAGCCTTTGTATGGTCGTCCAGTTGGGGCAGCAAACAGAAAAAATGGGTCAAAATCTCTAACATTCACCATAGATGTCTTTACATTTCCCAGAAATTAGCCTCTACACCTAGGCTCTGCAACCACTCAGCCAGCTGGCACGAGAGCCCGAGACACCTTTTGAGCACTCTTTCATGTCACTGTGGTAGAAGTTTCCTCTGTTCCCTTCTCTCTGGCATGGTCATGCAGCCTGCTTACGGCTGGCCAGAGTCTCTTCGAGCTTCAGATCTGTGTTCAGCATCACAGCTGGGCCCTGCTGCTACCACAGCTAATTAGAGTCCTGCAGGTCACTGCCTTCATGAAGATGTTTTTGTTGTTCTGGTGCTGAGTACCCTTTTCCTTTGCTACTGGGACTTACCCTGCTTTCAGCACAGAGCCTTAAAGCTCTAAGACACCAGTGGAGACAGACTCTCAGTACAACAATTAGGCTCAAACACAGAGGGAAAGCAGTCCATGTTCTCCTGACACAGCCAACACCACTTGTTAGGTCTTCTCTCTCCCATCTCAGATTGCTTTGTGGTACGTGCAACAGTAGCGTGCTGTAATTAAAGCATTTGGGTCTAGTTTGTTGTACCCCTGCTGGACAGGGAGCTCTGCTGGAAGCAGGTCACATGGAGCAATGTCATTTATTCACCTCTAAGGTGAAGTTTCACAGGCAGGTGGGGCAACCACCCAACTCCCTGCTCTGGGGGTCAGCCCCCATCCCTGCACATCCCCCTGCTGTGTCCGTTGCAATGGCTCAGCACTACAGTTGCTAAAATAGCAACTGCTATTTTACTTATGTTACTATTAACCAGACTAGTACATTAATCTAAACTTTCATTTCTTCTTTTCTTTCTCTTTCAGTCTTTTGCCTCTTTAACGATACAGACTGGTAGCCAAGGGGTCCCAAGAGCCAGTGAATGCAAGGAGAACAGTTAGACCACAGCACCCATAGTGAGGAGGCCACACTTTTGCAGACTGAGAGCTACAAGGCTGAGCTGTCCCATGAAACCTTATCTGAAGAAGCACCTGGGTTGTCACTCACTGGAGACTCATAAAGGAAAATGAACTCTGGCCACTGTGATCTTAACATCTTTGTCAGGACATCTAACATCAAAAGCCCGACAGGTAAATGTTGTACCCTCCCAGAGAGTATTTGAGGTATTCTGTTAAGGATGTTGGACTTATCTGCTGTATTTTACCTCATGAAAATGGACGCTGACTGTTGCATCGTGAGCACAGGTGAAATCAGCTAAAGACTAGCAAGGAAAGAGAAATTCTCTATTTTCTGAGGTGCCTTTAGAAACGTAGCGAACATACAAAGAGGAATCGTTACAGCAACTGTAAAACAAGAGACTTTCTTCTGTCAGCATATGGATTAGTCTGATGACAACACTGTTATCTGGGTAGGTAAGGAACAAATCCCCTTCTCAAAGAAACGCTGTTTTGCTGATCGACCAGTGATACTTATCAAGAGTTATATCATTCAAGCATCTAGAATTGGATGCTTTGTGCTTAATTTTCAGGGGAGATAAGAATCTTTCTGAATAATCAAACTGTGTGAATATGGATTGCACATAGTGCCAGAGCCTCTGGAACTAGATATACCAGGGTGTTGGAGGTGTCCAACTGCTATTTTGTGTGTTAACTTCCAGACCAGCTATCCTCCCAACCTCCTCAGTACCTAAATTACATAGATGCCTGGGCTCTCCCTTCCCCTACAGGAGTCCTTATGGCACCTGAATTTCTGCTGCTGCTGCTCCCTATCTCCGGCTCACAAATCAAACATTCCCCTGCTTGCTGTGCTCATGGGACCTGAGCTATTCCACGCTGCAATAAAGACATAAATATTCATTAAGTCACAGGGAACAAGAAGCTGTAAGGAGTCGATTCTGCAGCCTTGGGGGCTGGATCCCTTCAACGGGGAGAGGCAGGGCTGGGGCCTTCATTCTCTGAACGCTGAATTACATATGCAAAGGTATGGGTCCTATGAAGTGGGAAATAACTGTTAGGGGATTGATTGAGACTGCTCCATCCTGCCACACTCAATACCCCACCGGGTAGAAAGTCTCCAGAAAGAAGGGAGATCCGGCTGTGAGTTTCTGTCCCAGACCAGGCAGAGCAGGGATTTGACTCAAGGTGTTCTCCTCCCCATTGAAAGAAGAACTGGAGGAAGGCTGTGAGTTTGGAAGGGTGTGTCACCATGTTTTGTAAGAAGATGCAGGGAGGCAGGGGAAAGCAGCTCCAAGTATGGCTGCACGGTCCCCTTGTCTAGGTAAGGAAAAATACATCACTGAAATGGATGTCAAGCGACTCAGTCATCAGATTGCAGGGGAAGATCTATCTATACAAGCCCAAACGGCAAACTTTACCAATGAAAAGTTTGTCTTTTAGGCAATTCAGTGCTTTCTGTGAAGAGAGAAGAGGAGAGAAATAGAGGATTTACATTTGTACTTAGAACATAAAACGACTGTGAGTATCCTAAGCTGTCCTTGTAAATCCAGCCCCAGGTCTGTTGCTTGTTCGTGATTCCAAGTTAATGTTTTTAACCACTTGCTCCTTCTCTCTAGGATTTGCTAATAATAATAAAAGAATAATAGCGCAGGAAAAACGTAAGATCCAAGCACCCTGTGGGGCAGTGTCAGCAGCACACAAATGATCGCTCCCTCCCCTGACTGTACTGCAGGCAGTTATCGGTGTCAGCCGAATCTTCCATCTCCCTCAGTGTGGTAGCAGCTAAATAAAAGAGACCAAGCAGATCCCTGGTGTCACCCCAAGTAGGCTGCTCGAGCTACTTCAGGCATGGACTTGCCCCATACATTTACCAGTGCAGGAAGCGCTGCTGCGCCTGCATCTCCCCGGGTGAACCTGCAGCTGGTCTGCAGTCCACACCAAGTGTCTGTCTGTCACTGCCTCTCTCTGCTTCTCTTCTGGACTCATAGGAAATATATTCCTGCCTCTTTTGTCTAACCTTTGTCTTCCAGTTTTTTGTCTGCCTTGTGAATTCTGCCTAATTAGGAACCTTTCAAATTCCCTTGTGGCCTCGAGTTTTCTCATGCAGAATTTGGAATTAGAGCATTTTATGGTTGGTTTTCAGGGCCAGGGCCATGCTTTTAAAGCGATATAATAACAATTAATAATATTTTGCACTTCCATACAGTTTTCTGGTTTTTTTTGTTGTTTGTTTGTTTGTTTGTTGGTGTGTTTTTTCTTTTCCTCTGGGGATCTCAAAGCACTTTCTAAGTGGCAATTAATTAAGATTCAACGTTGTGAGGAGAGGAATGTGTAGGGACACATTTCTTTTCCACTGTAGGAATGCAGCCATCTCCATGGTAGACAGCAATAACTGGTTTAAGACAATTAGTGCAATATATTGAATACCAGACAGCAGTTTCTAGGATAGAAAGTAAAACAATACAATACAAAAGGGATTTATACAATCAGACTGAAATGACACATTAATTTTAACCACAATGCCAAGGGTAGTCCTCCTCCCACCCAAGGCCAGAAATGCAGCTTTGCATCTTGTAGAGAAAGAAGCAGCCCTGCTAACGGACTGAAGCAGGGCACTTTCAGCCTTCCAGCCTCCACGCAGACCGTGCTGGGACTCGGGCTTGGTCCTAAATCAAGAGCAAATAGTGCCACCTACTGCACCCTCAGCTCCACCAGCTCAGGGGTGACTGCCCAGCAGATGCATCACCCACGCCTCGCATGTGAAAACCAGCGTGTTTTCTAAGCGATGTATACACAGCACATATATACACAGAGAGAGACAGACAACAGAAGAGTTGCTATGCCAGAAAAGAAGCAAACTTCGGCTTGTTTACTGATAGCACTTTTTTATTACGGTGACGAGAAAAGACATGAACATGGACCGAAGCACCAGCTGGAAGCTGTGTATTTTGAGGCCCCACGGTAGCTAGCAGTCATGTCTTGCCTCTGCTGCCTTAGTCTTCAGAATATTAATGAAGGAAAGAGTGTTTGTTATTTCCAACACTCCTTCTCCTTACAAGGGTAGTATTAATGATATAAGGAAGTAAACAATTCACTGAACCACAGAGCTCTAACAGTTATTAATTTCTGAGGAACTATCCTCACACCAATCTAGGAGCTGGAACATTGGAGAATGGTGCGAATAAATATAACACATACACATTCTGCCTTACAAACATCAGGCACTGGTCCAGTTTGTTAAAACTGTTCCTTTGCAACAATCACAAATTCAGGCATTTGACATCTAAAACCAGCCTTGGCAAAAACCATCTAAAACCCTTGGCAAAACCCAGCACTGCTCTTGTATGCCTGATGAGTGCCTAACCTGGCTGCTGCCTTGTTTTGCTTGCACGGCTTGGCTTGCAAAGAAGAGGTGGTGAATGCTCTCGTCCATGATACGGGGTGGTCTGCTGGTCAGGGCACTCTGGAGGTCCTGGAAATGGGAGAACATTTCCACCTCAGGCTGAGGAAAGCAGAGAGCTGGATATTCCCCCTCCTAGTTCAGTGCTCTACTGCCACATCGTTCAAAACATGAGAAGTGGCACCATCAGTACTAGACCCATGTCTTTAGGAAAGGGTGATGGAGCAGATTTCAAAGGCATGAAGACAACTAACATTTCCAGTGGCTCTCTCTACTTTCCTTATACCTCACAAGTCAGGCAGACAGAAGCAACCTCTGCAGGTCTTTACAGTTGCTTATGCCTTTGCATTGCCTGGAAAAGAGATTTAGGTGGATGTTTCCCTCCCTTTTTCATCTCAGGCTCCTAAATTTCAGCCATGTGTGCAAATTAAACCAGTTGGGTTCTGGCTGCTGGCAGTAGTCCTCACTACCCCTTTGAGATTATCCCAGCAGGTCTTTCTGTGCAGTGCCGGGGGAACCAGACCTTAGAAAGCTCTGCAAAATCCAGGCGGAAAAAGTGCATTTGGGGATCAGCTCTCAGCAGACCTGACGAGTGCAGAGCCAGCTCAAGGCTGATCCTTACTGCAGGTAAAATTTGGTTCTGCAAAAGGCAGGAGAAAAAAAAAATGCAGGAGATTTCAAGGAGGTTTATAGGAAGGAAAAGTTGGGATTCGCCATCCTGGGGAAAGACCACTTTTCTAAGTTCTCTTTGGGCTACTGGACCATCTGCCCAAATGCTGTGTGAATGGAGAACTGGAGATGCTGGACCAGGTGAGAAGGGAGACAGGCCTGGGAAGGAGAGCAGGACTTTCTACTTCGGTTGTTGCTGAGGAGGAGGAAAAGGGGGAGCTGACCTCTAAAGTAGTAATCGTTGGCTCCTACAGTCTCTGTAGCTGTGCAGATAGTGACTGGCCAGACTGGGACCAGGGCAGCGCTATGCCACGTGCCTCACTCTGGTCAGCAGAGCGAGGCAGCCTGCCAGCCCCTGCTGCTGCAGGCACCCATCAGCTGTGCCTGTCCGTAAAGGTGGCCCTGCAGGAATGAAGACTGAGGGGTAAGCTTCTATCTTGGAGCATAATTTTTCCCAAAAGCTCTGTCCAGAAGCCAAGATTCATCTCGCTGGAGCCCTGCGGAGGTAAGGGACCTTCCCAAGGAAGCTCCCCAGCACATCGTGGCTTCAACCACCGCCACCTGAGCTTGCATTATCAACCTGTGGGGAAAGGAATTCATTTTTTTCTGAAAGGCAATGGCTGGTTTAATTTTCTTATATATGAATCCACATTTGATTGCAAGATTTGTACACGGTACTGAGCACAGAGGCCCTAATCCTCACCAAAGCCCCTGGGTGTGCCTTCACTACAGGACCAAATAAAAATAGTGATTGCATTAGGTATCCATTCATCAAAACGGGGTACTGGCTAAGGATGCTTCCTCTTACTGTCCCTCTGTAGTGCGTTATCTTCCAAAACAAAAATAATTTCAAATAATAATTTAAGTTTCAGGTTGCTCAAAGCCAGATACTCATAAGGGCAGGCTGTCAACTTCCTAGCACCAATTAATGTATTGATAAAGCTGCTGGAGTAGTGACATTAACAGCATCTTCTTACAAAGATACCTGCAGGTAATATCAACCCAATTACTATTGAATCTGAGGTGGAGGAACTGGCAAGCCTGCCTTAACAGAATTACCAAGATACATTGAATTATTTCTACCAATATGGAAACTAATACAAGAGCGAAGCACTGAGACATATTTGTCTTTGTTGAGCAAAGCTGAAGCACAGATGTTCCCCAGGCCATTCTGGCCCATGTTGGTGATATATTCAGAACTCTGGATGTTTCAAGAAAATACACCCTTAGCCACACTCCCTCTGCTGTCCTTACTGATATTCATTAAAGAAACAGACCCTTAAAGCAAAGGCAGACCCACCAACAGAAAGGTGATTTATAACTGAAACACCACAGCCAGAGAAGAGACTTAGCACCAGGGTGGGACATCGAAAGAAAACGTTTTTACGGAAGTATGGGTTGACGTAAACCATTCATCCATTTTTCACTCCTGCAGCAAAACCCACGTGGCCAAACCAGTGTTTAACATCCTTTGGACTTACTCCAGTCAATTCACAGATTCAGCTTCAGGGTGAGGGATTGGGGAATGTGATCAGACAGGAACAGTCACAGGGCATTGTAGTCTGAACAAAAGGAAGGGATGCTGGACGAGAGAAATGGGGACGTGTCCATCTTACGTGGCAAATGGTTCTACTGTCTCAAAATATTAGTGTCCTATTTAAAGAAAGCTTTTAAAGCCCTAATGTGCCCCAACCATGCTAGTCACTTTTTCATTTAATACATAAATATACGTACACATATATGTGCATGTATGTATGTATATATAAATATGTAATTTTTATTATTAAGTGACCCATTAAAGAAACCAAGGAGCAAACAACACACAGGGTGAACAATCCTACTCAGAGATGTTGCTTTCACTCTTTCTCTTGCTTTGGTAGATTATTATATTGTGCAATGATGTCTTCTCACTGTCTTCTCTTAATTATCCCTAATTCTATTAAACAGACAAACATCAACTGCAAATAATTCATGCTTAATTATGCAGTGTTGGTGGTTGATACAGTATTAGCATCAGCTTTTCTTTTAATATTTTGGCAGCACACAAATGAAACTGTTACAATATGTTTAAATAGCCGCTCTCACAGTAATGGTCATGAATCCATCGCGTGCACAGTAGCCTCACCTCCAGCCATGAAAGGCCAGCAGGGACGGTGAAAGGGAGCAGCTCCCATCCCAAATGAGCTTCCAGATGCCCTTGCTTGATATGGATCTGATGGCAGGAGGCTAGCAAATGGTTGCCAGGTGACCCTGGAGATACACAGGAGGCGCCGTCATGTAACACAAAACAATCACTTGCAAAATAAAGCAAAAATTCTCTGGGTTTTGTCATCATTATTATTTGTAATCGCTTCTGAGGATGGAGAAGCCTTGTCAGACCAGATGGGGCCAGCATATATAATGAATGACACACTACACTGCACAGGAACCAGAAGTAGTTGAGAGCAATAGGGTCCCTGGACTGCCAGTATTGCATTAGGGGAAACAGATCCAATTGGAAGATGGTAAAAGACGTGGCCCTTTTCCTGAAGACACTGCAAAGGTGCCAGACAATGGGCAGCATTTTTTGCTTGAGAATACAAAAAAATCTGGCATAATCTCGTATATCAACCACTGGAGCCACAGGGAGCAGCTCTTTACTTGTGCCACGGTAACTTGTACTGGTCCTCCAGGAATCTAAGATCTTCTAGAGTCTGGCTTTGTGTAGCATATGTGCCACAGAGCCTGTGATTAAAACCAGAATAATTTGTTCTGTGCTTCCCAGGTGTAAAAAAACTTTGTGAGATGGGATTTATTTTGCTAGGTGCTTTGCTTTGCTTTGCTTTACTATATTTTTTGCCTGTGCAGAAGTAGCACATTTTCCTGCCCTGTTACACAGCAGCTAAAACAGATCCACGAGCCATGTCCCCATTTCAGAGGCTAAAGTATACCTCAGGGTGGCCCTAGGCTTCATTCTTTCCCTTGGCAACCTCCCATCATTTACCAATGTCCAGGCAATAAGAGGCACTGAACCGATTCCTAGGCTGGATGACAGTGGGCCCAGAGGATGGTTTGGAAGTAATGAGATAGGACAGGCCTTTTTCAGGGAGCTGGTCAAGCTGTTCCAAGCAGATTCATACTTGCGTTAATTTCCAGGAGTAAATACTGCTTGAAGGCATTGCATTTGCTCAGAATAGGACTATGAAGAGGATTTGGTTCTTAACCCATTTGGTTCTTAACCCGTACATTGTACCAAACATAACATGCCAGATACAGTTCTCCTTCCAGGCCCATCGAAAATACTTTAAATGGGTGGGACAAAATAAGTCTGGAGCCAGTGCTGGCCCTGCTTGGAGTGGAAGCTGGGCTAGGTGGTCTCCCATGGCCCACGTCTGTGTGAATGACTCTGGGACCGTGTCGTGAGGGGAAGAGGCCTGGGCCCAGAGAGGCCTCTTCAGAGGTTTTGAAGCATCCAAAAGCTCATATGGCTAAAAGTGCCGGGAGTACAGAGACCCTTCTTCGCTGGCTTCACACAGTGGCCAACAACTGAATCAGTGAAGAGCTTAAAACAACTCCATGGTGCAGAAGCAGCTCCCTGCGTTAACATGGCTGAGTCATAAAGGCCAGAGGCAGCCTTCCGCTAACGCGGGGCTGGCACAAAAGCTGAATAATGAAGGGAAGCTTACACTGCTGCTGCTGCTGCCTTTACTCTGGGACTTGTTTTATTCTTGCAAGCTCTCAGCCAGTCACTATTCATGCACAGGTGCAACTATAAAGGGGCCAAATGTGGAAGGCAGGGTGTGACTAAGCCCAAAAATGAGCGACACGAATGCATTATTCATGCAGACAGCTTACAATGTTCTGCAATTCCTTTCTTCAGAGCAGATCACTCCGCTATCAACATCAGCTACAAGATTCTTTGTTTCTGACACCTGCCTTTGTGTCTTTTTTACCTCAGAAGCGAGGTGACTGTGTGTTTGCATGAAATGGCTGCTTGGGCCAAATTTCCCAGCAATGCCGGGTGACTCCCTGGGGCTATAAGGGAGCAGCACGGGCACAAGTGGCAATGGGGTCCAGAAATCTTATGCCATCGGTCCCTCTGAGGACAGGAAGGGGTGTGCTGTCATGAACTTTGTTTGAAATACGTATTAGAGTTACTGGTTAAAAGGGCGGAAATATATTTAGAGGGTAGAACAAGGAGAGAGGAAGAGGGGACTAGAGAAAGCAAAAAGGAAAGGTTAGGAATGGGGGAGAGAGGAACTTCCAATCAAGACAAAAAGAGAGCTTGAAACTTGACTTCGTTGTTGAAAATAATAGGGTTTTTAACAGTTAAAAGGTTTTAAAAGGTCATTATGCATTTAGCAGCAAAAGAGCAATATGAATTTCTAAGCAGCAACATCTGGAAGATCAAAAGAAATCATACTTCAATCAACATGAAAATCTCTGCTCATTACACGCAATCATATTTAGTTATTAATAGACACCGGCTAGACATTGACATTTTACACATTTCATCCTATGATGCGCCAGGGACACTTCTGGCATTTAGTTTATCATTTTCATCAGTGTCATGGAAAGAGTGACCGATATGACCCCAAAAAATCTCACACTGTCAGTCATCGTAAGTGAATTTATCAACACATACGAAATCGGAATCCACATGAGAGTTTTAACTGTTTGCATACTAAATTACTTCATTCTTCACGCTTCAAAAAAAATTCCTTTTTGCATAATAAATAATGATAAGGGGCAGCGGACAATTATATAGGTGGAAACAATATGCAAAATACTTAGAATTCAAATTTGTTGTGTGAATATATCCAGAAGTTGCTTAAGTAATCAGCTCAGCGGCTGTATTATCCATTGTTAGAGGTTAATACAAAAGCTCTTCAGCTTATATTAAAGCAGACCAACTTAAACTGTAATTGGCACATGTCCTGTTAGTATTTTCTTTATGTTATACATCTTCCAAATGGTTCAGAAACGCAATTGGGTCAATATTAAAATTAGCTAGTCTGTTGTTTTGATTCAGAAAATGAAGAAGTCTTTGGGAGGAAGGAGTCGGTCCCAAAATAGCATTCACATCAACACGAGCACAAAAGGAGAGCGTTGTAAGCCAGCAGCTCTCGCCTAAACCTCTGCCTTGTGGTGTGAGAGGGAAGGCTCGTAACTGGGAATGGCTTGCTAGACTGGCATATTCGATTTCATGACTGATTTTTGTGTGTAATAATTGCATTAAAAAAATAATGAGAGTGGGTTTCTTTCTAGTTTTACCAATCACTATGGCAAACATGCTGAGACGCTTCAGACAGAAATGTGATTTTACTTCTAATGACAATTATTTTTGGACTGAATTGTAATTTAGTTCGTTAATTAGATCTGTCACTGCATTTTCTAACTCAGTTATTGCATCCTTTGATGATTTTACCAGAATTATACTTCTATTTCTGCCACTTGCATTCTATGCTTTAATAATTCTTCAGACAAATATGCTAGGCGGTTGATTACATTTTGTGGCAGCAGTAATGTAAACCCTCTCCTGTGTTACATTGATTCAAAAATCATGCTGATCACTGAACCAACAAGCCAGGCCAATACTACTCTGAACAAGTGAAGTATTCAGAGGAATTCAGCCAGGAGCAGATTGTGGACATGCTTTTTTAGTTATTAAATTGATATAAACATATACAAGCAATCATAGATGAAAACAAGGTTTTTTAAAAAAAAAAAAAACAGCACCTTGAGTGTTCTAAAATTCATTTGGTTATCAGCTAAATGAGATCTCATCTACTGAATTATTTCAAAGCAAGTTGACATGGGATTACTATTTATTAATGATCTGGGATTTTTTAAGATCTTTCCATTTCTATAGCTTTAAAAATGAGATTGTTTTTATGTGAATTATAGCTTATTGCTGACCCAGACCTGTGGGTGTAGTTAGAAATTCACTTTTGGAATAAAGACAATGTGATCAAAACAGTCACTTTAAAAAAATCTTCAGCATTTTCAAGCTACCAGTTCCTCAGAGCTTCTCTGTGTATCCAGACATCTGCCAGTCAGGTGCTGTGTGACGCGGACTACAACACAAAGTCCTGATTCTGAAAATACCCACCACTAAACATAGCTGTTACGGCAGCAAGCAACCCCACGAGACTATGCTAGGCTGTAATTTCACTGCCTGCCCTGAACATGGGACAGCCTGTAGCTGCTCTGGAGCAGGGGCAGAACAGGGAATGTTCACTATTTCCCTCTCTTTTTGCTTGCTCGAGGAAGAAATATCTGCTGTACTTCTCTTTGTGGAATTAAAGTACTTTTTTCACTCTTCTCTAAGAGAGAGATCACCAAGCCAGAACTCAGCTTACCTAGTTTGCCTTCTATCTTCTTATCCAGTTAAGCCTCAGGCCTAAGAAAATGTATTCGAAACAAGTTTTTTTGGTTTTGTTTGTTTGTTTTTATTAACCATATTCTGTGAGATTTTAAAGGTAATTCTCGTGTTTATTGTTGTATTGGATTTTTTTTTCAAAATAACTGTAGTGTCCTATGAAGACATCCTCTGATATAGCATTCGGCCATTTGGCTCCAGGGGTGCTGTGAATTTCCTTGTAGTGCACTGCAGGACTTCCAGGACACAGGGACCAGCTCATCACTTCCCAATACTCTTCCTTCTTCATTTCTTTTAATTCTTCCAGGGTGCCCAATTTTCAAACCACTAACTACCAGCACAGGGTAAAAATATTTGTAATTATAACAGTTCTGCACAGACTTGTAATTATGTCTCTTAAGCTCCATGGACTTCCTTTCTGTAAGTGGATCATTTCTGGAAATGTTGGGCTGTGAAACAGAAATGGTTATTGCTTGAAAAGGCTTTAAAAGACCCAAAAAATGGAGCAGACCCAGAAAATAGAGCAATGCTCATGTACCAGACCACTGCTCAGAAAGACCTTGCTGGAGCAGGAAGGAAACACTGAATGAACACAGCCCTGAGAGGAGGCTGTGCATTATTCTAAAGTCCAGGCACTAAAGCTGAGCACAAACTCTCCTAAAATCCTCTTTCATATGTTTCTCAATGATAAAAGCACACTTCAAAAATAAATAGACTTAATAATAACAGATAGGAATCTGAATTATTAAAAATCCCAAGGATCTGATTAAAAATAGCCAAGAATTCCTGATAGTGGTGCTTCCCAGACTGAGGCACGCAGCCCAAGCAGGAAATGCTGGTGGGGATGAGCTCATGAGCTTGGAAGTGGAGCCCCAAGAGAAGACGTCTGGGAATTTCTGTCTTATCGTCCCTGTGGATTTTTGTAATGCCATCGTGGTTTAATCTTGGCAATTAACCTCCTCTACTATAAATGTAGTTAACAAATTAAGACAGTGTTCACTTGTGTTTTCATAGACTAAAGTAGGGTTTTCCAGGGTATAAACCCACCTGAGTAAACATGCCATGAAAAATATTGGTACTTAATGCCTGTTGTATGGAGGGAGGGAAGAAGGTAACAGTGGCTAAACAGGCACAACAGAGAACGTTAAAGCACGCAGACATGTGGAAAAGGTGTGCCATTTGGCCAATTATTGCAGAATTAGACACTCTGAAGAAAACAAAGCTGTTAAAAGCATGAAGCTGTAGGAGCACCATATGAGCAGGGCAGGCTGGGGGCGGCTTTGAAGGGAAACATCAAAAAGAGAAATGCTGATCTTATAACTACTACTATTTATACCTACTTGTAACTTTGCAGAAAACAGGTGCAGAACTTTAGGTTTAGGACAGTAAGAGAGCTCTTGGCTTCTAGTGATGCCTGCATGTTCCTTGGATGTAGTGGCATGCTGGCCCTTGTCCCCACGGTTGCTTTTCTCCTGCATGCTTTACCCCAGCTACTGGTTGGTGACAGCACCACGTTGACCACAATCCAGTAAGAACTGGATGTGGTCTTCTCTGGGAGAGAAAAAGGTTCTGGGAGATCCTGGGGTCTGGCATCACACTGGGTCGGTAATTGAGTGGATGAGGGGAGGAGGGGGGCAGGAGCAAGAGGGGTGTCAGGCAAGCAGGAAAGCAAAATGTTTGAAATCGCCCTGTGACATCGGTCAGGATGCTTGTGGAGCAGTGGGGTTCACGCAGGTAAGAACAAAAACCCAGGCTAATGGAGGCCTGAAGCAAGGCAAGGTGGGCTAGCTGTGGGAGGACTGTCAGGAGGGATGCAGTCACTCTGAAATAGAGATGCCTCCGCACAAAACTTGGAGCAGCGCAACTCATTCCAAAACAGAGTCATGCTGCTTCCAAAGTGGTTTAATTAAAGCAGAATCAAAATGTCAGCATAAAAAAAAAAAAAAAAAAAAAAAAAAAGAGAGAGAGAGAGAGAAAAAAAAAAAGAAAAGAAAAGAAAAGAAAAGAAAAGAACTTTTGTATGAGGACACAAGGCAGCTGATGCCAAAAAACAAAAGTTACAGGGGAGGGAAAAAAAAAAATTTCCATGTTGCCAAAGCCCTTTTCTCACTGGAGGGAATTTCAGCTGAATGGCTGCCACTGCCGGCAGCTGGAGTCGCAAAGCGAGCAGGGGAGCAGCGGGGTTCTCATTCTCTCGCCTTGCTGGCCGAGGGCTGGGACAATCCAGCTCATTATTTTCAAAGGCACAGCTCAAAGCAGTAGGTCCGGCGCTTGCTGGGCCCACATTAGTCCATTTACAGCATTTGTCCTAGCCTGTTACCAGGCTTCTGGCAGGGACAGGGATAAAAACAGTCTCTGAAAGGAGGCTGGGCAAATGGCAGTGCTGAAAAGCACTTCTGTTTTCACCATTCGGGGGGAATTTGCCGAGAAATCCAGCACAAGGCAGCATCCAGCTGCAGTGGGGAGCGAGCAGCTCTTCGCCATGTCCCACACCAGGAGGGCTGCAGGGCACGAGCTGCAGAAAATCTGCTGTTGCTTCGACCCAACAAGCTGTCGGTGCCCTTCTGCCACTGAACGTTAAGGGCGGGTCTATGGGCATCCACGTGCATTTGTGAAGTCAGAGGAGGATTGAGGAAAATGAACTTGTGGTTGCTGTTTTCACCTTATACTTGCGTGGTGATCCGAGTAGCTCCTGAGCTGCAAAGTAGCATCAGCCTTTACTTCCCTCCATTCGTGCGACAACCAAATTCTTGGTAGCAGCTCAGGAGCTGGTTTTAGAAATTGCACCTCAATGATAGACTTGATGATAGACAGCTGATGGCAAGAAGAATCTCAGAAAACCTTCAACGAAGACGGTTACTTTTGTTAGCCATTGGTACAGCATTCCTAGTCCACAAACAACAGTGAACAAAATCTAGCAAAACGGTCTTTAACTGAGAAATTTCACCAAGGGGCAAATGTTCATGGCTAAGTTATAAACCCAGTGAATTAACAATGCTACACGGGAAATGATAGAAAAGCTGTAATACAACAGTGCTAATGGGAATCCCTAATTCTGGTAGATGATTTTCCCTTTGTCCTGTTGTGGCTCCTTTCTTCCCAAGCTAGAAATAAATATATAAGTTAAATGCAATAAAAATGCCCACCTAATTGTGCAGATGCATAGTTAATTAATCACTTAATTTAACCCACTTAGCTTCAATGGGAAAGAAATGTAATCTGACAGTCAAGGCAGCAATATTTTTTCTATTTACTCTAGTGTTTGAAAACATCTACATGTTAAAAACAGTGCCTACACACAAAGGATTGATGCTAATCTTTTTGCTTAATTTGGTTTTAAAAAGATTTTATAGCATTTAATAGGTAAAGTATGCACCCTGGGTAAAAATAACAGTCCCATTAAGCGTCTGGTAAATATTAACAAATTTTATTAAAAACAAATACATATATTTGTGGATAGACAGATTAGAGAGCTACTTAGCTGTGAAAATTTGCTTTGGGCTGAAACTTGATCAAAAAATTGTGTGCTTATGGCTCCAGAGTACACACTGCTCCAAAACATTGAACTGTGTGCTTCATTATACTTTAAATCTAAGCTTCCCCATGTTAATGGCTCTCCGGTACGCATTACCATAATGCAGCATTAAACAAGCCACGCTACGCTGCCTCCACAACGCTTTTCTGTCCAGCAGTGGGGAGCCAGGCCCTGGGGACTGCTTTGGGGTCCCCTAAGGAACAAGGTGGCACCTGAGCCTCGGCAGAGCCCCGACGTCGAGCACGGCCCAGCAGGTTGTGCTCACATGGCTGTGCCTCCTCTTCAACGTGAGCTTTATAGAAATGGAGGCCAAAAGGCTGCCCTGTCTGTCTCAGGCAGGAAGGTAAAACTGAGATTTTTGCCTTGAGGATGAAGGATCGGGGCCAGGTTGCTGGGTCCGTGTGCACCGGAGGGGATTTGGGGCTGGAATTACTGATGCTGATCCTGCCGGGGGTGGCAGCGAGCACTCCTCCAGGAGGTGTGCTCCTCTCACCCCAAATAGGAGCTGGGACCCTCAGTGCTGTGTCTCACCCCAACCAGTAGCCCTGCTGGTTTTGTCTGCTCTTACAAGTGGTCCTGCTGGAGGGAACCGCGGAGGAAAGCTGGGATGCACTCAGCACACACAGCTCTACACTGCACACACCCCACCCTGGCAGGGCCGGGGTGGTTTCCAAAACAGAGGAAAGGGAAGGATATCGGGGACTGTTAGGAGGGTTAGCAACAAAACCCTGTGCTCTATATTCGTGAAAGACTTTTCTAAAAGACTTAAGGAAAACTTCCAAGCAAAGCTCTGTGAGATTACCGATGCACTCAGACATAAGTATGGGCTTAAATCTTGGACTGGGTCCAAAGCTGTAAAGAAATTATATCCTTAACAATGTAGACTGCGTGCCCCTCCACAAGCTATACTGAGCTACTATTTTTGAGGACAAAACTGCCACGGCAAAATCTATTTTTGTTTACAGATGTACACTCACTCATATATGTATATGTATATATAAACATGTGTATTTATATATGATATATATAAATACATATATGTGTGTGTGCACAGCATCTACCACCTAAAGACCCTAGGATGCTTTCAGCACAACCTTCATGACTGAGACCATCTACTCGGAGCTTTATAGGTAATGGATTTCTATCTCACTGGTAGCTCTGGAAAAATGTCACTGAAGTTACTGGGTCTCATTCCAAATCAGCTTGCCAGTTATCAGCAAACAGGGAGATATTTTTAGAATCATTGCAGCAGGTAAAACAAAGTGCTTCATTTGCCAAAATAAAGCATTTTAAACTTTTTGATATTAATTTTCAAGCCATTTCTAGCTGAAATGTATTTTCTGAAAAAAAAAAAAAAAAAAAAAAAAAAAAAAAAACAAGGAATATACCACCCTGGCACTGTTAAAAAGAAGCATACTATCTATGAAATTATGACAAATATCTCAGTGAAATAAAGTGTATTCTGAAGACTTAATATCACAAAATCTTCCTGGTTCATCAGAAATTTTAACTAAAAAGGTTCACACGGCTCTGTATTTTGGGCCCAGGATCTGGTTCCTATCATAGTTTTGAAGTTGTAGACAGACTGGAGGAAGTTTAAGATATGTCCGTAGTCCTCCAAGTTTTGCGCACAATTTCCTCACCAGGCATGCTGTTGGGGTAGGAGACCATAGGGGAGGGACCACATAAGTAAGAAATGGTATTTAGGCTAGAGTAGTCTGGGAGATGAAATATTTACTTTGGCAATGAATGGGAAAACCAACCCAAATTAACCAGGGGGAAAAAAAAAAAAAGTGGAAGGGGAGCTGCTACTTGTCTGCAGTGGAGCAAAGTACGTTGCTGAACGTGCTTCTGACATATCTCACGGCCAAGAAATGCCTGGAGGTGTGCTTCATCCGGAAGACAGCTCAGCAAACACAGCAGGTGAACAAGTCCTCCTGCCCATCCGCTGTCCCGGCGAAGAGGCTGGTACCTGTGTGCTGCCTGGGAGCGATACCCGGCTTGTGGGATCCGGAGACAGGTGGAGCAAATCAAAGAAAGCCTACAAATTGCTAGAGCCTAAACGTGTAGCAAGAGAATTTAATGAACATTGAGCTGAGAAGACAAGCACGAGCATGTAGAAGAAACCCTGGGCAGCAAATAACATGAGCATACAGACCAGGCCGTGCTATGGTTTGTTTAATGGGAAATACAATGGGTGACGGTGGAGGAAAAGGTCTTGATCCTCGGTGAGGCGTGAGCTTTACACTCCGAAAGTCTTTCTTGAGAAATAAATTCATACTGGCTCGAATATGGGCATTGTCACACAGAGTGACAAGCGGCTGAGTGGCTGTAAACAAAAGGTAATGATAAATGACACTGCATCAGGCCGCCGTGTCTGCGTGGCAGTGACGGCCAACGAGATACCGTCGCAAAGAGGCTGGAGCTGTCACCGCGACAGCCCGGCTTTATTTTAACATCTCTGCTAATGATCTGGAAAAGGCAGGAGAAACGCACGGCGTTTCCTTCGTTTGATTTTCAAGGAAAGAGGCAAGCCTCTCACCTGCTCCTGGGAGACCCCTGGTATCAAAGCACCGTTCCCCCCCCACACCCTGTCTGCAGCGAGACGGATCGCGGCAAGGCTGCGCAGGCGGTTGTTTGAGAAAGCGCCCGATGGTGGAGGTGGTGGCAGCGATACAAAAGAATACGTAGCAATTATCTGCCCGGCGAAGAGGCTGTCCGGGAGCAAACCAGCTCTTGACGTAAGCAGAAAGCAGGAGAGCAGATAGATAAACCTGTGTGTGTCGGGGAAGGGGGTGTTTTCGACAAACCTGCAGGGATTTTTGATCCAAATTGTTTTAAGTATCCATGATATTTCTTCGGGGGATTTCTGATCACCTCCTTTCTGTTGTCAGCGGGTTCGTTCACCCCGCAGAAATGTGCGTAGAAAGAGGTGAGACGGCATTCGTTACCTGAACGTCAAGGTTTTCAGGGACAAGGGGGGGAACAGAAGCAGGAGGAAGGTCTGAATGGGCAGAGCAAAGGAGGAGCAGAGGCGGAGAAAGGCAGCGGTGTGGTTCAGGCAGAGATCCCACCAAATATGCTGAAGCCAAAGGGAAAAGGACCATTTCCATTTTGCCTTTTTGATGGAGGCAGGAGTGGCTCTGCCATGTCCTGTGCACCTTGTGGCCAAAACTGCAGCAAGGTGGTGTAAATGCGAGAGCGAAAACCTCCAAACGGGGAAAATGGAGGAGATGGCAGACAAAAGAAGCCACAAATAACCCTTCATGCTGGGGGAAGGGATAATCCCTTCACGCCACAACAGGCCCAGGGGGATTGGGATTGCTTTGGTCCACTCCTGTGGCTAATAGAAAGAGGGGGGGGAAAGCAAGCAAACTCTGCTGGGTTTCACCTACACTGTTTCTGACTCCTCTCATTCATAGAGAAGATGGCTTTTAGCAGGCTGCTGAAGAAGCGGATCCTCTAACCACTCCCCTTATTTCTTGATCATTGCTGCTGTATCGCGTAGGTGGTGCTATTGTCAGACGCTGAAAGCCATCAGGATTCAAGGAAGAAAGAGACAGAGCGTGGCAAGGAGAATGAAAACAAATGATTAGTAATTTCTTCAGGAATTCAGGAAATTGTGCAGGTCTGCACTTCTGCCCAGGTTTTGGCAAAGTGAGCACACTGCTGCCCTTTCTCAATTTTGTCTTATTTTCTTAAAGGTGTTTTGAAAAGCGTTTTTTTTTTTTTTCCTTTATTGCTGTGCAGTAAGTCAAAGAATAATATCCCCGTACACAGGGGAGTCCTGCCATTTCGTTGTGATGTGCACAGGGAGGAATGTCGTTGCTGAACATCAGCTGGATGGTGAAGCTGAGAGGTGGGGGGATGTTCCCAACAGCCTGAGTCACATCCTCAGCTTGTCACTGCTGAGCAAACGAAGAGGTGAACTGGCACTGTTTCATGGCACTCAGACTAGTTATTCTCACATCTGCCCCAAAACCTGGAAAGTAAAGGCACTTTACATGTTTGGATGAGATACCTGAATTTGTGGGTGATGTTGGAGTACAAATAATTAGTAAAGATGACCAAGAGAATGTCTAGTAACTGCTTCAGCCTTGGAATATCAAGCATCAGTATGCAAAGGCCTTTTAAACAAATCCTTTCTCATTGCCATCATAAAATAAAATTGGCCCTTGACTCTTTAAAAGGTTGTTTCCCTCAGCTCCGAGTGGTATAAATACAATATGATTTCATGACCGTAGACATGCGGTGCTGTCCAGAGCAGGCTGTTCTGTATCACTGAGACGCCAAAATTTGGCTAGCAAAAGTGGAAACACAGCAGGTAAGAACCCAGCAGAGGCAGGCGGATGAAACTGCTTTATTCTGTTCTGTGCCATGACCCATGTTACAGCAGAAAAAATATATCAGATTGCCGTTCTCTCCCTACGAGCCAAAAAGAAGGGAGAGTTGTGCCTCCCTGAGACACAGTCGTGACCCCAGGTCAAGAATTACTGACACTGTGGCCTAATAAAACTCTTCTCTTTGACTATGGCAATCAGATCACGCTGGGAAACTTCCACCTCTCTTGTCATAAGAGATTCAACAGTCAAAATTCAATCCCATTCCTATTCAAGGGCAAAGATGCCACTGGCATCAATAGGAGCAGCACGGGTATGAAAGAGTTCAGATGTCAAGTGTGTATTTGCAGAAACTGATTCTGCTGAAGACTATGCAGATATTGTTATGCTGCTCTCTTCCCCATTGCTCTCCTTTTATATTATCTGAGGCAGAGTGCCCGCAGAGGACACAGATGCACTCTATTAGATGTAGAGTGAGTATTGTTAAAAATATCCTCTCTAATACCAACTACATATTTACTCCTTTGTAACCTCATCAACTGTGACACTATATAATTACAGATTGTTCAAGAGTCTTGCCTGCCCACTCAGTGCCAAAATGAAAAACAACTAAAGAAAACATAAAAAGCAAACCAGACAACTGAGCACGAGCCCTCCACCATGTTCCCAAGAGGCTCAGGAACCAAATAAGCACTCAACATCTTAAGGGAGATAATGCCACCCTACAGCATTCTCCTCCTCGGCAACTCTTTCACTAAAGTTGTTAACAGAGGAAAACAGCAACACGTGGGAAAGCAAAGGTTAAACAGAGTCAGCACGGATGAGTCACTTTTAATGGTAATTCTTATTTCAGTTGCACAAGTTTTCAAAATAGGCTGTTTTATCTGTGTGTGTGTGTGCGATGATCTCTTCTCTCATGTTGTGCTGGCGCAGTGTTATGCCAGGACCATGCCTAATGTGCAGTGAAGTGCATGTGTCCGTGATGTCCCTGATGATGTCCCTGAGTGTCCCAGACCTCAGACACTGTCCCAATATCAGACCCACCTGGGCAGACCATCACACATGCAGAGCTCTGCTGAGCTTTGGGAGCTCTGCGTGGATGAGGCAATCTTCCTACGCAGATCAAGGGGGGGCTTGAGAGACAAAATAACAAACAAAAGAATAAAATGCACTGTGAAATACTGGGTAATTTTTTAAAATGTAATTTAGCAGGTGTTTAGTTATTACCCTGAAAATAAGGCACAAACGTTTTCGTGACTCATATTTGCGCTTTAGTTAAATTCTCCCTCCATAGCTGTAATTTAAAACATTTGCTTCTTCCTGGAAGAAAAAAAAAAATAAAAAATGAAGATGTTTGAAATAAATCACGGCTACAAAATGTACCCCTGTAGGGTACACACAGAAACTACAACACCAGCAAATGTTGAATCCTGATCATGGCTCCTCCTTGGGGAACAGCTGTATTCACCTTCTTATTTTGGCTCCCGTGTTCCTTCTACACTAAACACTTTGATCTGGTCAGCTATAAATAGTTTATGTCACAGCCCCACAAGCTTGCTAGGATAGGACAGTGATACATTTCTGTCCTAATCTAGTGATGTCTTAGATTGGCAGCTCTATCTTGATATTTTCATAATATAAAAGTTAAGCACTAATTAAATACATGAATAACTGGATGGGTAGGGTGGGAAAAAAACTTATGAACAGAAGATTGACGGTGAAACGTTTATTATTCCTTTATGTTTGATATGGAGTTGCTAAATTATTTGGTTGGGGTTTTCTGTGATTTTGCTGTGAACCCATTCATGGTCATTTGGCCCCTTTATTTTTTTTGAAGGTAGGAGAGTTAAGGACACCTAACTCCATACAGAATGCTACAGGTTTTCACTGCTTCAACCAACGCTCATTATCAACCACACGCCTCTTTAAAAAGCACTTTCTACATCTGCAAATGATATAAAGTGTGAGATCTCCACTGGCAGGAAATGACCTCACTGGAGCTTGGCTGATTTATGGCAGATGTGGTCTAGGACAGGGGACTGCATTGCAAGCGTTACCTCCCACAATTGTAGAAATGAGCTGACAGACTGTTTGGGTGTAGGAGAGAGTGTCCAGCAGAGATTTGCTTTGCAAGAGAAAATGTCTCTTTAAAATACACGAAGAGTGATCAGTCACCAGACAATTCCTTTCTTCTTTCTTTCCTAGATAATTTCTTTCCTTTTCCCCATCACTTGCTAGAAGACAGTGTTAGTTTCCAACCATGCAGCATGTAGAAGAAAGGAAGCTCTGTCAGGGAGATGTGGGGAGAGCAAGGGTTAGGAAGTGCTTTTTCAGAAGCAGAACCTCAGGTAAGTTATAGAATTACTCTATCAATTTATATAGGTATCTACTTGTGGAAAAGATACCTAATAATGGGCTTTCAATCTTGTTGACAAAAGCTTGAACAAGATTGAATGGCTGGAAGTTGAAGTTAGACAAATTCAGCCTTGAAACAAGATGTAATTTTCTGGTAGACAGGGTAATTAAACACTAAAAGATTATCAGTGAAGGTGGGGATCTCACTGCTGGCTGGAGGCTTTAAGGTGCTAACAGCCACCTTCCTAAAAGATGTGGTTCAATTCAACCTCCATGGGGGAAAAGGATTCCCTTTTTCTCTCGTGCACAATTGGCCAGGTGTATATGATTGGGGGGTTAGAGATATTTTATTTTATTTTATTTTATTTTATTTTACAATTTTATTTTATTTTATAATTTTGTTTTATTTTATTTTATATTTTATTTTATTTTTTCACAATTACAGACTGGCCATCACAGACAAGAAGGCACCAAACAAACTAGATCTGTATTCCAAACAGACAGAAAAAGATGTTCCTAGATACCTGATAAGTATTTCTGGCTTACATGCAGAGAATCATACTGATTGGCAGATTTAAGATTGGAAAGAATTTTTTCGGGTCAAATTGGAAAGAAATTAGTTAAAAGATGGGAGAAGGTATTACTTTCACTAATTGTGATCAATTAGGCATGTCCCATTTAATAAACTCTCTCTCATTGCTGTGGCCTCGCACATACTTGGCAGTACAGCTTGCTCTTTCTGCTCCATGCCTGTAGCACACGACTGTTATCCCTGAAGACATTAGGGCTTTAATCTAAAATCATCATGCTGCACTGAATAGATTACATTGTGCAGGAGATCAAGCTAGATGATCTGATAGTTCTTTCTTATCCTAGAGGAAATTACTCTGAGAAATTAAGGCTCAATGCTGTTTCCATTGATCACAATATGAGTTTTGACACCAGAGTCAACAAAATTCCTATAAATTCAAAGCTAACGTAGGCATGATGCAAACACGCCAACTTACTTTGCTAGTGGCTGTGAGTTCAAGACCTTCCTGAGAAGCTCAAACAATACACCATGCAGCAGCCCACTGGGTCACACGGGATTTGCTGAAGGGGAACTGGGGCTCTCGCGCGCAAATAGCATTAACTATTACACATTAATTATCTGTGCTACTTCTATTCACACAACCTGTATCAATGTTTCTGCAACGTAGGCACTTGCTCCTTATGAAACACCCAGAATTCTGCTGTTGTGGCCTTGTCTACAGAGGAATCCTACACACTGTGGAACTTTTTTTCCCCAGGCCATTGTGAGATACATAATGGCAGCTATTTGAAATCGGGCGGAATTACGGGATATGGGGACCATATCCAAAGTCCCATTATCCCTCTTATGTCATTGTTTTATCTCAGTTTGGGATAAATGGCAACATTTTGACCTATTCTATTTGATCATCATTCTGTTTGATCATGGACAAAACAGTGTGCTGTGTCACTATGGCAATCGTTGCAAATATGCCGTGGTTTCTGGAGATGCATTAGACATCTCTCTACCGGCTGGCTTCATCTTTCCAAGTCACCTACCAGTCCACCGAGCTGCTTTTAAAGCAGTTTCTGTGGCTATGTTTGCAGTGATCCTACGACCAGCTGCTGCAGGAGTGGGAAGGGAAGGCCAGTAATCAGTTGCTTCGGAGTAATTTTTCTGTCTCGTTCAGAAAAAGGCTCTTTCCAGGCTCAGTAAAGAGTGGTTGTGCATGGAAGAGGGTTGTGCAGCAGACAGCAAAGATAAGCATGGCCAAGAAGTTTTGAGATGACACACAGCTCTTTTGAAGAAGACAAATGTAAAGACAAGAAAAGAAGACATTTACACTGAAGACAATGTAAACATTGATAAGATCCCCTCTCAGACTTCTATTCTTGAGAAGACTGAGAGGGGATCTTATCAATGTTTACAAATATCTTAAGTGTGGGAGACAGTGGGATTTGGCCAACCTCTTTTCAGTGGTTTGTGGAGACAGGACAAGGGGCAATGGTCAAAAAATGGAGCACAGGAAGTTCCGCACCAACATGTGAAAGAAATTCTTCACGGTGAGGGTGACGGAGCACAGGAACAGGCTGCCCAGGGAGGTTGTGGAGTCTCCTTCTCTGGAGATATTCAAGGCCCATCTGGACGCCTACCTGGGCAACCTGCTCTAGGGAACCTGCTTTGGCAGGGGGTTGGACCTGATGATCTCTGGAGGTCCCTTCCAACCCCTACAATTCTGTGATTCTGTGATTCTGTGAAAGTGAGTTTTCTGAAGAGCTTTAATGGTTGCAGCCCATCATGACAGCATGTTATTTTGGGTCTAGTGATCCCAATGCGCAGCCTCCCAGGACATGGGCTCATCTCAACCTGAGGAAGACAGAACTAAATATAGCAAGTGAATTACGCACAAAAAGAGCCTGCTTATCTCCATTGTCTGGGCTCACTAGATCTGCTGTAGATGTCTTATGTGTAAATGTCTAACCTAAGATGAGATAAATCCCATCACCATGAAGGGGAAGGACTGGGTCCCTATTAGATCACACTGTAGTTAGTGGCTGCACTTCCTTCATTCCTCTGCCAACACGCACAAGGATGAAACAGGACCAAATGTGAAACATTGCATTGCTCTAAGAAACCAAACCAAAGCTCTGTGGCACCAGCAGGGTCTGAGCCACTCAGCTCTCTCTTTCCAGTCTGTATCTCCCAATATCCTCCCATCCAAACAGTAAAAATGTTACAGCACATTTGCATATTATGACAACCAGTCATAATAACCAGTCTGGCTGAGCTTCTGGACTTTATACTAGAAGTTTGTTTCCTAGAGCTGTATCACAGAAATGTGTGAGCCATGTCCCATCGCATGTAAGTGGCATGCACGTTAAGAAGTACAGTGCACAGTGCTATATCCATGTTATATCTGCATTTTTCCTTCATTACAAAACACAGCGTTCAAGGACTAAATATGCATTTAGGGGAGCCCTGAGAACGCAAAGAGATAGTATAAACATCAGTAACGGAAAGAATCAAACCATGCCATTAAGCTGTAAAACACTGAACAATCGTTGCAAAATTCCTTGTATTTCACAGCACACTTGGTGCACATCTACAGGCCATACCTGGGAAATTAAGGTACAGAAAGTGCCATGGCTCTGAAGTCAAGGGGCCAAGTTGCTTTGCCGTCATTCCAGGGAGGATATCAATGTTCCTCTAATTTTGCAGCACTTCACTGGGGACGTCATCTCAAACCGTATCCACGCATATGGTGTTGGTTCTCTTTAACCAGATCCTCGGCCTCCTAGTCACAGGAAATAGTGTCCCTTCTGCCATGAAAGGGCTGCCTATGGAAAGGTTTGTGAAGTCGTTAACCTGCCCACATTGTAGTGGTATTTCTTCAGAAGTTTTGTCTGTCAATTTAGCCTTGTAGTAAGAGGCTGAACTCCCTTAAGCAGTGGTAAACAAAGCACACACACCACCCACCATCTAAAAGCTCCAGCAAGTGCTCCAAGGCAAAGGTGTGCAAGATGGAAATGGGCTTGACACAGGTGCTATTAAATGCTGTTGCAGAAAAATAAGGGGTGAAGAAAGATCCTTGCTATCCTCAAAACTTAAAAACGAGCAATTGCCCACTATTTTCTACACCTTCGATGGTCGTGGCACGGAGCCTATGAGCAGGATTTTCACTGAAATGCCAGTCTTTAGCAAACCTGAAGGGGAACTTTAGAAAGAGCAAAGACGGTATGTTTGGGAAAACTCCCAGCAGCCTCAAAGAGGTGAGCCCAGATGGGACGGGTTTGTGTCTGGGAACCTAGACAGATGCCCAGGGATAGATTAAAAAAGGACTCACCATATCCCTGTTCATACTAATAACAAGAGCTGCCTGTCTTAGGGTTTGCTGACAGAGTGTTCCCAGTGCCCTTGACCTGAAACTCACTTTGCTTTTGACATTTCCTGAGCAGCTGGCATTAAACAGTGGGTTTCTTTATCTGGGCTGCGGTACTCTACTTTATCCTTTGTTGATTCTCATCAGCTCCATCACACCATACAATGTTTGTGGATTAATGTAAACTCGATGAAGATTATTGACAGTATAAACCAGTTGAAATAACAGAAAATGCTTTAAAAATATAGAAGCACCTTTGTGAAGAATATGTTTGTGCTAAAGCACTATTTTAGAATTGTTCTAGTTAAAAATGCAAAGCGTTTGTGTTTACAAAGTCCTTAATAGAAAAGGATCCTTAGAAAGTTTTTATTTTTTTTAAGTAAATTGAACAAAAAAAAAAAAGCCCCGTGGTTTTAAAAGTAAGAAACTTCTGCTGAAATAACAACATTGAAAATTTTCAAAGAGAAAAATATAACTTTGATATTTTCACTGGACATAGATTTGATTTTCTTTTTCAATTAGATGCTACAGATATAAAGAAAAAAAAAATACAATTCACTTCCTCACCTTCCTTTGTCATAACCACTCCTTCTTTCTGAAGACTGCCTCATGGCCATGGCCGCACACCAACCTCCCACTCATCATGCACCAAAAAGTTCCCTTCCCTCATTCAGCTCCTTCCCTAAGAGCTGCTGCTTTTGTCAAAGCTTCCTGCATCACTTTGCTCCCTGTCGATGGCTCCGGACCTTCTCACACTTGAACTATTGTTGCTATTGTCTGGTATGTATTGTATCCATTTGAGTCAGATTGTTAGCTCCATACCATAAAGGCCTCCAGACCCTCCTGCACCCCTCAGCAAACAAACACAGCCAGGGAACTATGAAATCTTAACCAGGAAAACTCAACCAGGTTACTCTTGAGGAGCTGCTTACAAAATGTCCTGGGGGAGTTGCAGGGCTTGCTGGAGTTGGGGTCTCTCTGCTCAGCAGGTTCAGGCACTCCTTTAGTGGCATTATTTTCATGCATTTTCAGTGCATGAAAGCAGAAGATAGACTGCAGACATAATTATGATGCTTGTTTTTTTCTAAGAATTTTCCACAATCTGGCAGCACAGCCTCCAAAAGAGCTAGGCCACATCTGTTTGAATTTCTTGTGCTTCCTCAGTAGAAGTCATGGAGAGATACTAGCGCCATTTATAGCACTGGAAGTATGTATGTGCTTAAATTGCATATGTGCTTAAGTCATTTGCTGCCTCTTTGCTGACTGTTTAAGCTATTCCAATCTCATGGTGCATGCTCCATTTATAAAGGTGCGGGAATAATCATCTTCCAGTGGGTTAGGAATAGAATATTACATATAAAAATAAAGATCTCTAAATGAAAACTTTAAAACACAATTATTTGGTTCACAAAAACATGACCTACATTTCCTGCAAATACAAACTGTTAATGTAGTCTTCATATTAATGTATGTTGCACAGAACCACTGTCTCTCACACACACGCAAAATCAAATTTAATACATCCATATACACAAATGTTAATACTCTGTTTTCAGCAAACTGCATCTCTCAGACATTTCTGAGCTTTAAGCACCATTGGGTCTCTAATGGCACATCTATAGCTTGGATTTTTTTTTTTTTAATGGATTTTGATGAATGCCCTGTCAGGAATGGGTGGGATAGGCAATGCAGTTTCTCCTTAAGCATTTTCTTCAATATAAAACATTTTAATAACAGAAAATAATAAAAGGTAAGGGGCATCACAACTGAAGCTTTTAGGCCAGCTGATGGCTAGAGTTAAATGTGTTTTCTACATCTGTACACGGTGTTTCACAGACTTTCTTCATTTATTATTTTTTCAGTGCTCATTGGTTTTTACACAACAGAACATTTTGTTTAATAATCCTAGAAATAAGGTATCATTCTACTCTGAATCACAGGAGGATCGGATATATTTCATTTTTGTCTCAGAACTCTCACTTAAGTCATTTACTTCTCCCTGAGGAAGAACCATGAACCAGTCAGGATCTGAGGTGTAAAAAGCATAAATTCTATGATACAAAAACTGTAGAATTTCATCTAATTGCCTAGTCATTTCCTTTCTGAGTAAATTGCTTAGTGTGTGGTCACCTTAAAAGCACGGCTTTTACGGGTCTGGGGCTAACTCGTCCCTCACATCGGTCATGAACCTTCAAGGTACCAAGAGCTCCTGATGTGGTCAATATTTGGACAGCTGAGGATGCCCACACTTGGCTGAGTCTGGCCCGTGTGCTAATGTGTGCCAGAATTACACATGCTTACATCTAACACAAAATAAGGATCGGGCTCATTATTTTCTCTAAACCAGACAAATAATTTTTCAGTTCATGTTTGTCCACAGAGGCTTGACACAGAGAGGATTGAAGTCATTTGTCATGAGTAAGGAAAAAAATTCTAAACTTTGCATAGGCTACCAGAGAGGTGTCTACTTTGATATCAGAATTCATTAGGTATAGGAAAATATAATAATTTCTGTAGCGTAACATGCCCCATACTTCGTAATAGATGAAGATTGGTGAAATTAAATGGACGGTAGCAACCTGTTTATTCAGGTGTAAAGTGTGAGATGCTTTGTTTGCACAGGGGGTCCAGCTGGGGAGTCATCTGCGGGCAATAACACTGGCTTTGCAGTGGTGAGGAGCTGCCATGTGGGAGACGGGGCAGTCACAGAGCGCCCCTCTCCAGCCAAGGCTGCTGAAACCATTACTGGCGGCCTGAACTAAGCAGGCAGGAGGTTCTTAAGTTATATTTGGGTAAAGGCATCGTTCACGAGGCAAGAAAATGCAGGGCACTGGCCGGCCTGGCTGCTCAACTCCTCTGACACCATCGTGCTCCGAGGGGACAGTTTCCTCTCCAACTGCTAGAAAATACCACTTCTGCTGTTTGTATCCTATTTGGTCTCTGAACCAAAGGAGGGGGAAAAATAATACCCCAACGGGTCACAGAGTTCAGTGAAAATCCTCCAAGCTTTTCCTGAACAAATAACAGACAGTGACCTCTGGCCCCGTCTTTGCATAAGAATTAACATCAGTATTCAGGAGTCACCGCTGCGACTGGGGACTACGCAAATGCCAGATTCTGACTTAAAACTCTGAATTTTTTTTTTTGATTTTATTATATTTTTTTTAAGAACCCAGAAGAAAAAAAAAAGGGGGGGGGGGGGGGAAGGCCTTGCAGCTCATCTGCATTACAGATCAGGCCTCTTTGAGCAAATCAAGCATCCATAATTCATTACATGTTTCCTGCAGGGCCTGGAGACGGCCCAGGCCCTAGCAACAAGAGTCATAGCAACGGCAGCCGGCCCCAGCCAATCGGCGGGCACCTTTCAGGCGCCGCCTAGCCAATCCGGCGAGGCAACAGAGAAGAAGGGCCCGCGCGGCCGGGCGGGAGTTTGCGCGAGGCGGGGCAGTTAACGGCTCGCCCAGCGCCTGACAGGACCGGGCTGGGCTGGGCGGGGGAGCGTTTATTTTGGGGAAAATTGGGTGGTTTTTCAGAGTCTGTCCAACCAAACTTTAACAGTATAGTTAGAGTGTGCGTCAAGTGTGTTGACGCTAAAAAGTGCGGTGGCTTTTGATCAGTGGGGCGCGGAATAATGATTGGCTGTCTTTAATTGTAGGCAGGAGCACATATTCTAAAGCATTTTAACCTCGAGGATGACTTCTCTGAGGAAAAAAGTTGTGTATATACCTAACACAAACCTATTCAAAGCTCTTCCCTAATAAACATTATTAACTGCAAATACTTGTGTAATTTAAAAAACGTGATTTCATGCTCTTGAAACTGTTGGTTTCTTTGAAGCAGAAATAACCTGCTACTACTAATACTCCACCACTGCGAAATCTGCTTTTGAAAGGCTCAGCTTAAAAAACAGATATTTTTTCCCCGAGTTGCACCCTCCGACAAGAATTACCGCGCAGCAACTTTGCCCTTCTGCGCTAATAGCTCCTCTTGCCTCGTGTGACACAACCATTGTTCTGCGCTGACATACGGGAGAACAAAGCAAAAATGCAGGAAGTGGGGACGCAGAAGAGTTGCAAAAACAACCAAAAAATAACGGTGTAGTAGAAGCCGTGCTTGGAAACAAAAGTGCAGAAAGCATTTTGAGCCTTCCAACATGCCTTCCCTTCATGAAGTTTTGTTAAGTGCTGTAAAGTCACAGTACTGCTACATGCGTAAAAATGTGTGATTTCCTTTCTTTGAGGGGGAGGAAAGGTACTGAGCTTTGTGTAGATTAAATAAGAATACCAGAAAAACCTCCTTGATCACTAAAGGCACAGGAGGGTGGCTTATTGCAGCCATCGTGTTCTGTAAAATAATTCCATTTTTTCTCAGAATGACATAGGTAATACTTTTTTGCAATATTTGTATTTATCGGAAATTTTAAAATACTGCATATCCATGTATACTCAGGTACAGAGGTCTATAAATCCTAGTATAAAACTATATCTGTTATCGTTTATCTTTGGGGAAAATGAAAAGCAATCATTCATCCAAACCTGAACATGGCACTTGAAGCCACAATACCACAGGTTATCTAGGCAAGCGTTTCACCCTCAACCTAAAAGCCGATCCCAAATTCCACTCTAATGCATATGTTGCTCAGATAGTGAAAGCTGAGATTAGAAGATTTGCTATGGATGCTTCAAAGCACATTTTGGGACCCAGTGCCCTGCATTGAACTTTAACAGATGATGCATAAATTGACTAAAGCCATGAAGGCTGCCAAGGGAAGATTGAAAAATACATTTCAATCTACCCTCATGTATTTTATAAAATGTTGCAAATGACCTGCTTTGTCAAGGCCATGCCTTCTGAGATTGCACAGTTGAAAAAAATACCTTATCACTAACTTTTTGGGTCTAGCAAATGGCTGAGATCTCTACTTTATCATTCATTTCTTTCAACAAATTAGTAGGACTAATTACCATGCTTTCTGTTTAAAAGTGGCTGGTTTTCCTTTGTTTGAAGAGAAGACATTGAAGATTTTTGCAGCAGTGTCTTGCAGCATTTGAACCTGAAATCAAAATGTTTATTTTACCTCAAGAAAAAACAACAACAACAATTAGACACAATGAGTCTGAAAAATAATTACTGGCTGAACATTAAAAATTATATTTTTTTTTCCCTTGCAGGAACGATCAATTTAGCAATTTCATATTTTACTTGCAATTAGACACAAATGAAGACTTGAACATCAGGCCTATGACTGTTCATTAAAATCATTTAATGAACCCTGTGGTCTGCATGGTTAAAAATAAGAAATCATCTTCCAGGATGGTTAAGTTGTCCCATACCTTTATCCTTAACTTTGACAGATTCAGTGCAGGGCTGGAGGCTTGCTCCCTCTGAAAGGCAGTGTGCTCTAATGAGCTGTTACAATCACACAACTTAAGCTAATGAATTTCTTATCCTCTTATGCGGATAAAAGTTTCTGGTAGAAGTCAAAAGATCTCAGCTTTTTAAGTGGATTTGTACTTTGTGTTTGGGGAGGGAGGGGAGGAAAGGATACCGCGAAGACTGAAATTCGCTGTGTTACTCTTAGCAAGCAGCACTATGTGGCAATGACTTCCTCAATGAAACCATCACAATTAATAAAGGATCCTGGCATCCTCAATTTGAAGCATGGGACACTCCAAGACAGAGCCGCAGATCCACGGACACGGGTGGGAACAGGAGCTCCTGCTCAAATGAATCTGGCAAGTCTGTTCAGGAGGGTGGATCCTGTTCCACTGACATCCACAAATGGCTCTGGGAGTGGACGGGAAAGCTCAGTGCTGTGCAGAGAACCAGCACCCCGCTTAGATGCAACAAAGTATGTAGAATAATGCTTCACTTCTATTTGCAAAGGCTAAGTCCTTCGTTTGTAAGGGGTTTCATCTAAAGCACTGATGACTGGCATCAGCTCTCAGCTCCACAGTGGTGAGGTGCTGTAGAATAATAATACCGCACACTTCCACAGAGATCCTAAAGCATTTTGCAGCCATTTACTGCCCAAGCTTCACGGTGTCACGCAGATACATTTCACCTAGGGGATAAAACTACGTTGTTCCACATTTAAGTGCTACTTCCTCTATGGAGACAATGCATTATCTCAGGAGCTGGATGGGAATGTCCTGAATGATTTCAGTGCACTGACATGAGCAAACTGCAATCACACTACCAGGGGTCAACGTCCGCCTTAAAAGAATCCATTTGGACGCCGCAGAAGAAGTATGAAGGAGAAGAGGGAGGGAGAGGGGGAGAGGGAGAGGAGAGGGAGAGGGAGAGGGAGAGGGAGAGGGAGAGGGAGAGGGAGAGGGAGAGGGAGAGGGAGAGGGAGAGGGAGAGGGAGAGGGAGAGGGAGAGGGAGAGGGAGAGGGAGAGGGAGAGGGAGAGGGAGAGGGAGGAAGGAAGAAAGAGAAAGAGGAAGAAAGAAGGAGTTAAAAAAAAGTGGAAGAAAGGAAGGAAGGAAAGGAAGGAAGGAAGGAAGGAAAAGAAAAGAAAGAAAGAAAGAAAAAGAAAGAAAGAAAGAAAGAAAGAAAGAAAGAAAGAAAGAAAGAAAGAAAGAAAGAAAGAAAGAAAGAGAAAGAAAGAAAGAATAAAGAAAAAGAGAAAAAGGGAAAGAAAGAAAGAAAAAGAAAGAAAGAAAGAAAGAAAGAAAGAAAGAAAGAAAGAAAGAAAGAAAGAAAGAAAGAAAGAGAAAGAAAGAGAAAGAGAAAGAGAAAGAGAAAGAGAAAGAGAAAGAGAAAGAGAAAGAGAAAGAGAAAGAGAAAGAAAGAAAGAGAAAAAGAAAAATGAAAGAACGCCTTGACTACAATTTATTCTCCTGTAAATGGTCTTGGACTTCTTCAACGGGATCTTTGAATCTTGCTAAGCAATCCACATGCAGGATCTGAGTACAAGTTAATTTACACCGACGAATTGGTTTCTCTGCTCAGCCAGTCTTGCAAGCATGTAGAAAGTCTGTGCGTCTTCTGTGAGCAGCTTGCTGTTCCTGTCATTTGAAATAGTGAAGGCTGAAATTTTAGAATGCCTCTATGGTGTGGAAGTGCACTTTCTACTTTAATCTTAGGGCTAAATTCTTGTTCCAAGGTAAGCAGTCACACAGTGCTTATTTCCCATGGCTCTGCTTTAGAGGTGGCAAAGACCAGCTTGTGGACTTCAGCGGGAACCACAAACCCAAATTCTGATTAATTTGGCCCTAGGATGTGAAAGAATCAGATCGTCTGCGAAAACATAGCTCTTGACGAGGGATCGTAATTCCAGATTAGCTCCTTAAAGATATTCCCAGACACTAATTCAAAGATGGAAGCCTGCTCATGGCACGAACCAAAACGTGTGAAATTCAGCCATAACACTTGCACTGATTTCAAAAGATTTGGGTCAGGCTGTAAAGGGTCTCCTGCAGCAGCTCAAACCCCAGACATCAGGCAGGACAGCCATTTTTTATTTACTGTTTCCTAGTTCTGGTGTGCACACAGAGGTCAGTAGAAATTTCGCTGTGGATTTGCAGCTGCTCTGGGCAGTGCCACTACGCCCCCCAAACGACACCAAACCTCCACTGCAGCGTTTCCCTTTCATTTGGATTTTAAAGCTTCGCCCGACCAATGCTACCGTGCCCCGGCAGCCTCCCTGACGATTCTTCAGAAAAGAAAACTGGGAACGGCCCTTTTGTTATTGTTTCTTTCCAAAAGGGGCCCAGGTAGTGACTTGTGAGCTGCCTCTATACAAAGCAGAAAGAGGGGAAAAAAAAAAAAAAGAAGTAATCCCTCCCGCCCCCCGTGCGCGAGAGAAAGCCGGCGTGGCGGAGAGGGTGTGCGTCCACAGCGAGAGCACGGCTGGGGCAGGGGCTGACCTCCGGCTGCCTACCCGCCACAAAAGGGACCATGGCATTGACACAGCCCGACTGCTCTCCTTCGGAGGGGACAGATTGAGAGGAAGTGACCCTTACTGCCCCGCTCCTGCGGGGGACCTTGTGAAATAACTGTTGCTCTTCTCTTCCTTCCTTTCTTCCTCCGGCGGGTCAGGGAAATTAAGGCTGAGAAATCCCTCTCTTTTATTTTGTCATTAGAGCCAGAGGAAAAAAAAAAAAAAAAAGGCGGCTTTTTCCTTGAAATGGATGAGCAAGAAGTTTAGAGATGCTAAGTTTTCACTGTTCACTTCTGCCTTGGAAAACACAAGGTGGGTCCAAAATCAGACCACAATGTTCACAGGTGACGGGGGGGGGGGCAGCAGCACTGGCTCCGAGTGCGGCTGTGTGAGTCCCCCTGGCTTTGTTTTCCGAGGAGACCCATTAAATGATCCCTGCAGCTCCGTTCCTAAGATCCAGGAGCAGGCTGCATTCATCGGGAGGTTCAGAGCTGTTCAGCCCCACCACCTCATGGCATCTGGTCAGTTCCTTGAGAAGCCCGGGCCCGGGAGTAGAAAAAGGAGGATCCTGAGGATGGAGAAGGCTGATTTGGGGAATGGAGAGGAAGCAGGAGCAGTTAGGCCCTCTTCTCAGCCATGTCAGCAACCTCAGCCCATCCCTGCTGAAGTTCAAAGAGTGCCAAACCCCGCAGGCCTAAATAAGTCAGAGCTCTGAGGTGACCATCTCATGCCCGGCCCTGCCTCACATCTCTGTGCCACTGAGGGGCCGTAGGTAAAGCATATGGACCCGCTTGTGCCGCTCCCTCTTCAAAGGAGTTTGAAATGTCTCTCAGCTGCACTTGGGGTGAGTCGGGGAGGGAGGGAATGACCTTTGGATTCTGCCTCCAGAGGGAACCTGAGAAAATGACCTTTTGGCCCTTAGCTCCGCAGGGGCTCGGGAGAGGTCGGGAGGAATGACTCTTGGTCCAATCTCACTCTCCACAGGGGCTAAGGGGAAAAAAGAGCGAGAGAATGAACTCCGGGAATACGGGATCACGGGAATTTTTGTCTCCTTCTGAAAAGAGGGGGCATGTTTACTTCATAGCCCCTGTAAGAAAAATAACCTGCCACTGAGAAACAAGCGAAGCCATTTAAAGCAAGAATGAGCCTCAACTCGGTGACCTAGAAATCAAGGCAGAAAGTAAAAGCCATTAAATAAATAAATAAGTAAATAAAATAATCAGGGATGTCGTGCAAAATCAAGGGGTGCCCTCTGAAGAGGTGTAATCAAGGCTCTGAGCCATCAGTTATAATGGTTTTGATTAAAGAAAGCTGTGCAGAAGTAATCTATTTTATTTTTAAATGGCCTGATTTTCCCTACTCTCTTGGAGGCTGAACCTAGAACAACTTGAAGGAGGACATGAAATGTTGAGTGAAAAAAAAAAGAAAGAGGCAGGTGAAAAGGCATGTGTTTAATAAAACAGAAAACTGGCATCTATTTAAGTTACTCTGAGTTTTAATGGCACACATTAAAATTGGCTGAAAATAGCACTGCTTCGGTAAAATAAAAACATGAAAGACCTTCCAAATCCTGGCTGATAAAGCCCCACCGTTCTGCATTCTTCCGCAAAACCTGCGGTGTAATTACAGGAGCACTTGTCACGCTGAGCCGGGGATGGGGCTCAGCACACGCTGCGTACCTAGAAGCACAGGGGTGTGTATTTGTTCTGTGTATTCTTCACAATGTAAAAATTGAAAATAAATTTAAAAAAAAATCCTTCCTGCAAACTTCATATCTGTTAACAATTTTGAACTTCTTGTTTCCATTACAGCTGAAAGCTTCTTTAAGTCTGGAAGCCTTATATAGGGTCAAACACATTGCCTTTGCTTGATAAATAAAGACAAATAGCAGAAAAGGACCTCAAAAGGATCACAGCTGGGGTGGGAGGGGAGGGAGGTTTACATTTTCTTCCTCAAGAAGGTCAGATGTTTATTCAAGCCTATCCAAGCCTTTTGAACAGAGCATGGGCTGTGCTGGAAATCTCATGAGAACAGCAATTCCTGGAGAGCGGAGGGGATAGCTGCCTCCGGAACAGCCAGCCGCAGCGTGCCGCCTGCGTTTACAGGCTGGTGGTGCACAAGGTGTACCGAAATACAACGTGCAGAAATGCAGCCTGTTTCCAACAACAAAAAAAAAAAAGGTTATTGGAATGAAGTGAGATGAGTTCTTGTGATAACCTACGTTGTGGCAGCAGGAATAAAGCAGGCGTAATTTCCTACCAGTTGTTGTCTGCCCGGAGCCATGAGTGCCTCCCATATAATGTATGTGTTGGAAATGGGGGCGCTGTGTTTACCAATAGGGTTTGGTGGGTCAACATGCATTTCTTCATTCTCAGTGTTCTTTAGGAGAACTTCAAAGCGTTGTTATCAGTGCTTGACTCTTTCTCATTTTTTTTCACGTTAGTTAAAACAACCTGCATAAAATATTGGAGCATGGAGAAGCAAGGGGAGGCCAAAATGTCTACAAAATGAGCAACTTCGATTTGTAAGGTGTGTGTTTCAGTGGATCAGGTCACTACTTGAAACCAGTTCCTTGTCTTGTCTTAGACAAGAGATGCCTGTTTGCCCTTGCTTTCATTTTGAAGCTTCTTGGTGCTTCAGGTTCACGACTGCTTTATTTCCTCATTCCAAGCTGGACACACAAACTAATATTCACAGAAATGATTACTTTTTTTAATGAAAAACCCATTGTGTAATGTAGCTCTGTGAAAGTGCCGATTGCTCATTTGCAACGTAGCGGAGCTGCTCAAAAGCTGCATTACTTAGCACTCGCTTGGTGAAGATGTTTGTGTGCATGAGCACAGGCAAGGTGCAGATGTCCTCTTCACCAAGGTAAGCAGCAATGTTAGAAAACGCCCGCAGCCACAGCTCCCTGTGCAAGGACTGGGGGCTGGAAATACTGCTCTCCCCGTAGAATACCTGAATTCAGACAAATCTGCAAAGTGTAAATCTTGCTTGGAAATTATCTGTGGCCGCAATGAATGGGCAAAAGCTTACTGCATCCTCCAATCCCAGCTCATAATTAACATTTGATTTCCAAAAGCATGGCAATCTTGTATGTTCTTTTCAGTAACAGTATGTGTTCTATATTCATAGGAAATCAAAGTTGTATGATGTTTACATTTCCGCAGCACGCTTCGGAGAACAAATTCAGCTATTCAAGGCAGAGCTACTTTTAAATAATATTAAGAAAACAAGAAAGTCATGGAACAGGGGACAAAATGAAGATACAGCCCTCACCTGTTAAAATTACTTTCCCAGTGTGCCATCTGTTGCCTTAGCTTGTAAGGTCCAGAAATAAAATAAGCAATGGTCTGAAATAAAACTGCTTAACCCTTGCCTGTATCTGGACCCTCCCTTCCCCAAAGTGGGACCACTCTCCCCCGCTATCCAGGAGCACCCTTACCAGCACCCTGGGCTTCCTTTGCTTCACCATGAATATGGATATTCTTAGGGGGAAAAAAAAAAAGGAAAAAAAAAAAGAAGGAAAAAAAAAACTGTTTCCCAGTTAAGGCCTGGTATATATGAATGTATGCAAGTAGGAAGCAGAGCAGAGCAAGCACATTTGAATCTAAAAGTGTCCGTGAGAAGACAACATGCATGCATTTAACATCAGAACTACATCCCACTACATCCCTTTGGCATAAACTATGTGTTCCCACCTCCCAACTTCTAGGGAGCGTGGAAAGGACACCGGAGAGATTTTCTGAGGATCCAGAGCACGGAGCGGATGTCTCCTGTCCTGTGGAGGGCTGGGCTCCTCATTTGAATCTGCCTCAGTTTCCAGGTCAGGAGAGTTTAGATCTTTTCAGAAACTTTTTTTACAAGACATGTAGGCATTGACACGCTGCTGTTCTGAGCAACAGTTTAGGGTGAAATGCCCCAGTCGTCATTTATAAGGTCTGTGGTACCCTAAGGTACTTTGGCTGCTGAATCATTGTCCTCCAGAAGAAAACCTGCTACTTGAACCATGCAGAGAAAGCTGGACCAAAGTGGATTTGTCCAGAAAAAAATAGATCTTCTATGTCATTTCAGGTAGGAGTTGTTTAGGTAGTGGCTAGAGATCTCCTTTGCAAGATGTGCAAAGCAGAAATAAAAATAATCAGCTCTAAAGGTACAGAGACACGAAACAAACTGGAACTCCTCACCTAATTTCTCACACTGGCAGTACAAATGCACTGACCAAATCCCACATTTATTAAGGACAGAAGGAGAGCCGGGTGTGTCAGGTGCAAAGCTAGGACCTGGGCTCAGCAGACCGTTCTCCTCCTGTTTTGTGAAGTGCCCTTGGTCCGTTCATGTGAACTCTTCACAGGTTGCTCAGGGCTCCCTGGAGCTCACGTTCCGTGTAGGAGAATTGCCGTGAATCAACTGAATTTTTACCACTGAGGAATGAAAAATGCATTAAGTCCACGAAGAATGTATTTAGTCCATTATTATTAAGTGAAAGAGGGCAATGCATGGCTGAAATCCATGCCTTTGAAACCAGTGAAGTCCTTTCTGCTAATTTCGGTGAGTTTTGGTAGTAAATATATGTACATTTGTGTGAAGGGTATGGAAAATAACCAGAAAGATGGCTGGAATCACGGGGGTTATGGTTGTATTTTTATCCCTATCCTGCTGTGATACAACTACAACCAATAGTTGTGGTTGTATTTTTATCCCCACAGGGACTGGTTGCCATGCCTTTAGAACGTATTTTTTTGTCAAAATACCACGAAGCAATGCACGTGTGCTGAAACTCCAACGTCTTGGGTATGTATTATGGCACATATTAGCAGAAAAGAGGAGGGGGATTCACTGACATGTTCTGATTAATTGGTTAACAGGAGCTCCCTCGTCCTCATTACAGCTATTCAGCCATATCACTTTCTAAATCTGAAGACACAATTTTATCTGAGAGTCCATATGGCTTATCAGGAAGCTGTGCATATAGAAAACTACCACAATCCCAAACCAAGATAATATTTATCTAATAGACCATAACAGCTTGGAAAGAGTCAATATGGTCTCTCATTTGAGCATGCATTTTGCTCTGCATTCTACCTATCCAAACACAAGGCATTTACACTGCGAGCTATCTGCCTAGTAAATCCGTTTTCAGGTAATTCTTGTAACAGTGGATTTTTCTTCTTTTTTATAAGAGAGATTATAAAGATCACTTGAACGTATTGTAGCCCGGGTACTAATTTGGAAATTGCTGAGTATTTGCCTGATAGATTGTAATGGACTCTGATGGAGCTGTTGGCTTTTATCAGCTAACCCCACGTTTTGATAGGTAAGCAAATTTGAAAAAAAGCAAAATATTTGCCAAACAATCAGCCAGGCTGCTGGGTGTGACGTGCAGCATCCTGCCTGCTTTGAGTCACCTGGTTGATGAAAGGAGCAGCCTGCCTGCTGCCAGGGCCCAGGGCTGGCAGGAACGAGCCATTACTGCAAATTCTCTCTTATCCTTTCTACTCCGAAATCCAGGAGTACGAAGAGCACCTTGCTGGGGGTTAATGGCTGAGTCGGAAGTGAAGAGGTAACCTTGTCACCTCATCCCGTACAACTCCGCAGAGAATATCCTACGGCGAAGTCAGGCTCACCCTGAAAGTCCGGGGTGCGTCCCTGGCTTTGTGTTCAGAGATCCTTTAACACTGAAGTTAAATAGGCTTCATCTTCCTCTCCCTCCATGTTTTATGTTCTGATTTCTCTCTACTGGAAAAGCAAAGGAAAATAAGGAGAAAAATGGAGAGAAAGGAGGGAGCTTTTGAATATGCAAAAATAAAATTAGCAATAAGACATTGCTTAGGTTTTATTTCAGTGTTTTAATACTGTTCAAAGTGGAGGATCACAACCTTTTCAAAGAACACACAGGTTTTCATGAAAAAGGCATTTAAAGAGAAACTTTTTGACAATTTATTTTTTTCTTTTTCCTTTGGAAGGCCACAATTTGGACAACCAGAGGACAGAAGAGGAGAAGTAGATCTTCCTGAGGATGGACTGCCCAAAATCAAGGAGTGGATCCTTGACATAACCATCTCTGGGAGCCCACACAAAGAGGGATGAAGGTGTCTGTCGCTTTCACTGAATGTAGAGGGACCCCAAGTGGCTGGTGTAGACTATGTGCCTAATTCCTAAATGCTTCAAGTTACAGGAGATGAAACCAGCTTTTTCCACCAAATCCTCTCACTGAAGAGAAATGGAAAAGCAGCCAGGCAGTACCAGCCTTTCCAGTAATTTTCCATAGGTTATCAAGGCAAATCTCCCCACACATCAAGGTTTGCGGCCTTTTAAGTAAATTGATTTCCATGTCGTGTTTCTGCCATCTCCAAGTCATTTGGTGGCATTTCCAGAAGAGGCAGGAGGTGTGGACACTGAGTGGAACAGGAGAAACTCACTCTGTTGGAACCACACAGAGAGCAAGGACCTTGTACACTAGAGTTTTGGTAGGTCCTAATGCAACTGTGCTTAAATGGAGTTATTGCAGTTCTTACAGTCATGGTACATTTATGAAGTCAGCCACAGAGTGATAACATAAAAATTCGGATAAATAATGTAACCTGAAATGAAAATTTCTATCAGATTTCACTTTTCTGGAGGAGTATCAGTAAAATGGCAGCTGACATAGTGCCAATAGGATGGTGTAATGGAAGGTAATACTTAATTTCCTTGAAAATGCATTTAAATTTGATTGTTGAGGGCTTGTCATCAGCTGTTAAGCAGATAGAACAGACATCAAGATCCAAGTCCTTCCTACTAGCTAAATAAATAAACACAATCTGGATCCCATTGAAACTACTGAAGAAACAAGTTACTGTGTGCTAGAAATGACAGTGGCAGATTCTGGCAGTAGATATTTCAATAATGACTGCAGCTTTGCCTAAATTTTTAAGAGGACTGGGGAGGAACCTACAGAAGAATAATGGACCTATTTCTGCCTTGCTATGTTTTGCAGATCTTGGAAAGTGAATGAGGGGAGAAAGTGGGCTTTTCCCCCCATATCCTCTGCTTTTGTTGATGTAGGATGAGGGTACCTAGGAAGCCCCAAGCCTGTTAGTGTGTATTTTGCATGGTGAGTAAGTGTGCTACATTTAATTTCCATTGAAATAGTAACACGGGGTCAACAGTGCATCTCTCTGAGGCTTCCTACATACCAGTATGTATTGTCCATGCCAGCCTCACTCTTTGCTGTTCCTTGCTTCCTGCTCTCATCACATCACTGACAGTTATGTCTCACCAGTACTCCTATCTCAAGCCTATCTCCCACTTTCTCCCGTTGTGGTCTTCAGCCCTGTGTGTAGCTTTTGTCTCAGTAAAGCACTTTTTAATCATAAAATAAATCTAAGTGTAGCCACCACATTATCCCTGGTTTAAAGAGGAGACATTTCAGGCCAACAGCTATGAAGTTCAGGAAAGTGGTGCTTGGCATCAGGGAGACCATTCCACATTTGAAGCATGTATTGAAGTGCTTTGCAGAACCAGAGCCCCAGTAGTTTCTGTGCCTCAGTTTCCCCTTTATAGCTGAGGGACATGCCGTCTATCCACATCACAGTGGCACGGTGAGCTCCCATTGATCAGATGCCCATAACGTGCTTGGAAAAATGCCATTAACTTCTCCAAAGGTCTGAATTGCCTCACTTTAATTTTAATTGGTTTTGTTTGTAACCTCCAACGTGTCGGGTTTTTTCCTTACAGAGTGTGTCTGTGCTTGATTTCTTTATGGGTAAAGTCAAAATGCATCAGGAAAGTTCCCGAATAACAAAATGCAGCACTCCAGCCTCCTGGCGTTTAATTATACTTGTGTGCCCACTCCTGCTTCAGTGACTCTTTCAGAGGTTCCCACTCACATCTGCAGCTAAGTGGGCATGTCTTAAGGTGACAGCTTGAGAATGTATATTCAAGTACGTATATAAGTGTATATACTTTTCCATTTCTCCTTTGTTTCTGCCACCTGCTCGGTGATGTTAAAATCACACGCTTGCAATTTAAACCCCAACATGCATTGTTAGGATGTTTCACAATAAAAGCATCGCTCACCTGCCTCCCTCACCTCTCACAGAATTTCACACACCACTTCCCTGCTTGCTCCCCCTCATTCCTGATTTGACAAAGGGCTCTCCTAAAGCCGGAGATCCTCTTCTTTGGCCATCTCCTTGTCATCCCGGCAGAAGCATTGCTCCTGCCACAGCGTTACGACCTAGCTCTAAGCTGACAGTTGACTACGAAAGCTTTAGATCCAAATCAAAATCTGTGACAAAAACTTTCCTTGTAAGATTCCGTGGAGTCTTATGGCTCGTAGCATTCTTGTATTTACCTGAAAAATTCTGAGTCCCCTCAATACCGTCAAGCTCCCAAAGTTTAGGGCACTGACTCAAGCAGGGCGGGGGGAAGCCCGTGTTTCTTGGTGTACATTTTTAAATCTGCTTGCTTCAGCCACAGTTGTGCTTCTTTTGTGTTCACTTTCTCTGAATATTCATGTGATTGAATTCTGTTTTCATTAACATTCACAGAAAGTGAACCTCAGAGCTGCACATATATTTGCAGAAGTGGCGCTTTACATTTGCACACTTAGGTATTCATAGCTAAAAGCGCTCACTCAAGGAACAAAATCACTACCATTTCGCCAGCCAGTCCCATGCAAAACTGTTTATTACCCACAAAGAACTGATTTTTGATCCAGCTATAGAGATTTTTTTGCTTGCTCACAAAAAAAAATCATGTGTTTAAGTAATCCAAGAAAATCACTACTTTCTGTAGATTTGTGCAAGTCAAAGAAAAGCTTAGACAGATTATGTGCTATGAAGTATTTGCTCAGAATTTGGATCCTCCTGCCACAAAAGTGCGACCTCTTGTAGACGTTAGCAGTATAGAAACTCTGACACACAGCTGAGCAGAGACAGGCTTTTCAGCAGATACGTTACACATCCACCTGACACAGTTAATTAAAATGTCACTTCTATAGGAGGAAAGGGAGATGAATGTGAGCCAAACAGCTGAGCAGAGAATTTTGTTTTGCCTTTGAGCAATTCACTGTAATTTTGTTTAAACACAGGGTGTGGGTTTTGTTTTTTTTCCTCTTCCCATTGTATCGATCAATATAAAACTACAAAATTTACCCTTAAAAAAATAAAAAAGCTGGCATATTCAAACCTGTTCCTTAACAGCTTCCCACTTATTGATCTTAAACTTTTCCATCTATTCAGTGCTGTGGCCTGGCACCCTATCAGCAGTGGAAGACCCCTTTTGATTTCAGTGGGATTTACAGCAATCTTGCCAGGAGGGTGTTCAGCATCTAGTGCTGTACTAAGTGACGACGCAGGGTTAAGTCATCCTTCGTCAGGGCGTATGAAGTAGCATGTGGTTTGTTGAAAACATAGCCTAAATGCAAATGCTACATTGGCACAAACGTCAGGAGCACGTTGCTGATGTGTGTTGATGGCGCAGAGCTGGGAGGTGATCCCGAAACAGAGAAGATTTGGTACAGAATGAATTTCACCACACTTTGGACTGGAATAACAGAAGAAGAAGATGAAATTCATTCAAAGTGCAAAATACTGATTGATGTGCCCAGATCACCTACTGCAAGGTAGGAGCTCATCGTTGGGAAAGGACTCGGAGGTCACGAGCTGCTGGTGGGGCAGATGTGAGCCGCCAGCCTGGGGCAGTTGTGAGAAGGCTGTCTTCAGCTATGTTAGGGGTAATATTTCCAGGAGAGCTACGGGTGGATAACCTTGATATCATGATCTAGTGCACTGACCCAATGGCTCAGTGCTGCCTTAAAAGTAGAGACATTAGTCTGGTATCTTTTCCCTGGGCACCATTTCTAGTTTTCCTCAGCGCTTTCTCATAGTCTTCTGCCTGTCAATCCAGTCTCCAAAAAAAAAAGAAAAAAATGTTTTTTGCTGCTTTAAAGGGCTGAATCCAACCATAGAGAAATCCAGAGAGACCCATATGGTAAATGACAGGAGTGTGTAGCAAGGAGCAAAGCCTGGGGAAGGGGAAAGGAGTAGGTCCTTCTACTGGAAAGTGCCTGTTAGGTCGGTGCATCCCATCTGGGGACAGCTGCTGACATAGTGTCTTTGAGTAAAGCTTTGTCTGAGCAGGAGCTCATCTGGAACACTGCATGCATGGTGATGATCACACAGGGATGATATCTTTTGGTGGTATCTTTGCAGAGCATCCAGAGAAGGGACTGCAGGGTGTTCAGACCTCCTCACTTTGTAGACACACTTGGGGAAGTCAGAGGTTGGGACTTCCTGGCCCGTTGAAAAATATATATTGCCAGGTGAGAGCCTTTGTGAGAGACTGATTCCTAGAAAGCATAAACTAGATCTCTAGTCTGTGATAGCAACTCCTCAACAAGAAGCCCTACCTTCAGGGATGTCTCAAGAGTCCCCAGAGTCTGGCATGACAGCACACAAGTGCTACAAACACCGTTATACAGTCCTTTTTGTAAACCTATTACGCTGGGTTTGTTTCCCTCTACTGAAAAGCTGGTCCAGAATCTGATTCCTCCACTGGGTAAAAAATCTTCCAATTTCCAGCTAAATGTATTTAAGACCAGTGTACACAGGGGAACAAGTAAACTCAATGGTAAAACAAGAGAAGAGGCAATTTGCAAGATGTATGGCCAGGCTCTTAGTTACAATGTTGAAAGCAAATGCTCACAAGGAAATGAATAAAAAAAAAGGCACAAAAGGCAGATCTACTCAGAGATGGCAACCAACCTCCAGCACCTCGACTCCCCAGGAGCCTTTTCAGCTGCCAGGCCTGGGAATCAAAAGCCCCAGAGGGACCCTGCCTTCAAAACAACTTCTCAGTTTCCATTTCTACTCCTACATGGATGTGGTACCAGCTTGAGGAGCTGCTGACCTGGGTTTCATCCTGTCACCCTCCCTGGGCATCCCTTCAGCATCTCTCACCCTACAGCCACTTGCCCATCTTCATCACAGGGGCTTTGGAGTGTTACAGAAATGGAAATTACCCTGATGACTCTCTCAGGACCCAAACCTGGAGCCTTTCATCCTTTCCCATGCAATCACGCTGCAGCAGCCATGCCACGCAGCGCTACCCCCCTGCAGATACTCCTACTGCTGTGCCGAAATCTGGGGTCCTCAGCATCCATTAACCCATTACGGCACGGTGGTGAGGAGAGCAGGAGCACGGGGAGGCTGGGCAAAACACGAAGGACGAGCAGTTTTCTGCCTTCCAGAAAGAGAACGAGGAAATAGGTCTGGGAAACAGAGCTGGAGGTGGAAGAGGAGGGGTGTGAGAACCAGATGATTTATGTGCATGTGCACATGAGAGAATGAGAAGCAACGACTCAAACTGGTAATTGGTTTGGGTTTTTTATTGATTATAAATTGAAATTCCAAGCTGTAATTAATATCCTGAGCCTGAACTATACCTGTTGTACAGAGCTGCGAACACATCTCTATAAAATGTCATGCGAGGCAGTAGCTAGACATAAATTCCGTGGTGCTCATGATTTCCAGCATGTTGCTTTCTGTAAAGATCCTCCATCGGTATTAAACATGGCCACAGATACAGCCACGAAATGCTGCTTGGAGACATGTTTCCCAGCACTTTTTTCCTGTGGCCCATTTTCCCCACCTTCCCCTTGGATCTTGAATAAAATAAGTGGAACAATCATATGCGAAAGTAGGTTCAAGACCACTGATGCTATTTTAATTTCTTTGGTTTTGTCATGATTCAATGTTTTTGCTTCGGTGATAGTGATTTACACCCACAGCTGTGAGTTCAGATCTGGGCTTGGGACTGGGCAATTTGGGCTGAGTCGGCAATGCGGTGTTTTGAGCTTTTTTTATAGAAAATTCTTCTGACTTGGCAGGCCTGAAAAGGGGGCAAAAGCACCCAAATGCTTTTATCTGTTCTCTTGCACATGACTTCAACAATAATATAATAATTTTCATTTTAAAGTGCACTAATGCCATTTTAATCATTTATTGGGCAACTACCATAATACAAAGGAGGGGATGAAATGGAATATTTGTGGCTGCAGAGACAGATATCATTATTCAAGGGTGGAAGCATGTGAAAGGGTAAAGGGGGTTTAAAGAGATACTCTTTTGTTGTACTTAACACTGATAAATGACATACAAGTCAGGATAACAGGGCAGAGCTCCTGTCAGGGAGACAATGATAAATGTGGAGGCTGGGACAGAAAGGTCCACTAAACAGAAATCTGTATATGACATGTTGTACGTTTGATAGACTCGTCGGCATGGTCTGACTAATCCACAAAGCGCACCTCTCTGCTCAAATTGTGGCCCTCCAGCACATCTTATACAATCACTGAGCTCGGGTTTGTTTTCCCATTTTCATACGGCAGCAAAGATCAATCCCCCTTAATCAGTGCAACACGCAGGGCTAAAAACGGTGAGGAAAAATGTTCTTATACAAATATTATCGATATTTATTTCAAGCTAATGTTTGTATAATACGAAACAAAAAGCAGTCAGACCTTATTTATTATTACTGCTGTCTCAAAAAAATCTTCCTTTTAAAAGGATGCCCGGCATCAGCCAGTTAAGAAAAAGACCCATTTAAGAGAAAACAAAATCCCTAACTATTACTTCTTTATGAACAAAGCAGGATGTCTGTGCTTCATGCGTTAAGCTTCGCACATCCCCTGCTCCCATGCACCATGACCCGTCCTTCTCACATGTCGTCGGCATCAAAGAGGAAGACGGAGGAGAGGAGGCAGCCGCAAAAGGCATTCACGTCCTCAAGAAGCAATTTTAGCAGTTCACAAAGCCTTAATTCCGAGAACACGCTCATGTAACATTCACTGCACCCTCTTAACCGATGAGTAAGCCTCGCCCTTTCAATAGGGGGAACGTGCATGAAGGGATAAGTGTGGTATCAGGTAGGAACACAAAGGAAGATTGAATGAAAGTAATTCAGCAAGATTGGTGAGAGATTGGAGGCTGATGGTCAGTCCCCTTTGGATTCCTTTGAGCAGACAGACGTTTTTACTGGCATGTGCTGGCTCTGACTGCACGCTGTGAGTCTGACAGGCGCGGTGTACAAGTGCCGAGCTCCAGGTGGGAACACTTTCTCCTTTACAGCAGGTTATGAACGTAGCAAGTATCATCCCGCACCTTAGCTGCAGCTACTGTGCAGACCCACGAGTCCCAGAATGTGCTGGCACAGACGAATAAAACGTGAGGCACAGGTGGAGCATGGAAACCCGGGCTTCAAAACTTTCCTGCTCTAAGTCCACGAGTGCAGGGGCCTGAGCCACCTGCAGCACGGTGCTGTTCCTTTCCATCTCATGTACAGACAGGAGTGATGGACACAGCTACTCCCCAGCCCACAACAGCCTCCTGCTTGGTGAATTTAGGACTGGGAAAGAGGTTGGGATGAACCTCACCTCCCTTCTCTGGCACTGTGCAAAGCAGAAAAAGAGAGGCAGTAACACACGAATATATGTTCACCCTTCTGCTGAAAACACCCTTCTTCCAAAGTCTACTGGGATTGTGGCAGGGACCAGAGATGGTGCTGTTTAAAATATTTTATAGGGAAAAAATGCTGGAGGCTCTCCATCTAGGGAGATGTTGGGCTTCCCCTTCCAACCACTCGCTAAGTTCAGGAAGGCGTCCTCCGACCTCTTCAGCAGAGGAAAGAGGGCAGAGAGCAGCTCTGCAACCCCGCAGCGCTGCAGAAATCCCAGGGAAGGATCACTGGATGGGGATGGCCAGCCCCAGGCCCCTGCTGTCAGCTCCCAGCATGGCAAGTGCACTCCCATGGACTTCAGCCCAGCGAAAGCCCTGTCCCATGGGTGCTGGCGCAGCGAGGTCGGGGGGAGCTGGGTGCCTGCAGAAAAGCTGCGGATCTGGGGGAGACGCCTCCTTTTAATCCCGAGAAGAAACGAGCTCCTTAAATGGTGGCTTCTTTGGGACCACTGCTTTATAAAATCTACATTTAACATTAATACAACAGGACCTCGGTGCCACAATGACGCACTGGCTGGGAGGAAGGAGTGCGCTGGGTTTTAGTGCAGCTTTTCTCCTCGCTGCTGCCCAGTAGAGCTGGCCCTTGCAGGGATAAAGGTTGTTTACCCGCCTGGGTTTGCACATTTACCCAGGCTGTTCTGCATCGTGTCAGCAAGCTGCCAGGGCCCATACTTCCATGAAATGGTCAGCAAAATACCCCAGCAGGTGTATGGGGTCCCCTCTGAAGCATCTGTTTCCGTAAGGTGTTGCCTTGGCGCTGTGGCTAAAACTGGTTCAGTCTAAACAGATTGATCTGGGGAGGAAAGAGGGAGAAAGGAGAAATGTAGCGTGCTGCTTTTGGTCTTAACTCGGTGCTTTTTGTAATGCAAGTATCCGCATCTTGATGCGGAAATCTACTGCCAGCCCCTGGAATCAAACAGTGCACTGAAATAACAGACCTCACAGTCATGACTTTAAAACTATGTTTATTACAAGAGTTTCTCAATTAAATTCAATTTCTACTGCTGAGCCTGAATATTGATTTCAGGGTAGAAAAGTTGGCCCTTCAGGACAGAATGCATGAAAAATACGCTGCATTTTCCTTTCCTTCACTATTACGTTACTGTTCTTGGTGTTAAAACAGGAAAAGGGAAGTTTTTATTAAATGTATACCTTGTTTTTTTCCATTTTATTCCTATAATTTTTGATAAGGAAAGGAAGAACTGCAATAAACTCCAGAGGGATTTTTTAAAGAAGAAAAGTCTATTCAATAGTAATGTAAAATGCAAATTAAATATTTGTTCAGTGTTTAGTTATTCCTCAGAGACCAAAGGAAATTCTCTGTCATGACCTCTGTGCTGACCTTCACATCAAATTAGAAATTTTTGGTGTTTGTGTGGTATCGTGTACATTGTCCCTATAAGCAATTGTAAAGAAGAAATGAATATTTTATGGCGACTGCAATTTGTTTCAAGGATCTGTATTCATTTTGTGCGATAACTGTTCACCGAAGACTACAATTTACCTTTTTACAATTTCATTTAATGATCTGACATTTGAGACACTTCCTAATTAATTCTGTCTCTGCCTAAGCCAGCTGTGATAAATATAACCTGTGCATACAGGATTATGTTGTTGCCTTTAGAAAATACATCCCGTAAGAAAGGCGACGCTTCCATGATAGGACATTCATATCAGCCATATCATAAACTATGAAACTCTTATTGGTAATCTGAAATGGCTAAATAGCTAGTGTGAAATGCTGCACCAGATGAAGGTGGAAATATAGCCTGTTTACTTCTTCACCAAACATTTTTAATGGTAGAAGTTGTTTTTTAGCGCACAGAAATGGTTATTTCTGAGCTTGGCATTTGCAGGATGCTTGTTTACAGAGAGCTCGCCGCCCGAAGTAGTTCCCGTATCGAACACATTCACACAGGAGCGGTCAAGGTGAGGAAATTTGGCAGGAGAGTGGCGAGTGTAATCCCTTGCATTACCCAGAGTTAACATCTTGGGCAAGGACAGAGCAAGGGCTGTGTCACACTGCTGGGCTATCCGGGGCACGCCGTGGTTAAAAAAGTCACCATACGGAGCTGGTTGGCTGTAAATCAGCGATGGGTAATTCTTACAGGGGCTTTAAAAGCAGCCGGGGTGAAAACCATTGATAGCCACAGGGCTACCAAGAAGAGCTTAGTTAACTGTGCCCTCTTAGCTGTGGAGCTCACTTACTAACCAGATAAAGAAGCATCTTTAAACCTGGTAAACACTTCTGGATACTGCCCTAAAATTATGCAGTGCAACTTCGAACTTTTTCCTCCCCTCTTTACTTCCGTGTAAATATTGCGCATTTGTTCTCTTTTTGTTCAGAAAAATTAAAAAAGGAAGGTGAAAGGGCAGCTTTACATGCCACAGATATGTGGGTTTTATTGTTGTTTTTGTTTTTATCAATGAGCAAAAATCTCCAGAATAAGATTATAACAGATCTCGAGCTGTCCATTATTTGCTATTATATGCTATAGGTCATGCTGTAGAGGAAATAGCAATTTAAAAATAAATAAATAAATAAATAAATATAAAAAGGAATAAGTCTAATAGTTTTAAATTGCTGTTTCTATAGTGACTTTAATAAACACTCTTTAGAAGATGAATTTAGGTATTGAGGAACATAAATGTTTCCCACTTTCTATTTCAGACAAAAATTGAATTATATTTGCAGAGATATGCTTTAGACACATTTGGCATGTCATCCCCAGCTTGCCACTTTTTCTGGATGATTTTTATTTTTACAGAGAAATAGTGGATGGGCTGTAAATATTAGTTTGCTCAGCCTGGAAGAAATCATAATTTGGCAAGAGTTGGCTCATAATAACAGGAGCAGACTTGATATGGAAAAGGGAAATTCTGCAGCTGCAAATTGGACTCTGCAGGAACTTCATGAAGTCCACTGTATGAAGTTTTGAGCTTTAATGCTAGTCCGAAGTGATACAAACAGCATTTTTCTTTTCTTTCTTTTCCTCCCGTGTCTGTAGAACTAATAACTTTAGGTGAAGTTAGATTTTTCGTTTTTAAACAGAAATCCTTTTGAACCAGCAGAATAACGCCTCCGGTTGGAGTTCTCCATTTGAGAGGGAGCAGCAGTGAACGGGCGCTGGAAGCTTTCACGCAGGTTACGGCTGGTTTTAGTTTTGTAGTGGAGGTGTCCCTCCAGTGGCTCCTCAAAAAAATGCAGCGATAGGGAAGCTGGTGTTTTATTCTGTGGAAAAAAAAGGTGTTCTCACGTCTCCCAAAGTTAACGACACTCCTTACTACCTCAGGAAAAATGTCAATATCAGCCGGAGAATTAGGCAAAGATGTCAACACTCACATCTCCTAATGGAGTTCAGAATATCCGAATGACAAGAAATGTAGGCATGTTCTCTTTAATGAAAAAGCATTACGAGCCTTCTTTATTTATCCTATTATGTATTTACATCTCAGTTCTCGGAGTCTTAATAACAAGCCCCTGAATACACGTCTTACCCCGAAGAGTTTATAATCAAAGTGTAAGAAAAAAATAGACAGGAAATATGGGGAATCATGAAAAATATATATTATTTAGCATAATATACTCGTGTAGTCTGTGTAATATCAAAGGTGGCTTTTTTCTTAAGCCTTATGGCAAAGGAGAATTTAAATAAGAGCTTTGAAGGCAGGTAATGATGTAGCTTTGCGGCTGTTTGCAGCCTGTCTCTCCCAGGCCCAAGGGCCTGATGGAAGAAAGTATAAGGGTGCTCGTTGGAAAATTTAACGAGTGGATGATGGCAGCTTGGCAGGGAGTAACCGCCTGGACAGGCACTGCAAGCTGAGGCATTAGGTAGGGAGCCAGCCAAGTTGGGCCCTGAGATGTAAGGCAGGAAGCCTATGTTCAATGTTGTTGAGAAAAAGGTCAGTGATGGCCTGGAAAAACAAAGGCAAGAGGTGATCCAGGCTTGAGACTGACCTGTAGCAGCCCTTAGGCAGAGTAGGGTTGAGTTTCTCCAGGATAAAGGAAAGGGACCTGCAATGATCCAGGTCTGAAACGTTGGTGTCTGGAGGAGAGCTGTGTGCACTGCTAGGACGGGTTGCCTGTTAGAGAAGTCAGCAGGCAAGAACCACGGAGATTTCAAGAATCACAGCTCAGCTAAATGCCAGCTAATGTGATGGTCAAGCTGGGAGCCTGAGTGACGGGCAGGTGGTAGGGTTATCGCCTACCATGGTTAGCAAAGGAAGCAGAAAGAAGTGGTCACTGGGAGGAAAGATTAAAAACTGCACCAAAAGCAATGGCTGGATACCCAAGACTGGATACGCAAGAAGACAAGCCGGGGTTTTAGTCTGGACACCAAAGATAGGGTTCAGCATTGTCTAGGTTAGTCTTAGGTTTGGTTAGCCTAGGTTAGTGCTTAGTCCAGGTTTCTGCCAGGGTGGCTGGTGTTTCACGCCTATTTAAATGAGGCACCAGTCTGACGACAGGAGCCTGGAGGGCAAATCGGCTGCCAAGGTAGGTCAGTACCATTGGATGAGCTCAGACATTCCTGAGATTCAACAGACTACATTGACTAAAGCTCCACTGGCTTCAAGAGGTGCAAAGACATCAGGTTCCCACGGGGACACCTCCCTGCAGGTGCTTGCCACCCAAGGAATTCAGAGAGGCGTCAGCATTAATACCTGATTTTTCAGAAATATGGGGATCAAGACCAATGATGCCCCTGAGGGGGCTGGAAAGAGAGCTGAGGAGAGAGCAAATGGATATATAGGAGGGAATCAGTAGAGGACAATGCCTTGCATGGAGCGGGACCAAATTCAGATTTGAACATTTGGTTCTAGTTCAGCAGAATATTGGCTACCAGAGGCATTGAATATTTTTTTATTTTATAATTTTATGTAGCCTGAGTGAAGTTTTTTGGAGCTCTAGGTAGACTTCCCTGAAAGGTAGTTTCTTTTTCTTTTTTATTTCATCGGTGGATTAGATCTAAAACAGACAATGTAAACCAGAAACACTGTGTTCTCATTCTAGAGTGGCCCGTCACTGACCAGGGGAGAGAAATTTCATCCACAGTTTAGCAAAGCACATTGTGAGTAACTTAAAGATTAGTCCCTCCTAAAGCCAGGAAACAATTCCCATGCTTAAATTCATGTAAACAATTCGTTTTCAGCTGGAATCACAGAAAATTACTCATTTAAGTACAACCAGGAATCAGAGCAAAAGTCTCTTCCCTAGCCTCACTGACTTTTACAGCACTTAAATTTTTACCATTTAACATTAAAATATAAGTGCCGTGATCTTTATTTTTGGATGTGGTTTACTTTGCTATAGAGCTGCTTAATTCTCTGCCATATCTGGAATGACATTTGCCATGGATGTCAGCCAGTAAGTTTGTGAAAGTTTTTCTGGTTCCCTGGAAACCTTCCCTAACATCCCACCCGGCCTAGAGTTTAGACAATGACACATCTCAGCGTTACATACTTCCCATGCTTCAGTTCTGAAAGGATTTTTCCCCTTTGCATATGAAGAAGATGTGACATATCCTAGATCGGCTTTTGAGACATTCTTGAGATGCTCGAGATGCTCCGTGTTTAAGAGAAATATTTATTTTACAGATCGCAGCCAAGGGCAGCTGGCCTGGCTCAGAACCCACTGATTCCATCGGGAATTGGCTCCGGCTGATATGAGCTGCTCGGAGCCCGCCAACACATTCATGAGTGACCAAAAGGGTAAACCTGAAAACTGAAGGAATTGTTCTACCGGCTAATAACAAAATGAGCTTGTATAGATAACACAGAGAAAAAATGATGTTTGGCCTGCAATTTTAAGAGGATTTACCTTCGCTCAAGCCTTAAACGGTTTAGAGCAGTGCTGAAATGCAGATCTGGGCCCCAGTCCAGTATTCCCTGGGAAGAGAAGAGGAGACACATACCAGTATCACTGGGGACCAGGCTCCAACCTAAGCGACCCAACCAAAGGCTAAGCAGCCCCGTGGCAATGCTTCTCAAGGGAGAACACTTGAAACAAAAGGCCAGTCCAACAATTAAAATGGGAACACAAGTTGTTCTACCGAAAGAAAAAAAAAAGTGCAATAACTAATAATAACATAATAACATTCTTCAGGGTCTCTCTCCATGTAGACAAGTCTTCCAGTAGTTTCCTCAGGCTATCAGAGAGACCTCCAGCAGATTTCCAGATTTTTTGCACTGCCTCCTATTTGCAGAGCAGCTGTTTCTTCCAAAATAAGTGGGCCTTGCTCCTGCTGGCATTATCCCTTTTACACATAAAATAACATGGGTAGAACAATAACAAACAGATGTGATATATGATATATCATAAAATATAACAGCAACATCTCTCTCCAGCCCAGGAGGGTTATTTAATTTATCAGTTTTAACGAGTGTTCAAGCAGTTTATGACACATACTGATTCGTGCAACCTAAATGCAGCTATGTCATTAATATCATATAAATCTTTTTAAGCAAGAATCTATGCTTTCACACACACAAAAAAATGGTATCTGTGCTATACCAAAGGCTCATGTTTCATCAAATAAATTCAACTGGGATTAGGCTAGTGGTTTTAAATACCATTATCCTATAGTAAAAGCAAGTTTGATGCTTTCTAATATTAGTTCTGCTCCTATGCTCTGTCAGTAGGGAGGTGCTGAGATCATGCGGAGAGTGGGTAGCTCCCATGAGAAACCTAGCTGACAGATTGGTATTTGGGGGTGTCGTGGTAGCTGTGTGATTTTACTCCCCTTTTGCAAAATCTGCAACCAGTTCTTAGTAATAAAGGCTACACATAACACATATTACAAGTAAAGAGAAGAGATGACATGGGACTTGAATAACTCAGAGGGGTTTCCAGCCAAGGGTCAAGGTCAAAGAGCATTTTGATAGCAAAATCAGCAGCTGTTATTTTGATGTACCTATGTCTTGTCCCCAGCCATACGTTACGCTGAAATAGCCATGTACACATCACTAATGGCTATTTCAGAACCTATGAGAGCTTCTGGCAATGCTCCAAACGTAAGATATAAAGAGCAACCCACAGCTGGGAAATGGCAAATTTCTGTTTTTCTCTTAAGTTTTTTAAATATGGATGGATTTTCCAGGGGCAAGAGAGATACCAGTAAAATATTTCCCAGGCATCAGAACTATTCAGCAGAAATAAATCAAGTAAAGTTTTACTGGTCTACAAAATCGCAGTCAAGAATTTTTTAAACAGGAAAACTAGGCAAGGTGGGAATTAGGGCCACTTGACTGAAGTGTGGATATGGCCTGAAGGAGGTTGTATTCCCTGGAGGAGCCCCCGGTGGAGCAGGTGGCTGTGGCGTGGAGGAGGCTGCGGCCCACGGAGAGCCCCCGCAGGAGCAGGCCCCGGGCCGGAGCTGCAGCCCGTGGAGAGGAGCCCCCGCAGGAGCAGGGGGTCTGGGGGGAGCTGCCGCCCGTGGGGGACCCGTGCTGGAGCAGTTTGCTCCTGGGGGATGGACCCCGTGGGACGGAGCCGTGTGCGAGCAGTTCTTGAAGGATCAGTTCGGGAAGGACGGCATCCCGTGGGAGGGACCCCGCGTGGAGCAGGGGCAGAGAGGGACCGTGAGGGAGCGGCGGGGACAAAGCGTCAGGCACTGACCGCAGCTCCCAGTCCCCATTCCCCCATGCCACTTGGTGGGAAGATGTAGAAGAAGGTGGAAGGGGGAAAGGTGTTTTTTGTTTGTTTTTGGTTCTCGCTGCTCTCGTCTGTTATTAATTGGCAGTAAATTACATCAATCTCCATATGCTGAGTCTGTTTTGCCTGTGACAGTAATTGGTGAATGATCTCCCTGTCCTCATCTCAACCCATGATTTTTTATTTCATCACATTTTCTCCCCCTTTTCCTTTGAGGAGGGGGAGTGAGAGAGCAGCGTGCTGGTGCTGAGCTGCTGTGAAAACACCACAGATGTTGAGCGAAATCTCCAAGGAGAAAAAGAGGAGGCTATGGGTTTAGGACACTGTCAAGTTTAGTCAAGGAACGGTGGTGGCTGAAGGCTGGGCAGGTGGACTTTGAGCTTTGGCATTGGAATTGCTTTTTTTATCTCTTCATGCCCTGCCCGTAGAAAGGAGATAACACTTTTCCTCCAGCTGATGATAGAGTGGCAAGGAAAAAATTGTCTAGAAAATGAAAGGGAGACACTTAGGGTTTTGTAACTAAAAGTAAGGCAAAGACACATTACCTCAACAGTTCCAGAATTTGAGTCTGAAAAAGAGAAGCAAAATTGTGTCTGTCCTGGAATGAATGACTTTGAGAAGAGTGAATAGAAACCCTAGAAGCAGACACCAAATTAAAACCGTGGTTTTTTTTCTCTTTCTTTAGGGGAAAACTGGTTAAAGACATAAAGCAGAGAGTAGGAGCTGAGCTGACTCACGGTGTGACAATGAAGGACCAGGCACCAAACGCACAGTGCACCGGCAGGTCTGAAGACAGCCAGGTGAAGGTGCCTAGTTATCCTGCCCTGGCTTAGTTTACTATAAAATGACAGCAGAAGCCTCGTAATAGGTAAAGCAAGGGATGAACCAAACGGAGGCGAGGCTCTGAAAGCTGTCACCAGCCCAAGCTGAAAAACTGAAGGAATAAAGAAGAGGGCTGGATGATGGAGCCTAGAGGAGATGGTGCCTGAAAGGACCTTGCCATAGGAGAAGAGGAGCGGAGCAACAAGGTGACTTGTGACAGAGCTGAGGGCCGTACAGCAGCGGTACAATTAATCCACTCCTCATGATGCTTAGAGCCACCTACACGCTTCAGGAAAGACCCAGTTTGAAAAGCTGAAGGTTCACTGAGAAAAAAAAAATGGAGTTTTAATAAGGAATCATTTATTCATAGTTTGTTAACAATTTCCCCAATTTCTGGTACATGTAAACAGAGCGGCCTTGTCCTACAGCGGCAGGCAGGCGTCTCGGTGCCGCGCTCTCCCGGCGGAGGCTGTGCTAATGTGAGTGCTCTCAGAGCATGCCTGGTATTTTTGGAAGCCTAAGCAGATTCAAAATAGCTGAGCGGTGATGTGTCTGGAATCAGAAGCCCAGGTCAGAGGGGATTAGGAGGCTGGACTCGTGGTAGCAGGCCGCACAGTCCCAAGTAGTTGCTCTGGGTGTTTTACCCATGCCCCACCATCACCCTGGATAATCTGCTTGGTAGCCCCGGAAACTGAGCCGGAGGCAAAATACAGGCTCTGTGAGGCAAAACAGCCAGGCTTAAGTTTCTGTGGGAGGCCTGGTCATTCCAGCTCAGTTTTCCATTTTGCTAAGAGTGGTCCTTCTGAGGTCCTTCATAGCAGCCCCTTCATCACCAGCTACATCCTTCCCTTCTTCCAGCCATGCCAGCTCATTTCCAAATTCAGCAGCATGGCACATGGTTCACAGGTTTAACCAAACTTCACAGGTTTAACCAAAGGAGGAAGTGTTTCACACTGCCTTCAGGGTCACTGCGCGAAGAAGACCAGATTTATAATTGTTAAAGCTGATGGACCTAGAAGGAGGACAAGGTCCCATTGAAAAGACATTACTTTATGGTCTGTACTGAATATATTTTTTCTTCCAATATTTTCCACAGCTGGAAATGAAAAAGAAAAGAAAAAAAAGAAAAGAAAAGAAAAGAAAAGAAAAGAAAAGAAAAGAAAAGAAAAGAAAAGAAAAGAAAAGAAAAGAAAAGAAAAGAAAAGAAAAGAAAAGAAAAGAAAAGAAAAGAAAAGAAAAGAAAAGAAAAGAAAAGAAAAGAAAAGAAAAGAAAAGAAAAGAAAAGAAAAGAAAAGAAAAGAAAAGAAAAGAAAAGAAAAGAAAAGAAAAGAAAAGAAAAGAAAAGAAAAAAAAGAAAAAGAGAAAAGAATAAAAAAACACTTTCTGTTTAAGTTGCTGTAAAAATCCAGTCCATGCATGCTTTGATAGGAGACAGCCTAATCCTCTTCTTGCTTGAGTGGTCTCTCCAATTTCTGCTGTGGAGCTGACAAGTCCCCTTGGGTTTATGGTGAGGGATTTTTTTTAGACGACGACTTTTTTTTGCTCTACTGATTTTACCTCAGGGGAAATCACTGAGATTTTTTTCCACAAGAAATAGCTGCTCCTTATTTATTTAGATAAGCTATCTAATTCCATTAAAGGTAGCTGTTTTGGGGGCCTTTTTAAACATTCTTCCTTTTGCTCCGGATTCTTGAGATCTTACAACATCTTTTTACACAACTAGTTGGCTTTGACAGTCAGGGTTACATTAGGCTTGTCTAACAAGTGGGAAAATATACTTAAGGCCTCACAGAGGACAGTCACCGGTCTGTTGCAGTCCAGTGGGACTCACATACAGCATGCTGGGGGCAGAGCTGAAGGAAAGCCAGGACAAAATGGGATGCATTGCTTCTGCATCAACCCACGCCCCAAAAATGTGAGTACCTCCAAAAGGACAGGTTAAAAATGCAGGAGATAAATAATGGAAGGAGTAGAATAACGTTTCTGTGATGGATGTGCTGAAATTTTTCTCTAAATCAGGAAGATTTCTTCCTATAGCCCTGTTCTGTGTCACAGCCAGGAGTGGCGGACATAGCACAGGAACAGCTGGATAAAGACTTAAAGGCTGAATTGTGCCAAAGGGCAGAAGTGTTGCCATAGCAGTTCTTCCAAATACCATTTAAACTATTCAGTTTTGTTTTCTCTTGACAAACACGGGATAAACTAATTACATTATTTTGCAGATAGGAAGTGAAATAAAACACCTTATCTCTGGGAAAGCCCTCAGCTATGGCTGTCACTGTACAAATACTTGCACTGCAAATACCATTAGGCAGACTGGGAGGGCAAGCAACGAGAGCCAGCTGCAGAAGGGTGGAGCACAGCACTCTGCTGATCTCCCCACCTCCATTTCTGGTGCCCCCAGATTTCAGGGAGAGGGAGAAATGCATTGTCTTGGTATTGGGAGTAAGGTGGAGTGTAGGTTGAATTCCATTTTTATAAGCTGCAGGATTGTTTAATCTGCACTGCCCCACATTATTACTCTGTGTGCTCATCTTATGAAATGGCATGACTGAGGTGTTGCTCTGAAGAATTAACGAGCTAAATGGTCTGAATGAAGTGAAAGAGAAAGGGATTAAATTACCTTATTTTATATGCAGGGATCAGAGAGAGGCTGGCTGGTAACCATTGTAAGATTGACTCAGGAAGGTAGGTACAGAGTCAAGAACTGCATGCAGATTCCCTAAGTCCCAGGCTACTCTTGTAACCATGAAAGCCTTCTTCTGAAGTACAGAGCTAGGCTTGTAATATGGCCATGTATCATACATCAAACCACCTTCTGCCTCCAGCCTACCCTCACTCCAGCAAATTTCCACCTTTGAACTTCATATCTGCAAGGGCTGATTCCTCCAGTAAAACCTGTGCTTCCAGATTAATACAGTTTGCAGCCCCAGATGCCCAGGAATTGCAGAAGACCAGAAGGACTCTAAAGAAGAAATTGTGACAGACTTTTTACAAAGCTGGTAAATATTAGGCTAATGTGCTGGGAAGTTCAGGTGTATCAAAAATGGGGATGATGTAGCTTACAACATAGAAAGCTCTTGGCTGATACCAAAAAAAGTGTTTTAGTAACAGCTTCAACTTGACCTAAAGAGTCAGGAACATGCCACCCTCTTCCTAAGGGAAAAGCTTTATTGATGAAGTTGGGAACCTGACGGGAGTACATTAAGCTCAGTGGAGCTAAGCACCTTCTAGGCTCATAAATGATAGCAGGATTGGAAGGTTTACTATGTAAGTATCCGAATTAACTAATCACAGTAAAGTGTGCCACATTTCCAGTAGTACAAATTAGTTGGCTAAGGCTGCTTTAAGGTAATGTGGGTTGATGGAATTTCTTAACTATTGCACTTGGAAGGATACGCCATGGTTTAATTCACTGAATATCTATACATTCCAGTGCAAATAACACAGTAACTGCTAGGGCTAAATTAAGGGTTGGTTTCCATTCAGAAAAGTACTTTGCACCCCACAAGGTATAATTCAAATAGGAAAACCATTTCAGGATACATCCTGATAAAGATATCAAATAATTTTGGCTGGATTCTGAGGCAGCAACATGTTACTTTTCTTACTTAGCTATTCTGTTTCCTGATCACTATGATATGTCCTTTAAAAGTTGATTCAGTGTGGTGACATACATAATACTAGCTTATTTATGTTGTATATGAAGCTTTAAATAGTTCCAGAATTTTAGCTCAGACTGCCTCTGTTGGTATGACCGATGTATAATCCCAGTAATGGTACTTGTCACTAGAAATACAGCACTAAAGCATCTAGTGCTGAATCCTGCACCAAGAGCCAGGTGAGCACACACAAACACACCAGTGACAGCTCTGAAGTGGGACAGCAGGAAAAGCTACACCTGCAATAAGTACATCCACAAAAATCCTAGACAGAAGGGAAGAGCCTGATATAAAACATATCATATCTGTTTTAAATTAATCTTCGGAGTACAAGAATACAGCTGTGTCCTGGGGCTCTAATTTCAGATAAGGAAACACAGCTGTGAACTGACTTTGACAGCTCTCTTTCTATATGCTGCCTCTTGCAAGTCTAAGAAATAAGCCACACCAGCTCAAGACCATTTGGCAATAGTCCATAGTTTAATATTTATCAATGTGTGTATAATTATAGCTACCCTGGCAGTTGCACTTAGGGTACTTTTCCTGCTGAAGCCCATTACTTACAGCTAACTCATCACAAATCCTATGCTTAGTCCTGGCCAGAGATGGTCCTACCTGCTTCTGTCTCCCTGAATGGGAGCCTGATGTAAGGACATTGCAGACAGACAGGCAGGCAGGCAATCACCTGGACTAGGCTGCTGCTGGAGGAGCTGAGTGAATGGGAGCACATTCTGTAAGAGGTGATGCCTAAGCCAGATAACCATCCCCGTTGTGGCTGGGTGTTTCTCTGTGAGATACGCTGTGGGTTTGCCATGAGATCATAACCTCCATGCAAGCATTATTAAATGAAATTATGTGGCCCCACATAATGCAGCAGATCAGATTTTCATAATATTTCCCCCTCGCCCATAAAACAAAGGACCTCTATTAAGGAGGCACGAATCAGGGTTAGCTCACCCCAGTGTTTGGCGCTACCTGAGCGTAAACTCAAAGGCCTAAAAAAATAAAGGCTTTGCACTGAAGTGTTCAGCAAACTGCTGATTCCAGTGTTTTAAGTCTATCTGATGAAGGTGGATGCTGTTTGTTCCATCCTCTGAGCTGCTAGGACAGAATCCATCCTCTTGGCCTAAGAAAAGTAGTTGAAAATATTCAGAAGGATGTTTAAGGCACATATAGATATGTATATGGAGGCACGTATACTTATTTCTGTGGAGAACAAAGCAACTTTCAGCTTGACCAGAAATCAGCCCCAAAGCAGAGCAAGAAGGCTAGTAGGAACGGACAGTAAAACATCTCCAAAATGAAACTTGACTTGACAGAAAATTGACTTCTTAAAATTAATGATCGCCCTCTTTCCATTTGATGTACCTGCTTTCTCTGGGAACATTCATCTCTGCCAAAATACCTCAATGAAAATCTCTCTGTTTTCCTGAAAAGGTCAGTTCTACACAGGGAAATAACTCAGAGGTGGGTCTCCTGTGTCTTTGGTCCTTTGTGCACCAGCAATAGGTCAGAGAATCGCAGCCGGGTTGGGTTGGCAGCACCTCGGGCCCTGCCCCAGCAGGGCCACCCCGAGCAGGGTGCCCAGGCCCACGTCCAGGCGGCTTTTGGAGCTCTCCAAGGAGGAGACCCCACAGCCTCTGGGCAGCCTGGGCCAGGGCTCTGCCACCCGCCTGGCACAGCCTGGGGGTCAGGGGAACCTCCAGGTCTGTGAGTGGATCCCCAGGGGCTGAAAGCTTCCACCTCAGGCCTGGGATCACTTGGGCTGCTCCAGCGTCACAGGGCTTGGGCATTGCAGCTCTCCCAGGGTGTCTTCCAGTAGGGGCCTGGGATCCCCGTGCCCAGCTGAGACCTCAGCCCTGATGCCGTGGCCCCTTCCTTGGCTCAGGAAGCCCAGTTATGGGGAAAAGCTCAGGGCTGAGCTTAAAATGTAGTTGCTTGCAGGCAGTGCTGATATATGTACTCAGCCACACAACCCCCTCTGTATAAACACACCTGAACTGTAGTTTAAATGACCACTAATCCAGTGCTACCTGGAGTAAACCAAGAGCTGAGGGGACATGGAGACCACATCTATTTAAAAGTAAATAAATAAGATGAGAAGCTCCCTGTGTCCCTTTGCCTAAGAGAGCCACAAAAGAAGAGAGGACCAACCAGGTAGGTAAGCTGTTTATTTACCAGTTCTTCAAGAAACACAAGACACCTTCAGCACAGGCAGCAGAGGAAGAGGACCCACATTTGTGAGGTCTGGGAGCAGAGGTCGCCCACATAGATAAAAATAATAATAATAATAAAAAAAAGCAAGAATGAGCAGAAAAAAAAATAGGAACAGCCTCACAGACCTCCCCAGACATCTCTAGGTAGAGTCTCGCACAGCTGTCGGGCAAAGCAGCTCTGCTTCCCTGCAGTTATATTGGTCTGTTTTTTGCCATCAGCATTGTGGAGCTTTAATACCAAACCCTCAGTGCTGACCCCCATTTCTCCAGCGAGCGAAGGGAGGCGACGGCAGGTGCTCGATGGCTGGCCTTCCTCTTCCTTCTCCTCCTCCTCCTCCTCCCTCCAGCATCTCAGAGCTCCGCGCCGTGTCCTGCCCTGCCAGCACGCTCAGCTTCACACCCGCTCAGCTGCTTTCCAAACAGGCCTCACACCTTTAAAAAGATAATAGATGTTTTCTTTATCATCACCTCTGGAAAAATTCTTAATAAAAGCTGAGATTAATACATATATATTATAAATAGCTCAGCAGCACCAGACAAACAGCTTTCACACTCCAAAGCCTTATTTCAGGAAAGCGAGCACTCTGACTGCAAGACGCAGACCACTATTGATTGCTGCTGCCATAAATCACATTTATTTTCCAAATAATAGGAAGATTCATTGTTTTCTGCCAAGCATTGTCACCTCGTAATAGAAGCCAGTCAAAGCAACAGTAATTTTCACACCATAAAAACAGTATCAAGTCTGTTCACCGAGCAGGATGAGCGCTATCGATTGGGGAGGGAGGGGAAAGAAAAACAGGAGACAAAAGCGAAGAAATTAAGTAATGATGTATAGGGCCTGTAATGAAAGGTCTGTTAACATTTCCATTATTCAGCATCCCTCCCCAGAGGCCTCCTGTGAAACATCTATAGCCCTGTTAGCAAACCCTCTCCTCAAAGCAGGGCTGCAAGGGGTTCATGGTGGGACACTGAGGTGTCAGCGAAGGGGAGGCCAAACCCTCGCATGGTCAGTTTATTGACACCCAACAAAAAAGCCCCATTTGACTAAAATGAGTTTTTCTGCTGCAGAGAGACATAGGGCTAAGGAAATGGGGGCTGCAGAAGGGTCACCATCAGGGGAGGTCACAGAGTGGTGACAGAGGGTACAGATCTGCCTCTACCAGCCCCATGTCTGTCCCCGCTGTCAGGGCTGGGTGCCACAGCCCACCTGCTGAGGTTGCCCGTATTAAAATTAAATAGCACTGCAGGAGAAGTTGGACGTACAAATCCTTATTATTAAAATTCACCAAAGCATTAAAAAAAAAAAAACACAACACCATCTCCATTTCTCCAGAGCAGCTCACATAGATCACATACTTGCAAACTGGCCAGCTAGGAGGTTTGCTTGCACCGCCCCGGCAAAGCCATGAGTATTTCAGCAGGAGGTGGCTGAAGGTCTCAGCAGAGGTGGAGGAGACCGAGACCCATGTCCCGAGGAGCTTGGCCTCCACCAGCACCAGTTCCATCACCCACTGTGACCCATCACCCACTACATCCCATAGACACAGATCCGTACCCCGTGTTAGGGCAGCATCCTGAAGGATCCTGTCTGCTGCTGCTTAGTGGCTGTGTGGAGGGTTAGCACCCTGCCAGCAGTGCAGCCAGCAGTAAAGGGAACGAAAAGCTGACCTAGAGTGCCCTGTGAGCTTTTCTGCCTGTCACTGGGCATCTGTCACTCAGGATTAAATCAAAAAGCATAGGGCCAGTCTCTAACCTCCTGAATTTCCAAATCAAGCCTTCATACTCTTAGTTCTACAGCAACGACAGGTGATGGTATCATCACCCTTTTCTAGTCAATGTCAACAGAAAGTAGCCCTAAAATAAAGGCAAACCATCCTCTCTGCTTGGAGAGGCAGTCTCTTCCTGACGACTCCAGTTTCTGAGCAAGGTTAACCCACGGTAACAAGAGGCTGATGACTTTTCTGGGTGGAAAATAGACTCTGAGGCAACTCCTTGTTAGCAACTTTAACAAAACATTGCTAAACCACAGACCTGAACTTATCAGCTAACTAGCCTAGGAAAAACTTAGTAATCTCTGCATGAACCAGCAGTTGTTTCATAATCGTGCTGGTAGAAACACCTAAAGCTCTCCAGCTCTCTCAGCTGACACATCACAATAAAACATGATAGGAGGTGACTCATTACCATCGTGTTCTATCACATCCCAGCTCCTAATGCAACCTGGGACCTGCATTGCAAGTTAGCTGAATAATATTTTCCTAAGCAGTCATGACAGAAAAATCTGTGCTTCCGAGGGAAGTCATGTTGTTGATTAACCACCACCACCAAACCTGAATCCTGCTGAGAAAGAGGAGGCCCTGGGCTCAGGTGCACACAAAAATCTCCCTGCAAACCGCAGCAGGGCTACCTCAGGAGCACAGCAAGCAGAGATTACCTAGTGTTTGCACTGGGATGGAGACCCAGTTGGGTGAAATCGTCTTTAAAGTGGAGATGGATCTGAATCAGAACTACAGATCCAGACACAACATCCTGGGGGTTGGACCCAGCTAGGCAATGGGCCAATATTGACTTTGCACTTTAAGAATCATGGTTTGATGACCTGCGCCCTCTCACCTCTGCAGATCCTCCCTCCCTATCGCTGATACCTCCCCATGACTAAAACCCCAGCTGTTTATGATTTCCCAGATGAAGTCAGTGACCCTGGAACGTGGTAAGTGAACTCTTATTTTGCCCTGCATGTGCAAAATGGAAGGAATTTTGCCTTCCGTGTGCAAAATGTGCTGAAGGGCATTGGGAAAGCCACAGCCCCAATTTCTACAACTGGGAAAAACCCTTTGCACATTGGACAAAATGGGTCAGGAAGTGGAAAAGCAGTAGCAGTGCCACATGCAATGCTGCAGAAATCGGGGACGTGTGGATTCGCACAGGCTGTGCCTCCAGGCGGTGCCTACAGGGACATGTCACACCAAGAGCAAGGCAGCTTCCCAAGTGGACCCAACCCATCTCTCTGCTTGGCAGTGGTCGTACAGCCAGCACCGGGCTTCCATAGGAGGTGGAAAACTGGTGGTGGCACCACCACAGGCTTGTGGAGTTGGGGATAGCCAACACCTGCAGCCCAAGGAGGAACAAGTGGCTGCAGGAGTTGTGCGGGGTCAGGAGCGGTGTGTCCCATCTGCTGCCAGTGCCCCGTGACACATCTTCATCTGAGGCAGGGTGAAGGAAGGTGAAGGCGTGTTGGACTTCTGCAAACACCAACCCTGCAATGAGCTCAAGCATCCTCGTTGCGGAGCCCGGGAGTCTGGAGGCATCGGAGGAGGCTCTCAGGGGTCGGTCTCCTCTTCCCGCATCCCAGGCTTTACTCAGTGGCATTTCTCTGTCTGTCAGCCCGACACAGGGTGTTAGCGAGTTGCTAAAATGCTAGTCATGCTCGTCTGGGCGGTCATCACAATTTATAGAGCTGAGTTTAACGAGCTTTCCTAACCTGAGAGGGCGATCAAAGGTAGCGAATGGCTTTCCTGCGAGGAGTGATTAAGCACGCTGGACCTCTTGGGTCATAAAAGAGTTAACCAAAGCCTGACAGGAGTGAAACCTGGAAGTCATGGAAGAGGTGAATGAGGATGTGATGTTCCCAGTGTCTTACAATGTAAGGGTGGAGGAAACCAATGTGGAATGGTTGAAAACGAAGGGGATATCACCTCACCCAACAGATTCCTTGCTGTAGGACTTTGTGGATATTATGCAGATTCCCAAGTTAAGAGGCAACTGAGCAAATCAATGGAAGCAAAAATCAGGCAACAGAAAACTCCATTTTTGGATCCAGGAGCCTCTGACCCAGAGAATGCCAAAGCTGGGAAAACAGTAGGGTGAAGCATAATTACACACTCAGCTTGTTCTTGTGCTCTCCCCTAGGCATCCACCATTAGTCACTATCAAAGACAGGCCAGTGGGACAGAGCTGACAAATCACTTTTCTGAGTATAAAACATGACTCACAGCAGCGGGAAGGATCTGGTGCTGGTTACCTCCTTGCCTTGCATCCCGAAACGTTAAGCCCAGGTCGTCACATCACCACCGGCACGGCAGGTTGTGGCTTGCCTCTGCTGCCAGGAGCACGTCGTGCACCTCTGTGCGTGTCCCCTCCAGGTACCGTGGGAAGAGTCTGCCTGGTGCTCCTTAATGACTTCTTAAAGCTCAGTCATGCTCTGAGTGCTCGGGGTATTAAAGGAGCTTATATTATCCCTTGGTCTCACGTAGCAATATGCAGCCAGCGGTGCTCCACTGAGAACATTCAAACACCCAAAGCTGTCACACGGCACACCTCCAGAATTCAGACAGAAACACGAGTTTCATGAATTTTAGCTTAATACATTTCCGAGATGTGTTTGCCTGTTGGGTTTGGAGCAATCTACTGTGTTCTACTGTTACCTTTCATCTTAAAATCCTAGAACCAAATTTTGCTGTTAAAGTAAGGAAATTCTCCCGAGCCTAACTCTTTAGTATTGAGATAATGTAAAAATAACACTTCCCAAACCACAAGACTTCATTATATTGCAACCACTGGCAGCCTAACGAACAAGCGAGCCATTCCGCATTAACCGAAGGATGAGCACTTCCCAAACAAGGGATGGAAAAAATGATGTGTGCTATGTAAGTAGAAAGGTGTATGTGCATGCCAACGGCAACAGGCATTGAAGAGAAGCAATCGAACACCCAGGCAGTGCAGTGAGGCCTTGTTCCATCCTTGGGGACGTTCTAAAAAATCGGTGACCACTTCCAGGCAGACATGGAGGCGTTTTCCTGAAACCAAAGCATTCAGACTCGTTATGAGAGCAGGTGTTCTGGTTTTCCTCTCACGTTCACTTCTTGCTTTTTGGGGTTGCTTTTGCCAACATGGTGCTTCCTGGAAGAAGGAAGTAAGAAAGTTTGGGATGCTTGATGCTGCAGTTCAAGGTATGTAGAATGAGGTGAGCAGTCTCTACCTGAGGAGAGCAGCGAGGTAACCTAACCCCACACACTTGGAAATGGCAGCTCGGAGCAGCTCAGCCTCTTTGGCCATGCTTCTTCTGCTGTCCAGAATTAACAGCCGGTGTCAGAAGGCACCAGCAAGCTCCTTAACGCACCTGACACTTCCCAACACCCCACCTGAACCCTTTCTGCTAGAAAAACCTGTGAGAAGTCCAAGTGTGCTGACACAAGGCAGCTGAATCTATTACAGTTTCAGATATGAACATTTATTAAATCTGAGCATCTGTGGATCTCTTTAAGTGCCCTGTTTTAATTTTAATCAGCGGAGAAGAAAAAATCCTTGCCCTGCTTTCAATTTTCAGCGCTACAGGTAGCAATGAGCAGAGTTTTGCAACTAATGATAATAAATCTCTTCAGACCAGATTCCAACCTATTCACTGGGAAAAGGAGAATTAAATATAGCTAATCACGGGTGATTGTACCATTCCCCCTGTCAACATGGAAGGAAGGGAGTAAGATGCTTCCTAGGAAAGCTAAAGTGAGAAGGAGACAGAGCACTAAAATATTAGCTAAGTTTGGATGTAAGGAAGCAAGACTGCACAACTGAGGTATGAAATGCAGCAAGGACTAACCTGAGCATCCCAAGAATGAATGGTCCTGTGCAACTGGCAAATACAAAAGAAAAGGGAGGAGGAAGGGAAATTAGTGCATTTCTAAGTATATAGAATAAAACAATGAAATTCAGTACAGTTACAAGCTGATCTCACCACTTGATAGGCATCGCTTTGGTGGCGCATGGCTGGAAATGTTCACAAAGATGCGGGCACGTGTCACACGTTTCAGGCATCGTTGGAGAAATGGGCAGTTTCATGCTTTCCTAACAATTATTACACATCTTTTGGGTATCCGACTCATTTCAGAAGGAGCACCTTTGGGATGTGTTATTTCAAAGAATGCACACAAAGGATCATGAGATCGTTCTGAAATGTGGGAGGAAAGCAGCCAAGCTAAGAAAGAAAAACAGAGCTTTGTCTTACCTTTTAGGAGTGGTGCTTACAGGTCGGGAAGCTGCCCAGAGAGGTGGGCACCAGCACTAATCAGAGACTGGGCAGAAACTTGAAAAATACATTGTTATCACTTTGACACCAACACTCTCTGAGATCATTTATTTAACATCAAAGTCTTGCCAAACCTCAGTTCAAAGAGCAGGCTGCACATCTCTAAAAGGTGTGAAAAAAAAACCTGAATTCAAACCATTTTCACAGTGGCATCTTCCAAGTGAGGAGCAGGAGCCCTTATCTCTCCCCGTTTCGCTTGTTTGCGATTGTGTCCTCCTATCTGAAGATAAAACTGTTTTGTTTTCAGTGTAACATTTTAATTATGCTGTTTCTCAACTCGCTGCGTGTTCTTTACCCTAATAATTCAACTTTCTCGTGGGATTCTAAAAGGGATTGAAAACTCTTCAGATCTGTGAGCCCAGGTGGCTGCTCTGTAACAAATCGTTTTGCAACACATTTTATACATGACGCCAGGTCTGTATTTAGACTAGCTCTGTTTCCGTCCTCAGCTCTTCCATACACGTGTTGTAGGATGGTCAGAAACCTTTTTCTACCTTTCATAATACATTTGTTCACAGCCACTCATGGGCCAGCGCTATCTTTTATCAGTTGTGGCGTCTCACGCCCACCTGCATTTTTCCTGCCCCATATCATCGCACAGCCTTCCCCCTTGGCAGATGGATGCAGATGGATGCAGAAACCTCGTGAGATGTGTGCCTGCTCATACACACGTGGCAGACACGGCACAGGCTGTCCTGCATCACCCAGCATGTCGCGATACCCCAGCTGACAGCCCTGCTCCATGGTACTCCTTGAAGCAGTTGCCTTTCAGTTAATGCCCAGAAATAACCGGGCTGAAGGAAGGAATCGTGCTCGATGGCCATGGGCCCACATTGCTTAATTTCTGGGCAAGCTTGGGCAGATTCTAGGTAGTTACAGGAAAGATGATGCCCGTGATTCCTTCCTCTGAGGACTCTGCGTTTCCCAGGATCTTCTCCCAAGGTAGCACAGCTGCAAGCAGGAGCCCACATTTCTGGGGGGTGCCCTCAGTGAGATGGGCATCTCGAGGGGCTGGGCAGCCATTAAGGGGCAAAGCTGCAGTTTTCTGCAGTTTTGTACTCTGGTGCAGGGGTACATACAGTTCACCTAGGTTCTTCTTGGGTATGGCCCCCAACAAAGGCATGCCCAGATCCCAGATGATGTGGCAGTGCCTACACGCAGGCTTCATGAAGTGCTCAGGCTTCCTAACCAACCACGAGCCCACCTGCAGGCCTCCTAATTAAGGCTCTGTCCTCCTTCTTCAGGCCTAATGCAGGGATGGGACTCGGGAATATATTTACGTACCCAAATGACGGTCTGCTCTAACTCTTCAAGGCACATTCCTGATCTGCAGCCACGCTGTCCTGTGACGTGAGGCTGCTCACAGCACAGGGACAGCCCAGGGAGACCAGCCCTAGGCTGGCGTCACCTCTCCCTTCCTCCACCTCTCCTGCTTCTCCAAGGAAGGCACCATTTTCCCCACAACAAGGAGCTTAATAGCTTAAAATTAGCACACATATTAATGGGGACTTCTCCCCAAAGGGGGAAGGGCTTTAAATGGGATGCAATTCAAAGAGCTGTGCATTTCTCTGTATGATCCTTGCATGTAATGTGCAGGCTCCGTTTGATGTGTATGCTCCTGTGGTGATGTTTCCAGCCAGAAGGAACCCTGGCTTTCCAGTATCAGCCATTTGGCATGGGGACCCTATCGACTTGCTCATGGATGTAGCAGAAGGCATCGCGTGGTGAGCTTGTGGGTGTTCGGTGACCGTGGGCTCTCCTCTTGTGCTTACAGCCTCAGCTCTAACACAAATCAAACAGGAACAGCTGGTGCCAGCTCTAGTCTACAGGACAGTGCGAGAGGACAAAGTATAAAGGAGAATTTTCTTTATTTTTAAATATTAGTAACACTGCACAAAAATGAAAAAGTGGTACTTAAGTGACAGAAAAAATGGTATTCAGGCTTATTTCATATTAACCTTAATTTAAATACCCTAACAGAGTTCATGTATGGTTATATGTTTGCGTAAGATTACGTTCTGTAATGTAAGCATTAGAAGCTAAACCATTCAGATACCACAGACACCAGAATTTGTTATATCAAACCATGCTAAAATGCAGACTTGATTTTTTCTGTTTAGCTTCTTCCTTACACCATTATGTGTATCGCTTCATACACGAGGGAGTGAGTTTCTCCAGGAACTGTGGACTTTCAGTATTGCTAGGTTTAAGTCTGTTACATCAACGACATATTGGCAAGAGGAAGACACGAGAAACAAAACAAAACCATGAGCTGTTAACTCCTACTTGAAGGTTAAAAAGAGGAGGCAACGTACTGACAAGAAACATGCAGGTAAATGCTTAAGGCAACAGAAGGGCTCTGGACAAACTAAAAGGTTAAGAGAAGCAATGGATCATGCACATGAGACGATTACGGGAAGCGAGGAAGTAATCTAGCCAGAAAAAGTAGATTTCTTTTAAACTGAAGACATGTTTTCAAAAAAAAAAAATTAGTCCTGCAATAAAACGGATGCAAAATGGTTTCATACATAAAGATGCAAGTTCTTTGCAGAAAAAAAAAAAGACAAAATCTTACGTAGATCCTGAAATATTTTCATTATCTAAAAGCTACTCAACAGAAACAAAGAGCAGTTTTAAAGTAGCACTTCAATCATTTGTCTCTAGCTTCTGAAAACAAAATTTTAAAATAAGGAATGGTTTCACTAAATGATTCACCGGGAGTCAACTACGCTTAAAGGAATCAGCAGAAGTGTTACAGAAGACCGTCATTACACTAAGTTTCTTAAAACCAGAGGATATAACTTCATGATACACTTTAAAAAGAAGGAACATTTTAATAGTAGGGACAAACCTTTGCTGCCCAGCTTGGGAGAAAAAAAAACATAGAAGTCATTTATTAAGTCTGCATAAATTACCACATGAGAGCATGTCTCAGTCCGACTCCCAGTGACATGAAGGAACGGGATTGATGTTTAACTCTTTCAACAAGCCTGATGTTGATGCTAGAGTGACTGGACAAGCAGGCATTTGCACAACTGTCTATAACCTACAAAACAAAAATGCTAGACTAGAGTAGTTTTAGTCCCAGGGAAGGAAGAGGTAAGAGATTCTGTAATGTTTTCCAATCGTCAAACATAACACACTTCTAACCAAGTTCAGCCTCGTCCAAATTCCTTAACCTGACTGGCAAGAAAGCCACTCTGTGAAACTAAAAAGAATAATATAGTGCAATTTTAGTACAGTTTTAAACATGAGTCACTTCCTTACTAGCAGTGTGAACAATCAAAAAATATATATATATATATATTCAGAAGAGTTGTGCTCAAATGTAACGTAAGTTGCTGTTATTGTAAAGGTATTGGCACAGCAGAGAAGTCCGTTTTAGTAACTCCCTTTGGTTGACTTCTTCTTCTTCTGTTCCTCTCTCTGCTTCTGCTTCCTCCTCTTGCTGCCTTCTTTGTATCCTGAGGAAACACGGCTTGTGAAACACTATTCACAGTATTCATGGACTTTTCCCCTCTATCAAATGCACGCGTTCTCTGAATGGTTTAAGGAGTCTTAAAGAAAAGATCTGGCTTTCCAATTTTTTATTTTTTTTTATTATCATTTTAAATAATCAGTTCTAATATATCCCTTACATAGGACAGAAAGAAAACACTGTATCTATCTTTGAAGTCTGAAAAGATCTAAGAACTTTCAGAAGACTTCAAAGCCATTCAGGAAAAGCTTCAAAATTAGAGCACATGCAAAACCGGAATAATTTTCAAAATGGAAGCAATAAGACTTACACAGCAGGAGCTATTTAAGTACTGGCATTTCCTGCCCACAGTATTTAGAGTTACCACGATATTTGCATTTCCATTTTAAAAACAGGGAATGCTGAGAATCCTGAGTAAATAAGAAGGTGCTCGGTGTTTACCAATATGCGCTTTATATGCAGGTCGGTCTGCTCATGCTTAACAATGCACCATAGGCTACATGCTACTGCAGCTCCTATGGTACATGGAAGCATTAAGTTCAAGCAACAACCACTTGCTGCTGGTTCAACAGGCACAAGCTTTCAGCCACGTGATCGTCATCCCAGTATGTTCTTTTTCCCCACAGAGATGCACGAAAACCAGTTCCTGCTCTGCGTCACCTCCTCTCCTCCAGGCTTGCAGCACCACACAACATGCCAGCGGACTTGCCTGTACAGCGCAGAACCAGCACCACATCTACCCAGTGCACTTACAAACCTAAACTCAAAGGTAGCACGCGCTTCCCTCAAATAACCAAAAGCAAACCACGCCGTGAGGTGGCAGGAGGGATCCCGTAGCTCAGCGATGCTCTGCCACTGGGAACCAGCGTGGTCCAGGGAACGGGGCCGCACCGAGAGGACAAGCCCCTCGGCGAGACACCTCGGACCCAGTCTGCGAGTCAGAGGAGCAGCCAGGAAGGGCTCAGCTCTGCCTGTCTGGAAATATTTCTGTTCTCCATTTGGTCTGCAGGCAGTAGGACATGACCCTGAAGGAAGCCACCTCACTGCAGCGCCCGGTGCTCCAGCCATTTAGCACCGACAGCAAAATTAGGATGGGAAAAGGAAACAGCGTGAGGTCAGAGGGTTACGGTAACCAGAAAGCTTTGAAGTCAGGCCGTGGCTTCAGGTGCCTCGAGTCAGAGCTCCTCCCAAGTGCAATTACGGCTGTGCCACAGCAGAGCCGCAGTTCTGCAATTTAAGACTTTGGGAGAGCCACACTTGTTTGGGCTAAAATCACTTCAGACACTAGCAAAAGCTTGAGCATTAGAGGAAATACACTCCCTTGCAGCAAAGGAAAACTGCTCCTAGGTTATCACTCCCGCTCCTACGCTGTACCAACAGCATTACTTCACCTTCTGCAATCGTCTGAGTCAAGAGCCAGGATATTTGTTTAGAAATTCTGCCATGAGTGATTAGCCTGTGCAAAGTTAGAGTGGAAACCAGTTTTATTGTTTAAGGAAGAGAAAAGCTGCCAGTGCTTTGTGGAATTGCAAATGACACGGTGTTTTCCCTGTGCTCTGCCACCCTCCTGAGATACAGCCCCATCCCGGGGGACACCGCCTGAACATCTCAATAAAAACCCCACCCACGAAGGTCACTTCGATGTCAGCCCTTCGGTCACCTACACGCTGCCAAATCTGGGATCCCCTGGCTTTTGATTTGCTGCATTAAAAAGATGCAGTAAGAGACACGTCCCAGAAGGGCTCAAGCATCTCTCGGCTTTCCCACAGAGGCCAACGGAGGCGGAAGGGACGTGCTGACTCCCGAGGATCACTCATCCAAAGGGTGTTATTCAAAGGGATCTTCCCTTCACTGGAAGGGAAAAACAGCATCATATCGGCTGATCAGAACTAGTTCACGTCATAACGATGAAACATTAGCACAGATATTTGGGAAAGGACCATTGAAACCTAACAGGATATTAGCTTCATTATTTTCTCATTTTTCATTCTCAAAACACTGTCAGCATTTCCAAAAGGTTTCCACATAGAGGCATGGTTGCTTTTGATGCTATTTAATATCATAACTCCTTTTTTTTATGTTTTGAAAGTCAACTTTCTTCAAACGGTTGAGCTTTTGAAAGCAATTCTAGCAACTTTTCCCTAAGAATGCTGTGAGTCAAATGTAAATTAGGTCTTGAAATGAATGCCACATAATTCATTGTCTTCTAAATGAAACAATTCAAATGTTAAAATAATGCGGTATGAAGATATTTAGGTATTTGACAACATGGTCTCCTACCAGCTCTCGAACGATAAGGGTAAAAAGTGGAAATCTTTCAAGTGTTATCACTGACACACAGATACAGATTGGCCAGAGTAGGAGATAATGCACAAATACAGAGTATTCCTCAGGAGAAAACTGCCAGGTCCTTTCTGTTTCTAGCCTGCTGTGATAAATAATTTCACTTCCAGTCATTTCCCTTGCTACCCCCACCTAAGAAGAAAGGATAGGTCAAACTTTGTCACTCCGTTAGCTCCAGTGATGCTACGCTGGGTGATAACAGCCAAAAACCTGATCCAAACAATTGGAGCAGCTCCTAACAAAAATAAAAATCGCACACGGAAGATTTAAGCAACCCTTCAGTGCTCATTTCACTGGAATACTTCAACAGGCACTAATTAAAAGCATATTTAGCTGCCTTGGTTAGAAGGCTAGTCCCAAAGTCATGAGAGAATAAAATCTGATTTGGAAAAGCAGCAGCCCCAGTGCTATTTGATTAATTTGTAGTAAATGTGTCCTGGTGGGTTGCCAGCATCACAAAGTGGTCGTGGAAAGCTGCCACAGACAGTGCCCGGCTGAGCCGGTTTCAGCTGAGCGGTTCTGGTCTTGGAGAGGGGCTTTGCAAATTCCCACCCTTGGAAGTAATTGTTAGCCATCTAAACTCTAGAAATGCATGACGTGAAGAGTCTCAGAGAAGGGTGGAGGGAGAACTAGGTTTCTGAGAGCTTCACGAGGCTTTGATATTTGGAAACAGATTCGCTCAAATGCAGATAGACATCAGCCTAGCTTGGTATGCTCTCGCTTTTGTCAGCTGCCAGGAGCAGGGATGGATGAAGCAAGAATCCACACCATTTGGAATTACACCTGTTTTACAACCTGCACAATCCTTGTCTACAATAAACAGCATCTGCTGGCCCCACTCTCCATTTCATCCCCCTCTCTTCTACTTCCAAAAGAACCACAGAGAGCACAGAAGCTATTCCAGCTTTCAGAAAGCTGCTTCCAATGCTTAGTAGCAAATCCCTCAACCACGCAGCAAGGACCAAAACAAACTGGGAAGCCTCTCTGATGGGTCCCACACTGACTTTTCTCCTGATTTTCCACTTCTCTGCCATCCGCAGCTCCCAAAGGCACAATTTTGTTCAGTCACCGACTTCGAAACTCATCACGTTCTTGGGAGGCAACAGCAAGGGAGGTGCACACATTGAGCGACGCGTCCAAAGGGACAAGCGTCCCAGGGAAAACACTCCTACCCACCCCGTTTGTAGTATCCTACTTTTTCCTGCTCTGCTCGACATCTGCCTGCTCTGCCAGGAACGGCCACGGGTCTGCTCCACCTTCCTTCTGCTGACACAGGAGAACACAGGAGTCAGCAGAAGGAACCAAGGACTTCAGTATGACCAATGATTAACACATCATCTCCACCTCCTCCACTTCTTGACTCACATGGGTCAACAACAAAGGCCATGGCCTGATTTTTATGGAAGATCCACAAAGGTGCAGGCAGAAATGGAGCCTCCTTCCACTTTCAGGCTCTGAAGCCCTGAGGCTGGGGATGGGAGGGACTCACATCTTCTGCTCAAGTCCCAGTAACAAAAATTGTTTTCAATATTTACTAATTCTTTGCTAAGCTTGTGGCAATTCTTTCAACCTCTTTCAAACCAGAAGGCTCCAACAAGCACACAGAGCTTTAATTGGCCAACAGATTACACGCAAGTTGGGTTCCGCAGAGCATGCTACTTAATTTTCTGCTCTTAGAGGTATTTCTCTAGTCATAAAATAAATTGGGATTTCAAAGTTAGCTAGCTTACCTGAGTTGGAGCCACCATCTATTATTTTAGCCTGGCCAGATTTGCATATGCCATTACAAAAATTCGCCCCAAATCACAGCTTCAGTATAATTTCACGCATGTGACTCAATTTACAATTACAGCCCTACACCACACTTTCACACTGCCTCCTTTCAGCCCAAGCCACGGCCCAACAACCACCACAACTTGACCTACTAATCCTCTCCCCGCATCCACGGTTTCTGCCCGTGCCACAGAGCATCGTGGAAGGAGAACCTGCCTTTACGTACAGGGCAGCAGTGACAAAACATCCCACCCCGTCTAGGTATGCTGCTCCACTGTTTAATTATCTTTGCTGTTAAATCCAAGGGGCGAGTTCTCCAGTTTCACTGTCCAACCCTGTGATGTAATTCCACCTTTGATCTTTTAGGGGACTAAAAAGCCATAGCAACTTACTGGGGCCTTCCTTCACGCTTGCTCACCGTACTATTTTCATTACCAATTCTGCCTAAAATTGCTACAAGAACATACCAAGCCAGATACGACCTGCTTGCCTGCTCGTAATTAAGGTAACACTACTGCTGAACGGAGTCCAAGGTTTTACTCCCACATGGCAAGCAAAAGCTTGCAAGGCTCTGCAGCCCTGGAAGCCCTTCCATCCATGTGCAACCCAGCCACTTTTTATGGGAAGCAAACGGGTAATGGGGTGATCTCCCACCAGCAGCCAAAAAAACGCACATGAAGGCAGCTCTGGTTAAGCCGAGGGGTCAACAAGCCGGTCCCCAAATCCAGCTGGCATCTTTCCACCCCGCGCCCATGGAAGAAGGGGGCTGCTGCCACATCCCACTCGCACAGCTGCAGGATGTGGAGCAAGGGAGAGTTCATTCCCATCCCGCCCCGTGCTTCCAACATTCCTCGCGTATTAGGTTTCCGCAGAAAACAAAGCAGCTTTGCTTTCCATTACATACCCAAACAAAAGTATGCGAGGGAATTATAAGGCAATTAGTCTGGATAACCAGCACGTTGATTTTACTAGTCAGTACTGCGTAATTCAGGAAATCGTGTGTTGATGAGAAGAATGGAGACTGCACTAAAGATGTAATGAAGTTTGAATAGCTCAACTTTCCAGCAGACAAACCCATGCCAGAAAAGGATCAGAATTAGTTAAGCTAGTTCTTTTAAAGTGGTTTCCTCTTCAGTGATGCCAGCAGATGAAAATGAATCAAAAATGAATTATTAATGCTGTAAGTTCTAGGTTAATGCAAGCAATTTCATTCAAAAGGAAGAGCAAACTTTGCAATATTACCTTGCAAATAATGATCTTTAGCATCAAATATTTGTCAATACTTTTACAATTAAACATTTGAACCATTCTTGCTAGATAAAGGTCAAAACTCTCAAATCCGGAGTAGTTTCATTAACAGCTGCAGCCCCCAGGCCTGCGCTGGCATGAACACCACTTTGGTACAGCTTGGATATCTCGAGTCAGCCAGACACCATGCTGTCTGAGAGTGCATTACTAGCAGTATCTGAATTTTTACCAAAATATATATATATATATTTGTTTGGAGCTAGGCACCTGTTTGAGATACACAGTGACTTCAGAACACAAGGTTAAGTTTTATTCTAAAAGGCCATTCTGAAACCAGTAACACCACGAAACCCAGAGCAATTTCTACTAAAATAAAGTCTCAAAGATAGGTGGAGAACCAGATTTAACTCCATCTGTTTTATATTCAAAACCCACTGCAACAACTGGAAGTCCTGTTTATGGAGAGGATTCATCTCACCCCTGAGTACTGTTCACTAGTCGGCACTGGAGAGAGAGGGGCTTTATCGTATAGCCAAGATGAAACCTACCCCACGTTCCTCCACTTAAATTTCCTAAGGACTTACAAATTAAAACTCAAGCATTCCCACTCCTCAAACAGGGAAAAGAAAACCACCGCAGGTGATTCAGTAACAACTGAGAGTTTGCTTTAGGTGCTAAAGCTGGGACAACATCTAAAAACAATCGCTGCCAAGGGCCGCGTGCCAACGGTGGCAGAAACGATCCCATCCGAGGTGGAGCCGCGCCAGGGCTGAGGCCGTTGAGCTTCGCTATTTTCCACTGCAGCGAGCGGGCTTGGGGTCAAGGCAGAAAAAGATGCTGCTTTCCCCAGGCCGGCCAGCGAGCGCACGGCAGCTGTCGCGGTGATAAATGAGAAGCCAAGCGGGAGCAAGCGAGTGGTCTACGTAATTACAGAGCTGGTGGAGCCGGCTGGCGGAGCGAGGCAGCCGACGGAGGTGAACACCCATGGAGAACGGCATTGCTGGCCAGGGCTCGCGCACAAACTTCCCAGGGAGGGATTAAGACACTCACGTAGGGCTTTATGACTAACTCGACCAGTCCTTCAGCAGCCACTGTCTATCTATCGGAGGAACAGCAGGCAAAATATTTAAAGCAACAATACAAAAAAAAAATCATAGTCTTGACTGCAATCAAGTTTTCAGCCCTGAATCTTGTATACCTGTTTTATGGCAACTGACAATCTACCGGTAGAATAGAAGATTTGGGGATTGTGCAAATAGTTCTGGAAATTCGTTTTAACTGAAAACTTGTGCGCCTCAGAGCATCAATAGATTCACAGCTGGAAGTCCTAAGCAACGTTAAAATGGCTCTAAAAATTGCAAGGTGCATGTCAAACTCAGATGCTCTTTGGAAACCATTACAAAATGTTGTTATGGTCACAGAGAACCTGAAGTCTCCAAATGCAGAGCCAAGGTTTTGTTTTGCTAGCTACAGACACAGAAAACAAATCCTGTAACGCCTGTGCAGGAGCTTTCAGTACATCAGCCCAGGTGTTAGATTCAGGCTTCTGTAAAGAATTTAGTTATTTATTTTAAGAAGATTTAATTTAGCCATGCCTTAAGAGTCTAACCTTCCAGCAACTGATCAGGAAGACATTTATTTGAATTTCTCTGATTATTCTTGCAAGTTGGCACCCCATGCAATAAATTTAGGTCTTTTGTACAGAATTCAGTGTTAGATTCAAAGGCTCAAACACAGCAGAAGCTGGTATAGCATTGGGAGTGTGTGTGCCTGTGCTTTGGGGGACAGTTGTTTTTTTCCTTCATTTTTTCCAGCACATTTCCCATCCCATGTGCTGTGTTTGCCCTGAGGAGCCCGATACGTTCGTACTTCCCAGCAGACCAGCTAATTCAACACTGCTGAGAATGGCCCTGAGTGCGGGCATCCACGTGGAAAGGCACCTTCATGTTTCGGAAGCACGGCCTGGGTTGGGTTGGCAGCACCTCGGGGTCCCTCGGGCCCAGCCCCTGCCCCAGCAGGGCCACGCAGAGCAGGGTGCCCAGGCCCACGGCCAGGCAGCTTTAGGAGCTCTCCAAGGAGGAGACTCCACAGCCTCTGGGCAGCCTGGGCCAGGGCTTTGTCACCCGCACAGTAACCTGTCCTGGCAGTCCTGGCTGACCACGCGTTCAAATTAAATCAAGTGGTTACGAGGGTTCTGCTGTCCAAGATAGCCTCTGGACTACACTGCCAAAAATTACAGACTGGAAACACATCAAAGGACTAATTACTTCCAAAAATAACCAGGACTATTGCTGTGCTTCCTTGTTTGCCTGAACAGTCTCAACCCTCTCCTATTAAGATTTAGATGCCCAAAATTGCAGCTTCCAGAATTAATACGTGAAGTTGCTGAACTTCTCCTTCGGCAAGGAAGCTAAGCACAATTTAAATAAATGAATGTGCAAAGTACTGCCATTAGTTATTCTCTAAAAGGCCTTCACTTTTAAGAACAAAGAGCGTGGGCACCTCAGCAGCATAACAAAACAATATTTTCCCTGGATCAGGCCCTGAATATCCCAGGGCATTTGTGAATCTAGGCTACGTTGAAGAGCAGAGCTAATGCAGATGAAGGCACACAAGCGGCAGTTTATTATCTACCAGGGTGCTGGCATTAGGTCAGCACACAGCACCATCTCCTTGCTTGGCTTTTGTTTTTTTCCTTTTGACTAGCTGCTGGATCCTTTTCTGCGCATTTCTCATCAACATGTTTTTGCACACCTGATAAATAAAAAGGGGTCTCCAAGCTGCTTGTAACTCGGCTTCTATCTTGCTCTTCCACCTCATCGCTATTATAATGATAGGCATATTTGGGGGAGCTGGCAGGCTTGTGAGGCTTCAGCAGGCGAGTGTTGGTGGGCTGGAAAGGCAGGGCGTGCTGTCCCCTCCGTCTGCACTCCTCGGCAAAGGCTTCTTCGTCTGCCTCACCTGAAAAAGCAAAGAAGGCGAGAAAAAGTGAGCTGCGTCTAACATGCCACAGGTTAGCATGAAACGACAGAAATTTGGGCTGGAAACGGGGCATCGCTGAACTCCTGCCTTGGCTGTCTGCTCACACAAACAGAGGGATTCAGCTGCACATCCCTGGCTATCCCGTGCCTGCTCCTATCTCCTGGTCCACCTGGAGCTGGGGGAGTGCCCGGAGCAGAAGGCTCCATCAGCTGCCTCACACCACACTGGGGTCAAAAACCAAGTCAGATGGATAGGACAGCACTGGGGCTGCTGTTCCCATTTTCCCAAAGGAAGGGTGAGCAAGCTGAGCACGTTGCCCAGGATGATACTCCCACCTGGTCAGAGAGTGGCAGCTCGTCCCACCTCTCCTAGACCACCCGTGTAGGAAGGGTTGGCCCTGCTCAAGGCAAAGAGGTAGGGAATGGAGGGAGAACTACCCATGCTAAGCTGGCTACAGGGACAGGGAGGAGAAAACAAAGCAAACATGGGCTCAGGGTGGCTGGATGTTGGACATCTGTAACTGGAAGGGTGGTAAAGAAGCGTGGAAGATCAAATGAAGATGGGAAACCAGTCTGAAGGTGCCAAAGGTTAGCACAGTCCAGGCTGCAAGACAGACACACACAGCAAAGGAGAATGGACACAATGCAAATAAAAACCCAATGCCTGGAAAAAAATTAAGAAAGATGAGGTACTCTGCAAAACAGCATGAGTATGAAGACACTTTCCTTTGCTGCAGAAACTGTAACAGTACCGATGCTGCAAAGTAAGGAAATAAGATACCAAAACACAAAAACCAAACCAAGCAAAACCACATGTCGAGAAGCAAATGGTAAGATCACAAATAAAAAAGCTGACCAATGACATTCAATGGGCAAAATAAGAAAAAAAACAGAAAAAAAAGTGTGCCAGATTTGTCTCTTGTAGGCTTTTCAAAGTTTCATTAATACAATTACTTAAGTACTTTTAATAGAGCTGATGAAATACGGCGTCATTTTGTTTGCATCAAAAGTGGTGTGTCACATTCAGGAAGTTTTTCCTGGGATGTGCCGGGCATCAGCCGCTTCGGCAGGGGCGTGTGCTCTGGGTGAATGCATGTGCTCTTAGTTCATGGCTGGAAAACGCTTTGAAGATGGAAAAAGCACCACGTAACGCAGTAAGTAACGAGCAGGAATACCGTCCTCACGGCACGCACCGAACCACCGACGCTTCCAAAGAAAACAGGTCGCATCGCCTTTACCTTGCAAGCGTACCCTGGGAGATGCTTCTGAGGGCGTGAGGAAGAAGAGGGAAAGTATTTTTAAAAAAGTCGTTTCACAGCACAACGTGAGGCCTCGGGGAAGAGGCCAGAGACTGGCTGGCTGCGTTTTTTTTGCCTCGCACGGGGCACAGAGCTCCAGCTAGGAAAGGCAGCAAGTAGGAAAAAGCTCAGGGGATGCCAGGTGCCGAATTCGCAGCCATTTCCAGTCTCGCTTAAGAGGTTATAGGGTTTCCCACCAGCACGCTACACAAACAGCACTGAAGCACGTATCAGTCTGATGCTACCGATGAAGATGAAGCCTATAAAGTGCCAGGAATATAAAAAAAAAAGAATTGGACAACCACATACAGCTGTTGTGCATACAGAACCCAGGCAGCAGCGTTCACGTCCTAACAAACTGCAGCGCACGAGAGACCTCTCCCCTCCCATGGAAACCCAAACTTCATTGCTTTCCTGCTGATGTACAAAGTCTTGCCCAACACATGCCTGAAGTTTGGTACAGGTGAGCAGGTGCAGGAATGAGAAACTTCGCAGGCCTTGGAGCTCTGCGTGCACATCCCAAAGCCACTCCGATTAAACCCACAAATACTTAACACAACTATTAAACCAGATGCTCTGCACACACCCCGATAAATTACTCCTAACTGTGTTAAAGATCAATCTCAACAGCTTTGGTCTCATCCAGACGGCGTGAAAGGAACAGTTCAAAATGGAATAATCCAAACAATCTCATCCCTCGCCCCGGTGCCGGGCTGAGAGCATCGCTGCGTGCCGTGCCCCTTGCAGCCCCGCGCCGCCTCCATCGGGTGCTCCCACAGAGCCCAGCTGCTCCCCGAGCTGAGCTGTGTTACCACAGCGCCTGTGGAAGTGGTGGAAAGATCTTCCAGCAAGCATTCAATGCTGGGGTCCGAGTTACAATGAAGTATATAGAAGTGGAAGATGCTCGGTGCTCCCAACTCCCCAGTTAATTCAACTGCTGCTGAGCGAAGAGCCAGGAGAGCTTGCCTGGCTCCTGTCTTGTCCCACAAGAGCTGATCCCCACATCACTCCATGGACTGGGGAGGAACCAGTGTTTGTCTTGAACCTTTCCTCGTAAGCTCCCTAACCTTCTGTCACCAGCAATTTGCAATTAGCATTTTCCTAAGATGAGCCGACCCGTGTAACACCAACCAGCGTTACACCAAACAGCTGCCCTCAGCATTATCCTCATCAGTAGCACATGCCACGAAACCTGCTGCAGCATCCACAGCAGACAAATACTTCATGAACCTGGGTGAGACTACAATGTGACCCAGTTTTCCCCTACAAGAGCAATTCATGCTCCTGGTCTGCCTGCGCCTGTCCCCATCACCCACAGCGCAGCCCCCATGGCTCAATCCCCCTCAGTCCCACCACGCAGCCATTTCCCATCTCCCCCTGAAGCTGGGACAAGCTTCAGCTCGACAGACAGACCCCCCCCCAAAAAAAAAAGTCACCCGAAGTTTCTCCCTGTTCTTGGTGCAGGAGAGCAGGACGGCACCACAGCGTAGCCACGTGCGGTAACATCACACTGGCCATGGCCCAGGAGCTGGATCAGGCCGGGTGCTGTGCACAGCACCAGCCCCCACCTCCCTCTCATTGTGCCAGGTAAGCTGTAATTTGCATTAACTATTTTCTCCTGTTTTGCATATCTAAATATTCATGCTTAAAGGACTCAGAGCAGACCGGGGATAAAGCCAGCTGTATGAACTGGTGCTGAGCCTTACTTGAAAGGCATTAACCCTGGGAAAGCTCCGCCGTACAGGACATCACCCCCAGAGGTGCAGGACCATCGCTAGGGCTTTGCCAGAGCTGATGTTTGTACTGGGAAAGGCTCTGAGGAGGACAGGTCATGTCGTGTCGTGTTGTGATCCCCACAGCTGAGCTCAGAAGCAGAATACCTGCTTGACAAGCAAATCTAGGGGATGGGGCTGCTCCAAACAGCCCTCACATCCTGTCCCCCCGCCCAGCTCACCCTCACGTGCAGCCCTGCGGCTGGGACCGACCCGAGTTAAAAATAATGCTCTTTCCACAGCTTATTTTTAACCCGGCCCAGCCCCTGCAGCCAGCTCCTGTGTGCCACACGAACCAGGACAGGGCAGGGGGCAGCTCCTTACGGCCGCAAGCAGAAGGCCTGATTCACTGCTGCCGATATTAATTAAAAGCCTTGCAGTTACTTCACTTGCTAAACTGGCTCAGGGAAGTTGTACTTCTCAGGGTTAATTCTGAAAAGGAGGGTTTCTGAATTACTGCTCTTAACCCAGCAATTAAAGTTTGGTTTTCAGGTGCGCCAGGTGCTCCCAAATGAAAAGGAGCTTCTGGGGAAAAAGAAATCAAAGGCAAGCTGTGATGCTCTCCACAACTGTAGGACATCAAGTAAGACCCCGAGGGTGAAAAATTGCTTGTCACGGCAAAATGCTGCTGCTGGAGAGGGGAAGGCAGGGATCCTTTAACCTGTCATTAACCAGCAGAGGGCAACATTGCCTATCACGAGGGGAAACGTTATCAGAAAAGTCACTGCCAACTCCTACTTATTCAGCAACGTGTGGATTTCGTGTTTCAAGCGAAGTGAGAGCACGATTCCTGGATCGGGTGGACACTTTCGGGGAGCCACCAGACACAGCCGAGGGACCCGTATTCACTCCTGGAACACGGAAATAACACACAGGAGTAGCACAGGAGTGAGAAGGGCAAGGCAGATGACGGTCTGGCTGAGGTGGGACAGGTAAGACACCGAGCACTTGGTAAAAAAGCAGCCCTGCACAGGTGGGAGCATGCTTCTACACCCATTTGCTTGGACACCTGAGCCCCAGAGGTTTATAGCATGGTCTGATTTTGAGTGCTTTAAAAAATGGGTTATAACTAACAATTTGGGGTGGGTTTTGTCAGCTCAACCCCAGGATTTGCATGTCCTTCAAAGCACATGATGGAGCACTTGGTGTTTTCATCTGTGAAATGGGAACAGCTGGTGCCCTCAGCTGTGGGGTACCACAGCAATTAGAAGCTTTTTTATTGATGATGTTACCTTTTAAACACATCTAATGACCTATGCTAAAAAGTCTGACGATGCCAAAACCTGTGTAAAAGGTTCTAAAATGGGTCAGCTCTACCCACCAAATAGGTAATGTCTGTACTAAACCCACTTTTTACAATGACAGCATCCTCACACAGTGTTAATTAATATTAGTGCATATCCTGGCTATCTGGAATCGAACTGAATTGTACCAGGAATCAGCAGTAATTAATGGCAAGATAGTAATTAACAGAAACATGCAGAACGAATCAGGGTAAACATCCTGAGGATCCTGAACCACATATTAAAATTTACCATCACTTCCTGTGCAAAAGGAAGCCGGGCCTTAGTGGTTCCTGTACAGGAGGCCTACTATTTGCATGGTATTTTCTTACATGCCTAATGAAGAGAGAAAAAAAAAAAAAAGCATTTTTTCCTGCGTTAGGAAACAAAAAGCAAACAAACTGGTTCACATCTTTTCTGAAGGAAAGCTCCAGCCAGTATTGTGACTTATAAGAAGCTTCCTCTGTTCAAATCTTTCTTGAATGATGGCCTTCAAAGTGTCTGAGTGCCTTTCTAGCACCTCCAGACACGAGGTGATTCACGTACACTTCATTCTTGAGGGCTGCTGATGTGAAGCCACGTGCTCGCAGGGCATGACACCGTAACTCTGCTTCCAGAGAGGGCTCAACATTTACCAAAAGTGTTTGGGATGGTTTTAAGTGTGTGCTGCTACTGCTTCTGACTAACAGCAAGAAAGGAGGGCGAATGAAAAGAGCCGGGCTTGCCTGGTCTTCCCTCCTGGGACAAGGCCCTGGAACCTGCCCCTCACCTGCGGAGGGCACCGGAGCTGCTCCTGACTCAGCTCCAGGACTCCAGGAGCCACCCAAAGAACAAAAAGTCACCACTTACATACCTTTATCTGTCGCTAGCGCTACAACCTGCGGATAAGATCTTTGTCCCGATAACTTTTTCCACTGTTACAACAGTTCCGGTGTTAATATTTACCTCAGCGGATGATAGCAGGCTTCCTCTGAGACTGAGGTCAGACACTTGCTGGGAAACCTGGTGCTTCGGAGGAACCTGAAGTCCTCCTGGGGATTACCTGCTTCTTTCGTTCCTTCTCTTAGAAGCACCACATCAAGTATCATACAGCACAGACAAAACACCAGGAGAACAAGCAACTGCAGCAAAACAAGCGGTCCAATTCGGGGGACCAGACATGCAGCTTACTTTCAGTTTCTTTCATTTCTGTTGGGAGCGGGGGATGCTCACTATTAGAAGGCAAGTATTTTCCAACGCCGCGTGTGCACACCCGCACACACACCCACACACCCCCTCCCGAAATCCTGGGCAACGCTCTCAGCCATGAAAACGCTCCCTCCGCGGTACCGGAGGCTATGTTGGGCAAGTTCTTTTGATTCATTGTTCTTGAACTTGTTGCTAAATGCCAGGAAACACTAATATTGCAGCGCTTAACAGCACGGGTTATAAAATCCACCTCAGCACACGCTTCGTCAGGTTTGTCAGACTCGAGAGAAACTGAAATTTTCACCAAGTTGTCTCCGGCAAATGTCGCTGCCTCAGTTTGACAGCGAAAGCCTTTAAAGATCTCCCTCCTGCAACTTCATACGGTGCTTATGAGGAAAAGCAGCCATTTTAAAATCTACTGATTAAAAAAAATGCAATTAGTCTGTGAAGCCAAAAGAGCCTGAAATCATTCCAAAACTATCTGGGGAATGCCGCAACAGCTGCAGAATCTGCACCACCACTGCTGGGGCAGAGTTTCTAAAAACCATAAAGGCAGCTTACTTCAACCCTGGAGTTTATCAGCTGAAGTACCGGATGGAGGACAACATTTTGAGTCATCTCGCACAAACTGGTGGCTTTCCCCAGTTACCGATAACCATTTTTTCCTCCAGAGCGACTGGCCCACCTCTCAGTGCCGCTGTTATATTCAAAGAGAGCACCCAGAGGTTGATGGTTTGCTGTGGTGACAGACATCCTCCATGCAAAGCGCTGGGAAATATTTAGCTGAAGCGGTGCCAGAGTGCTCAGCCGGTTAAGAACTAAACATGTGGGCTCTCCATCAATGCCCTCTCCAGACACTGGCTGGGATGTCCCACCTCGTCCTTCTCCCATCTCGCAGCCTGTGCCAGGCTAACAGCTGCAAAGCCTTGCCTGCAGCATCACCGGGCTCAAGCACATACCTGCTCCTACACCTGCCCGTGCTCACTCTGTAACTTCGGGGATTTTGCGCAGGGTTTCCCAGGCTGTTGCTGTTTCCTCTGCTGTGGGAGCCAGGCTCATGCCCATTTCCCGAGAGAGGTTAAAAAAAAAAAAAAGTTCGCAGTGAGAGGAGAAAGCATGGGGAGGTGGTGGTGAAGTCACTGGGAAGTGATGGAAAAAAAGGGGATGGGAGATGGGGAGAAGGACAGACTGATGAAGCCAACATTGCGCTTCTATTTCTGTCCCGGCAGAGCCATGCCTGCAGCACGCCTAGGATCTGGGAAAGGGCAGGGCTCCATGCTTTCTGCTTAACGCACGCTGCAATCCTCTGCCCTTCTGGCTTTAAAAGCTGGCAGTGGACTTGCTGCTTGTGTTTCTGCTCCTCCCGCGCCAGCTCAGCCTGTTCCTGCACCACCTGCGCTCCCGGTACAGGCGAGGGCAGGGGAATCCCCGCTGCGGCTCCTCGCCCGTGGCACCCCGCTGCCCCTTTCCTGCTGCTGACACCAGCAACCGGAGGCAATGGGAGGACTTCTCGCACCCGTGAGCGCTCGGACAAGCTGCTGTCGGTATTTTACACCCCCCCCTCGCCCAGCTACGTCCCGTACCTCAGCCCTGCCCGAACACGAATCCTGCGCTCCCAGCACATCAAGCTATTTCAGAAGGGATGATTCACCACAACAATACATCAATCTGCAACAAATTGGGAAAATTAAGTAAGTGTATGCCATATGCTAATTGCGGCAGCATTGCAAAGGAGGTATTTTGAAAGGAAACGTCGTCTGACAGACTGGGGTGCCATTCATTGCTACAGCCACTCCTGTTTGACTGCACCAAATGCTGCAGCCTGACAGACACACAAGAGCCTGGATTTACCTCCTCACTGCCAAAACGTACCCCCTCAGACATCTTTGAAAGCCCAGTGGTCCTACCTGAAGTTTGAGGACAGAGAAAACTGTGGCCATAGCATGCCCAGGCCTCTGCAGAGCCATTTTGCTCTCTGCCCGTATGCCTTATACAACTGCTCTCATCTTAAAATTCTGGATGTGGGAAAGGCAAACAGCAGCGGGTGACACGAATCCTCACGCTTCCAGTAGGCAGAAAGATGAACCCATTTGTATGCTGCTGCTCAAAGTGAATTTTATTAAAGGTAAGAGACTTCATCACAAAGAAACCTTATTCATCGTGGCACGAATTTTGAAAGGAGGCAGAGTGAGGAATGAGCTTCTCAGCTTGACATGTGTAAACACAAATTAAGATTCCAACCTCAGAGTTTGAACAAAGGGACTTGATTTAAAGAAAACTGAGATTATTGAAAAGATGATGCTGCTTTCTATACTTCTCAGGCCAAATAAACCCAGAGACAACATAGGTGACTTCAAGGACTCAATCTATTCCCACTTTGCTGCTGGGTCACCTCATATCTCCACCGCATTTTCCTTCAAATCATACTGCATTTTTATTAAGTTCCAGTGTTTTCTTCAGAAGTGGCACTAGGGGCTGCTGCTCCCAGGGCAGCTCTCCCCAGCACGGTCCCTACACAACACAAAGATGAGATGCGGACCATAGCGACCATCTCCCTCTCTCACACAGCCCCTCAGAATTCAGCCTCAGGCAAAAACCCTGGCAGGCTTCACCTCCACAACTCAGGTTTCACTTTGAAACTGGATTTTGAAGCGCAACACAAAAACAAACAGCCAGCCCTCAGCGATGCAAGGCAACGTTCGCTGCTGGAGGCAACGCAGCACAAACAGAGCAGCACAGCCACACAGCCGCCGGCCTGGCCTGCTCCCCAGGGTCACCTCACCAGGCACACGGGGCCTCCCACCGGCATGGCAGAAACACGAGGCCTGCGCCGTTCTCCGGAGCCCATGCCACACGGCCCAGTGTCTGCAGCCACCATCCTGCCACAGGTCCGGTGTCCCCCTCGGTGCCCTGACGGAGGGCACAGGCTTCAGGACACAGCGCTCGCACCTCTCGCTTGGGCTGAAAACCCTCCCGGGTGGAAAGGCCCCTTCGCTCCCCTGAGGACAACCTTGCCTTCAGCCCTCCTAGGAGCGACCGCTGCTAGGTGAGTCCTAACATCGGCTTCTAGCCGATTACACAGCTCTTCAGACAGCAAACAGAGAAAAACTGCTCTTCTATTTTTGCAACAGACCGATCTTTAACTCGTTTGGTTTTAATAAAGCCTCAAGATGAGGTCCTTTATCTCTGCTAGCAGCCTTCACTACGAGGAGCATCTCCGGGGCAGTTCAGAACAAGCCAGTTTGTAAATCAGTTTTGTTACTTTTTTTTTTCCTACTGATTACCAGGTTTAAATCAATCTTCAGAGACCGAATGCACAGCAAACCCAGACTGCTGTAAGAGATAGATGTTATACAAAAAGCAAACCCATGCAATTAAACGAAAAAAAAAGAATCTTGCAAGTGACTTCACAAAAATGTGATGAATGACTTCCACGGCTGTTTTGTCAACACTTCCATAGTAATTTGGCAAGCGCACAAGACCGCCAAGTTTGTATTCTGATCAAGTGGCTATTAGAGCTGTTGAAGTCTTGCAGACGTGAGGCAGCTTCCCTGTCTTATATTGCATTGCCCTTGTTCAGTTTATAAACTCTCATCTTTTCAGGTTAATCATTTGAAAAATATTCTCCCTCACACCTTGCGCCTTAACTATGACACCAAGGGTTTCACATACAATTATAAAAAAACCACGTTATATCCCTCAAAGTGCAATTCATTTCTCATCCATTACTAGGACAGGGGCAAGGAAATTCCAGCTCCCAGTTCCTGCACACATCCCTGATTTAACAGAGGCACACATACAAAAAATACCAGAACCTTTTAATTGACACTGAAAATGTCACATGCTCCGGGCAACAGGAAGTCTGACAGCTCAATAGGTTTCAGAAGCATTTTATGAACCTTCACCACAAAACCCAATCCTATTTTTGACATCTTCCTGACAACAAAGAACACCGAGCAATTAGCTGGCATTCCTGCTCGATAATGACACACTAATGAGAGGTCTGAATTTGTAAAAAAGCATCTTGCTGCAAGTTGACTTTCAATACTAATTTTAGCTAAATATTTAACTAGGAAGCAGCACCCAGACCTCACAGGTGCCTTCACTCCCAAGCTGCACCACTTTTTGCTGTTCGGCATCTCCAGTTCATCAAGGAAATCTCTCAGTTTCCAAACAATCTTCTTCTAACCCCAACGTTAAGCTGTTCAACCTGTGCCTTAAAACCACCATAGTTTAAGGAATACAAGATTTTATTCAAAGGCCTATCAATAATAAACACTGATACACATCAACTTACACACGTAAACAAATATACACAAAAATAGAAGCAATTATTTATATACACAGAAAGGAGGAACTGCTCCGTGCATACTGCTCGAACTGAAGCCCTGACCAAATCAACCCTTAAGTGGAAAGCACAAAAATTAAAACTTTCAGCTAAAAGTAACAAACACCAAACCAGAAACACCACTATAATCCAACAATAACAATACTTACAATTATCTTTTGTGCCTGGAAACGGTATCATCAGTCATTTTAGATGCTGCTTCTGAAGAGATCCAGTGGGAAGAGAAGATGCTTTACCAAGAGGGCCTTGTGAGCTTTTGAAGCAGAAGTAGAGTTCAAACACTGATGTTGGCATCTGCTCAGCACATGCAACACAGCCATGCAACTCCTGGCAAGGCCACCCGAGTGGAGAGGTAGAGGTGCCACAGCAACCCCAGCAGGGAGCGATGGCTGTTCATGGTCCAACGCCATCCCACCTGCCTTTTCTCTACCATCTCGCTTTATCAAACCTTTGGGATCCATGGGATGAAGCACAAAGCGCAATGACAACCATTTCTGACCACAATCCCTGAGGCCAAAGCAAAAAAAAAAAAAAAAGGGCAGGGCTGTGCTGAGGAAGCACCATAAAGGCAGGGACACTGGAGAACGCCAAGTTCCAGAGGGGAACACACAGGACGGCCGATCGCCCACGAGCTCTCGGTGCAGAGGTGGGTGTTCCCGTGGAAGCCACGTACCCACGCTGAGGCCACACGCCAGGAGAACAGCTCACCACCTTCAGCTGTCGGAACTAGCTGCTGCTCAGCATCACCTAGCTTACGGACGTACGCGCACCTCCTGCGATTCTGCAATGGCAACGAAAGCTTTTCCAAATATTTAAGTCACTTCGACAGCTGACTCACTATATACCAGTGGAATAAATATTTAAGAAGAAAAAAAAACGTCATCGAAACTGTTTCAATTACAAAGGCACTTCAGTAGAGCTAGCAAACCAAAGCACAGCATCCAGCAAACTTAATCCCCTTCCCTCTTGAACACCAGCAAACTCAAAACCTTCTCAGAAACACTTGCCAAGTTTGACTAAGTTTTAAGATGTCAAACTTCATTTATGCTACAGCATTTCTCCTCGGCTCTGTAGTCACTGTTGTTCACTTTGCAGAGCTGCAAGCATACTGCAGTCACACTGTTGTATCAAAAGGAAACCCAAAACAGATGCACAACAGAAAACTGACATTTACACAGATTTACATGCATGCAAGTTGGCAACTGACAGAAAAAGCCCCAGATTTTGCACTTTTGAGAACATTTCATCACTTTCAGATTAAAATTCTGACCTTGCCTGAACTATGGGCATTGGACACAGTGTAGTAATTCTACAGAAACAAATTTCCTTTTACAGTAATTTTTTAAAATACTAAATAAAAGAATTAATGACTGTTTTTCCAAAGAAAAAGCTGCCAACTCAAGAATACTGGGCTGAAAAACCCCCTACGACGCACAATGCTGTAACTTCACCGAGAGAGCCAGCACCTGCTGGGAGACAGATCTGTTAAGGGAAGTCTTCAGACACTGAATTTCCAGTGAGATGAACTGAGAAATAAACCCCCGCCTGTACCACACAGACACTTGACAAGTCCCTGATTACAGTTTAAAAGAAAGCACTGCCTGACCTCAGTGTCCATGTGCACCACAATCTCAAGTGAAAATCTGTATGCTTTAAGGAAAGATATCACCCAAAAAAAAAAACCATAAAACTGGAGAGGCTCTGACCTCTATTAGTAATATATCATCTAATCTACATTAAAGCTGCACTTCAAGTGCTGACTTGGCTATACACCATTTACAGGCCCATACGCAGCACCTGAGACGCCCATAATTTGGGGAATTTTACCACCACACCCAGAAAACACAGGAGTTAGCTGAATCTGGAGCAGACGTGAATGAATGGCTAGTTGTTGTTACAGAAGAGGCTGGGAGGCGTAAGGCAGAAATGCACCCACCCCTACCTCCTGTTTCAAAAAAGAAAAAGAAAGGCTTTCTGCAGTTGGAAACTATTCTGTCCAGGGCAAGAGGAACCTCCTCTGCAACAGAATACATAGCATATTTAGGCACTCAGCTTCGTGATTTATTCTATGAAAACAGTTACCAGGGATCTAGTCATCTTTTTATACAAACATTTCAAGGAGCAAAGCACACACATGATCTCAGAGCAACTGGTAAAAGGAGAGGGAAGAGTGGAAACTACAGCTGAATACTCAAAGAATCTTTTGTTCATCAGGAGTAGGAAGGCTCAAACACCCGTGTCTCCTCTAAGAAATGTTTTATTTCCCTCAATTTAGCTTCTTGTAATCATTCCTTAATGTAAGAATTATCTTCTGGATTATTCGCTGCATGAGAAAGCACTTAGATTTACCTCCTATTGTATGACACTTATAACTCTGTCTTGCAACCATTGAATTTGAGTAGTTAAAATTACAAAACACTACAAAAATACTAAGAGTAGGACTCAAGACAAATTACTCAACTTTCTTTTAACCTTTCAAACAGAGCTATCTTCCAGTTCTTCTGGGATAATACTTTCAGAATAGATCAAAAAATCAGTCATTACCAGTGTTTTAGAAATACTTGGAAATGACTTACATTTCTTTTTATTGTCCTCCTTGCAATAGATATTCTAAGTTATATACCCTGTAGTATTAGCTGGCATTGATATCACACCTGAAACATGTAAGAAAGAACATGCATTGTAAAGTATACCTAAATTTCTTTTTCCTTAGCAGTGGTAAATAAACTATAATCCACTTTGTCATGTTCAACCCGATTACCTGGATGAATTGTTGTTTTGCCTAAGAGCACCTGAACACCCAACTCGAGTCCCCTTGAGCTGCACAGAGAACAGAATTGCATTTCCTAACTTTGAAATAGGTTTTCTACGGGATATAACTCAATTTTTGAAGTTACTTGGAAAATACGGATACAATTACTTTGCTTTAACAAATTACAGCTTGACACTTTTAAAAAGTAAGTGGTTTTGAAGTGGCTTTCTGCTAACAAATAGTCCACAAACCCAAGGTGCACACTGGCTATATACCTCAAGGACAGAAAGGTTTCTTTCCAGGTCTACTCTTAAGCCAGGAAAGGGCTGAGCAGTATGGCACGTACAATTATTTGCTTTACCATTAACGAGTTTCCAGGTTACTAAAGCTTTGCTTTTCAGTTAACAAGTTTCCAGGCTACTACAGCTATGTCTACATTGGTGAAGCTGCAATGCTCTGAGTCTGGTTTTTAATCAGCAAGGGGAAACCCTTACAGTTTTCACAGTTTATACAGAAAGGAGGCTTCACAAAAGCTATCTTAAGTACTGAATATTTAAATCTCAAAATAAGGTTAATTTGACTGTAGAAGAACTAAGATTTAGTTCAAGAGTTACAGCGCTCCCCAAGCAGGGTACCTTCCCAAGAAAATTAGGAAGGACCTACAGAAACCATATGATTTTGCCATACAAGAGCGTAAGTTTTAAGATTTTGTTCCAAGATGTGTTTTATGACCCAAATGCTGCTGAGTTAGAATTCCAGGAGCTTGCCTGTCCACACGCATCTCTCAGAAATAAATTTGATTAAAAATGAGTATTAACAAATGCAGTATATTCAAAACCCAAGTGTCTACAGACAGGTTTTTTTCATGTATATAAGCCCCGCAGGAGACACTTCTCTGGCAGTTTCCTGTAGAAGTATTTTTTTTCTAACATAATGTACCCTTAGGTATTTAGCACGCTACCAAAACCAACGCAATTAACCAAAAGCCAGCTCTTTTTCATCGTAGTAACTCGAACTTCAAAACACACATATTGCTGTCCACTTCAGATTTAACACGCACTAAAAATAAAAGCTTGGAATTGTAAATACTTTGCCCACATTTTTCAAACGAACAACCCAGTCTGCCAAACGAATCTTTGTCATAACATGACGTTAACCTCTTAGCTTTCATCTCAGGATCCAAAATGAGGCGCTCTGAAGCTCTGCAGTCTGTTTTCAGTGAGAAGAGAGAGGAGACATGCAAGGGCTCGTGGCAATTCCAAAGCCAATTCCCTGGGACAGTCATCAAGGCCCTTGCCCTGGTTTCCTCTTTGTCACCGGACACCCAATTTGTCCACTACAATAAAGCAACTACTTACCTTAATAAGTTCAGAACATCTTCTCCCACTTGAATTCCTCTCTTGTCACCTACACATCCCAAAGCGGATGCTTTAGGTCAACAGTCATCACACACTATCTGTGCCCTGGATGCACGTGTTGCCTCCTGTCTTCCCAGCTCCCTGGCTCTACAGCAACTCCCGACAAGGAAGGGATCTCCACACACAGCCCCAGCCCTCCCTTGAACTCCATCACTAAAGCATCCCCTGGTCTCAAAACCACAATAAAGATGTTATAAGCATTAACGTTAACCCATAGGGAGGGAGGGAAAAAGACAATCATGCAAAGTCAGACCCTATGAAAGAAAGGCCTGAAGGACATTGCACCTTTCCATCTCAATCTGCAGCCCAGCCACCTGAGTTTTCTGTTACTTCTATGTAGACCCCAAACACTTGCTTCTTACTAAATCATATTTTTCAGAAAGATTGTCTTTAAGACACCAAAAGCTGGAGAAACCACTCCTCTTGGCAGGTTCTTTCAACAGTTAATCATTCGTGTTAAAAAATGTACGTTTATCTTCTCATTTGAATTTGTCTAGCCTTACACAAATGTTTATACTCTTCTTCCAAACAAGGCAAACTTTAATAGCAGTTTATTCTTACTGTTGTACTTTTTTTTTTAAAAGCAAACTAGGGTTTGGCACATCATCCTTGGGCTGCAGAAGCACCTCCTCTTCCTGCCCTGGCAGGGGAACCAGCCTGTGCAGCAGCACCCAGCATTAGCCAGCAGAGAAGGGGTCAGGTGAACAGGAGATGTGGACAAATTGCCCACTGCTTCTGGATCGACTGCGGTAAGTTGTGATCAGGTTTTCTTAAGAGGAAAGGCAACAGCCAAATGAAGGAAAAAGTCCCTGGAATTTACACCAACAGCACAGAACAGGCTGGGTTGGTTTCCTGCTTCTCCCTTACTGGTTTCACGCCCTGCAATCTGCATTATGAAGCAGCATTGTCCATAACAAGCATGTTTCTTCTTGGAGCTAAACCATACAAGCCAAGCAAAGATGGAAGTAGCACTCAAGGTATTTAATGAAAGGAAGACTTTGATGGCTGCTCTGTTTTCAAAATCTGAAGATGAATCTTCCTGAGAGAAAAATCTTCTACATTTTTAGTCCCACTCTGTAGCTACATCTAAGACTGAAGCCCAGAAGTTCATGAACACTACGCAAGCTTGCAAGCAATACCAGATGAAAGCAAAACAACTTCAAGTGAATTTCCAGCTCTCAGCTACTCTCCTGAACATGCCAAATGCTGAGCTTTGGCATGTGGTTTTTCTCCATTTTCCTCCTATGAAATGGTTTCATAGATAAGTCCAAAACAATTGTTAAACATCCATAGCCTAGCTTGCTTTGGCCAGAAACTTGCTGCAGAATATGTACTCTCACACAGGCAAGCAGCAGAACTCTCCTGCTGAGTAAGACAACTATCACAACTGCATGACAAATGCATCTGGTTTCTGCACTGGTTTTTGTTCAGAGTAAAGGGCAGCATCTACCTACATGAAAAAAGTTTGCCAGAGGTGGCTGCGGTGAGTTAAACAAATGCCTGATAAATAAGCAAGTTAACCTTACTCCATGCATCAGTTACAATGATCACCACAGACACCGCATATATTTCTGGAAAAAAATCCTGAAAGACCACTGATCTGCTCAGCTTCTCTACCAGATCTGTTAAAGCTTCTGCAGGATTTTTTTTTCTCCAGGTAAACTCCCCTCAAATTTCAATCAAGCTCGTGACTACAGCTGAGACAGAAGAACCTCACTCCAAATCTGCTGCTTTGCATCTTTAGCTATTTTGGTAACAGCTTCAGGCGACGAGGTTACAGACAGAACCAAAATAACTCTATAACTCTTCTGGCCATCAGGAACATGCGTTTCAAAATTTGAACTTTCTGACCAGTCACACAAGCTGCATTCCTCACCCATACTATTAACTCATTCAATTTTTTTTTTTTTTTTTTTTTTTTTTTACAAACGGGAAACAATGCAGATTTCACATTTGATGTTCAACATTCAATAAAAGGAGGAACTGAAGCCATCTGAACGTACCACGCCATTTGTTATTACCAGATAAAAGACAAGCATCCTTACTGTAATCTTCCCAATCTAAGCGTTAATATTTAACCTGTCAGAATTAAGATTCAAGTTTTACGAAAGCATTCATCTTTATTCTCAGTGCCTGTGAGCCTGCAGCTACAGTTGTGTTTTTTTCCCCTTTTTCTATGACGTTTCATTCAAAGTTGGCTGCACTGAAAGGAATAGCTGAAAGAGCTCTCATCTGTGATTCAGTAGAAAGGATAAGCTACAGAGCAAACTAAAGTATTAAGAGTTATTACTGTAAGCCTCCAAAATACATTCTCCTATTGTCAATTTTAAGTAAACCTCAAAAGTTATTTCTGATTTTCAAAATGAACCCATAATACTGCAAATGCCAGCATTATTTCAAATGCCAGAAAAATGAAGAGACAGTTCCACTAAATGACATCCTTTTAATAAAACTTTTTATTTACCTTCTGAATTAAATGTAGTTTAATCCTCGCCATTACATTTTGAAGCTGACATCTGCTCAAGCAGAAGACTTCAGCTCCCTTTGTGCAGAAGGTAATTAGCACTTGGGCCAGCAGTGCAATCTGCCTCACCCCAAGACATCCTATTTGGATACTTCAGATTTGGATACTACCACATCCAGACTACCGCATGTATTTTAGACACAGTAAGCATGACAGGGGATATAGTACTCGTGGGGGTTTTCAATTAACTTCCTACCAGCTGCTGTAGGTAAGATAATACCTAATCCAGCAGGAAGCCTGCCAGAGCAAGGTTAGTTTTCAGAGAAGTTTCAGTGAGTTTGAATCAGCAGTCAGCTCACGTGGGTTCAGAGTTATAGGTCACGTGGTCACAGCATTTTTTTTTCTTGTTTTCATTTTCTTTTTCCTGACAGTAACATCTCAAAATCAGAGCTTATGGTATAAAACAACCATGTTCTGCTCTAACTTTTTAGTAGCGCCCTTCACTGAACGATGAAGTCTGATCAAGCAGTAGATCCACTACAATTAAGAATTCCAAAGGTACAGTTTGCAACATAAAGTAAACTTGCTTGGTTCCAACATTAATGCAGCATAAGGACCATTTCAGCATTTTGGGTGAAAGATAAAAAGCTTTTTACTTAACCACCACTTGAAGACAAGCAATAACAAGAAGAAAACCCAAACTATCTATGTTTAGTACTATGTAAAACAAGTTTGAAGTCACAATTCAGTCCCAAAGTAAACAAGACCAGAGAGAACAGACAGTATAAAAAAAGCTTTCTTATGTCAAAAAAAGCAGTTTCCAAGTCCAGGTTACAGTTCACTAGCAGGTCACTGATGTCTGTATTGCAATCACCCTGTGAGATCACTGACCTAAAATAAGCCTAAGTTCTAAGACATCAGGACCGAAGAGAAAGGTTTTCCAAAAGCACTTTTGAAATGCTTCCCCCAAAAGGCTAACGAGAATTCTAATACTACGTTAAAGTAAGGGATTGCATTCCTATAGAGTGCTTTTGAAAAGTTCCCTGGTCATAAGCAGCATACAACTGTAACACCATGTGAAATGCCAACAACCAACTTCGAGGTAGACAAAATCTTTTTTACAAGCACAGATGAAACTAAGGCAAAGTAGGAAGCAAGCTCACTTTCCAAATAGAACAGAAGCAGATTCAGGAACAGAGCTTGGGTTTCAAAAAAAAAAATCTAACTTCCCTTATCACTGGGCAATCCCACACCTAAATGCAACACAGACAAGCCTCCACTTACACCTAGAGCTAAAACACTTAGAGGCAAGCAAACAAAACGGCCAGACACGAATACTGACAGAGAAGTATAAAATCATTGGACTTGTTTAGAGGCTATTTTGGTTTTTAAAGTCTTTTCCAAGTCTTGTCTTCAGCATTTGAAGACACAGTCCATTAATCACAAGCTGATACAGGATGTCTTTACGAATGCTAGGTACACTTAGCAGAGCTTTCTTTCTTATACCACAAAACATCTGTGATTCAACACAGAAAGTCTTTTAAGAACTAAGAACTACAATAGCTGCAACAATTTTAAAATGTGAAGCATTCTAAGGCAAAAAACTAAATTTCTTCCGTAAAGCAAAGTAAAAGGGTAGCTGCCATGCAAAGAGAATCTTATGTTAGTGTATTGCATTGAAATTACTGCCATGCACAGAGACATAAAAGAGGTTGCACCAAGGAAAAGCATTACGAAGTTATTGTATTCTACCAATGAACTTTGAAGCAGAGCAGGAAAGAGTAAGTGACACAGCAGGTTCAAGAACTCCATCTTAGTTTTTTCAAACCACTGGAGGTGGTTCGTTTTAAACTGGGTGGTGTCCCCAAACACTCAAAATCAATCCCTCATTTGTGAAGAAATTGTACTTTTAATCATACAGTACCCACTTTTGACAGCTCTCTCATCCCACTGCATGTTCGATGTTGTAAATCCTTTAGTAAAATTAGGAACCTTTGTTGTTATTAAGTATTTTGTGCTACTTTGGCCAAAACTGAAGTTTAAGGAAATTTGTTGCCCTGGGTGAATCATTACCAAGTGAGTCAGTTTTGTACATACATGCAAAGTACATATTAGTAAGAAATTATACAAAAGTTTTCAAAGCAACCTAATGTGTTTTTACAGAGAAAGGAAACTCATTTCAGCAGCAAAAATACAAAGAAAGTTTGTATATATAATACATAATAGGAAGAATTTAAAATGGATCCACAGAAAACACAGGATGAGGATTCATTTCATGTATTACAAATTAAGCTGGATGCAAGAAAAAGGAGCTGTGCTATTTCAATTAATTCTACATATTGAAACAGGTGGAGACTATCACACTTTGGTCAAGTATGAGGATGTGCCAGTTTTTACCTCCGGACCTGGAACTGCCAATAGTATATTTGGACCAAGTATCCACCCAGTTCAATTGTCAGCCTGCTCAGATGCTAGTGTATGGGTATCTGCTCACTACCGTAGAGATTTTTACTCATGGATTTACTGATGGAACTTGTTTCTTGTCTGTTTTTGTGCTTTGCCAGCTTCTCTTTCTGCCAAGAAAGTGCAGTGCTACCATTTAAGACTGCATCTTCCTCTAGCTCTGACAATAACCAGCTTCAGGGATCTCAAGGCAGAAGAGAAACCATCCAAAACACCATATCTTCATCAAATTTACACTGTTAAGGGATTTCATTAGGGAACCTTTGAGTGAATGGTCTATACCTCTATAATACCACACTTTTCTGGTTAAGATCTAACACAAGCATGTGGGTAGAGAATTGCCACTAGCAGCTATGCTATCATAATTACCTTCTTAACTTGAACTAGTTAACTTAAATGTTAACCTAAAAGAGATAAAAACTGGGATTAAAATAGAAGGTAAAGATTGGAAGCTTAACATGAAAAGCTATGGGTAACCACAGGAAGGAATTCAAACTCAACTCCGGATTGTCCTAATTTTATTTGAGTTGGTTAACCAATTTTGAAGCACTTTTTACAGTTTACATAACTGAAAGGAACACTGTGTGTCCTAGAAATGTAAATTAACATTTTTCATAACTCAAGACATCACAACAAAGCCAGATTTTGAAATAAATTGATTGTTTAGTTGTCACCTGGATCAGGAGGGAACATACAAGGGGAAGGAAAAACAGCATCGATAAGAAAACGCTTAAGTTCTAGACTGAGTTTGTGCTTCTACACTAAAAACGTAACACTGAAGTAACAACTCTGCAAAGAACTTGAAAAGGGATGTAACATCTTTGGTCCCAAAACCAAAGTATATATTAACATCTTCTAACTCTTACTTTATTTGGTTGTATTAAATTAACATTGAAGAAGAGGGACAAAGTTAAGAGATGCTAACTTTGCTGTAAATTTGAATCCTATTCTAGCAGTTTTTTAGATTGCTGGTTTCGTGCTAAATTGAATCAGTTATCCTGCATGATAAACACGAGCAAATCTTTTCAATATATTTAATAATCAATGCGTTTGTTAGTACAAAGCAGATGGTGTTCAGTAAAAAGACATTAAGTGATCATTTAAAAACACCATGCTATATTTTTTAAAAACACTAGGCAAGACTAAAGAAATTGGTGAAGGCCAGATGTTCAAAGCTGGTGCACAGACAAAATTGTACAAGTGTAATTTATTTATGAAATTACCCAGAGGCTGGCAGGTGTTAACAAATGCCAATACTTATTTGCATGCTTCCCCTATGACATCAAGTCATCTTTCACTAAATTTTGAAAATCTGGTCTTAACTACAAATTAACACTTTGCTTCACTCCATTAATTAAAAAAGGCATCCATCTTCTTATTTTTGGTTGATGAGTAAAGTGAGATATTTTAATCAGTCAAGCTATTTTAACCATATTTAGCTTTCATTTGTCCCTAGTAAATTTGTGCAAATTTGCTCCAAAGTCACCATGTTTGTTCTCAAAATGAGAGAAAATTTTTCAGAAAGCTTTTTTTTTTTAAAAAAGATACTGATTGTTTTCCTGTATATTTGTGTTCACTACAGATTATTTTTTGAAGCAGTCTCACAGTCTCAGAACTTAAAGCCTTTGTTTGTTTTTTTAACCAGTGATTTATTTTCCGCTCGGATCAAAAAAAAATTAGGGCAAAAGATGGAGTTAGAGAGTCAGCCTCTGAACGCTTCTTAAAAATAGGTGCTTCAAATACAGGTTTAGAAAAGAAATTAAATATGTTTTCAGTCACACTGAAGAAAACATCTGTAAAGAAAAAAGGCCCTCATCCTTCAGATGGAAGAAGAAGGTGGTGGGAAAAAAAGCACCAGTTTCCCAAGTTGCCCAAATCACACACAGACACAAGAAGGTTACAAATGCCATTCATGAAAGAATGCACCACAAACATCAGCATTTATTCATTTTGAATTTTTTTTTTTTAGCAAATGACAAAAGACCCAGCTTACTGGCTTCACTTTTGTTTACCTTTTGCTTACATTACACATTTAAACATTTGTCAAAACTTACTAAGTTGTCTGCATTCATGCACAACTAGAAAACATCCTTAATTTATTTAAACCAGAAATGCATTACCAGAAATGTATTAACATCATTCACTAGTAAATATTAAAAAAAAGTTGAAATTATTAAAAAGTTTATCCTGGAAATGTTAACTTCACAGCAGACTTAAACTACTAGTTGGCTCACATTTCAAACAAATTGGAAAAAGCAAGATTCATGCTAGTGTTAGTGTACATCTTGCCCTAGCACTACTGAAGGATCATGGTTCACCTTGGATCATAGATAATAAAAAGAAAAGTGCATACAGAAATTTACAACAATTTTAAGGACAAAAAAATGGTCCTATCGATGTGGTCCCAACAATAAACTCAAAAGTCTATGACAAATACAAGCTCCCGTGAGCTATTTATACTACTTAATCTTAAGTACGGATATACAGAAAGTTGAGTTCATTTGAAATCTTCAAAAAATGTTCCTGTCAATCCTCAAATGGTGGCTGTTATAGCTTAAAATTTCTGTTAAATGCGTGCGTTGAATTACTTGTTATCCAAGCGTAGCAGCTGCTCCTTACCATTTATTGTTAGCGACCTTAACTGGCCATCTTCTTCAACTTCTACTCTCTCTTGTCCGTTCTCAAAAATTCTGTAGGACAAATAACACAATTCGTCATTTTAGAGCACTGCAAGCAGTTTGAAAACATACACCAGACCTAGGCTTTTAGATAACAAAGTACAACGGAGCACTGCCTGCTTAATACAACTGTAATTGGCAAGCTTTCACATTTAACAGTGCAGGAGCTGTAACTAGCGACCATCTGCATTCCCCCACTGATATTGCTTATTTATAGCAGGAAAATTGCTTTGTGGAAGTTTGAATCCTACCGTTTGTACAGTTCACGGTTAGAGCTGTCACCTCAAATCGTCACAGCTGTACTGACACTACTTACAATTATCTAGGACTAAATGTCTTTTTCACAGATAAAGCTGTGCTGTCTTGATGTTGCATTTAGTATCATTTGTTACATGCATAATGTTCTAGATCCAATCACAATTTTGCTTAACACAAGACATGCAAGACAGTCTTCAATCCACCTTTAACTTGATCAAAGCAATTAAATTGGAGACCTACTGTATGATGAGTTTAGGACTAGCATGTACTGGGCAGAATTTAAGTATCCTTGACTAGAATAGGATATTATCAAAAAGCTATGTGGTTTTAGGTTCTTTGTTTGTTTGTTTTAAAAACAGGAAGATGAGCAATGTTTCAATTATTTTCAAAAAAATTTAATTCATGCCAGAATTTTAACTATCTTGGCATTCTCCCCTCATGACTAAAATGAAGAAACCACATGGATGGATACAAACTTCTCTGATAATCAGACAGTGAAGAGAACACACCCTTATCAAAAACAGGGAGAAAGGCTTCCTGTCCAAAGCAAAGTGTTACTCAAAGTTACTCCATAAATTCCCAAATGCATTGGTTTTCTCCATCACATATGGGTAGGCTACGTGCAGTACCTGAAAATTCCCTTTCCAATAAATAGGAAAAAGTTTCCTCCGAAGTGAGTTTCAGTTGCTTAGTTCACTTAGCAGATGAAACAAAATTAACTTTTACACAGAAGTTTAACTTCAAACACTTGTCTGGGAAAGCACACTAGAGCAGATGTTAGGGAAAGTTATTTCGTGTATCTCAAGTTTCCCAATTCCCAGTCAATAGCTTCAAGACCAACAGAAGCCAAGCACACTTTTCTCTTCGAGAAGCCCAAGCTGACTTGGTAGCCAGTAGTCAAAGACCATGATAAAAGATGCAAGGTTCTAAAAGCCCATGAAGACCGCCGCTGCTAAGTCCCTTTCAAACAGCAAACAAGTTGCTGCCATCATTTTTCATCAGGGCAGTTCTCACCACTGGCTTTACACAGTTAAACCCTCCCGGACTATTAGGAGTTTAGACAAAAACACTATCTTCTCTATTTTCCCATGCTACAGCTGCAAGTAACTCAGCAATGCCAAGAAGAATTACAAAGCCCAAAGCAACTTTTCTGCCTTAAAAAAACTCACATAAATCCAAAATTTTTTATGACCACATCATTAAAAAGTAAAAACACATACATGTATAATTTATCTATATATATATTTATATGCATGTATGTTCAGCTATGTATTTCTATATAGTTTCATAGAAACGTATCCTTCTTACCTCTTTGTAGTAATTTTTCTGCCGTTGACTATTTTAGTTGAGGTTGATACTGACTTGAAGTTACCCATCCCACTGCCACCAAACGATGCGGAGGAGAACGAAGTGAGACCTCCATGTCCCAGTGAACCAAACGAAGTAAAACCTATTGTGGAAAAAGTTAACATGAAAAGTATTCGACCAAAACCGTGTTTCTGCATGACTGTGAGCTTCAAATTTATCAGCCACCGGGACTAGATCCTAGCTTCACAACACCCTTTGATGGCTGCATCAACACAACATCAGTGACCGATGGCATTAAACACTGGTATGAAAATAAAAACGTGACTCTAGCGCTATCACCTTTTCCCATATGTACCCACAGTTCCAAATACTGAGCACTGCTCAAAAACTGTTTGTCCCTTCCTTTAAAGAAAAGCCATTCAAGCCTGTCAGCTGAACTCAACCATTATACCATTCTTCCCGCTCAAGGTAGAGCTAATAACTTTAGATCCTGATTTTTCATATTATCATAGAAGACCAGATGCCTTGGGTTAGCAGACAAAACAAGTTTTGTATCACTAATGTGCCAACTAGTACTGAAGATCTTTTAACACTTACAGAATGCTGAGTAGCAGCAAGTCTCAGCAACCTCTGAGACACAGCCTTCAACATTCAAGTTAAGTACCCCTAACTCATACTTAGTACTACCGTGGGTTTAAAGCACAGGTTTTCCCCAGTGACTTTTCAGGACCTTACCTAAAAGGTAAGGTCACCATCACACCAACACTCAAACACAGTTCAAAAACAATTCTAAAGCCATAAAGAAACTGTAGCACAAGAATTAAGAACGCAAACAATTCTACCTCTTTGAGGTCTGTTTACTTTTCATGAGCTTTCCAGGTAGACCTAAGGTTTTACTTACTTTTCAGAGAGCATCCTAAATTCAAAAAAATGGCCTCACAGTTGATTACATGAAGGAAACTTTACATCAAGAAGGCTTATTACATCAAGATGCTTTGTGAACCAAAACGGAAATTCCCTGTTAAGTATTGTGATATTTACCAGTGTCAAATGAAGGAAAAGCACTTCCAAAACCAGGGAATCCACCAAAAGCAGAGAAAAACGATCCACCACCTCTGCTTCTGCTTCCCCTTGGACCCCGCCTGCTCCCGAAAAAGTCTTCAAAAGGATCTTCTACAAAACACAAGACATTTAAGAGGTTAATCTCATTGAGTGATTCCATATTAAAACATTCGAGTTTCTTCAATTAAAAAAAAAATCCTGTTATAGTTGAGATTCTTCCTTTGAAATATTTGATTCTACTGAGCTGAACAATCCTCTAAAAAGGCTCCTTTGGGACTAAATTCTAACTCATGTTTACGCTTACAAATAATCATAAAAAGTGGTTAATCATTTTAACTATTTAGAATCAAAATCTGGTAAACCTAATGTAAATGCTCTTTCATTTTCAGCACAGTACAATTGGTAAGAGTTAAGACAATAGTATACTTACTTCAGATGCTCACATAGCATAACAAAGTATGACAGAAGAAATCAAATCAGCATTTATTTGAAGATAAATACGTCCACTGAGTTAGCATTTGACAGATTTAGAACTTTTCAGATGCAGAATCATGACCCCTACACAGCAAAATTTAAATTTAACAATTCCTAGAATATTGCACACATTTATAAGCACTTTCTAGTTTATTGCCCTACGAGATTTACTGCAGACCACCCCAATGGTGTCTCTAAAAAGTAACTTCCAGATAGGTTCTATCAATAAGTGAAATATAAAAAGAACAGCCAGGGACTGACTGATGACTCATAATCTTTAACTATTCTACGTGTTTATTTTAGCACTTGCCACATTAGGCACTTCAAGCACTTATTCTGAGACACATTTAGGTAGTAAGTTACAGGACACCGTTCATAAACCTACAAAGAACCATTCAGGCCCTACCAAGCTGTATCTCTGAATCTTTATTTATATATACTTACACACACACACACATATGTATATAGACAGACACCTATACAAGAACTTCCCTATTTACTTAAGAGTAATCAAATTTTCCTAAAAAAATAGATATTACTAGGATTGTCTGAAAAATGCTTTTTTCCTAATGCTCTTAAAAAATAGAGCAACATACAATTTCAATCATATAATTATTACTTTTTATAAAGTACCTGTTATGTTAAATTCAGAAGAGTTCAACTACTACAACCACTCTCTCAATCAGAATCAGAGCTCTACCAGGATGAGTATTGTACAGTACCAACAATTTTACCAAGTTTTTCAAGTGGGCGCTCAATACTGGAAGGTAAAAGTTTTAAATACTGCTCAGACTAAGCTCTTACTGGGAAACGCAGAAACTGGTGACAGCAGCAATAGAAGTATGAATGCAACACAAGATTCTTGTAACTGTCTGACTGTTCTGATATTTTCAAATTGAGAAAGAAGAGTTCAGAAACTCAATACTTAATCCAGCTCTGGTATCACTTCAAAAATCTAAGCTCATTTATGCTGTCATCCAGTCAATGCAGCAGTGACATTACCAAAACAATCAATCTGATAATAAAAAGATATCAGTTACCATCTGGTTTAAACATGATTACTTAACAGAAACGAAGTGTCACGATGTATTCATGCTGAACAAATACAGCCCCTGAAGTCCAAACACAAACTCCCACCAGCAAAAGATACAAAATGCCAGGAACAACCAAAATAACCCTATCTTTCCCCTAGCTTCCACCGTTATTTACAAGGCAGGACCAAATTTTTATCTTTCATAGAGCAGACAAGCAAGTGGTCTTTTTTTTTGTTGTTGTTGTTCCTCAGGCTGTTATGCTATTTTTTATTTTAGAACAAGTTTTCTTTAATACAAAGATGACCCGTTATGATATTTAAAAGATTAGAAATAAAACAAGACTCCTGGGCATAGAAATAAGGGAACCTATAACCAAAATCAGCATTTTCTTTTAATTGTCACAGTACTTGTTTGGGAAAAAATTGTGGTATTTTTCAGACTAGCTTATCAGTTAGCAAGTGAAAACACTGCAGTTAATTGTTTTGTAGTCCAATTTATTTTCGCCAGAGTGACTCAGAAGCTAGTTATGAAGGTCATTCACTCACGTGTACAAATGATCTATATTATATTACTCCCACTGTTAGGCTTTCTAATTATAGTCCAATTTTTCTTGTTACCTGGAGTTTGAATAAAAACAAAACAACCTACCATGTGAACTTGTAGTTTCTTACCTCCCACAGCATAGCAGCCTGTTCTGCATGTGAAACTCTCCTCTTCTGCACAACAGCAGCAAAAATGCAGGTTTTTATGGGAGATCACAGAACCCCCGACATCCCTGCTGTCAGCCCAGCTCTAAACTGATTATTGCCTACTCCTAGCTACATGAAAACCTAACCTAGACTTGGGCATGCCATATTAGCCTTTGGCAACCCTACGTACCAAGGAAAGAAATCGGTACTCTACTTCTAGCCTCGGGTGATTTCTGTTTGCAGTCTGGATCATGATCCTCCAATGCTCTTCCAGTAGTTCTCCCCAGTAAATAAGATAGTTAAACCACTCCCCTGCAACTGACTGCTGAATCCTCAGCAAGATAGATTATTTGGAGGCAAGAAGATTGCTTTCCTGGGGGAATATTCCCTCCCCTCATGACTATGTTACCAGACATTCAGGTAAAGCATGAAGAAAAAAATACTAAAAACACTGTGGAGAGAGGACAGCAGGAGGCTTCTCCATTCAAAATGCAGCATCATTTGTTGTATCCACTACCAAACGCATGTAAATATAGTGCCTGCATGATTGAAGCCGCTGTTTATGCTTTTAGACAATAAATCAAGATGACAAATAGTACCACTCAGGAAAATAACATTTCAGACTGCTAGGTCTATTTTTGTGGTTTAGCAGAACCTTTCTACGCACGACCACCTTTGTGCATAGCTAGCTTTTCTAACATGGTTCAAATGAAGTGAATACCACAATATTGCCCCCTTTTTTTAAATGACTTCTCTTACACTAGTCATTTTGGTGCAATTTACAATCCATACAATTTTCTTATTGGATGTTATATGCATATAAAATCAACAAAACTAAGCAGAAAAAATAAGGCCTTTCTTAAAATGGAAACTACTATATAAATACTACACAACAGAAAAGCACCATAAAACCAAAATACTGTGCCAGTGTCACCTTAGAGTCTAACTGAATACTGTCTGGAGATAATCCACAGTTTATTTTAATCTGGGTATTACCAGAAGCTTATGAGAGGACAGAACATCAGATTCCATTTCAAAAGAAATGTTGCAGCACACTTCTGACATGAAACTTGCGGCACCATCAAGTTGATGCCACAGCAAGGATCAAGAGAGACCAGAAGGTGAGATTTTGAGGAAGCCAGCAAGACAGGCTTGTACTGGATCAACAACATGAGATGACATGGAGATTTTTTGGGAGAGAAACGCAAATGCTTAAGCAAAGAACTCACAAAAACTTATTACTTCTGAAAAAACGAGACACAATGAAGGACTTCAGGACTCTTGTTATTTGGTAGGAAGACCTACCAGTTGACAGTTGCTGAAGCCAAATTAACATGAAGCTAGGAACACAAAAACCCCAGCAACACAAGACTGTATATTAGTGTCAGAACTTTCAGGCGGTTTTCTTAGAGTTAACATGTCCCCAAAAGAATCTACTTACATCAGAAAAATTTTTGTGCTAATTCAAACCCATCAACTGCCCTATTCCTCTTGGTAGAACGTTACACCAACTCACTGTGTACAACAGAATCCTACCTTAATTTTCTGTAGTCATGGGAAAGAATTTACCCTCAAAACAAATCAAATACAACCACCACCACTAAATATCTCGCTGCAGTTCAAAATGAAGTAGGTCATGATCCTCCCACCCTCAGTTCTCATCTGTAACAGAAACAGGATTTTCTCACTTTCAGCAGCATGATCCACTCGCAGAATACTAACACAAGATTTGGTCCTATTTGTCTTTCTTTCCTGCCTTGTGATCACAGAACCACATGACAAGTTGCATTAATTCATTGATGCTAAAGAAAACACTACACGTTTGTATCGCTAGCTTTCTGTTGCATCCATGAGCTAATCTGACTCAGTACTGGTGAGACTGCTGTATTTGAAAGAAAGCGGCCAGGAAAAGCACCATAGGGTGGAAGAAGGGACTAAAGAAGGCAAAACCTGAGAATCTGCATCTGAGGCAGCCCACAATTCAGTTTGATTTAACCAATTTCATTAAATCAATCTAAGGCATTAGCTCAAATCACCAAAAGTCACTATAAACTAAACACACCACACTTCCTATGACGGTCACTTCTACCATGACACTTACCTCTTCTACCATGGCAGCTGCCTGGGCAACCAGAGGGGTTCCTACCAGCTGAACAGAGCACTGCCCGATCAAAGGACGTTCAGCCAAAGCACTTCTCTGCGATGGTTTCCAGTGCCACTGTAAAAGCAACTGCACTGGTACAGGGCAAACAGCAGGAACAAGTGCCCAAGGGTTGAAAGGAGCACAGGGACATGCTTTCAGCGCTACTGCTACCATGCTGCCCCTCATGAAAGGGTTAAGCACATCCCAGTGGAGTGCCATCGTTCACCTCCAGAAGACTCAAGAGTCGAGATAAATTGTGCACTGTCAGCAAGAGTTCTCACACGTACAAACTGCTGCAGCCAGAGACGTCGATAATCTCACAGGTACAGTATGCAAACGAACACTGCCCTGTAAAGACAGGCTCACTGCTCAGTCACCACTCGCAGGACGACTTGCCCAACCAAACCCTCCTTCCTTTATTCTCTGCAATAAAAGCCATGCTATTGCCTCCACCGAAGCGTGACACTGAGGAAAAGCTTGTATTGCAGATGCGGGAGGAGGACACCGTAACTGTAGCACGCTGAACAGAGTCACGTTGAAAGGCTGCTCGGCCCCACATAAGGGAGCAGTCAAACTGAACTGCATTCGCTATTACAGCCTGCAGTGTTTCAGCAAGCAAGACAGAACAGGCTGCCTGCCTGCCACGAATTCCTTCTCTCAAAGGCACACTGTAACTGACTTTATGGACCATAACAGAACTGAGCATAATAAATGCGGGTCTGAATAACACCCTTATGCAAAGGGCTACAGTTACATGATGTGCTGAAGAAAATCCTTGGAGTAGGTGTTTCTATCTTGTCTCCTATTTGATAAAAGTTTCAAGGATACAGATTTGCAGAATACACACAGGACCTGGCGCTACAGCTCTGAATTATACCCAAGACACAGTGAAGTACATCACCAGAGCTGCACAAGCAGCAGAAACCCAGAGGCGCTTTGCATGGAAATATTTTCTTCCTTAACTACAAAGGATGCTATAGCTGCTGTGTTGATGCCACTTACTCTGAAGAGACACTGAGATGTTGCAAACACTGTTGATTCATCTGTATAGTGTTTAAATACAGACTTTTATAATTGCTCACTTCCATAAATTAGATGTCAAACAGATGGTTGCCCCAGTTATTTAGGAAACTTTACTTAGTAGAAATGTCATAGCATTTCAAAGTCTTTCTAATGATATATACCAGAGATCCTGGATTAGTAATTCCCTAGAAAAAAGAAGATTCAAAACATTACCACCTTTTAATTCCATCTATACCATAATTAAATAGATGTTAGAGAATGGCAAGTTCAACTCTACACAGCATTTCATTTATCAGGCCACTGCCCAAATGTTCAGACACACCTTAAAAGTGGGGAAATCTTCCACTACCACTGTATGACCTGCTCACCTTGTGCCACGTCCAGCATTTGTCCTCCCAAGATGAATTTACACTGCTAGCCATCCAAAAAGAAAATAAATCAATCTTGGGGACTACCAGGTTGAACTGGCTCAGAGATGCACACAACAAATGCAATCAACAAAAGGCAGAGGAAAGAAGGCATGCCTGGGACAAACCTCGTGTTTGGCCAGCAAGCTATCAACCAGCTCCTCAATGCATCTACTGGGACATTAGTCAAAGATTCAAGTTTTAAGATGCATGGAAGAATTTGGAGCAAGGCCTCCTTCTCTGCAGCAGAAGCAGCTGTATGGTAGCTTCACTACTCATGGAGCCACTGCACTGGTTCCATCTATCCTGTTTGAGATGACTCCTGCAATGTAAGCATTTCCTTTGAAGCTATCGAGTTATTTCAGAAAAATTAATGGTTGTAAGATCTGGACCATTCAAGTGAATAACTATGATCTAAGACTGGTGCTTAACTACAATTGTGCACTTTCATACCAAAGCAATGAATGCACATGCAAATCTTTGAGAATCTCTAAATACCAAAAGTTGCACATTTCTGTCAATTATAAAGAGGAAAACATTGTGCAAGATAGCTTTAGTTTGAAGCCTCCTCCTTGTTCAGTTTTAGGAATCAATTTGACTAACAAATGTATTTTGCATTAGAACATCTAATCATCATAATTATCACAAAATGGGATTACGTATGGATTAAAACCACAACGTGACTGTTAAATACAACCCTTGCCCTAGCAAGATTGTATCTAAATGTCAAAAACAGGCTTTCACATTCGTCATTTGAACATGTCATTTGGAGATAACTGAAGCTGAAATGTCTACCCTCCCTTGGCTCTGACTACTTAACAGTCACTTTCAGTCCTTGCGATGAAAAGGTTGATGAAGCTACCCTATCCTGCTTCTGAAACAATGTCCTGAAACACAGATCACATAAAATAATTTTACAATGATTACTGCACACAGATTTTCCTGTCAGGTGAAGTCTTTAGCCTATATACTTAAGGTAACTCTATACTTTTCCAGAACTCGTGTACTGCTTTCTGTAGTCAGTATTACAGTAGCTACTCTGCAGTAATTCTGTTGTTTGATGGAACCAAACCACATTCCATATAGCTAGCTCCTTGAGTTCCTCTGTGAAAAACATAAATATCTAGTTAACCATATATAGAAGTTTAACTCTACCAATGGTTTCCAACATTATTCCCCAGGCTCCCCAGGGCAGTGGTCATGACACTGAGCCTGCCGGAGTTCAAAAAGCATTTGGAAAACACTCTCAGACAAAGGGTCTGATTTTTGGGTGTTGCTGTGTGGAACCAAAAGTTCGACTGGGTGACAACATCCTTGTGGGTCCCTTCCAACTCAGAATATTCTACGATTCTACAATTATAGAATTTTGAATATCACTTTACCAGGTAAGTGTAACACCCAACATAAAATTCCACAGATGACATATAGGTTTATATGCATCATTTGGTAATAAATTTATATTAAAATACATCATGAATTCTAGTTACCAGACAACAAATGCAGAACATTTATTAAATACAATTCTAGAAGGTATACTGAGAAAACTAGAGTGTGTTTAAGCACATTACAGCTGTTAAGATTATTATCTATGTCAAAAGAGACAGACTTCTCTAAGCCATCAAAGTCCAGACTGGACATCCACCTGGAGCAGCTTAACACATTTGACCATGGAGAAAAATAAAAACAAAACATGGTTCCTTGTTGAATTCAGTTGATTAGACACACAGGCATCTAATGCCATTTGACATGCCCTAAAATATCCTGCCTAGTTACTGCTCGCTGAAGGACAGTGACGTGCTGTAGGTCCTGGGCTGTATTTTCCAGACCATACGGAAGTTACTCAGGCATCTCAGATACTCTAGACCATCTCAAGTGTTACCGCATGCCCATATGAAGCTCACTGTATACAAAAGGTGACTTTACTTCAGGAGTTGTTTGAACCACTATATAGGTTCTTAGGTCACTTCTGTGCTCCTAGGATGCCATTCTTCCTTTCAGTGCAATTCCTCACTGAAAATCCCTTCCAATACATAATCTGTTCTTCAACTGAGAATCTGAGAAGCCTCTAAATCCAAACTAAATCAGTTCTTTAATAGCCCAGAATCCCAGTCAAATGTTTTTGCCTACACCCAAACACATTCATTATTGTTCTTCACAAAGCTTGGAGGAGCCATCTTTAAATTAATGAATACACCTCCACCGTCAGCGGTAACATTGGGAACCTTGCCTCACTGTGAACTGTAAAGATAAAGCAGAAGAATCTCCTTGAAAAGTTTACGACCAAAATACAAATTAAACACTACGTGGAACACAAATAAAACAAATCAAAGCAAGCACCATATGCAAATTGAATAGGGTACAGTTTAAGTACAAAACTTACTAAAATGAGAAATCAATCCCTATAATCAGGGGTCAACAGTTCTAATGTCAAAGGACAGTTCAAGAACAGAACAGCTATATGGCATGGAAGACTGAACACCAATTAACCAGACATTCATGTTCCAAGGCAGTACTATGCCATACAAAAAGTAGTACCACAGAGGGAACAGCACCTTTTCCCTTCTTCCAATGACAAGGATTACAACACATCCATTCGTCAAAGAGACTGAAAACTATCACTGAAATTGCTCAGTAGGAAAAGGCAGACTCTGCTGTAACAGTGTCACAGAAAACAAGCCCACATGCCTGAGCTGAGAGCTGACCTGCTGTTAAATTATCAGCTCAGGTTCAGAAGAGCACTCGCCTTCAGGCACACTTACTTTTACAAAGTATTCGCCTGCAAAGCAAGGAAGAGAAACTTTGGCTGAGCTAATTCCAGAGCAACACATAGCAAAGGCGTAACTTAACTTTACTCCATTTGGAAGCGTTTCGAGCTGCCTTCAGAGTATTACATATTTACATTTGAAGAAAGTCTGAAGGGACCTTTCAGTTAACAGTATTAGTCAAAAGTTAGAATGTCTGACAGAAGGTCATCTCCAAGCAGGGCCACCCACAGCAGGGTACCCAGGACCACAACCAGGTACCTTCTGAAGATCTCCAAGGAGGAGACTCCACCACCTCCCAGAGCAACCCGTGCTGGTGCTCCAGCACACTGACGATCACACTCATTTCCTCATGTTCCCAGGGAACCTCCTGCAGCTGTGCCCCTTGGCTTGTCAGTGGGCACCAATCTGGCTCCACCTTCTTTATACACTTTCTACAGACATTTAGAAACTGACGAGACCCAACTCCAAGCCTTTTTATGATAAACAATGCCAGCTCTCTCAGACTTTTCCTCATATAAGTGATGCTCCAGTCCCTTCATCACCTTCATGGCCTTTCACTGGACTCCTTCCAGTATCCCTCCTATATTGGGGAGCCCAGAACTGGACACAGTACTTCAAGAGTGGGCTAACCAGCACTGAGATCACTCATTTCAACTTAAATGGAAATCCTCTTTTACTATTCTTCTACTGTGGGAACAGTGAAGGAGTTTTATCTTCCCAGTCCAAGCCCCCACCTCACTCATCAGTATTTTTTTACTAGATGCTCCTTCCAATCCATCCTTTACTTCTGCTCATTCCCCACTGGATTCTTCCTCTAATCACTTCAGATCTGCTGCTTATCCCCAGTCAGACTGTTCTTCTAGCTAGCCATCTAACTCACCAACTAACCTTCTACTGGATTAAACCTCTAGCCTCTCAAACCCTTTTCTAATCTTTCCTTATAGTCATCAAACAACCAAATGACGATCACTGAGGAGTAACCTAAAGAAATATATAATTAAAATTGGAGCTGAATTAGCCAATTTAGTTTTTAAGTAAATACTGAACACAGGATGTATTCCTCTTTTGCTGCATAAAATGCTGACCTATAAACATGCACTGAGATATTGAAAGAGAACTCTACCACATGTGAAAAAGCCCTCACACACTTGAACAAGCAAAATCACAAAGCCAAAAGAGCGTCAGCAACATGGTAAAAAGGTCACTGACAACTTCATCACATATTGCTTCCTTTAACTACATGAAGCATGCAGACTTCAAGAGCTATTTAAGTTATCCGTACTTTTAGGTGCTCCGTCCCCCAAGCAGACATGTGACATAAAATTTGGAAGACTATCTAGAGTACGTATGCAGCTGTTTTTATTTTGATACCAGAAAACGATTCGTGGTATACCATTTCACATTAACTGTTACAACATAGCTCTCAATGTTAACCTACCCAGTCCAGCAGCTCTCAGAACTACATTAAATATTTACAGACCAAAAGAGGTCAAATTCAGCAGATTAAGTCAGAGAGAATTCCAGTGTATACTTTTTCTGCCCAATGTTATTTCCTTCCAACCTATAGAGACAGATGCCACAGTTTCATTGTTTTTTTTTTTAAACCACACCTTCTGACAAAACATGAATTGGCAAGCCAAACCTGTTCTGTACTACCAAACCAACTAGGAATAAAGTGAACGGTAACAAACATTTCATTATTATATAAAATAGCAATTGTTTACCACCAATTTGCAGAGCTACTTCTCATAAAGCCATATTAGCTATGTTTGTTTTCTAAGAGCGAAGTTTTAGCCACACTTCAGACAAACATAAAACTAAAACCAGTAAACCACTTACCGAAGAAGTCAAACGAAAACGGGTCCCTTCCACCAAAAAACTCCCTGAAGACATCCTCTGGGTTACGGAATGTAAATCCAAATTCAAATGGATTATCATGATGACTTCCGCCTGCAAAAAAAAAAAATCAATTACCCTCACAAATTTGTGTTGTTAAGAAAGTTCAGGCTGATATGGTTTTTGAATTATTTAAAAAATAAATACACATTAAACTTTCTAAAATTCCTCTATAAGGTATCCCTCAAGTTAATTACGCAATACTTTTTAATAATTACTTCTATCTTCTGTTTCCAGATATCAGCAATATCTTTTATAACTAGAAAAACTGTAAAACAATTCTAAATTCAGTTTTTAAAATATTACACTTTAGGCCTTAGTGATCTGGCATTTCCAGACTCCTATCTTAGAAAGCTGCAGAAAATGGCTTTCCATGAGAACAGAGAAAACAAAGACTGGCAGTTATCAACATACCTCCACCTCCATTTATTAAGCCTTCTTTTCCATATCTGTCATAGATGTCACGTTTTTTAGCTACAAGGAGAAGTTGTACATTTTATCAGTAAATGAGCAGATTGAATTTGGAAAAAAAAACACTTAAATGTTATTCCCAGCTAAACATCTCAAAGCTAGCTTACTTAAAGTTCGAAAATGAAACTAATAAGAATTTTTGTTAAAGACTACCAAAGCAATTTAGGTTCAAAAAAAGTAGACATTAACCTTTAGACTTACCACTATTTAGTTGTAGAAGCTTAGGTTCCCTTGTATCAGGAAAAAAATATGGAAAGTTCCAGCATTCCACAAGGAGTTTTGTCATTAAAAAAAGACTACTGCAGTCTTCATCATCTTTACACAACTACCATTCAGAGCTTTAGGTTGTAAAGCTCTGAAGTACTCTCCTCCATGTAAGTGTAATCTCAAAAGTTGGTCAAAACTCGACTAGATAAAGCCCTGATCATCAGTCTCCAAAAAGGAAGATTCCAGTCTCTCTGGCAAATCGTCCATTCCAGTGCTTAAGCATTCCCATTGTAAGCATTTTCTTCCTTCTATTCAACTGGAATATCCCTTGTTGCAGATTTACCTTGGCATTGCCTCTTTTCCTTTTATTGTACAAGACCAAATTAATCATGACCAAGTTATAAGTAAGGAAGGACACTGTTTTGTATGACACACTACAAATTCAAGTTAATTATAACCACTTCTAGTTAAACATGGGGACCAAAGAGATGTTAAAAAAAAATGCCATGGAAGCATTTATCTCAAACTGCTTGTTCTCTATTATTTTAGAAGACATGCAAAGGCTCTTAATTCCACTGCAGATCAGCATTCCAGTGTCCATGATAAAGGGGGAGAAAACAAGTTAATTCCATGTCACTGCATAAGAACAGACTGCACTGCTGGTACTGGAGAGGAACCCGAGAGTACCATGCAGACAGGCAACTTATTCTGCTTGCACTTCTGTGGAAACATGAGCCAAGATTCAGTCAGGACATCTGGCTTTAGATAATATTAAATAACATGCTATTCCCACAGGAATCTTTTCAGGGAAAGACATTTTTGAAATTTAAATAGTATCACTGAAAGAACACAGTTACCTCAAGCAGCTGCTGAAGAGTAAAATACTTCCTTCTGACCAACAAGAAATTAAGTTTTATATACTGGCTATCACTCACAAACAATGGAAACTTGCAACAAATACACACACACAGAGCAAAGCCAGGTACGTTAGCCATAACGTCTTTCTAGAACATAATTTTTAAATAAAGGAGGTTAACCTGCCCACCAGTGAGAAACAGCCAAAGCAGCAAGGTGAACAAACTGTCAGAAGGGGCAGGAAACAGCAAGGAGGACTTGAGGGCTCAAAAAGCCCAACGTTCGTCTTGAAAAACATGTTCTTGAAACCTCAAGGGAAGCGTGTCCTATGATCACCCAATTTCAATATTTGCATACGTAACCCCTTACATAACTATTCTTCTTGCAGAAGTCTGTCTACATTCAAACCAATAATGGTGTCAGGAAACTTTATTAAGTCTGCAGGACTGCTGATTGCCTCTGAACTACTGGGCTCAGGATTCAGTTACCCTTATGCGTAAGTGATTGGTAAGACATCAATAACTTTGGATTTGGTCTACATCCAAAAAACAAGCAGCATTTCCATACGATATTCTGAAATTCTAGCAACATACTGCTTCTGAAGAATTCAAAGCTCTGCACACCAACCAGTTCTTTCTCCCATGCCAATTAAGAATCAAAACCAAAGAAACAGGGTGTACGAGACAGCAGCTTGATAAACCAGGCCAAATTCTGAAGGGCAATCTAGATGTTGCTGCTACTACTTTAAATATAGCTTTCCCAAGCTCATTGGTCTCAGGTGAAATCAAGGACACTTCAGAAATAGCATACAGACAGCTGCAGTCAATTACAGAGGAAAATAATCAAAGTTCTTAAAACACTTTGTTATGATTCAGACTGCTTTTGCCAGAACACTCACCAAAATTAATGCTGCTTTTCAAGCAGAAAGATACGGGTGAACTAAAAGCTGAATTCCTGCACTGCATGGGTCAGGCTGAGCAACTGTTTTGTAACAATTCAAAACATACACGCTCTCCTCAGTATCACAGTAGACTGAATTTATGGAATTCACCCAAACACAAGCCAAGTTTTCAAGCAAGTATTAAAAAAAAATCTCAGGCTTTGTCAAAACTAGTTTACTATTAAAAGAACTAGCAACAGTAGATACTTCAGAGGTTGTCTAGACTCTTTTGTAATGGTAGATCTCAAAACACAAGCTAAAAATCTTTTCACTTCCCCCACAATAAGTCTCATTAAAACAACAGAATCTGTAAGACGTTATTGGCATTACTAAATTAAATTCCCTAAAAAACAGTATCACACATCCGCACGCACCATAAACTTGAGGCATTTCACTTAACACTTCCCCCGTATTTACACTAACATTGGCTCGACCTCCTTAGGTATGGTGAATTCTCAGTAGTCACTGATACCTCTTCAGAAATTTATGTAGAGGGCCTAGCACACGTGGGATTTTGATTTCAAGAAGGAAATTGGCTTAGTTACTCATCTAGTGAGATCCTGAATTTTCAGTTTCAAAATTTCTGCTTATTCTGTCTTATCTGGAAGCTTCTGTTTCTTTGCAAAGAAAGTAGTTGAGTTAGATGATGAATCATGGTTAAAATAACCCTTTAAAACATCATGAATTTTCTCCTCAGCATTTTTGGTCTCTCACCCAGTACCTAGAGACCTGCAGTTCAGAAGCTCTTCTAAAATACCTACCGTCTGACAAAACTTCATACGCCTCAGCCACTTGTTTAAATTGCCGCTCTGCCTCTTCTTTGTTGTCCGGATTTTTGTCAGGGTGCCATTTTAATGCCAATTTACGGTACCTAAGTGGAAAAAAGTTAGAGGTTATTTGAAATGAAGAAATATGATATACTGATACAGACAAAAATGTTTCAAACAAGATGCCAGGACTAAAATATTTAGAATTTCCCCAATGATTTATATCTTGCGTCTAGACTGATAACAACAGATTTTGCAGGTAAACAAAGAATTGTCTAGCCAGATTTGCTTTATATATACACATATCTATACACACACACACATATATATATAAACTAGAGTTCTTTAGCTATTTTGAGATGAATTATTCCTGTGCGTTTCTGAAAATATAGCAGGTGTGTCAAAACATCCCCTAACTTTTCTGCTCCATGATTCTCCTTAGAAGCTCCGTACTACAATCAACTATGGCAAGCATCAAGGTTACTCTGCTGATAGAGATGATAAAGCTCCAGGAGTACCCTGATACCAAACCGTCACAGCATCTAACATCAGTGGCTTGACTGCTATACCTGTATACAGTCCCTATCCTCAAAAGAAGTATTTGAGGCAAAGTGTTCATAACCACTTAGAGGAACAAAACTAAACTTTGGCTTATGTTGATTTGGACTGTTTTACACGGTCATAAAAGATTACAGTTCAAACAGTTCAGTTTGAACTGTTTTTACATAAACGTATATGCAGGAATTTGCACAAGAACAAGGGAAAAAAACACCTACCCTGCACTAGCACAATTTGATTAATTTTAAACTCAAGTACCCAGGAGAAGGCAAGACAAACTTTTCTCTGTCACTTGAAACTGCAACTTAATGTCAGATGTTTCTGGTTTACTAAAAATGCATGCTACCAGAACATTTCTTTCCAACAGTTCCCTGAAAAGTAAACAGTATTTTTTAAAATGTTACAAACACCCAACCTAAAACAATACAAAGACAGTAAGTCCAAACAAAGAACTGTATTTAGTTCCTTTCAGTATTCCTAATTTAAAGTGTTTCATTTTTTTATATAGTAACAGATGTTCTGTCCATCAAAATCTAAGCACAGGAACCAGACTTCACATTAAGTACTAATACCAAACAACAACCAAAGAACAGTGTGCCAAATATTTGTTAATAATTTAGAAAAAGCACCTCTGCAAATGAGAGGAAGATTAGTTGCAGTTCAGCCACAGAAGGGGCTGTCACTGCCTGTACAGTATCAAGCTTAGAGATAAACTTGTACGGAAATGCATTTAACAGCAATCACAAACCAGTGGCAGACAGCATTTTCACTTCAGCAGTACCCAGGATTATTTCCCCAATTTCATAAAAACAAGCGAATGCTTTTCTTCAGATCACTGCATATTTCTCAGTTAGTAGACGTATTACCTCAAATTACTACTCATCCAAGTATTGAAAACACAGTGAGGAACTGGAAACCATGTGATTATATTTGATCCGAAAACATCTCATGTATACCAAAGTGACACTTACGCTTTTTTAATATCTTCTGGTGAGGCATGCTTCTGCACTCCCAGGACTTCATAGTAATCCACCATGTTTCAGCAGTTGTCTTGTTCACAATAGACGGGTCTTTCAAATCCTGCAACAAGAAGAACTTGTAAATGAAGTTTGTACAGTCACACTACTTCATAAAAAAAAAAGGGAGGAATTTAGTATCTTCTACTACCCAACCCAACAGAGTTGCTTGTTTTTAGAAATTCAAATGTTCCAAACACACACACGCTAATTTTAGGTTGACACCAACAGTCACTTTGATTCTAGTTTGGATTTATGTTCTTTAATTTCACTGAAAGTGTAAAGAAATTTAAGGAAATGCAGGTCCTGAAATAAACGTGACTGGTAGTTTTAATCACAACATTAAGAAGAATTTGTATAGTATATCATCATTTTGATATACAAATTAATAACCTCTGAATGCAAAAGCCACCATGAATCATGTCCACATGATCATCTAGGTTGGAAGAGACCTCCAAGATCACTTTGTCATCTCTGGCACCTATGTCACATCTTAAGCACACATGAGCACAAAGTGCCACATTCTTTCACATCCACTTTTCAGAATACTACTTCCACTTTGTTCCTGTCAAAAAAAGCAGCGTGCAGGTCTCAGAAATTTAAAATTCCTCCTATTGTTTCCGATAAGCCTTTCCTGTACTCAGATCTTGACAGCATAATCACTTAAAAGCTAGTAAATGCCATTTACTTCTTCTATGCTTGCCAATAGCAAGTACACACCCAGGCAACATCACTCAAACTAAGGTTAGCCAACGAAGTCCAGTAAGGGAGCACTTTGTGTGTCTTAGAATGAGAGAATAAAGTTTTCACAGGAGTCCTAAAAAATCTACAAGTTAAAAGAAAAAACACTGGCCATAGTTTAAATAAAGTTTTTTGTCAATATCGGAGAATAGTTACAGGGAAGACAATAATCATTAATCCAGATTGCCACAAAGATTAAAGAACAGAACCTTCCTAAAAACACAAAGAGCATTTCCTCTCTTCCTGCAATGACCTCCTCTCAGTGCAACAAGTCTCTGTCCTGCCACAAATTGCAACCACCTTTCCATCTTACCTCCTCTTCTGGTTAGTTGCACGAACAAAGCAACAGTGACCTTTTCAATCACTTATTGACTCGTTGCATGACCCAAATATACTCAGAGCATAACAACACAGCAATTATTCACATTTTCTTATCCATGCAACAGGAAAAAAATTAGTTGAAACCAGTTTTTCTTCCTTCAAGTCATTCAGTTTTTCATTTCAGTCCAGGCAAAGCCTCATTTTCACATTCTTTCGCATAAATGCTGAAAGAATCAAGCATGATACAGCCCACTAGAATATTCTGAAATTAATTCACTCTACTGATATTACATGCATCTTTCAACATCCTGGGCCACAAACATTAAAGGGAGACTTCCTTTTAAAATAAATTGGTACATCTTCAAAATGCATTGCTGTTGTAGCTTAAAGCCTCATTAGATTTAATTGGGGATGTGGTTACACAGACATTTCCTCAACTGGCAAAGCCAATTTAAGAGATAGCCTGCCATCCTGCCACCCCCCTGCCCCACCACTTACAGAAACAAACGTCTAGGAGTAGCTACGTGCTTTTAGCAATGTAGTTAACCCTACAGTCCCACAAGCATTTAGAAATGCAGCAGGTAGGGAGACCTCTAATTGACTCTGCCTTTTGATGAAACAAACAGTAAGGGTATGGTTAATATTGTAAGCAACGCCAAGAAGGGAAGTTGAAAGACATACATTAAAACGAACATCAAGAATGCCAATACCCACAGAGTAACAGCAGGCTCCAAAATGTAAACATACAGGTTACCAAAAATATCCCAGAATATTTCCTATCAAGTGGCCTAGCAAGATTTTTTGTTTCCCAAAAGAGTGATTAGAACAGGTAAGGACACAGCTAGCAGGGGTTAAGCATGTTATCAGCCCTGCAGCCGATGGTTATGGGTCACAGCACGCGCAGAAGAGACCGGTTACAGAACAGAACCAGAAAAAAGAACCCAGGACGAGCCAAGCCCAGGCCTGGATGTCAGAGCCCCACCTACCACGAGGTACTAGCCTACAACCAGAGCGTTAACAGCAGGAAGCCACATAAGAACACACACCACACTGCTAAGGGGATCTTCCATACTCTTTTTTTTTTTCTCCCCTTACAGTCAAAACTTATATTAGCACTCCTCTCAATTTTGCTAGGTATCTTAGAGATAAAATACAAAACTCAATTGTCTCGCTGGAGTAAGCAAGGGGGGACAGACCCAACACACCAGTCTATACATAGACACCAGGATCCTAAATAACAGAAGCCTAACATTGGGACCAAATAGGAGCACTGAGGCAGCACGACTCATTCTCACTAGAGCACTTACTCTGGTGCAGATTACTGCAACTCTAAAAAGCAGCCGCCCTAAGAAAGACAGAATTATTTGTTTCAAACAATAGTCTAGGGTTTGCTTATTCTTCTGTGGGTGTGGTATTGCTCAGATTTTACTTGTCACCAATATGATGCGTGGAATTAAGACCAGCAGCTCTCTATAGAGAACGAACTGCCTGTATTCTCCTACTCTTACTCAACCATTCAGGCAACAGAAAGAGTCCATCTACAAGTAATCATCACTTCTATCGGTTGTTACGATAAAGAATAAACCAAACTGCTACGATTTCAGGCATCATAAGAACATCATCTTGTTCCCAAGAGTTTTAACAACATTTACACAAAGAAAATTTATCTGAAGCTCCCCCTCTTCCTCCCCGCTGTCCAGCTTAGGCAAAACATACAAAACCACAAAACAGACAAACAGATAGCATCACCTAATGTTTAGTCCCTTAAATACCTGGATTTTTGCTCAGCATCCAGTAAGGAGGGGAAAGAAAAAAAATCACACATACTAAAAAAGACACCTGCATACAATGTTTCTAGGAAAAAATAAATAAAATATTCACTGTGGAAAACAACCTCCACAAACTTGCAACAAAACAGAAAACAGCTAAGATCAACAGCTTTAAGGGTAGCAGTGACATGCACGGTAAAGACACCCAGATGACTCCACGAAACAAACCAGACACCTTCCTGCAAAGCAGAAACCAAAAATACTCAACTGCCCTAACCAAAATGACATGAAGAAAATCCCTACCCCAGCCCGTCAAACGATTTGTCTCCAAACACACAAAGGAGGCTCATTAACGAGGCACTCGAGCCTTTTTGCCAAGCTGTGAGGAACCCAGCCCACATCAGCAAAGCTCCTCCAACCACAGAAAATCTTCAAGGCCTCGGAAGAAAAATCAAACAAACTCCAGATGAAAGAAACTGCTTCATGGCCTTGGTTTTTGTTTGCAAGAATCTATGGTTACTATGTTTATAGGATGCTATCAGCTATTCTCACTCCTCCTTTTGAGCCTGGACAATTCAAACAGCCAAACATTCACGTAAATTGCAAGTTTTCATATATTATAGACTTTGCAGTCCTCACAGGAGAAGTCAGCTCTGTTCTGCCTTACCAAGCAGGAGCCTTGAATGCTCATATTCTCACAGGACAACCAACAGGAGTACCTAGCAAGGCCTGAGACCTTCCACTTAGGGTAAAGTCCAAAGCTAGACCAGCTGGAAGCTACCTTGAAACACGTCTCATAGTCTATCTTTACTGTGAAGTCCTCAGATTTACAGAAGACAGCTATAAACTTTTATAAGACCACATGACAGAGAAAAGAGATAATTTATCAGATGCACAACCTCCTGGTATGGCAAAGCAGCAGCTCAAGCTAAATATGAAGAAGAGCAAGATAAATAAGTGTGAAGGTCTTAATCAGTCAGGAGTGAATTAGGACACCAAGGGGGTGTGACCCGTGCTGTCAGCCTAGTCAGAAAGGTAGCTATTTCTGGCCACAAGGCAGTGGGGCTGCAAGGAGAGGCCTGAAAGATGCCCCAACAGCTCAAGCTCAGCCACCTGGGCAGAGGGAGATCCCAATTCCATGATTCATGCAACTCACAGAAGTCAGCAACACCGCGTACACAGCCTTCCAGTCCCTGCCACTTGCCTGCTTTCTCTGAATGCAGCCGAAGGATCACGCCCCGCTGGCACTGCAGGAAGCCAGCCCTGCTCCGAATGCCAGCTCAGCCCCAGCCCATCTCTCACCAATCCAGCAGCCACCGAGCAACTGAGAGATGCCTCTGCTGTGTTCACAGGTGAGGCACACGCGTGAGGCTCTTGGAGAATTACACCCTATGATTCAAAAAATACTGTTTTTCACATTCCAAGAGTTTTTATTAGAAAGCAGTAGGTCAGTCAGACCTGATGGGATTTTGTGCTCCTTCAGAGAATAAACAAGACTACTACGAGTAGTACTGATGCAGATCCAGGACCATAAAAAGAAAGGCATGCAACACGCACTCCCAAAGTTTTCTACTATTTCTTCATCTGATTTTTATGTAGCTAGGATACTTTTGCTATGCTTTTTATTACTTACAATCCAGGAAATTCAGAGACATACCTTAATATTTTCAGTCTTTAACAAACAAACCTCACATGGAATTCAGCCACTTGATTTGCTCACAGGCTACAGCTTTCAAATGGGATCCCTGAATTGTACGGACTTGCCCACCACGACTCGCCAAGCAACCCTTCTAGAAGAAGAGTACAGAGAGGTCAACCCAAACGTCCCGTTTGCCACAGAAAACATTGCACCTCAACCCTTCATCAGAGAGCACCACACATACAACAACCAGATAAATTTTACCCAGTCCAACTCAACAACACAGAAAGCTATACCCGTCCTAAATCCTTGGCCCAATCCCTAATAAAATCAAAAAAGATCTTTGTTGGCTCCAGCAACAATGTCTGGATGTGCCAGATGGAACTCAACTGAGACCAGCAGCAGTCCCTGGGCCCTTGTGGCACGCTGTGCTATAGCTGTACAGGTACAAACATAAAAAAGCCCTGCACCCCACCCCACAAAATCTTTGTAAAATGAGATTTACGATCACTACTGAACCACAGGTTACCTTGATTCTGATGGCTGCAGTAATGCAAAGCAAGATCTGTATGAAGTCTGTGGTTAATACAACTGATCTGACAAATGTAAGCATTAACAGAGTTTTCTTCCCAGTGTGGTACAAGACTAAGATACACAAAAATCCTCAGTATTTTTAACTTCCACTTACTCGAGCACAGGAAAGTTATCAAAAAGTTTAATTTCACAGGCTCCTGAAACATGTTTCATGAAAAATGTAAATTTACAATAATTAAAGTTAACAAAATGTACTTAAATAGCAATGTTTAAACTCATTACATTAATACTACCACAGCATCCCCAAGAGATGAATCTAATAAAAAAATCAGCATTCCAGAAGGCTGAGTTTATTCATCTCATGTTTACAGCAAACATCCTGTCCTGATGTTAGAGGGCAGAGTAGATTTGAGTACAGTGAGTATTGGAGCAGAGGATGCCATTCATACAGGAGAAAAAGCAGCCAGGCCCACTGCTTTACCTTGCAGTTCAGTTTCTTAACAAAAAAAAAAAAAAGGAAAACAAAGCAGAGCCACCTGTACAGGGCTCGCTCCCTCAAGGCAAGAAGTCTGAGACAATTCTGTCTGTTCTTCCCTCCCCAAGGAGGGCAAGATGCAGCTGGCAAGAACTACAGGGCTTTTGCGTTCACGTTACTGGCAGGTACACGGAAAGCCTGCAGAGGGCAACAAGTAAGAAACCGTGAAAAAACACTGACCTACCAAAAATGGAAACGGAAGAAATCAAAAGTGTTCATCTGTGAAAGAAACGTAAGCTAGCTAACCAAAACTGGGAAGGGAAGGAGATGGATGAAGGCTGCCCTCACGCTCCTGGCCAATACATGCTGCTTCTCCGCCTGATCTGCCATCACACCTCCTGTCACCGTCACCGGGGGAATTACTCAGGAGCACTCCTTAAAGCAAAAGGGCATTGTTCCAGAGCACAACTCAAGCGTCCAAATCAGGAATCGTGTAGTATAAATATTAGAACTCTGGCTCCTTCCTAAAACTAACCCTAAAAAGCTATTTTATATGAAACAAAAATACTCCCAATTCATTTTTTAAAGTGTCTGAGCAGCGTTTGATGAAGCTTTTAAAAACACTGAAAGCCTGATCTGGCAAAGATCGGGTCCAGAAAGTTTCAGCCAAAGAATCACATGCAACCAGATGATCCTTCAGGGAAAAGAAAATAGCTGAAAGTTTCTACACGCATCCCTAAAGTAGTTCTTTGAGTCATGGTAAATTCTACTTAAGTCAACCAGAGAAACAATTTTAAGTTAAAGTAAACACCAATTTCTTTTTCAGAACGACAAAGACAGACTTTCATAGATTCAGATTTTAAAACAGAAAACAATTTCAAAATCAAAAGAACTTTTTTACATGCAAGATTTAATAAAGGCTGTTCTGCGACATGTCTACGAATGGCTTCAGCCTTATTATTTGAACTGCAAAAGCCTTTAGTTTAAGGCTATCTACAGCTGAAAAGGCAAAGAAGAGTAGGCCTATAGGTTGGTACAAAGCTAAACAAAATATTAAAATTAAACTGATATGCAGAAAAAGATTTTCTATCAAAATCAAGTCTAATTTCTTGGTAAGATTAGCCTGAATTTAAAATTTCACAGTAACAGGAGTTCCATGTAATTAATATATCCAATTTAAAATATTAACAATTCAAAAATTAAAACTAAAAATATTAAACAAAGTTTGACATACAGGAAAATATTTTCTACTAAAAACAAGCCTTTTCTTTTTTAAAAGACTAGTCAAAATTTCAAAATTCATAGTAAATACAGACTTCCATATGATTAATAAGCCTAATTTAAATTAAAAAAAAAAAATCTACAGTGCAGAAAAACTGTAGGAACAATTTGAATTCGTAAGTGTTAAGTTTGTAAGAGTTCAAAACCGAGAGACCAAAAAAAGAACTGACCTATTTAAAACCGAGTCTGTCAATGAAGAAATAGCCTGGAAAGCCACCAAAAAGAGCCTTTGTTTTGGATATTCCTATGTCCAACCTGAAGACTGGGTCTTCCCCACTATCAGCGGGATTTCAGTACTTGTTCAGAAGACACTGAAAACAAAAATGAAAACTACGACTAATTTCAGGAATGAAATTCATACATGTGACTTCTCCCCTCCCCAGTGAAACAGAAGCAGAACACTGCTTTCCTTAAGCCTAAACTTCAGAGAAATCTGACCTCCGTTCAAATGCAGTGTTTCTTTCAAACGGCAGCAGAACTTGAGCCTCCCAATATCATCAACTACAGTGGTTTCAACATAAACCTACGTTAAAATAATCATATGTAAGATCCAAGAATTTTTGACAAAGGTAAGTGACTTCTCCCTAATCCTTCCACTCCATGAGGAGATCAAGTAACATTGTAGTTACAGGTAGAACTGGTGACAATGTTTTCAGGACACAGCTGACCAGGCTCTCCATAAATGCTATCAGAGAAACGGAGCAATTCCTATATGAAGAGCAACTATAAGAATATTAAACGCAACTCAGCCACTGCCGAAAATTAAGGGAAGCCGTTCAATTCAGAACATCGCCACTTCTAAGGTGAGGAGCAGAGCACTGACGTGATCGAGCCGCAGCAGCCACCTCCTCCAGCAGCAGCACAACGCACGGGCGGCTGCACCCAACACGGTGTGACATTTCGGTCGATGCCAGGCTCCAACTTCAGTGCCCCTGGACCCGCAGGCGGACACAGACACAGTCACCCTCCCCCAGCACAACCCCACCTCCAGCGCGTCAAACACAGACAGAGCAGTCCCAAAAGTTTTACAGGGAACAAAACCCAACGCTATTTCTTTCCTCAGTACAGCCCAAACACTATTAGGAACTTCCTTCATATTGAAATGAGTATTTAAGTTATTTCCTAATTCCCTGCCAACTAAAAGTTGTGTGCTTCACAGAAGTGGAGCCTTAGAAGCTTTCTCACAAAGTGCAGCCAAGTTTTATTAGCAAACCACGTAAATCTAGGAGAGACAGAAGAAAACAGCAGATAAAGAGCTGTTTTGGTAAGAATGTGGTATAGCTGGAAAGCACGAGGGAAGACAACCAATCTGACAGAGAACAAGGAGAACTGCACACTTTCCTAATACAGAAAGTATTATTAGCTTTGCGGTTTAAATAGTATTACCAGTAGAAGCAGCAATTTAAATTTCTACTCCAACATCTAATAATAAAATTTAGTCCTAAATTCACTTGCATTTCAAATAGTCTCTTCTTGTCCACTGAAAACAAGCATGAGAGCCGAGAGTGGGAAACCAAGCCGGACCAGCACCGGGCACTAGGTAGCAGCTGGGTTGTTTAAAAAAAAAAAACATGCTAAGAAGTACTGAGAGACAAGATTTGTAAATACATTTCCTCACTCGTTCAAACAAATCTCCTTTGACAGCATAATCCAGCACGCTAAATGGTAACCACCAGGCTCTTGATCGTCAGCTGAACATAAAACCCTTCCTAACTAGAGCACAAGGCTCTCCAAAGGGTAAATGAAAATTAAGGCCAGCCAGCAGCTGTAACTGCAACTTCAGAGGGCCACGGAGACTTCGCCTGGTGTGAACAGCTGGACTGAAACCATGTCAACACCTTGTTCCCAGCACTTTTTGACTCCTGACATCAGAAAAATCCTCAGGGCCTGACCACCGATACAACATCGTCAGCTTTACCATTTACACGTTATTATAAATTTAATTTTAGTGATGTTATCTCGCTCATGTTGAAACCAAACAAGTCCAATCTATCCTCAACGAAATTCAAAAGAAAATTGCGCAATATTTTGGAGAATCTTTTCTAATGTCTTCTACCGACCCAAGTACGCAGCACGGGTTTTCAGCAGCCCCTAAGAGCTCTGATAAACTGTAACAACAGATCAAATCTTGCTGCAAACAGAAATAGTTACTGGCCATCAGTAACTTCACACCTCGCTGCCCTACCAGAAGACCAGCAAACGCTGACACAAACTGCTTTAACTTTCAAGGAGTTTTCGGCTCACTTTAGAACTTAGCAACACCCAGCTCCAAAACACTGCTGCCCTCACCCACAACAAAATTTAGCCACGACTCTACTCTGAGTTACTAAAACCAAAATGGAACTCAACTTCTACTGAAAAAAAAAAATAGAAAAAAGGGCAAATTTAACATAGACAAATATAAATATGCCAAAAACCGCTCCGTGAGGGGCTTTAAGCGACAGGACTGCTCAGCGCGCCCAAGCCACGTGCGAACAGCGGCTCCCCTCACCTTTCTGTACCCGACACCACCACCGGCACCAACACAACGGCGGATTTCTTCCCCCGCCGCCGCCGAGGAGGTAAAGCCGAGCCAGGATCGCGCCGCCCGGCGACCTCAACCCGTGCCGAGCTCCGGGACGAGCCCGGGGCAGCCCCTGCTGCCGGGGAACGGCCGCGGAGCTCCCCCCGGCGCTCAGTGACCTCCCGGGAGCCGCTCCAGAGGAAGCGCCGAGACCGGCGACCCCGCGGCTCGGCCCCCGCTAGCGCCGCGCTGCTGCTAAGAGCCGCGGGCGGGCCCAGGCAGCGGCTCCCGGTGCCGTTCAGCTCCCCGGCTCCCCAGGCAGGCCGCCCCGCCGCGGCCCGACCCCCGCGACTCACCGGGCCCGAGGCCTCCTCGCAGCGCGGCCGCGACCTCCCCCGCCGGCAGCCCGCGACGGCGGTTGCTCCCCTCAGCCGCAAACACAGGAAGTGGCGTCACGCCGCGCCGTCACTTCCGCCCCCGGGCCCGTTTCCGGAAGTTTCTCGAACGGCGCCGCCAGCTCTCGCGGGACGGCCCGCGGGGGGGGAGCGCGCGCGCGCTCAGCGCGGGCTCAGCCCGCCCCCTGCCGGCCGGCGGCGGCGCGGCGGGGAGGGGGCGTGGCCTCGGCCTGGGGGCGTGGCCCTCTGAGGGGGCGTGGCCTCTGAGGGGCGGGGGCTCTGGGGGGGTGCGGGAGGGGGCGCGGGCGGCTTCCAACGGTCGTAACGGTCGCGCCCCTCCGCGCCCTCCCCTCACGGCAGGCGGGCGGGGTCCCTCCGTTCGTCTGAGAAGAAAAAACAAATAAATAAGTAAATAAATAAACAAAATGAATCAATAAATCAATTAACAGTTTTCCAGGTGTGCTTCTGGGACAAAACGAGGTGAAAACCTGTCGTTTTACCAACACTCTTTGGAAGAACAAACTCAGACGTTGAGGTGCTGAATTAAAGCCTTCTTTCCCCTCACACACCTTCTTATAAACTCAGAAATCGTTGCCCTCACGCCATCAGTTTTTTTAGGGCCGGTTTTGTCATTTTGTGCCTGGTCACGTTCCTTTGCGGGCCGTGTGGATCATCCTTCAGCGGGTGGTTTGCTGGTGTCACAGCTGAGAGCAAGGCAGCCAGATTATTCTCCTCTTTTTTTAAAAAATAGACTTTATCTGTGCTTTAAATTGCTGTAATTTTCTTGGCCCTTACGTAAAAAGCAGGAGGAGGCATTGATTTAGAGATCACCAAGGAGAAATTAAGGAGTTTCCAAACCAAAAACGTGTGCTCCCAAATGAAAGTCGATCGGAAGGCTGCTCGTGAATTTGGGGTGTCTGTGTGGGAGCGGGGTGAGTTCAAAAAGAAAAAAGCAAAGTTTCAAGTAAGACAGAGGAAAGCTACATCAATTGAGCAAGGCTCAGGACAGCCCTGAGCAAATTACAGGCTTGGTGCTCTGGGGTAAACGCTGCCTTCGAAAGAAATTCCGTTCCGTGAGATTTGGTGCTAAATTGTGGTCATGGAAACAAGCTTCTAAAATTAGATCAGAGAGACAGCTAGCATCTTTATTAGTTTCTCATCAGCAATTAGCTGTGAAGTACGAGAAGTTTTTTTGTCCACTTAAAAAATAGAAAGAATAGTAGGTTAGACCAGATCTTTCTGAAGGTCCTGTTGCAAACCTCCGAAGATTCACATTCCAGCAAAGTGCAAAAGCAAGAAGCAGGTCAGCACTGTGTAGTTTGGGAGAAAATGATATTTTGATCTAGGCTTTCAAATATTACACTATGTGGAAAAAAAGTGTTTTTCCCTCAACCTTTCATGACCAATGACAGGTGAGAAAAAAGTTCGAATTTTGTTCAGCCTTTTAAAAATCCGTCCTGTGGTAATGGCTCTAGAGGTAGCACACAAAGCGCTACCTTTAACTCTTTACAGAGTCATTTTTGTATGAAAGTTATGTCACGATGGATCCAGACTGTAAAACCTTCTGTTTATCAGGTTGAACAACAATGGCAAGGAAGCACGCTTCTGGATGGAACCACCGGGTTGAGATCACGACACTACATCAATCCGATTGGGACCATTGCTGCTTTACTACATTTGTCATAAGCACGATAGAATTAGATGTGTTTGTCCGTAGGTTTTTGGAACACTGTTGTCCTAACTCTAGACTGCATAGGCCTCCAGTAACACTGTTCAGATATAGAAATAACGTTTGGGAAGGCTTAGAGACCAACTTTGCTGCTGAAGAAAGTAAGGGATGAGAAGGTACAATGCCTTGTTCACAGCTGAGGGCAGGGCTAGCTGTATGAGATCCAGTTTGGCATTTTATGCAGCAAAACACAGAAAACGCAAACATATTTGCAAACAAGGACGAAGAAACAAAAGATTAAGTAATTAGAAAAAATACATTTTAGTTGGTTAACAAAATATATTTTAGTTGGTTAACAGTTCTCTTTGTCTCAGAAGTAGGATGTGAATATGTTTCCTGAGACTTTGCAGCAGGGGTAATTTATACAGCCACCAATTAAAAATATAATTTATTGGGGCAACTTTTTAACTCATTATCATTATCTGTGATAGCTCGGATTGTCTAATACTAGAAGTATTGCACTTCTTCTAACACAAGAAGTAATTGTGTGTGTGTATATATATTTAGTTTGTTTATATTGTGTGTCTGACATTTAATTTTCCATTCTCTAGGTTACCGGGAAATGCAGGGGCTTGCCATAAATACAGAGCATGACAAAGCCAGCTGGAAGGGGTACTGCGGGGCATACTGCAGAGGTCTGGGTGAGTGTGCAGAGTCAGTGTCCTCAGCTGAACTATTCTAAATTCTAAAACTGCAGTCATAAAACAAAGTGACCCCACCCAGCCTGTCCCCACCAGACCTGAGCCCCTTGTGTGACTGTCCCCAGCTGACGGATCTCTGCCTTGTTCCTTGTAAGCACCAGGTGTGGTCAGCTCTGGCACTGCACCCAGACTGGAACCCAGAGCGGGAACATCTAAACAGTTCTGCAGGACGCAGCTCAAAGTCTGGGGGGCTGGCACCGAGTGCTACTGAACCTCGATGGACTTGGGAAAATTTGGAATCGTGACAGAGGCACCAGTTAACAGATTTCTATTTGTATCCCAGGGGCCTATGAGCACAAAGAAATAACACCAGAGGCTCCAGGCTGATGTTGCCTCTAATGCAGCATCTATCAGCCTGCTCAGCCTCTGCCGAGGTGTCAAGCTCCCCCTGTTGGTAAATAACCAATCATTCCATCTGAAGCCATCTTTACAAGGCGTACAGAGACATTCTTTTGTAAACAGAAGTGGGTTACACGTTAACAGTAACTTTGTACGCGCAAGACTAACAGGACAAAATGATAAAAAATGAAGTGACAGCTCTCTCCCATTTGACCAGCTTCCTGTAGAGGTTAACAGAGAAATATACATTCAAGAGTGGTCTCAAAAACATACACATTCATGGCCTCATTTTCCTAGCTCCTGTTTGTTGTCTGATCAGAACAACATTGTTCATTGGTAAGCAGTGATGGAAATTCTGTTTTCATACCACCCCACCCAGTGCCCTGGTTGCCTTAGCCTGGTGTGGCAGTGTCCACCTGTTGGGTCTTCAGCTGGGCAGCTCAGCCTCCACGACTTTCCAGGCTAACGGGATCTGCCATCTATCATAATCTACCCATTATGTGTCCAGGCAAAGTCTGCTTCTCCCAGATCACCCAAAGTTCAAAAGAGATATCGTGGCTATGATTACCTTGCTTTGAAGAGTAGCACTCTGATAAAACAATGCCCTATGATACGATTCCATGAGTCTTAACTGGAGTCAGCTAGTGCTGAACCACCTTTTAACCCCAAGCTGCATAGTTCAGGTACCGCAGGGCAGGGCCGACTAGTTCTCGAAGAATTCATTAAAATTCTTCTGCCCCACGGTTTGATTTAATATTCAGTCACACTCGTTTCAGTTAAGGTTTCTCAGAAGTATGTTTAAGCTTTAAGATTAATCATATTTGTGTCTTACAATAGGATGAAAGTGCTCAAAAGAGAACTGGCCACGTCAGTGCTTTCCACACAATAGAAGGGCCCGTTGCAATCTCTGCATAACAAGTTAACGTGCATGAAGAAAAGAAGGAGGAACTACATCAGGTAAAGAGCCAAAAGCACCTTCCCTCTCATTTGAGGTAACAGTAGATTTTAGAAGCAGGACTTGTAGGTAGAGGAAACGTTTAATTAGATCTACAGATAGGCATAATAAAACAGAAAAGCTTTTTGATTCAGAAAACCACCTGCAACTTTACAGGTTTATTTGCAAAAGTTTAAAGCAAAAGTCTTCGGTGTTCCTATGGCTTGCTGCTTGCAGCAAAAGCCTTGAATATTGTGCTAAAGAGCAATAAATCTGATGTTCCTGACAGAGGGGAGCGCTGGGATCAACATCCCAATAGCAAAATCAGACGAAGCGTGGTGGGTCTGTAGAAGGTGGTAGCAAACACTCAGGCAGATCTGGGCTGGCGTCCAAGTGCTGAGCCGTAAATCGGAATAAACTGTTACCAACGGATCTTCGTTGCTCAAGGATTTTCCTCTCTCACCTGGGAACAAGAGGCAAAGATCAGGTTTCACTTTCATGTAACTTGAGCTGCCAGAAGTTAAGCATCCACTTTAAGCCCTCTGACCACAAGAAAAAGAGAAGGAGGGGGCACCTCCAGGGCATGATTTATTCTACTCACTTTGGAGACGTATATATTAGTAAAGAAAGAACCACCCTGTAGAGCTCTGCGTTGCCTCTCTCCTTGGAAGTGCCCAGACAGCCACCTTACAGATGGCTGAAGGTAAGTGAGATGAATTCAGGCCTAGCTGGTAGCTATAACCTAATGATGGAAATCATGTGGCCTCGTTCCAGGAGGTATTAGCAATTCACAGAGTTCCCAGATTCTTTTTTTTAATCATTTTTTATGACTTATGGAGGTCAATTATGAAAAGCCCATCAGAACACAAGAAATGCTTGAAAATGCTGCATTAGAGAGAGATTAATATTAGTTTCTTTCATGGGGTAATGGCCGTAGTCTTCCTGGCCTGCTGCTCTTGTCTGCTGCTTAATGCATCCAGTTTTTCTATTTACAGATTTACAGAATCTATTTTTGGTATTAGCAAAGAATATGAGCATATTTATCAAGGACTGTTCTCACATCATTTAATTATAGTAGTACTGGCAAAGTAATTCTGGAAAGTGCCACTTAATTAAATATAAGCATTAACTTTTTGCTGATAGCTTATCAGAAACAATTAGACTTGAAATATGGGCAATACACCTAATGTTTAAAACTTTAAGTAGGAGCATTAAAAGCACAAAATAACCAATTTTCATTAGAATTCTCCAGAGTTTTTCTGCTGAGCACAACCTCCGTTTTCATTGGCATGGAGCTAGGTAATCAAGAGGTTACAAGTTTATCTGGACTCCTCTTTGTAACCAAAAGCTTGAGCTGAGTGGATGCTTTTGATAAGAGCTTGAAACACTTCAGGATAGCTGAAGTTTTTCCTGATTCCTCATAAAGTATCAGATGCATTCTAGTGATTATTTGGGATGCACAGACAACACTCTAAGAACAGCTGTGGGCAGCCAGAGGATCTCACAGCTTATGGCAAGTGTTTATTCCTCACAAGGAGAGCTTGATCAGCATTTCTGTTCATTAATTTGATCAGGGATATGCTTTCTTATCCATATAACAAAGACAAATATTAGTTAACTCCATGTCATTTTTCATTAATAGCTGGATAGTTCTAATAGATAAGGAGGTCTCAAACATCCGTACAGAACTTTGAGCTCTGCTGCTCTTTGTCTGAAAGCACAGAGGAGAAAAAGAAAAACATTACAGCAGTAATGAAAAAAAATTTATTCTTAATTAAAGATATGAAGGCTAGACGGAATTCATTTCTTCAGAAGGTGTGTTTGACAACATAGAGCAAAACTACATAGCAGCTGATGAGAGATGTTTTTCCTAGATGTAACATTTGGGTAGGCAGAAGTAGCAAGATGATCTGCAATAACACCATCTGGCGAACGCTTGTTTCCTTCTTCAGCAGCCGAGAGCTATGTGTAACTATAAACACAGAATAAGACAGAAATAATGCAAAACCTCTTTCCAGTCAAATGTTACACAGAATGAACTAACAGTTGCTCAGGGAATGCAGAAAAGAATAATCTTGAAAATAGTAGGATATTTGAGCAAACTGTTTCTATGAACACATGAACAAATCCTGCAAACAGAATGCAGAGCAGGTAAGCTTAGTCCCAGACTGGAGAGCAACAATTCTGGCAATGCTGAGTGGCAATGATTTAACCATTACACAACAAAAGATCATCCCTTGGCAGCATGAAATCGAGCCAGCAGGACATCTCTACATGTTATGTTTAAGCAATCTCACTGGTGCCAGTGAGAACTCACACATTTCTGCACTGACTGCCTGACGCGCTTTGCGGGGTTGCACCTAGAACTGCGCTACTCAGCTTTTGTTGAGGTCAGCAAAATTACAGAAGTCCGTCCAAGAAAGTGCAGCTTCAAACTAGATGCTTGATAGTGTTCGTGGAGGAAGAAATGAGTAAGCATTCAGGTGATTTAACATTAGTCCTACAGTTTGATGTTTAGCATCATAATAAAACTGAAAATAACAGACCTCCATTTGTTACTGAATCTTTCTGTTACTTTGAAGTTAATAAAAGATTTCCAAAATGCTTGAAAAGACAAAGCAGCACTGGCAATGAAAAAGCAAAGCCACAAAAATCTTAAATCCAGCCTTTGCGGGATAAGTGTAATCTTTTAACAACTACAGACATCTACAGGCAAGGAAGAGAAGTAGCGTTTGCCTAGTCTCCAGTCACATAGATCTGGAAGAGTCCACGAAAAGTATTTTGAAGATGCTACTCTGTTCACTGAACAAGTCAGAGAGAAATGAATTTTGCATGAGTTTACATCCAATAGGAGCCAAAGGTAAACTAACACTACAAGTCAGTATCCAAGAGGGAAAAAAAAAAAAAAAGAAAAAAAAAAACATCATTTTGAGTCTGCAGATACTTAAGTCAAATTACTTTATTTTCAGAACATCTTCAAAATGTACTTTTACCAAATTAAAATTAGATGCCTTCCTAAGAGCTAGGTGTTTTTGTGCTGTCTAGAAACACACCTGCACATTTTTCTCTGCATACCTGTACGTATTTTATTTCCAGTATTTTCCCTACTCATGCTATAATAGTCATCATCCTCCTGTATTATAGAACATGCTTACAAGGCACATCAAACTTCACTGTAGGCAGCAAATTCTAGCTATGATCTGTACAGGAAAAAAGATCGCACTTGATAACTGAAAGAAATACAGGAAAAAAACATGTAGAAACTATTTTAGGTTCTGTGAATTCTTTAGTTGGGTCTTACCAAGCTTCCTATTGTGAGGTAGCAAAGCTTCGTCCACACAGAGTTGAATGTTTTCTATTTTTTTCTTAGGGAAACTCACTACTTTTATTCTTTATTCCAAAGACGTGACAGAAGTGCCTGTATTTCAAAATCCACACCTCTTGCAAGACACAAAGCTCTTTTGAGTGAATCACTGGCCCTGATTGTGACACAGAGCAGGGCTGAGCTGAGAGCTTTGTTTGCAAAAAAATCCTGACTCAACATGGCAAAAATGGAAGGTCAAATGTCTTTTACAGCCTAGTAAAGAAGAGAGCCTTGAAACTAAGAAATACCTTGGGACTTCGGTACTCACTCAATTCTGTCCGAAGTCCTGTGCCGGCTGAGGAGTAAACCCATGCACCGTTACAGCCTGCGGGCCAACTGACTGAAAGCAGCAGCAGAAAGAAAATGACCTGGGATTCCTGGTAGGCAAGTTGAACACGAGCCAGCAACATGCCCGTACAGCAAAGAACGCCAACAGCATCCTGGGCTGCACGAGGTGGAGTATTGCCAGGGATGCTGCTCCCTTTTTGCTCAGCACTGCCAAGGTGTGTTGGAGTGCTGGGGTCCAGTTCTGGGCTCTCCGGTAGAGGAGAGAAACGGACCTGCTGGAGTGAGTCCAGTGCAGGGTCACAATGACTAAGGTTTTGGGGCGTCCATAGTGTGAGGAGAGGCTGAGAGAGCTGGGGTTGTTCAGCCTGGAGAGGGTTTAGACTCTTTGTAGTGCACAGTGACAGAAGGGAGCGCTTAAAAGAGGTGCCCTGGGCATGGTCCTGGGCAATCTGCTCTGGGTGGCCCAGCTTGAGCAGGGGGGTTGGAGCAGATGACCTCCAGAGATCCCCTTTCAACCTCAATCACCCTACAGTTCTGTAACTACAGGCAATGGGCACACATTGAAATACAGGAAACCACGTTTAAACCTAACTGAAAACATTTCATTGTCAAGGTGACTGACCACTGGAGCAGGTTGCCCAGAGTCATGGAGTCTCCACCCACAGAGATACTCAAAACCCGACAAGGCGAGGTCCTGAGCAACCCGCTCCAGGTGACCCTACTCTGAGCAGGGGGCGGGAAGAGCCGATTCCCAGACGCTCCTGCCAACCTCAACCATTCTGCATTCTCCGAAATGCGTTCAACTGGTGGAATTTCACAACCACTCTTTGCCTTGTGCTGTTTCTCCACATACATCAGAAGCTGTATAGAGTAACAGACACAGAAAAACAGGCAAGGTATCTGGGCAGTTGTTTTATTCGTGCTTTTACCTAAATGATGAAGTAGCCTACAGGGTCATTTTTTAAATCATTTTCTGTTGATCAAACTTTCAGTACCAGGTAAGCTGAAGAATATGTGATGCTGTTTGAAAGTATTCCAAGATAAACATGCACAACATTAACTTCGTAAGCATCATTATGGAACTAGAGGTGTATTGAGCAATGAGAAAACTAGAAAAGCAAAGGGAAATAATCCTAATTATCAAAGAAAAAAGAAATTAACATCTTCAGGGGGTCCCATGTATGTGCTGAAAAAGAAATTGCAGAGGATTCTACAAGAGATGTTTTCATGCACACTTGTTGACAGAGGAGAATTCATCACTGTGAATCATAGCTTCTCTTATTTCCAACCACGGAGCAAGTTTTGTTCTTCCCAAAGGTTCTGAAGAAGGATTTCAGAGCGTGTAAGTGTTCTTCAGTACCTTGTTTGAAAGACGCACTGAACCAGAGCTAAACCTCGTAGCTGCAGCTGGGCTGACAGGGGGAACTTCAGAGCTCGAAAACCGAAGCTACAAATTGCCACATAGCAGTGGTAGCTTCAAGACCACTGAAGAGTTTACATTAGCTTCCCTTTTAAAACCAGTTCAATACTATCAAAACTTTAGCCAGAGAGTGCCAAATTTACTGCAAAATGAAAGAAAAGAGCATTTCTGCAAAGTTTCAAGAAAACTCAAATTATTTTATTCACAAAAGCATAAGTCAATAAAAATATAGATATCCTGATCAGTTTTACAGACCATGTTCATTTCTTCTCTCCTTTACTGACAGGCAAAGCAACGTGGAAAAAAAATAGTAACAAGCATTTACATCACAAACCATTATTAACACAGATTCATGTATATGAGCAAATGTTTTAAATTTTTGCATATAATTATAAATACAAAAAAAATTTACAGATCCAACAAAACAATCCAAGAAAAACAGCTCTCTTTCTTTCCTTTGTTTCTGTGCTGTACTGTTTTCAGTGGCAGAAAGAGTATGTGCTGTCTCATTAGCATTTAACAAATAGCTTTTGGTTTTAACTCTAATTTAGCATGAGGTCGTTGCACTGCTTAAAGTTGTTTTTTTTTTTTTTTTTTTTTTGAATTCCAAACCCCTTTGTAGATCAAAGTAGGATGTTTCTGCTAGATTACTCAAGTGATACCAAACACTACTACCAATAGCATCAGGAAGCTCATTTTCTTTTAATTACGGAGCACCCCACATAAAAACAAACTGAAGATAATTCTTGTTCAAATCAACCTTTACCCAGCTCAGTGTTCACTCGGGAAGCTGGAGCCAAATCTCTCCTCTTTTGTTGATGTAAGTTCTCCCTAGAAATAAAAAGCAAGCTTTGTGAAATGTATACAGGCATGGCTCCTAGGGCCACAATGGAAAATGAGATTGACTAACAAGGGAAACTATTTCTGTGGGGGATATTTTTGTTTTTTAATATCCAGCTAGCAGGACTAAATACGCATCCAGAAAAATTCTTGATGAGATGAACAAAGCAAATGCTAAACTTATTCTTTTATTCCTTCTATGCCTTTTAACTGTGGAGAGACGAAGAACGTGTACTCTTCCATTATAAAGATAAACCTTGACAACAAAAAGTTTTTAGAAGTTTGCAAATTTCCTTTTCTTTGAAAAACTAAACAAAAAATGCTGTCTTTTTTCAAAAAGCGAGTACTGATCTAGGAGGAAAAGCAGTGACGCATAGAAATTGCCCATAAGGAAGGGTTGTCTTGCACAGAAAGTAACTCCAAGACCATATTGAGTACTGCCATAATTCTGATGATCAAAATCAACAGTAATGTTTCAGGTTAGTTGCAAGCAAAGTGCTTCCTGTCTCTGCCCACCTAAACTCTGTGAGCATCACAACCGGGAAGGAGTTTGCTCATTTTTAAAAAACAGAAAAATCAGTTTCCGTATATAAACAATTCCTGCTATGTGAGAGCTACAAGAGACCGTTTAGACCACTTAGCTCCTCAGGACACAACTATCTACACCTGTATTATTTCTCATACTTCAATCTCTTGCCCCTTCAAATATCGAGCAATAAATCATTGGAAAGCAGGGACCCACGCTTCATCCTGACAATGCAAAAACAGCTGACAGGCAGAACTGAAAACACTTGTTTTTTGCCAAAGGTAAGTCCTACCCTCTTCTCCTTGCAATCTGAATACTGAAAGTGATATACATTGTCGCAGCACAGATTTTCAACTGACTAAATGCAGAACGAAATCTACAGGCTACATGACCTGTGTCAGAATTTCGTACTTAATGTACAGAATATACAAAACAAGATCAATGAGTAGCAGTTACTGAAGAAATAAAGAGTATTTTCAGTGAACTCAAATTCTCTAATGAAGTTTTCTACCACTGTGTGCGCGATTCTTGCCATTACATGACTACTCCTACCTGCAAACCATTCTTCCTCCAGCCTACCCTCTCTCTGGAGCTTGTATTCACAGTAACAGACAGGAATAGTGTGCACTGTCTCCTTTTACAAAAGCAGAAAGCATACTTTACCAGTCATGTTTATGTGGCATGACCCCAGCACAATTTCTGAATATGAGTATTTAATAAATTTTAATTTAATTATATAAAATACAAATACAACACTTCCAATATAGCAAAGAATGAAATTGAAAAATAATTTCAAAATATTTAAACCATTAGGTTATAAAATAAATAATGCTTTCTAAGAGAAGTGTTCAGGTTTTCTAATTAAGAGGAGGCAGTTCCACTATTACTGGTCTCATTTTCAACTTCAAGTTCCATAATTTATGTAGAAAAATATACAAGAAAAGAATTCTGGGATAAAGAATAGGTTGGGTATGTAATACTTAACATAAATAAAAAGCCTAAAGCAAAACCCAAAAGAAAACCAATTATTTTATTTCTGTACATCAAGACTACAAATAGCATTTTAACACTTCATTTATTACCCAAATTAAGAAATTATACATTTATATGGTTACTAGTAAACATCTGAAAATCACTCCGTTTCCCCACATTTAAAGGATATTGCTGGTTACTGCTTCTTAAATACGAAATCCAACAGTTTTCAGTAACAGCATTTTTTTTTTTTTGCATAAGTGATGAATACAAATCTGATTGTAAATGTTGATGATTTAAAATATAAACCTAAAGTTCAGAGGGATGCAGTTATGAACCTCATAGTTTGAACTACAATTCAGTTTTTGAATTGACTGCAGTTTGCGCATGAATACCCAGCAATGTGCCTACTACTAGAGGATCATTTCCTTCCATATGAAACCACTTTTTTCCCCAGATATCCGATCGTCCAATTACATTAAGCAGCATATTCCCACCTACCTGTCTTAGCAGAAATTCTGCAGGCAGGTGGATATAAAGGCTGTTTAATCGCAAAAAATAATGAATTCGACTAGTGTCTACAACACAGGTATGGTATTTAGGATGGAAAGAAATGATAGGGAAAAGGAATGTGAATACCACAGGCTTCAAATATAAAAGATAAAGCCTGATAACTTTGGTTCAAATAATTTTAATCGTTGTTACATGTTCCAAAAGTGATGACTTTTGCATGTGCTATCTATGCAACAGGAGTCCAATACATTAAAAAAACTCTGTACAGGCACAAAAGACAGAAATGGAGCAGACAAAACATGGATGGTCATATCCATTTACGACAGTGTTCAAGTGATAATGACGCAGCCAAAGGTTGAACTTAAAATAAGCGTGTGCATCTGATTTCTCCAGAAAGCACAAAAAATATCCTAAGAGTTTATCTCAGTGCCTACCATCTTGAGGGAGGGTAGTATAGAACAAAATCAGTCATATCTTAATTGCAACAACTACGGTTTGTAAACAATTCTATAACGTAAGTAAAGATGTTAGGTTACCAGTAATGAGCATTTTTATCCTCTCAGTTGTGGGATATCTGCAAACATCTGCTTTGCTTTCATCTAAAAGATTAATTACAGGATGTCAGCCCTGTCTCATCCCAATGTGCTGCACGGTACACAACTTTATTGCCAGTTTGGGAAATTATTTATACTTGAACAGCACAAAGCCAAAGCTTCATCTTTGGTTAATTTCACTGAGATGTCACTGTTTTTTCAACGTGCTCCTTCCTTGCATAAACACAGAAAACAACCACACTGCAAACAGCATTCAGTATTTTGAATCATAAAGCAGTGTCAATGTAATATTAATGAAACCTAACTAACAAATTGTGTTTAAAAATGAAACCTATTTGAGGGCATTTGATAAGACATAAGAGCTGCAGAAATTCGGACAGAATTCCCTTAAAACTGCGTGGGTATGGGTGCTGCTTATCGAGTAGGCACTGGTTCGTTCCTCTGCAGACCATCCAAGTAAGCATCAGTTTGACTCAGCTTAGTTCAAATCCAGCAGCACATTCAATGGCATAGAGGAGCTTGCTTCGCATAAGATTTTCATCGTAAAACTCAGGAAGTTTCAGCAAGTTCATGCAGGTACTGGCAGTCGGTAGCCTGTCTAGATCAGATCCTCCATTGTGAATGCAAAACGCAGGATATAACTCCTGAAAAATGCAAGAGGAAAAAACACGTCAAAAAAAGAAATACAGGCCCAAATCTAACCCCTAACAGCTGACCGTTTTTTTTTTTCCCCCTTTTCATTTCATTCCTGGTAATTTGTTATTGTTTGTGCACTCTCTCCTGCAAATATACGATGCTACAAGAAAGTGAAATATTAAATGCAAAGAGTAGAACTGCAACACACAGAAAATCCTAGTTGTATGTGGGAGAAAGAAACAAAGGATTCCCAACTGTAGGCTGTTCTTCCAAAGCCTCCCAAATGCACATGGATCCCGTTTCTTCTGTAGGAACAGGGAAACAATGAGTTCCTGTTACACTGAAGTTTCCTAACAGTGAAGTAGATGCTGAACACAGGGAACTAAGACCACTAGCAGTAACAGAAGAGGATGTTCTGTCCCGTTTGAATAACATATAACGTTTGTTATTGTGGAACGACATGGTTTCTTCTGAGAATAATACCTCCCCCCCAGCAGGGAAGACACTATTTCCGTACACTCAAAAATCCCAACAAACCAATTTTTGCTCTAGCTAATGAAGTGACGTGATATGCCAATTACAACATTCTTCTCGTGAAGTTTAAAAGTATTCCAATTTTATGAACAAATACTACGTGAGCATTTACTTGTCCTGTTAGAGGGGAGATTCTGAGGAGAAAGAGGATGAATGACTGACCAGACTGTAAGCAGAAATTTGATGCAGTTACATATTACCATGTAAGTTCCTTTCTCTGACATCCAAAAAAAAAAAAATCCAAAACAAACCATTATCAAACACACCCTTTCAGTGTTATCCTTCTAGAGCTTTAGGTTGTTGGCATTCCCCAGATGTATAAATTCTTCATGCAGGTAAGTATCAGGCCTTCACTTTACTTCACACCTCACTACACACCACAATATATAATCATTTTCTTTGTTAAATTCAATTGCCTGATACTATCCATGACTCCAGTTAAAAGCTCTTCTTGCCCTAAAGAGATTTCTGTCTAAACTAATCTTTCAAGAAGCCTAAAATTTATAAATTTTAAGGCAAGCAGTACTAATGATGTCAATAGATTTGTTCATGTGTAAGATTATTCAAGTATTTACACTAGGGTGGTCTAGAACTCTCAATAAAGTGGTACTTTATGCTCTCCAAATAAAGAGCCACCTTTATTTAAAGCAATTCTATTGTTTCTTCATAATTGTAAAACCATCCAGCTGTCACTGGGGTGATTCAGATGTGCACGACTCTAATAACAGAAACTTGTCAAACCCTGATTATTCTTATGACGCGATAACCACGGATCTGAGGAACAGGTTTTTGTCTGTTGTATGTAATTTCGTATGTAACATTTTGTTTCAATACATGTGATTTTTTTTCTGGAAAAGTCCATAGCAAAAAAAAAAAATACTTGTCACTTCTAAGCACCGTTTCTGCTGGCAACGAAGTATTCGTTTTATCAAAGGCTTGCCTGAGGTAAAGCAGTTCTGATTTCAGAAACTGGAAAAAAAATCCCAGCTCCAAAGGCAGAAGGTCAATGAGATTCTAAGCTAAATTATTGTTCAAATGGAGGCTTTAAAAAGTATTTCATGGCTAAAATGCTGCATTTTTAGTATACCTTTCAAAATGATAATTGAATTCCTCTACTTTAGCTTTAAAAATGGAAAAATTAAGTTCTGAATTGAAATGTCATGCCAAGGGCACCAGTTGTTGCATAATTAAACACCATACAGTGGGAAACTGCAATAGTTTGGAAGTGGAAAGTATCATCCATTTATTATGTGACCTGATTGGAGCTTAACAATTTTCAACCGTGCTTTAATGATTTTTTTTTCTGTAACAATCACATTCATGAAACTTATTAAACTTTAATTAGCTTTAGCAAATGTTATTTTGAGTCTGAATCTGGCAGTGAGAGTTCCAAATTTTTAAAGGATGTAAAGCTAGACTGTGCTGCCTGTAAGGTAGGAATGTCAAGACATTCCCTCCTCTGGGTTGTCCAGTCTGGAGAAAAGGAGTCCCAGAGTCCTCCAGGCTTCCTAGAGAGGTGGTTGGTGCCCCAAGCCAGTCAGTATTCAAGAGACACCTGGATAACAGCCTTAGTAAATCTTCGTTAAGCTTTACCTTTTGCTTAGCCCTGGAGAGGCCAGGCAGTTGGACGTGAAGATCTCTGAAGGTCCCTTCCAACTGAGCCATTCTATTCTGTCTTAAATTCACACACACTAACTTTAAGAAAAGGTGAAGGTTCTACAATATATAGCACGCAAAGCTCTCAACATCACATTGTCATAGGCTACCGAAAGATTATTCCTCATGACAATACCAATTACCCATTTCCTTTTCTGGCAAATATTGGCCAGCATTTCCCGGCAACCCCCTGGTTTGTTGGTAAACCCATTTTAACAAAACACTTTGATATTTCATGTTCACAAATTACAAGACAACCTGCATGGCAAATTGTGGAAGTAACTGACCTAACTCCTGCTCAGAGCTGCCCAGCAAAGCAGCAGTAATGCCTCTTCACTCTGTTTTCTGTTGCCAAGACTGCAGCATGTGGCTAAGCTTGCAAGCCTCTTCTACAGATTTTTTTTTGTTTGTTTCGTTTTTAAACTTACCAGTTTTTCAGCATTATAGCAGTAACTATTTCACTTCCATTTTTTCCTAGCCAAGTATGTTGAAGCCAGTTTGTCGCCTCTCTCCCAAGTACACAAACTTACAACTTTCCACACTTGGTTTTGTTCCATCCTGTTTTCAATGTGTCACTGTCAGTCTTAATATTTTTCTTCCTACATCTCTTCAAATGTCACATTCACCACCTCAGAGCTGGGTAGCTACATCTGCATCTCCTGCTCTTCCCTTCCAAGTAGGGTGACAACATTTGTAGACTTGTCTTTAATTTGTTCCCACACAACTGTTTCCAGTTCTCCCTTCATTACATGACTGACGTGCTCTGTTCTATCTATCCTGGTCCCATCCTACAGTTTTCTAATTGTCCTTCCCACTGCCCTCTAGAATCCTGTCCGTTGCTAGAGTAAGGAGACCATGCAGTGATAAACTCTCCAGGCCCATGTGAGGAGGAGAAATACTTGTAGGATTCTAAATAACCAGTCACACAAATCAACCAACGAATAACCTAGATCCACTGCTTCTGACAGATCACCATCTGAAAGCACTCGCTCCTCTCCTAGGTGCCTGTGAAAGGAGCTGGAGAGCACAGACGCTGAAGCTGCGGGGTACGCTGCCTATCCACGTGCTGACAGCAACGCACAGAACTCACTGCAGCAGCCAAAGGCATTAGGCAGAGGGTGAGACTGCACCGAGGGTTACAGAAGGACTGTACCCAAACAAGGCTGAAATGACCACACGACAGTGCCGCACACCTGTACCAGCTCGTAAAGACACAGCAAAACAAATGAAAGGCCTGAAGAAGGAGGAGAATGTCAAGTGCAATGCACAAGGGGACAAAGGGAAGCCAAGGGCAAAGGGCCCTGCCTCCTTGCAGAATGTGGCACTGAAAACAACGCCTCCTCTTTGAAATCACCCTGCAGCTTAAAAAACGCTGTTTAAGGCACCGGGAATACTCTTTGGTCACCCCTAGCAACCGCTCCACATGCTCCTGTACGATAACACACCTATGTTTTTATCTATTTCAAATCATTCAAGCGGCAGAGGTCTGCGATGGAGACCACTGACCTTCAATATTGGAACGTCTTCTTGTCTGCTTTCCAGAGGAAAACTTGATGATTTATCTTTTTTCATCAGTACAGAGTTTAAAAACTCTAGAATGAATTTTGTTGAATTCAGTAAGAGAAAAATAGTGGTAAGTACTACAAACATGGCAGATACATGTGTGTTTTGTTTTTCACACCTGACATTTTATCACATCACCTCCAGCATAGGAAAGGGCCTGATTCATAGATAAGAAAAGAACTCTTCTAGCAGTTGCCTTTCAAGTATTTTTAAAATGCTAATTTTAAGAGAAAAAAATCACAATGAACTTTCAGAGCATGATTCAACAAATGGTGCGAAATTCCAAATATATTGTTTCCACCTCTAGACTATCATGCACACCTGAAACCCTTGGTCCTATATAAAATGTTAGTATCTATCTTCCCGAGAAAATGTTCATCCACACCATTAGATAACAAAATAAGTGTAGTATTATTTTACAGAACAGCTAATGAACCTTTAACACCTATACAAAACTTCCATTGGTTTCTTATGGGTTCATCTACTTATTTCACCTAATAAATGTAAACAAGTAGCCACTACCCACTGGTAATTAAATATCACATCACGGTACCTTATCATGTGAGAAATTACTAAGTACATGTACTCCAACTTTGTTTAGCAACTGTAAGATAGGAGCAAAACAGAACGGCTCTGTTCTTACCTTGAAACAACCGTGTAAAGCAGTATCTGTATTTATGTTCTGGATAAACCCAGCTTTATATTCTATTTATTAAATAGTACAACAGTAAATATGCTGTTGACCACTGCACCAAAGGTGGTGGTGTTGTTACTAAGCAATTTATCCTTTCATTTTTACACTTATTTTCTTTTACCTGTTTTCTTTACTTATTTATTTTCTTATCCTTTTATCTTTCTATTTACAGAAAAGCACTAAATATTCCCATATTTTAGAGGAAATGAAGTCCGTGGTCATATCTTAGAACATAATTTTGCAGCGCATCTGAAACTCATGGACAGAGTATCTCTAAAATTTAATTTCAAAATGTCTTCAACGTGCCTCGCCCTCTCTTCAGTTTCATCAACAATGTACAGAAGTTTTCTTCACACTTAAGCTTCACTGTAAATAAAAATCTAAGGATAGCAGCAAAATATTGAAATAGAAAAGGTAATGAGCCACGATCTTATAAGCAGGTAAATGGAACTTAAAAGGATGCAAAATATATCTCCAGCTTCAAATGCTTAGTTTCAGTGGTTTGAATTTAGTATCTGTTTTAAGCCAAATAGTCTTTTTCTTGATTTTGAAGACAATATTCTTAACTCAACTTGTTCCTTGAAACTGGTGGCAATACTGCTTCTGTACAGTAACATGAAATGACAGAGAGGACCTTCCACAAAAAAAAAAACAAAAAAGAAAAGAAAAGGAGCTTAAACCATTGCTTTTTTAGGCCCACCAAATTTTGCAGCTAGAACATCATTTACTCATTATATCCAAGTGCAAGCATTTAAACTGTATCTGTCTGTAGTCACAGAGGGACATTATTCTCAATTTTTCAATTCCCACAGAAAAAAGGGCTTGTATCATAAGCTGTAACATAGACAGAAATTTGCCAAGAAGTCAGGAAGACATACCTTAAACCCCAGCAGAGGTGGCCGAGAGCAGCTTGTCACGAACTTGAGAAGTTTGCGTTTCTCTTCGTCAGTGAAGCTTTCTACAACTCTCCAAAATATTTTAATTACAGGATGGTCTGCTGTGTAGCCACCTGTAAGATTTGAATGATTTATAGACAGAACAGTTTTATGCAAGAAATAAACTCTTCAGAAAACCTAGCATACAATCTTGAAAAGCTTGGGGAAAATATTAAAGCCAACTGGTTTACACTGCTAACCTCTCTCATTTATAGATCTCTTTGATCACTGCACTTTGAGTTTCTCATTTGTTGTTTACCCATGGCTATTACATCTCTCAGCTTCTTAACTGCAGCTTTTTTTACTGAATCCTACTTATTTTTAATTAATTTTATTTAGTTAACATTTAACTAGTAAGTTTGGATTGCTGTCTTTTACTTCAAGAATGTGCAAAATTTGCAAGATTCAGGATATTATTTAATGCATCAACTTACCCATCTTACCTTGAAGTAAGCTAGGATGTGAACTTAGGGTAATAGTAGTTACTTATTAGTATTTTTTAAATTTAGCATTTTATGATAAATGCAAAGAAAAATGAAGATACATCACATTTCTCACAAGGAGAAAGTATGAGTTCTCTCTTCAGGCTGTCTGAGAAATGGTCTGAATGTGTTAATAGAGGCAACCATCCCAAACGCATTTGCAGGCTTATAGACAGGGCAACTAGACACAAATCACTGACTAACATCCATTTTCCACCACGATGATCAAGGGGCTGGAGCACCTCTGCTACCAAGACAGTCTGAGGGAGTTGGGGTTGTTCAACCTGGAGAGGAGAAGGCTCCAGGGAGACCTCACAGCGGCCTGCCAGGGCCTAAAGGGGGCTGCAGGAGAGCTGGGGAGGGACTCTTAGTCAGGGGGTGTAGTGATAGGACAAGGGAGAATGGCTTTAAACTGAAAGAGGGTAGGGTTAGATTAGACACTGTGGAGAAATCCTTCACCCAGAGGGTGGTGAGGCCCTGTCCCAGGCTGCCCAGAGGAGCTGTGGCTGCCCCATCCCTGGCAGTGCCCAAGGCCAGGCTGGATGGGGCTGGGGGCAGCCTGGGCTGCTGGGCAGGGTCCCTGCCCATGGCAGGGGATGGCACTGGATGGGCTTTAAGGTCCCTTCCAACTGAAACCGTTCTGTGATTCTGTGATTTAGAAAAGGAATTATACACCATCTAATTGTCTGGCTAGAAACGTAGATGCAAACTTGCAAATAAAATAAACTACATACCCATGGATCCAAGTATTCATAAAAACAGACCCTACTACTTTTACTTTAAAAAGCTAGGATAAGAAGCAAATTTATTTATTCCCAAATCAGTCATAATAAACTTATTTAATTTATTTTATTTAATTTATTTTTATTTAATTACAATATACTCACCTGAATAGTTTGTGAAAGATTTAAGGTCATCCAAACTAATAGGAACCTGGGCACCAGAAATCAGAACCTAACAGTGAAGGAAATTAAACAATTGTATTAGAGGGGGAAAAAATGCCGCTTAAAGCATATGTTTTCTGCAGTTTTAAGCAGAAGTACCTGTATTTCCTGTTGATCGAACATTCGAAGCCATTCAAGATTCACAACGTTGGCCAGTCCCTGACGGAAAGCGAGGCAATGCTGTCGGATTTGTTTGTTCAGCCTGTAGTCTGCCACCAGGTGGATGTACGCTATTCGGTTAGCGCTGGTAACGGGAATATCTTTTCCACCCGGCTTCAGCTCAACCACCTGTAAAGATAACAAGGTTTTATCTTCCTGGAAAACTTCAATTCTGTTTAACCGGAAAAACTGCACTGCAAAACATTCTAGGAAGTTATTTATATAACTGAAGTTTGCTGTAATATACTCCAGAATATTCACCTGAAACGAAACATTATTACAAGTTACAAAGGCAGTTATTTTCTGTTTACTTATGAGAGTACATTGTGTGGCGTTCAGTTGTCAGACCTAGGTCTGCAGCTGCAATCCAGCTGACCACCAGCTGCACTGATGCTACCAACGGCCCTGAGCAAGCACAGCACCCGTACACGGCAGTCTCCTTCCACCCGAGTTCGCAAAGCTCTACTCCACGGGCTGTGATTTTCCATTTAACTCCTGGTGGTAGTGAATTCTGCAGAACCACGTTATGGCAAAAGCAATGTCTGCTGAGCCAAAATTAGGGTTTGATACAAGCCTAATTTACTGAACAGATAAGAATTCACAGTTCCTACTGTTGAAGAGCCAAGTTGTACACATTCAGTACTTCCAGCAAAAACCAACCAACCCCAGACCTTGCTTTTCTGCTGAGAGATTTGAAGATACCTTAGCATGGAAGAATTTTTAATGAAAAAAGCATAACAAACATACTGTAATTGCATTAAGATATAAACCAGAATCGATGGTAAATTTTATTAAAATACTAATGACCTCTACATATTCTGCTCTTTACTACAGGAGGATAATTTTGCCGAACAGTAGCCCAATCTAAACAGATTGGTGTAGTACTAAAAAGAAGATTAAAAAAATGAAAAGCCAAGATGTGGCCACCTTCTGAACCCTTCAGAAAAAAAAAAGTTTAGTTCTCTACCCTCTAGACACTGGGATTTTTATTTATTTTTACAACTGAGCACTTCAGTCTGGGGTAATAATCCTGTCTTTAGAACACAGTTAAGCACATGAATAGCTTCTTTTGCAACAGGCTACCCAACAACATGAGCTTTTTCAGTAGTATGAAACATACAAAGTGTTAAGATGATAAAAAATTGCTACACTTTTGAGCATTCGAACATTTACTGACTCATAGGTTTCTAAGGCCAAAAGAAAACATTAAGATCTGTGAATATGACCTCCCAGCTAACACAGGCCAGTGAATTCTATCCAGAGATTCCTGTATTTAACTTAATAAATCCAGAGATGAGTTGCAGCACATTTTTTAGAGAGACAGGCAACCCTGGTGTAAAAACCCCATGTGATGAAGTATTTACCACTTTCCTTGGTAAGCTAGAACAACCTGAATTACAGTAGGTGTTAAAAAATATCCTACTTCCCACCTTAATTTTTCAACTGTAAGCTCTGTGATTTTGTTAAGCCTACAATAAAAAAAGCCCTCAACTACACCACACCATCTCTGTGCATGGGTAGTACCGACCTTGTTTATGTCCTATTCCCTGAAGGACCAAGTATAACGAAGGTGGCACTTTGGGTGACAGTTTCATGCCCTGGCACCCCACAAGGCACACATTACTTTGCTCCCCTTTGAGCGAGGTCCTTCAACAAGGACCACGGCCACCCTAGGGAGTACAGGGCAGCACCCAGAGCCCCTGGCTGACCTGAGGGTATGTTTTTCCTGGTAAAGTCCACAAGGAGTATTAATAAATCACGGGAAGTGTTCCTTACTGCAACTGAAGTTGTCTGATGAGATGGGACTTCTGTGTTACTATGCTTTCTCCTCCTCTGTTACTGCAGGTAGCCACCCCGTCTAGATATCTGCCACGTCTCACCCTGCTACAGCAGCTTTACTGTCATGGTTTTACTACTGTCACTGCAAAATTAGTCAAGATTTCATTCATCTAATCATTAGAGACTTTCTCATTTCCATTTTGAGTCCAGCAGGTAAAGCTTGCTCACACCCACTGTTCTTATTTCAGTATTGCCCTGTAGCTCATGCAGCTTTTCACCTTCCTCAGCCACACCCAGGACATGTTACTTAAGGGCAGGAACTTCATTAATCTTCCAAGAGTCTTCTTTGCTGAACTGAAGTCAGCCAGGGTCCTGTAACGTCTTATAAAATACTTTTACATACCCTAAATAAGATCGGAAAGTTTTCTCTTACTGCTTAAATTCCTCTCCTCTTCAGTGTTACAGGATCAGCGCTACCGATGCTATGACAAAGTGATCACTGCTGACAGTTCAACGCTACTACTGCTTTGCTGCTTTGCCTGTCCACCTGCAAATCTCCCCTTTTGTTCTTCCAAACTGCAATAGTACCTGTTCTTTTGGCACTGTTTCACCAAATACAATTCCCCTCCTCAAAGTAGGGAGGCGCTGAATTTGGCCATATTAAACCATATTTGTATCACCGAACTCATCAAGCTTAAGAATATAGACACCGCCACCACCAAACTAATAGATACTATCCCATTTGCATGCAATCATTTCTGTGAGCTTTTTCTCGGTACTTACGCAAAGTGATGCTTAAACTGACTTTCTTTGTTAAAGAGCAAAAGGGAACAACGGTGTCCTCGAAAACGCTGTGTTTTGAGATTCATCCCAGCAGTTGGTGAACTATAACATGCAACCTTCCTTGCAGCTCAGCAAATAGAGAGCAGTACCACAGATAAACCTATGCTTGTGTTACAATAGCAGTATTTTCACAATGGATTAAGGAAAAGCTGTATTCAATGTCTAAGAAAAGCTGCTTTCTCTCTCTACAATGTTCGTGCTGGATATCTGAGAGAAAGAAGCATTGTACTATTTTTGACCGCTATTTTTAGAAAGCAGGATAAAATGTAAACATAGAAAAAAAACTTATTTTAAGTAGCAAACAAACCTTGGTTTCTGATCCAGCAACACTTCTGTAGCTTTCCCATCCTACCCTCAACCCTGTACTGCCACAAGTAAGACCACAGGATTCAGTTAACCACATTTCCTGGGGTTTGCCTGGGATCTAATCATCCATTTCCGGAGTTTATCAATATTAGGTTTATTCTACCACCACTGTTTTGTCAAAGTAGCATCACAGTCAAAGACAAAAAGGATTTGTGTAGCTGCAATAACTACTGTACTATGCCACTAAGCTCAGAAGGATATTATACAGCAGACAGAAAGTGGCAAAGCTTGGGTTAGCAATAAAACTACAGCAAACGCAGGTGCAATTCACTTTTCACTCACTCACTATATCCATAGTGCTTTAGAGAGTCTGTGGTAGAATTACCACTCAATTTTAAAGTCAGGCACATCTGTCATAAGATTTCTTGTTCAAAAAGGGCACAACACAACCTACTGCATCTTAGATTAGCTTTTAAGACCAGCTTGCATTTTGCTTTTACACATCCAACTTCTGCCACTAGATGGTGCAAAACAGTAACACAGATGGTCCAGGATGGGAGAGAAACTTCCCAAAGCGGGAACACTTGTGTCGTCACCTCATTTTCTGTTGTGTAGAGCTAAGTTTAAAAAAAAAAAAAGCAAATTTCATTTTAATTTGGTTCACTAAAAAATCGTGTATTTTAAAAGGAATTGAATGATACGTGTTATTTAGCTAAGTGTTCAGATCATTCAGACAATACCACAGATGACTGAATTCTATTCCAAACTCACGCAGGATGTCTTAGAATGAAGGAAAAGTATCAAAATAAGACAGAACAGTACCATTAAAAAAAAAAGTCTGCAAGAAAAGGTGCTTTACATATCTCCATATCTTCTTTTTTTTTTTTTTTAAAAACATGGTGAGAGGAATTGCATCAGACCTCTGACTGAAGCATTGATACACCCTTAAGTACTGTTGCACAAAATTCTTAAGCACTTAAAATTTTCTTGGGTATAAATTCAGTTACATGTTCCTGCAAGCACATACTCCTAGAAACTGCACACAGCTTCTATAAAGATAATAAAATATATCTCTGGTTTCTGCATGGTGGCAGTTCACATGAATAGTTCAGACAAGTTACATCCACTACTTTGAGCATTAGAATAATACAGAAATAAATAAAAAAAGACAAAACAGTAGAAAAATGTTATTGAAGATGACTGAATTCAGGAGATTTATCTTCTGGCTTATTGATAATTATCCGTCACACAAAATTGCTTTGTAATGTGATCAGAGGCAGAAAATAGCAACTCTATTGGCAGACAAACTTAACACTTACACAGATCTGGCGGCGACTGGCTTCCCAAGCTAATGAAGAAAAAGAGAACACTTTAAGAGGGTGAAGTGGGAAATACTTCAGGAAAGAATAAGGGACCTGTCAGCCAGGCATTCTGAAGTATGAAGATTTTTTTTTTGTATCTGAATATTAAGACAAATACGCCATGCAATTTCAAAGAGTATTCTTTTAGGTAAAGTTAACTCTTATAAGCTTGTCTTTAGGACAATGAAAATATTTCTCTTTTCTTTTTGACTCCAATCTTTTTTTTTTTTTAGTATCTCCCCTGTAAAGAAAGTATCTTTCTTTCTTTCTGTCATCTGCCTTCCAGATGTTCAGGCAGGAGTTCCAGGTAGGAGATTGCGTTTGAATGCCCACAAATGCATTTGCCATAAGTGTTATAAATCTGCCTGAGAAGGATCAGCTTCAACGTAAATATTTTCTTTTTGAAAGACCTCCAAAATCATTCACCTAAGCCACCGTATCTGAGTAATGAAGCTGCCAAGACAGAAACTTTCAGAATTATTTCAAAGACTTCAAAATTTTATCTCAAGGAAATGAAAAGCCAAAGAGCTCTCCTTTAGCTAGTCTATGTATCTTCAGTAACAGAAATAGAATTTGCATCTGTTTAAAAAAAAAAAAAAAAAAGATGTCCTGATACCTAGTTCTGTATTATTTGGATTTTAAAGAAACTGCTGCTTTGTATATTAAAAAGCGTTGTTCTGTGCCTTTTTATTTCAATCCTTTATGTATGGGGTCTCCTGGTCATATCAAGACTGTTTTGATCCATGCAACCTCTAGAATCAGCATCTGAGAAATTCCTGAAGCACAGAATCTAACATTTTTGAAGGAAGAGTAACAGAGATTTGAAACTTCCTCTCTTCCCTTGGACCAGCACCCAACTCACCTTCCTCATTTTAAAAAATGAACAGGCAGGGGTAGAGGCAGGCCTGAAAAAGAGGAGGTGTTTTCTGGAACTTCTTAACCTTACACTTACTATAAGCATTTTATAACCATTTTATCATTATCTAATCTACAAAATAGAAAGAAAAATTAAAATCAATATACACAGCTATTTGAAGGCAACTCTAACCATCGGCTGAAATTCTTTTGAGACTTTTTACTAGCTGCCATTTTATGCAGTAGATCTAACAGCTGTAATCTAGGCTGGTATCATGGCATTAGATGGTTCTTCATCAAAAGCTAAAGCTATTTGGGTTTGGAAGGTAAGGTTGATGGCAGAGCTCCCCTAATTAGCAGGTCTAATGTGCAAATTATTAAGTACCTTTTTCAACTTCTGGTGAATGCACTTTGACAATAGTTTAATGGGATCTAAAAGCACATTACAGGATTGGAATCAATACGCCGATAATAGAATTTCTACCTTCTACTACTGACAGAGGCAATAGAGCCCCTTCTGAATGTGTCTTTCATTGCAGATAATGCTTCTGTGCCACAATTGCTCGATGGACACTGTCATGAGAATAGCTATTTACAATGATAGATTTATGATGCATTTATTGGGCACTAATTTATTAGACACTAAAGTGGTTGTTTAGCTGAAAACTAGATATAATGTACATTCCCCATAAGGAGTGCAAATTAAGCTCTTTTCCCGAAGTGAATTAGCCTTACCTTGACACAATTAATTAGTATGCAATGGTTACAGGAGTCAAATACCAGATTAAGTGTATTTATCCGTGTGAGGCTTATTAACATATTTAAATTAAATATGTTACTTGTTGCATCAACACACGGAAGACAGTGAAAAGAACCAATTAGTTGCACTGAACTACACTAAAATGCAGTCTCATTAAAAGACAGTTTAATGTTCTCTCTCAAAGTATAAACATCAGCATCACATCAGAATATTTAATTTAACCCACATTTCATTTAGTTACTCAGAAGTTCACAATTGTATTTAACCTTCCTTTTAAAGTTAAGCCAAATAATTAAAAATCAAGTCTTCGTAATACTAGCCATAGCCCTCAGAGAATTTTAACGAACACATCAGACCTCTTGGCACGAATGCACTTACAAGTCTTTGTAGCAGTAGGTAGCGCTGGCAACATCTGTCTTGGATCTCTTTGCGTGTTATTTCTCACATATATTTCTCTCTTCTGTGTGCTTCTACCTTACTTGCTGAGGTTGGTTCTAACTTGTTTGCATGGTTCATTTTTTGAGGACATATGTAGAAGACACATGCAGCATGGAAACTACAACCTCTCCAGAAAATATTAACTAATTCTCATTTTTAATTAGAAACTAAGTTGTATTTGTGTTAACTTTTCCCTGCCCCAGCAAGTCCTAATTTATATGGGAAACTGCCATCCTGTGTACTTTGCAACCCAGTAACCAAATGCACCTATAGCACAGAAATCAATTCCACAATCAGTCACTTAGAGCACATGCTATGATAAAGCACTGGCTCTGTAACTAAGAACATACTTAGTCTGAGCTTCATGCGGTGAAACTAAGTCTTGGACAGCAAACTCGCTCTGATTTAAGCAGCAGTAGAAGAACCCCGGGTAACAATTTCCAGGGCTGGCTGCCGCATCTCGGTGGTGCTGCTGCTTCTGCGCAGGTGTGCCTAGGCCAAGCCTTCCCTGGCCACCACACAACCTGACCAGGACTGGATACCCACTGTTAGTCTTGATTTCTTTCACGAGAAATAAGGCCTGAATCAGGATGCTGCTGCATGTCACAGTGTGGTCAGGTGTACTTTTTGACCCAACTATTAATTAAATACCATTAGCAAGTACAAGCAGGTCATGAGTACACAATTTTAACTTACCAAAAATGAAAGAGGAAGCCTGACAAAAGACTGAAGACGTTAACTCTATTACCACATAAAGGCATATCTTTCAAGCACTTGTGACATTAAGTTTTTACTATGAGCATAAGTGAGCTTTAGCTTTCACAACGGAGCAAATAAAAGCATTAATCAAACTGCACAATGCAACTGTGCTAAAAACTCATACTTAAGGACCTAAATAACCCATCTTTACAATTACTGAACACCCATTTTTCCTATCTGACTCACCACGTGGTTCAGCCCCTCAGAAAGATAAAAAATGGGATTATTATTATTTTTTATATCGTGGTATAATTTCAGGCCCTCTTTTGAAAATTCTGAGCATCAGTGACAGCTGAAGGTAACAGCCCTTATCTCACAACAAAGGGTCACTATTATTTAAAACCATTCAGATTTCTGACTCCAAACCCAGGCAGTTTTTATAATTTACGTACCATCTAACTTCTGCAATTATTTGAAATGGAATCAAAGAAATAATACGAAATACTTTATTCAAGAAGTAATCTCAGTCAACAGAAATTTTCATGTATGAATGTTAGAAAATCATCACAACAATCTATTAGTTAAATTACCAGGCCTTTATAACATCTTCAAAAGTAGAGTTTTTAAGTACAAGATTAGTTATTTTCTACTTCAAATACTGAATCAGATTCCCCATCATGCCTCAAAGCACACAGCGCTTACAGCAGTTGTTCCTTATCACTTTCAAATTCAAAGAAACTAGTAGGGATATCAATGATTCATCAGCCATACATAAAAGAAAAAAAGCTAGAGCTATTCGTACCTGTGCTTCCCCGAGATCGTTGTTTACCACAGTGAAATTTAATCCAAGTTCTTCCACATCCCCTTCATAGCTCTTGAGAAAAAGCAAGTTCTTGTACATTTCTGGATCTAACGAAGCTAAATGATGAATGTCAACATCAGCACTTGTCCCCAGTAATTTTGAGAGGAAAAAACTAGCAAACGGCAGTTCCACCAGCATATTCTCATAAAGAGCCTGAAAAACAAAATAATTAAAAGCACATTAGATTTTACTGTGGTACTTGCAAGAACTCTGGAAGTTATTGTCTATTTCCCCATTTTTTTTATAACCACTTCTTTATTTGGTGCCTGAACAGGATCTTCTGGTATGGCAACAGCCCAGATATTGCATTCAAAAAAGCTTCAGCTGAATTTTGGAGTTTGGATACTTTCATGAAATACCAAGCTCCAAAATTTTACAAATGAATTATGTGGTGATTTAAAAGGTAAGGTCACAGCCTGTTGTGTCATTAATCTTCTCGTCCGAAGTATCACACCAAACAGGAAGAACATCAAGTATATAGATCATTCACAAGAAAACCAAAGTTTCAAAAAAAATAAAAAATAAAAACCAATGCATCAAGAATGTCTTAAAAAAACTTATCCCCATTACATTCAATCATTTGGTTCTTCACAAGCAATATTTTTTGATTTATATCAATTGCTACATGTAAAACAAATACAGTCGAACCCTGAACTATGTAAAACCAGTACATTTTACATTAATCCAAACTATTTGCCTTGCATGTTATACAGAATCACTGCCGTGTATTTTGGTGCATGGTACATTACTCGTTTACTTCTAAAATTAATCAAAGCTAATTAACTAACTGAAAAAGACAGCTACATTCTTCTTAGTGGCATCATCAAAAGAACATCCTGATTTCCAAGCCGAGCGCTTATCACTTAGGGCTGCATCATACGTCCAATCCATCATACGTCCAATCCTTCCTATGCCTGTCAAATGACTGCTGAATCAAAAATGAGCCTGATCTGAATTTCCAGTATTCATAAAAGAAAAACGTATATTTTTACTATAAACTTAAAACTTCCTCAAGAGTTGTCAAAAATGCACAAAACCCCAGAAATATCACTCTCAGTTGATTTAATGTATACAATGCATTACATTTCAATGTAACACAAACAACTTGGTGTATTTTTCACACAATCATTAACAACTTCTTGTTGATTGGAAGAAAAAGATATTTATGAAAGCTCTCAAAGTAGAAGAGATGGAAACTTTAAAGCTAGAGAGAGGAAGCATGACAACACTTACAGAAAGTTAATGTGAATAAAGGAAAAATAACAGACCTTCCCCTTCAAAAAAATCCCTGAAATATGCTGTCTACTCACAGCCTTTGCTATTGTCCAATCTGTTTGCTGCATCAGCACCTCTGACAATGACAATCAAATCTCCACAGTATCATTAATATCACTGCCAGGCTAATCACAAAAAGCATCATCAACATAACGTTGCTGTTTGTTCTCTTTATGAGCTGTTTTGGCATTACTTAATTCCTCCATAATCTGCTGCAAACTCAAAAAGTGCAACACAATGACCAAAAAAGAAAAAAAAAGAATAAACGTAGCTGTAATCACTCAATGATATTCCAACAAAGGCTTCAAGAAAAATATACACAATTCCTTAAACTTCTAAAAGAACATTTCTATGAGGTGAGTTAGACCTTGCAGAAAGAATTGAGAATAACGAGTTCAAAGCCAAAGGGTGCATTATATTTAGAGCTATATGATTTATTCAAGGTGTAGAAGTCGAAATCCTCATTTGTATAGTTGACTTTAAAAGCAAACTAGAGGGATAAATCATTAATTTGCAATGTATAAGGTCAGTGTTTGCTGTTCCTGCATTAGTAACAATGAAGCTATTGTAATTCCTTAAATATATCAAAGCTACCCGAATTTAAAATGGAATTCCATCTATGACTCATAAAATGTAAATGCAGAGGTGTAATTTTTTACACAAGGCAGGTTTAAGCCTTTAGAGCATTTAATATACAAGGACTAATAAATGATAGCACTAAAAACTATGATCGCATCAGCTAAATGGATTATAAATTAAATTTCCATAATGTATGCAACTCAAATACAAATGTAGACATAAATCAAGGTATTTTCTAAACACAGGTTAATTACACAAATTCAAAACCTGTCTATTTTTTATGCAAAATAATCCACTTAGCATTTTTCAAACTGGTCTTAAGTCTTAGCCACTTGCAACACTTGATCCTAGAAGCCTATCAATAATCCCTTGTCAGGAAAAAACAGCAATAGGTATATTGAAGAAACTTGTATGTTATTTTTCAAGTGTCTGTCTTTTATGAGTGTTTATTGCTAGAAATTGTGCCAAAATGATTTGAAATAAAAAGGATTAATTATAGTAGAAGCTTTTTAATATAAGTGAGTGCAGCTGCAATGCAATTAATGCAAATTGTGACGCTATCAGGAAAATAAATGCGAACAACATCACTGGCTATTTCTGTTTGCTGCCAAATAACTTCAGTAATTTACTACATTAAGAATCAATAAAAAAATAATGCTTTTCAAATGCATCACTATTAATCTTCAGGTAGTTCCAAAGAGAACATTTATAACTTCATCTAAAAACTATATAAAGCATTTTTAAATAAACTAAATTGTGCAACTTGAAAATATCTTTAATTACTACCACTCCTCTTAGCTAAGCGAGTGCAATATTGGAAATAAATGATTTTTGGAAACAGGACAAAGAGCAGTGTTTTAATTACTATAAAAGTCAGGCTAATCTAATAAAGTTTAATAAAAAAAACCACTGAAACTGTGGTAAATAAAATTATGATAAACTCTTTTTTTCCTCTCCCCAAAGAGGTAACTTACACCATCACAGCTCCAGCACTGCGCAGAGATGCCAAGACATGCCCTGTACAACTGAGTGACTGAATGAACTGCAACATTATCTGTCAGTTTGAAACTAGCTTCCCAGTCAGCATGAACTGATCTACCTACTTGCTGCTGCCACAAGATGCGATTCCACACGTTCCTGCCACTGGGATGGAACAAATCAGCTGGATTTGACTGCACCTTTCCTGGTCTTTTTGCAAGTGGGCATTGCTTCCTGTCAAATCAGAGCTAGATTCAGCTCACAGCAATGGGTGAAACTGGATCAGAACAGCAGAGTATTTGTTTTGATGGCAGCACAACCGTAGGGCAGCCAGTTGCATACGGACTCCATCCTGCCAGGTATATTTTTCACTGCAGCTAGCCCAATGCCCCTAAGGGGAGACTGATCCCTTCCCACTTTTCCTTTAGTGACCTGTCCTGGGGAGCTCTAAGTTACCTTATTTTGCGTTTCCAACCCATTTAGCTCTCTGAACTGGCCCTTCTGCAACATCACCATCCCAGAAGCACGAGCCCAGAGCGAACAGCAGGCACGGAAGCACGACCCCCTCTTACAGAGGTACGCAGCTGTCGGGCTGACTTAGCTCCAGTATGAAGTACTTACCCAGTACTTCTCTCCCCACAGAAGCAGTCCTTTTTTCCCCCAGCAGCCAACAAACAACACAGCTGATGGAAGAAACTGGCTTACTCGAGGAGGGAGGCGACTTTGTTTGACTCTAAGCTCCTGTTCGCACACTGCTTTAAGAGATCAAAGCCAGCAAGTTTAACCAATATATATTTTTAAGCTGATCCTTTAGCAAATTTCAAGTGCTCTCACCCCCTGGACAGGTTTCCTTTAACTCTTATGGTCATCACTTATGGGACCAGTGCCATTTTATGATGGATTCTGAGTTCGTGTCCCCAGCTTTCCTATCTAACTAGCTCTTTTTTTGACTTTCTCTATCTTGCCATCCTATGAACTGCAGCTGACTTACATAAAGGGAAAAATCCAGACAAGAAGTCATGAAAGGAACAACTGGTGGTCAAATATGACAGCAGATCTTGTTTGTAAGGGTTTGGAATGTTCGCATTCCACTTTCATAAAGGTGGAACTTGCACATGGGAGCTTGTGGTAAGAAGCAGAGACAAGGATGTATTCTGGACCGCATCAAAAGCAGCACAGCTATCAGGGCGAGGGAGGGGATTGTCCCCCTCTGCTCTGCTCTCGTGAGACCCCACCTGGAGCCTGCGCTCAGCTCTGGGCCCCCAGCACCAGAAGGACAGGGACCTGGTGGAGTGGGTCCAGAGGAAGCCACGAGGATGATCAAAGGGCTGGAGCATCTCTCATACCAAGACAGGCTGAGGGAGTTGGGGTTGTTCAGCCTGGAGAGGAGAAGGCCCCAGGGAGACCTCACAGCGGCCTGCCAGGGCCTAATGGGGGCTGCAGGAGAGCTGGGGAGGGACTCTTGGTCAGGGGTGTGGTGATAAGACAAGGGGAAATGGCTTTAAACTAAAGTGGGTTAGATTTAGATTAGATATTAGGAAGAGAATCTTCACTAGATTGAAGTGAGGCCCTGTCCCAGGCTGCCCAGAGGAGCTGTGGCTGCCCCATCCCTGGCAGTGCCCAAGGCCAGGCTGGATGGGGCTGGGGGCAGCCTGGGCTGCTGGGAGGGGTCCCTGCCCATGGCAGGGGGTGGGATTATATGGGCTTTAAGGTCCCAGCCAACCCACAACACACTATACGATTCTATGTCTGTATTAATAGCAATTACGCAAGCAATGCAGTGCTCCTAGGTGACACATTCCCTGCTGCTAAAAGGCTGTGTCTGCTGAAAGGGCCAACCTGGATTTCCCAGCACTCATTTGTATTCATGTCGGCTAGGGACGCTCTTTATGCAAAATTATGACATCTCTAGATAACCATTAAAATAACTTAAAAGCCTCTGAAACAAAACAAAAAAGACCTACCTGATTTTTAGTAACAATTATTTTCTAATACTTTTCACCCGATGTCTTCCCTATTTTCTCAAGACGCCTCACTAGTCGTTGATTTTTTTTTTTAACTAAACAGTTTACAGAAGGTTTTTCCTAGTTACATGGAAGAAGTTGTTTTTAGTTAAAGAAACTGCACGCACTTTCCTTCCTGTCTGGGTGTGAAGTCCCGTACAACACACCAGATTAAAAAATAGACAAAATAACGAAGCCTACTGTGGTCAGTAAGTTTTGACTTCATAAAGAAACCACACATTCTGAAGGCTGTTGTTTCTTTTTAAAATAACATTAGCTAGTTACAATAAAGCGTCTAAATAGTGCCTCGTTCAATTAAAATTGATTGCAACATGGGCCCATGGGCCAGCTACAAAACCCTTGACGCCGTGCAGCAACACAGATCACGATTTGGTAACCTAAACTGAAATATACTATGTGCAGATACCTAAACATACCCTGAATGCGTTCATTAACCATCTGTGGTGTGGGGGAACAAGGATGGTTAAGGAAAGCAGCTTTCAGAACATAGGCGTGCAGTTAGCAGCTTTACGTTACAGAAGAAAGATCTCAGCTGGAAGGACAGCTGCACGCAGTACCTGGTAAGACAGGAAGAAAAATGAAACGTGCAGTCCTTGGGGCAAGTAGGACTTCGCCTTGTTTTCAACACAAAAGAAATAACATCTGACTGGGACGGTGGCAGCTCCCACAGTTATTATCTAAGCACTACATGGTCACGAGGTACTGTTCAGGTATGCCTCAAAGGTTTAAGAAGTGGCTCTTCAGAAGGAAAAGAATTTGCCTCTTGTTTTAGAAGTGGACAAATTTCAACTAGACATTTCAGACAAATGTAAAGACAAATTAGCATTATATAGCAGAGGTTACACAAGCATTACAAGACGCTTAATAATGTTCTTATTGTGTAAACAACTTCATAGATGAACCAACTAAATCTTCCCACGTGAGAGGCAGCTTTATTGCCTTTACTTACACTTTCAGATCTATAGTTCTCTCATTTATTATTTCAACTAAATTCTTTCTTAAGAAAACTAATTAGTCATTGTTCCTACCTTCCATTAATCTTTCACAGCTCAGAACCGTATATTAAAACCTAAACAACGCTAAAGTCATACCGTTAGAAAGATATAGGGGTAACAGACTGAGGCAGTAAATGACTGGGCTTAAATTCAGTTATTTCCCTAATCAGCTCCCAAGACCGTAACCCCTTCTGTTTCAGTCATTTTAAACAGTTACTATTAAATAATACTTAGCACTTACTGAGTGCAATAGATCTTCAAAGCTATACAGAACCATTAATAAAAATGATAGAAAAATAGCAAAACCATTAGAACTTCCTTCTACCACATTATTTATATTCTAGATATATTTCACCTTGCTCACAAACCCTTTGAGGCCACCAAGGCCTTTTCCACCCTAATGAGAAAGATAAAACTAAAAATATGTTACATGAAAATTAACATATACCTGCAGTTTAGAAGCACTTTCAAATCTAGCATATAGTAGTTTCAAGATAAAATAATTTCTTATGGATAAGGTGCTTTAAATTGAGCAAAATCCAACTGGTATTGTTCCTAATAGCAATATGGGAAATAAAATTAATTATATCTAATGCATGTCACAGAGCAGTATGGCTACTACACGGTAGCTTTAAGTCACTTTCTCTGTTCTCTGAGCTCTACAACTGAACCATTTGTATCCTATTAGCAATGGATAGTCTGGTACAGTATCTTCCCTATATGTCTCTGAAAACACATATTGCATTTTTTTTTATTTAAATACAGGATGCCTTTTCTGTTTTTTGAAAAGGTAGGAGACCAAAATGCTACAGCTAGACGCATATAGTTAGGCTTCTGAGAGAGCTCTGTTCACATCTCTTGCAGCAGTGCTAGTGCCCTCACCTTTTAAAACATTTTTTCAGAAACAACTAAAGCCACATATGAATTGGTATTACTTCGGGTTTCTCACTCACTGGGAATCTGAAGTTGGGTAAGTACAAGTTCATAGAAGCTCCTGAGATTTGGGGTAGCAAAGACTGAGATGCGAATCAGCCTGTCAAATTTGCTGTAGTCAGTGTAAATACTCAAAATTGATTACAGGCATGTGATAAGCAGACAGCAAACTCATGACTGACTCATGGACACATTATCATAAAAAAGTAGGGATACGTTTCCAGAAACACTACTGAAGCATATCAAGTATGCTCCAATATATACATTTAAAAGTATCAAGCACCCAAAACAGGGTGCTTCAGAAACGCTGGTACTTGCACAAAACCATCATTTCATCAGCCTGTTTCTATAGGAACAGTTAGTTACCTCTGTAACTTACACCATGTACATGGTATCAACTACCATCAATATCATTTGGGAGCTTCTGAGGAATATGAGAAGGAAGGGTTACGGTTATAGGTGCCTGGGGATGCAGTGGGTAACTGACAGTTATCACACACTACTGAAGTTCCAGGAAATACTCAATATATTTGTGTATCTCAATTTTAAACACAATTTACTAATAATTGAATGTAAGAGGAAGCCAACTCCTCCATATTTAAGTTCTAATCTTCTGAAACACTACTATGCAACTAACCTCTGAATATGCCTCTAGGATAAATCTGTACTGTAACAGCAGTGAAACTAATCATTTTCAAAGAAAGCTCAAATACCATAAAGAATTTCAGTAAGTATTCCAAACTTAATTGATTTAAATGGACATAGGTGTTCACAACTGTGAAAAAAGATCAGGATACCATTACCACACACTCTGTTTATTTATTCCCTGTCTAGGAACCTGATTTAGAGGCAATAAAATGCAATCAGTACACAAACCAGAAGCAGGAATCATCTGCTAATGGAACTTTTAATTGAGGAGTGACCACTGACATGAGGTAATTCTTTCCATGCAGAACTCCTTGCAGAGACCTCTATGCACTTTATCACAGTAAACAATCACTAACATATGCATTAAAGAAAATTTAAATACATTATGACCCAATAAATATCACAATCAATCAATACACACTTTTCCTTCCTAAAGATTTAGAGTTAAATACTGCATTTCAGTAGTCTTTTAGTGTTAGACATATATTTACAAGGTTCGTACTAACATAGCTATCTGTAATCAAAAGATAATTGTTATGTTAAATTAACAAGTACACAAAGGAATTGTCAGGCTGACAACTGTGCAGAAAACAGAATAGCTTAAATGTACATTTGTAAGGAAAAAAACGTCCATAATGTATCGATTTTACTCCCGCAATTTTATTTCTGCACTATAAATGCAGACTTAAAAGAGCATGCAGCTTTTCATGGTAAATTCCTGTTTTGACCAGTTCAGATGATTCAGGATTTTTGGAGACTAACGATCAGCTAGCTTGCTTTTAAGCAAAATGCTGAGTCTACAAAATCATTTGGAGGGTGACTGAAATGAATCAAACAAAAAGTTTGTACAAATTGCTTCTTTCTTCATATCATTATCACTAATTCCATACCTACCTTCCTAGGAACCAGTAGTATAAATTGTGGCTGCAGCACAAATCAATTAGAGTGTACTGATTTAAGCCAAGCCAAAGCAGATCTTAATTATATGGACAATAAGCAAAGGGAAGGGGTATACTAAAAATCAGAAGAAAAAAAAAAAGAACAAGCAAACAAAAACAAACCAAACACCTTCAACAGCAAGAGAAACAGAAGAAGAGTAACAGTGCAATGCCTGATGCACTATCCTACCAAGTATTTAAATATCTGAAACCCAGTTCTTCTAACTGTAGTTTTCTTGCTTTTGTTTCTCTATATACTTTTAGTTCAAAAAGGACACAAGTATGTTATTGGAAACATTTGCTTGAAGGTTTCAATTCTGTACATAGATTTAAGAGTTTAGGATCTGATCTAGATCTGGCAGTGAGAAGGCTCCCATTGATTCAATCTATTTCAGACAAGGGCTCAGGGTGATTAAGAACTACTTTAGTTTTTCTGCAAAATGGATACTGTAGACACTGGTAATCTTCAAATTGTACATTCTAGCCAGGAAGAATATTTTGCACAACAAATGAATTAATCTATCACAGCTCTATTCGAAGTTGAGAACTGTAATCCCAGCACACACTCCAAGATACAGAAAAATAATCTAATAAATTATTAACATTCCACATGCATTTAAATAAATAAATAAATAAATGTCATTAAATAATTTAATTTGTTTGAACTAATTTTACCCTAAGGTTTTAAGTAATTAATTTTACCAAGATACATTTTATAGCATTTTCAATTATGTGTTTATAACAACACATAGGTATGTGCACAGAACAGTCCACAGTATCTTAAATCAGTACAACAAGCTACAACAAGTCAAAACTAAACAACTTTACCATTTATCAATGTAATATCCATCAGGCCACACAACCTACTGGCCTTCTATATAACATGCTAAAACTTAAAAACATTGATTTTTTTTTTAGTCCCTCATGCTTCCTGTACTATCACAGTTCTTTATTTGGTTCCACAAAGTAAGGACTGTGTTCAAAACAACAACAACAACCTACCACCACACTTTGTTCTCTATACTACCTTCCCAAACATGTAAGGCAAAAGCTAACTTTCGACAAAACAGTTCTAAACCTTTTCAGAAGTCCAGTGTCTTTCAAGGACTACAGGTTGTATTGCTTTGGAAAAGAGATTTAATATTCTATTTCAAAGGTAGTGCATATATTCTTCAGCAACATGAACACGTGACTCGTTAGCGCTCTTCAATATGCTGGAACAAGAGAACCTGAGAGCGCTAGATTCTCATAACCAGTGGCGTTGAGTGTATTAGACAAAAATCTCTACTGTCAGAAAGAGTTGCCTTATTAAAGGTGCAAAGACGTTCCTTGGAAACCATAAACCTTCTGGTTCTTGCATCCATTATGTCCAAAAGGAAGAAGAAGAAACCATGAAAGTGATCGTTCTAATCTTTCTACGGACGTCCTGACATATTCTTATGTAATCCTAACACATCATGAAACACAGATAATTCTTACGATATAAAATGTAAGCTGGAACAGGAGAAAGACAATACAGTATACAAGACTGAGCTTAGGTCTGAACACATTGAAGTTCAGACTGTAATTCTGCATCTGCCACTGTTTTACTGATCACTGTTTCCTGAAATGCTATTGAAATGGTTGACCAGTGCTTCCCTCTTTCTGGATTTGCAGCAGATATTCAAAAATCAGCCAGGAGAAAATCCTTACTTCAGATTCTCAGGTGTTGTTTCCAGACTTCCCTTCTCTGGCTGTGGTGTTACAAGCTTGGGCTGTCTGCCAACAAAACTTTAGCCTTCTAGTGAGCCAAGTCCACTGCGCTGCCAGAACTGCAAAGTCTGCACAAGGAAAGGTTTTTGGTGCTGACATAACTACTGCCTGTGGAAAGGCAGCAAGCCAGACCAGGTGCTGACCACAGCCCAGTGCTACCTACTGTGCAAACAAAAGAATCGTGATGTCCCATCCATGCCCCTGGGACTCTACATGGGACAAGTCCTCACTTTCCAGAAAGGACAAGCAGAATTCGGGCCTAGAACACCTCTGTCTGAACATCCCTGACTGCCCATGTCACCTCTTAGGGTTCATAAAGTCACTTCTGTCCTTTCAGCAAGAGAAACTAAAGTTTCAAACCCCTTCGGTGGTGGAGGACTGCTACATGAGGTGTGCATGGTAAGCTGAGCTTTTACATTTAAGAAATAGGAAATTGCTTAAAAGGCACCGATGTTAAAATAATATTTACATTACGGGGCAAAGTCATTCAAAGTTGAGAAATGTAAACTTTGCAAGTGTTTGAGTAGCTGTTGTTTGAGCAAACTCATTTCTTTTGATTTTTTAAGAATAGCTTCAGACAACATAGGTGATTACACGATCACGTGGCATTATTTTTACAAGACCTTTTGCTCATTCAGTGATCAGTAAAAGTTGCATGGACAGCCAGGCACTTTGTATAGTATTCAGTTCAATTTCTTCACTAACTACAAAAATACGACCTAAGCAGTTAGTAATTCATCAAGGGATAAATTAATTTTTAGATGCACAATTTTCATACGCACAATTTTTAAATATTCCGATGTTTCTACATCTTAACTGGTCAACTCACGTACAAGATGCCAAGCTGTTAGAAACTTCCCGATGAGAAGAAAAGCCGAATTACCTGCAAGTCTATAGTACTGAAAGTTAAATGCACTTGAATATTAGTATGAAGTGGTTACCAGGAGACAGAGAAATTATTGTATTTTAATGTATTTGTTTTCTGGTAACATTTAAACTTCTTGAGTTTTTGGTGGCAGCACTCTTTACGCACTGGTTTCCACAAATAAGAAATTGCTGTGGATGCCTGATTGCTTCCTTTGCATTTTATCTAGTTTGTTTACAAAGGGGCTTTTAATAACCTACTATTGCTCTCAAATAACCCTGTGCAAAGCACAAAATGGACACATTTTTGAAAACGGGTGAGTGAGTATTCAAAAACCTAACCGAGACCACTATACTGACAGGTTTTGAATCGTATGGTCGTGCCTTATCTTTCTGTTTAATTCATCAAGCTTCTACATACACAACTAAAAAGGTGTCTGTGCACCTGGGCAAGGGTAATTATTAAATAACGCTGTCAGTTCTTACCTTATATAAACATTCTGCAAATACAAAAACAATTTACGCCTTCAAAATGTTAAATAATAGATTCTCTGATTGTAAAAAGACAAACCCAAAACTGTACTTGAAGCACTCTAAAGGAGATAAAATGCATTTTGCAACTTCTGTCTTGATGCTAACATTTGAAAATCAATTACAGAAGGAAACCATTGTTTTGGCAGAGGAAACTGAAGACTCAGAACTAGAACTCAGCCCTCCGCTGTTCCTAAATAAACCCCAAACACTTTTGGAGTGATGCAACTTCTCTAGCATACCACAGCAGCAGTCACTCCCCTACTCCAAAAATCTGTAAATATAGAAAGTGAAATCTTGAGTATGTAAAATCAATCATCATCACAAACTTCTATTATATTAGTACTGAGTTCATTTTCCATTAAGAGCAGAACATTCTTCAAAGATAAATTTGTTGAAATGACCAATTTGAAATTTTCATTATTTTACAAGACCGGCTGTTGCAACAGGATGCATTAACAAAGAATTTGCCTACAAAGTGGCAGTTCAATCTCAATCTGGCAGCCATAAAAAACAGTGATCTGTCTCAGCAACTCACATTTGTCAACATCCTCTTAAACTGCTTCCAGCTAGTTTAAAATAAGGACATCCGACTGTATGTTAAATCTCTCAGCAAGTCAACAAAATGTTATGTTCCAGAATACTTCATGCAGCTAAATAAGCTAATAATAATTTATGTTTTAAATACGTTCCATTTTAGATAGCTGAATAGCAATCAGTACTTATTTTCTGAAATGGAATTTGTATTCCAAACTGCTTCATAATTATTAGGTTTAAAAAATGGTTTCAAGGACTTGAGAAGAAATATCCTTAATACTAAATCTGACCATAAACAAACAAAAAAAAGAATGTAATAAATGTTTAATGGTTTATTAAAAAAAATAATCTAATTCAAGAGGGGGCTATTAGTAATTGAATGTCCACAACAGCAAAACAGTAAGCACTAAAATTTAAGAAAGATGCAAAATGTATGGAAAAAAAAAGCAAAATTAGTGGAACAATTTTTAAATGGCTCATAAATATTGTAAATGCTCATAGCAAATTTTAAATGCTGCAAGAACTGTACCTCACGCAACAAGAAACTGTTTGGTTCTGTAAACAATTTCAGAGATTGCAAATTACGAAAATCTAACTCTAGTCAAACTCCTGAAAGTCCCATATTAAGAACACCATAAACAGAGCAGTTCCATAGGCTTCGAGGAACTTAACTTTAAGTAAGAGGATAAACACAGAGACAGACATACACACACTTCCCTCAACTGGTAGTTAGGGTATGTCAATTCCTCTATACTCCAAACTTATTGAAACGAATGAGAAGTTTGGGTAAGATCTAGAAATAATTCAGATCCAGTATCAGATGGTTATTTCTCCTCAGGTCTAGAAAAATCACTATGTTTGCCATCTACCCCCATCTAAAAATATTTACTGAATAATTTCAGTACTATGATAGCTTTATATTATACAACACTTTTTTTTTTTACCTTTCCAAGCATTCTTCCAAGAAAGTAGTAATGTCGGGCGTAAGAGTCTCCAACAAGCATCTGTGCAGCAGGGTTGGGGTAAAGAAGTCCCTCATTGGTGGTTTTAAAAAATCCCTGGTTGGGGTTAAATCCCGATTTAAGTAGTTCATTCAAAAATTCTCTGAAAATTCCACCACCATCAATACCAGCTTCATCAAGACCATGTGCATTAAGCAAGTGAACACGAATGCGCTTTTTTAGGTCAGGTTCTGCAGAGGAAGGAGAAAGAGAGACTCAAATATAACTGTCTACTTGAATTTAACTTGGATAAAAGCATATGTAACTATGGATTCAAACATACCTACATTAATTGTATATAAAAAAACTGAACTAGTAAATAGCACTGTTGGAAAAATCTATTACTGGCTTGAATTTTAGGATATTCGGTATGTAAAGCTCATTTTGCACAAAGGTCCTGTTGTAAGAGACCTCAAAGGATACGAATGGAAAGACACTAGTGGGTGAAGAAAAAAATCTTACAAAATAAATTAATAAGCCCAAAATTCAGTTGAAAATTCTATTTATAAAACATTATGAATGCAAGGTTCACCTTTCTCCTGTCTGAAGGAACCATCAGTAAGCACTGCATTCTCTTAAAGGGGCTGACTGTTAAGCAACACCTTAAATAATTCTCTTTGAAATTCAGATAAATATTTTTGCTAGTTTGGACTCCATGCTATGTAATCTAATTCCACTGAGGAGCAAGGTGTGGTACAGATTGACATGTTCTGGAGATAAGTGTTCTGCTCATTTCACAGAAGACTGCTACTTGAGAGAGATTCTCGAAGCTGTAATGTTAGCAACCATCCTAGAGAGGACCTTAAAAGACAGCATTTTTAATGTATTTGTTGACTGTGTGCTGTACACATCTGCTTGTATCACAAAGATACACCCTGCAATCCATGGGTGATATCCATTGTTCACATTCCTTTGAATGCCCTTTTCTACCTTCCCTGTGCACAAAGGATGAAGAGTCATGAAATAGCTAAAACAAGTTCTCACCCTGTTACCATCAGCTCAAGTGCTCCCACACTCCTTTTACCCACGGCCATTGCTCTTCCCTTCCACCAGTCTACTCATCTTATCCCTGAAGTGAGCCATTTCAGCTCACTGGTTCAGCATTCAGCCCTGTCTTCGGATTACTTCCCTGCCTGCTCTCTGAAATAACTGCTTGCCCCTGGAAGGAGCAAGGTCAGCACCAAGGGCACAGCTGGGGAGCTCATGGTCCTTACCCAGCATCAAGATGTTAGCTCAACTCACTTCTCTTATAAAAATCGCATCTTAAATTCCAGCTGCCATCTATCATTTCTCTGCTGGAAACGCGAACAGCTATTTGAGGATGGGGAGGTGTCAGCAAGACAGGCAAAAGATGCGTTCTGAATGTTTTGTATTTTTATTTCTCCTAAGTCACTGAAAACTTTCTCGGAATTATTCTCATTTAAGTCCCAGAGCAAGCAATGTTCAGTCCTTGAATTGTATGCAAACCTTGGGAAACAGGCCTTTTTTTTTTTTCAATTCACTGAAGGCTTCCAAAGATCTAACCAAATACACAGCTTTGCTCTCAAACCTTCCATTGACTACACTTGCTTGCTGCCAAAGCAACCGATAATAAACGAGGAACAATAAAACCTCCTGCTGCTTGACTCCATGTGTGCAACAAATGCACACACACTGGATGGACAGCTCATGTCCACGAAAATCTGCAGCACCTTGTAGCAACAGCATCTCCCCAGAACCATCTTGTGTCCTTGCTTGCCCTCTCCCATTAGTGAATGCCTCTAGATCTACCAGGAATTTTCCAGTGTTTCCACAGGTTACAAACTGAACTTATTTTTTTTTAAATTACCTATCAGTTTTTTGCACAAGTGAAATGCTCTACTGCACAAATTCTGCTGGCTGGAAATACAGGATAGCCATTTTTAGTTATAGGTATTGCAAAAGGTCTGGAATCTCATCACCATTCACAGCAAGACAACAGAATACGACTGCACTGGCAAGACAGTGTGTCAAGCAAACAGGCATTCCCTACCTGGAGACCTATGAGATTACCCACTGATGTTAAAACTCTCTTATATTAAGGGTTTTATACATTTAAATGTTGTGCTTTTTGGAGCGTGATGAAGGAAATCAGTTGTCTGCTCCTCCATGTACTGAGGGCCAGATTTACACCAAGAAAATTAGCCCTAAAACAAATTCACATGCCAAAACAGGTGACGAGCTAGAGAAAGACCCCCCCAAGTTAGTGCAATCTCAGAAAAACAGATTTTAGTTTTATAACCCATACAGCCACAATGCAACTGAACTGTTAACTGAAAATTCCAGTAAAGAAAAAAAAAAACAAAGAAAGGAAAAAAGAAGTGCTTGCACATTATTAAGCATATGACAACCAAACAAGAATAAAATCCCACAAGAAACAGACCAGTGTATTTCTGCTATCAAAAAATAGTTTTCCTCATGATCTCAGTTAAAGTATTATAGAGGAACAAACTTTGAACAGCTCCCTTCTCAGTGCCAACAGACAAACTGGATGCCTCTTCAAACAGTGTCCTGTGCTCCCTCCTAATCCATTCTAGAACCTCATCTATTGTGTGTTCAATCTCCCAGATCCATATTAATCAACTCAGTCTATATAGTCTTAAAATTGTATCCCTTGCAATCTTCAAGAATTTCTTTTCTGTCTCCCACATGGTGCCTGACCTATTCCAGAACTAATATTATTTGAAAAAATTATAGTCCCAGAATGCCAGCTTTTTAAAAGAAGCCTAACCTTCTAATTAAGTCTTGATTGATACTAAACAGCACTAGGGCCACAGCAGCACAGCACTAGAGAACACTATACACAAATATGCATGTGCATACATACACATGTGCACACATACACGGTGCATCATGCACACGTGCACTAACACAGATCTTCAGACTTCAGTGGCAAGCTACCACTATGGCTTCTCTGTACCTGTAAACAGTCAAAATACATCCCAGGTACTGGATTCTGGTTTTGTCTTTCCTAAACTTCATGAGGTTTCTATAAGTAATTTTTTTCGTCTCTTTTTTTCAGTCTCTCGAGGGCTGTCTGACCTTCCAGAATTTTGACTATTCTCCCTGACCTGTATTACCTGTGACCATGAAATACATCCAAGCATCCAGGCTGTCTAAATGCAGATTAAGTTGAGGAAACATGCATTCTAAAACTGCTTTCATAGTTTAGTAAGACCACACTAAATATGATGACTACTTCATAGAAAACACTTTTCTCATTTAAAGCTATCTTCTTACAAAACAATAGCTTGGCTTGCCTGTTACTAGACATAGTACCACTCAAAGGCTTAGACTGCAGCTTCTGAACTGTATTTTTATACACTTACTAGGTGGATGAGGGTATGGTGTGGGACAACATAGCAAAGCAGACTCGATTTCTTCTGTTTCTAATTACAATTAATCTCTCTGTTTTGAAGAGACCATTTATTGAATCATCCTAAAGTCATTATGATGAAACTTTTCAGAACCAATAAAGAGACTGAACAGTCAATTGCACATGTAATTTCCATATGATTATCTAGTGCCATCTTCTTGATTAGCCTTGAAAATTTTCCAAAAACAGAAGAATTCAATTTAAATTTAATTTAAATCTTTGATAAATTAGTTTAAGAAAATCTCTTCTGTGTAGTTATAGTTTTAAACTGAGGTATTTAAATACAAAATTCTATTTAGAAATAGTCTCTTAGTCTCTTGAACTCTACAGCAGTAAAAGAAATTAAGAAAAAACACAATTTTTTACAACCCAGAATACCAATTCCTCTTCTTCCTCCTCTCTAAACTATGCAGTTCTTGAGGAGAGAACTTACGTGGCACAGCAGGTGAGATTCAGACAGTAAACCTCAAGTATTTGACAAATAATCTTTTCACATGCAAAAATACCATATAATTAACAACGACTTTATTTTGGAAGGCTCAATATATGTTGGAATTTTGGCTTCCAATGCAACCGTTCTCACACAAATTCACACCAAGGTATGATTTAAATCAGCGTGGTAGAATATATACTGCTACATACTACTGCTACTAAGTGGGCTGCATAATCCTTATCAGCCACAGTGTACCTAGCAAATCCTGTGCAGCCTAGACATTTTGCTGACACTAATAAAGCAGGTAATACCTAATTAACTATATAGACGAATATACAATTTACAGCTGAAGATAAGTGAATGTGAAGAAAAGCCCTGCAGAAGTAGGCTTGAACTAAAGAAAGGCGTCTTTAATAAAGATAACAGGACTGCAATACTCAAAAAGAACGTGGATTAGAATCACTTTACATGAAAACAAGGAGGTGTTTCTTTTTTTTTTTTTTTATTTGTTTTAACTTCATAAAGACTTCCATACCTCAGAGCTGGCATGCTTCTTACATATTTGCTTACTTTCATTGGATGTTAATATATGGTGAGAATGATTAAATGTGTTAAAAGTTATGATAACTTCATTGTGAACCTACCATTTTCAGGAGAAAGTTTATCATAAGCATCTTCATAAATATAATTTCTCCTGATAGTGACATTAATTCCATCCAAAAATGGCCCATCTCCTTGAACCTCTTGTTTGTCAGCATAGATCAGTCTTTGAAAAATCTGTTAGAAAGAGCGAAGAGAGAAATCAAGTCACTGTACAGATGTAAATAATCAATAAAACACGGTTATTGACTACTATTAGTGTCCTTTAAGTTGCTTTTGGGCACTCACTTTAAAGTGATTTGTATGCTCTGTCATTGAGCTCCAGAAGCATAACACAGAGCCACGTCCCAGCGGAGGGAAGGAGAAGGGACAGACATGCAAAAACTCTTTTGTTCTAGGATACCATTCTTAATTCTTTCTACATAAAGAGGCCCATCTACAGACATTGTGTCATTCGTTTCCTCTCCCTAACTTTCAGAGTTCTGAAACGCAAAGTATTCAAAAACAGCAAAGTATTCAAAAACAAAGGGAAAAAGTCACAAGAGTATTTTGAACACAAAGAGGCAATTCTCACTACTAGCAAGCAATTGTTCATTTTGTATTGCTCAGGAACATTCCCAGTGGTAAGACAGGTATCAGTATAAAGTAATATAGCAGGTAGCGTTGCCTGAGCATCACACCAACTAAAGAAAAATAATGCCAGCTGAAGTACAAATTGAATTTCACATTGCCCCTTTGCAAGTCTTCACAACAGTAACCTCTTAAGAGCTCACCTGAAGAGTAACTATAACTGTGTTTATATACCAAGATGTAGCATGGCTTTCTTCCCCTCTAACGAAAAAATAATGTTCAACACGCCCCCATTACAGTGAGTGTCTGTTTACTACGTCTTCTCTTGCATCTTTCCCATATTCAATAAATACTTCAGTATATTTTCTAAGAGATGTAATTTCCCAATAACATAAGAATCTTCCTTTTTAAGAAACTATTAAGATTCTCCACAGATGTTTCTATACATACATACACACAAATCGTGCAAGAGGAAAATCTGACAACAGCAGACAAAGCTAGCATAGAGCCTTCAATCTATTATTTACATGGACAACTGTAGCTAGTGAAAAACTCCAACCAGAAGGATTAGTGTAGACAATGCCAGACTTCCCTAAGGTGTACAGCAAAAAGCCAAGTGAAAACAGCCATAAGCTGCAGGAAGAGAAATGCTGAACAGATGTAAAGGAAAAAATAAAATCAGAATGAGAGTGGTTAAGCACCAGAAAGGTTACACAGAATATGAAATCACAATCTTTGATTTTGAGTGTCCTGATCTAACTTTGATGTTATTCCTGTCTGAGGAGGGAGCTGGACTGGAGTACCTCCAGAGATCTTGACATATTTTTTTCTAGTTGTATCACATCAGGACACATAACCACAGACACAGTCCTTTTACAAACAAGGCATGAAAATATGCTCAGCACCATTCTCTTTCCTGAAGTATGGCTGGATATGGTTTATTAACTATTGCTACAGAATACTAGATGGAAAGTGTTTGGGGGATCTCAGAGCAAGATTTGTCTTGACACAGTCTGGACTCCTAAATGATCCAGTGTTCATGCATATGCAAATCCTGAAAATAAGAACCCCAATGCATAACTGAAGCATTCACAATGCCTTAAGTGTAACAGATGGGAAAGTAAGCAGTGCTGACTTAAGTATACACCATATCATCATCATTTTCAAGCTGACAACAGTGTGGGTTATGGAAACTGACAGTGAAGTACACTGAAAACTGTCTGAACAACTGCACCTAAAGGGTTATAATCAGCGGCACAAAGTCCAGTTGGAGGCAAATCCCTAGGTGGTATATCCTCTAAGTGGTGTAACCCATGATAAAATTCAAGTTATTGCTTCCCACACAGAATCAAGATATTTGATGTAGACTGTATTCATCACTTTATACAGGTAAGGATCAAACCAAGAGCTGCACACCAACGGGCTGTAAGGCCAAAGGGAAAAACATCACCTGGGGCGAATAGGTTGGAGAGCCTACCATGACACTGGACCAAGTAATTGCCTTTGAGAGTATCTAATATCTGGTAATTTGAAGTAAAAATCCCACAAAGAAGTTAAAAAATGAAAGGTCACATGGAGCAACTGACACTGAAACAGCACTGAGCTGCATCACCAGCCCTGCTAGAACTGATGACAACTGGAGAGACAGGAACTATCTCCTTCCCTTACTGCAAGTTGTTTTTAAGAGCAGCGGGAGACTCCAAAACCGTGTTGTCTCCCACTACTACACAAGAAGAACTACACTTGTTCCAAAAAGCAGTTTAAGATGATCTCGTCTTTGACCTAGACCAGAAATATAAAAGCTCAGTCTGCAGCTTTGTTCTTCCCTGCAAACTGTCATCCAGTTTTTATGATTAAAAGGACGTTAACCTTCAAAATGAAAAGCCAAGTTTCAGTTTTCGTGATAAAGCAAAACAGGTTTTATGAATTCCAACAATTTAAAATATGTACATTTTAACACAGCTTTAAGATGTCCAGAGGTTGTGGTCAGTTGACATACAGGCCCCTGCTGCAGGTCACTTCCAATTGTTTCGCTGTAATCCTTGTGCAGTGTTGCCATATGTTGTTAAGATTTTTGTTGGAACAACTGTTTCATAGTAACCTGAAAAAAAGTCCTTTTCTATCAAACCTACCATTGTCTTTTTGACAGATACTGATGTACTTGCCCTACGGAACTGTTCTTCATTCCCTTGATGGTGTCTTGTAATTTAATGTTTCCAAGACAGTTCACTGAGTAGTTTTTAAGTAATACTTTTAACAACAAAAACAGTTCAAAAATGCTATAAGGTAACAACTAAAGGTGTTAAAAAATATATAATGCAAACTGAAACAGCTGATAGAACTAGCAATTACATATTCAAAAGCTAGAAAATATCCAAAACCAAGTAGATACAGTACATGAATCTCGCAAGTTTTAAACTACATACCCCCTTAAGTTCAGCTAGTCAGCTATGAACACAAAAATTTCATCTCTAGGCATTATTTTCCTAAAATGGACATCCATCACCTCATTCTGAGGTAAATTCACCCACTACACTAAAGTCTCCAGTCTTGACCTTGCAATCTGTTTACTACAGATAAACTAGTTAGAGCTCTGCTTACCACAAGAGGGTGCAGTCACGTAGATCAGTCAGGACTGAAGTTTATAATAAATACAGTACTGCTCTCCTTCCTTGGAATTTGTGTTGCTAATTTTAATGCAATTTTTATAAAGGGAAATATAAGTAGTAAAAAACAGAGAAGTAATCTAACTTCACATATTCAGTCGCCATACAAATACTGGAGGAAAACACTATGGCCTGTCATATCCTTCTGTAGGGAAACGATCCAGTTTCTACTTAGCTAAGTGCTTTTTTTTTTTTTACACTTATTGGGGAGAAAATAAAATAAAATAATAAAAAACAACAGCACATTAAATTAGAAATTAGGTACCTTTACTCTTTCTTCAAAAGGAACTACAAAAGGTAGCTCTGTCAGAATTGCAAGTTGTCGTTCTTCAGATACAGAAAGAGGTGCCGGTTCCAAACCCACTTAAAATAGAAATAATAATTTTAAAAATTTTGGAAACAACATTTTAAACATTTTTTTTAAAATCAAGTGACTCAACTTATTTTGCATAAAAATAGAGACATTAAAATAGTTTATTTACTAAACAGTAACACAAAGCCTTACCTTTCTTTAAATGTTAGTTTCTACTGGCAACCTGAAATAAGCAGTCTAGACACACTGAAAACAAGATGTGTTTAAAAATAAGTACTCCTGCATTTTTACATTTCTTCAAGAAGAAAAAAGTTATTTTCTTATTACTGACATTTTAATTTTTCAATTAAGAAAAAATACATCACAGAAGACAATTAAGAAGTTGTAAGTAATTACGATTTTCATCACAGGAATACGTAATATTCCCATCTAAATGATCAAAAAAGTTTAAAAGTACAGCGCTTTCAACTACAGCATCTACTTTCAATCAAACCCTTTTAGGCATAAAAACTAAGAATTGAACCAAATCTAATGGAACCAACAGAAAAGCAGTATTTCAATAGGTTTTCTCTCCTAACAGTAGCGCTACAGTAATAACATTAAATCCTAGTGACTACTGAAATACTGAAGAGGACATCAAGAAATTCTATAATTTGCTCAAGAGAAGATTAGAAAAGAATTCAAGAAGTCCCAGCTACAAAGGAACACAATCGCATGCAGTTCCCATGCCAGCACGCAGCTACTCTGAACCTCCTTATACACTTGTACATCTTAGGGTGACACACAGTAGAGGTGACAATCCTGCTCTAACCTCAGGGGAATAACTTCAGCTGCTGAGCACTTATGACTGTGAATTAATTAATTGCAGCCAAAAGAAAAAATGGTATTGCTTACCAACTAGATATTGTGATTGAAGTCTACCTAACTTCAGTCCTACGGGGGGACAGGGGGAGATAACTCTAGTTTGTTTCATTTTCATCTTTAGTAACCACCTCTTTTAAAATTAAAAAAAAAAAAAGCTCTCAGAGCCTAGACTATTTACAGACAATATTACGAAACTGAGGTAACTGCTTCATGTTACTACTCATTCATAAGGATTATACTCAAAGTTTCAGTTTTTCCTTTGGCTCCTATACCTGTGGTGCCCAGCCTCTTGCTGCCCTTCTGCTACTGGGCACTTCAGTATTCATTAATTGTATGTTTTGTTAGGGTTTTTGTTTGTTGTTTTATTCTGCTTGTTTTCTTTTTTCTCTTTTTTTAATTCTCAAAGCACTTTAAGTAGGGATATTTTAAGCACCAATTTAACATGACATGACCCAAACACACCACTATACTTGATGTATATTCATTTGGGGCAGGTTCCAACATTGCAAGCCTTCGGAATCTCTGATAAAATGCTTATCTGTGATTACCCTGAGTTTACTTAGTAAACATTTTTAATTAAAGTCAATGTATTCTGCCTATTAAGCTAAGGGTTAAAAGCATTTTAAATAAAAAGCGCATGTACAGCAAAGGTAAACTACTACATGACTTTGACAGTTCAATTATTCCAGTCAATTAGTCAATTTTATCTGCATTTCTCCATCACAGCCTCTTTCTTTAAAAAGAAATATGGGATGGAGCCATCAACAGAGGGCATTTAGAACTCACGAGACTGCCATTTAAGTAAATGAAAAAGCACAAATAAACATGGCCATATGTGATTCAGCAGTACTTTCACGCTAATTGGCTTTAACCCAGATGGAGTCAAGAGGGCTCACACAAGTCACTTGCATGTTGTTACCTGCTTGTTTTCACACATTCATGTTGGCTCCACTTTTTTTAGCCTGATTTCTTATCAAAGAAGGTTTATATGAACATGGTGTCATCTTTTCTCACCGTCTTCCTTCCAGCACACCTTCTGAACTAACCAGCTGAATTTTTAATTTGACATAGGAATAGAGGATTCAAAAATATTCACTTTTGCAGTAGTTTGCAACTGCGTGGAGAACAGAAATTCCTTTAGTGACCAGATTACAGAAACAGTAAGGAGAGATCAGTTTTTAATCATCTCTGCTCAGTACATCAATTTGTCTGTTTGACAGCCAGCAAAATTAGCACACGTAGCTCCACACAAGGCCACAGCATACGTGCTCCTCATCCACCAATTGCCCAAACCAATAATGGAATGGAGGGAACTGATGCTATTATGGGAAGGGAGATCAGGGAGAGGCTTGGGGTACTTTATGTATGAAGGGAAGGAGACGAGCAGACTAATAGCATAGACAGACTCTGGGAGTAATAAATGTGGAACGGGTCTGACACTGGGGAGCTGCAGACAGAGGATGCCAAGAGTAGAGCTGTTCAGAGGCATGTAGGTCAATGGAAGAAGCTCGTGTTACTGTTATAGGGTCTGCATGAGATAGAGGATACAAGCCTATAGAAGCCAGGCAATACGTAAAAAAAGTACAGGTTTCCTGCGTTTCTTTCTAAAACACTTGCTTTTAAGACTTCAGATTTTCAATCGTTTACAATAGGACACTTCCAAAGAGAGAAACTGAGATGAAAAATCTTGACAAACCCGTTGCTACTGTATTAGTTTAGGTATCGGGTAATCAAAGTAAACTTATACCATTACAGCTATTCAAATAAAATTTATCATTAACAAAAGTCACTAGGTTTCAGCCTTGGACAAAGCTGTTAACAAGCCTACAGAGCTCTACAGCAGCACTCAAAGGCTACGGTCTTCTGTAAATGATCTACAGTATCTAGCTGTATCTATCTAGATACTCAGGCAGATGACATCATCTTGAAGCACAGTATGGACTCTCAGAGATGAACCATTTTGCTGCTTAAAGGCCCCATTTTTAATTCTTTATTAAAATCTTCACAAGCATTAGTGATTTAATGGTTATTTTACCTGAGCACAGCAAGGTAAAATTCTAAAATAGTGAAGATACAATGGTCTGAAAAGCAGAAACAGACCATCTGCATGAGAAAGCACATTGGTGCAACTACACTACTCTGTTTTCCATGATAGTTAACTAGGTCCAATTCTCTCGTGTTTCTTTAGAAGTTCCATAAAGTCTAGAGATTTTAAGTGATTCAAGGGAAAAAAATTCTGCCTTATCCAATTAGAGGCAACACTTATAAACGATAATTAATACTTATGGTACCAACAGCCTTTTTGTTATAGCTCAATAAGTAAGTTTCTTCATAGTTTACTGTAAAAACAAACATTTTATGTATTACACAACCTTATGCATTTTATGTTATGCAACTGCCCTTTATACTTATTCATACATATATTTTTAATCACCTATCATTTGTACACCTCATCATTTCACCTCATAAATGCAAGCAAAAACCAGTGGAAACTTGAGGAAAGCTGTTATACAATAAATATTCTAAAGACAAACATATATACAAGCAAAATTATGAAAGATTGCTTTGCTTCTGGCTATTATTAACACTTGAATACAGAATGTTCAGCTGAACTCTATCACAAGTATGTTTTCTTTGCATAAGGCAAGCTTATTTTAACTTAGTAGAGGAAACAGACTGACAGTATCTTACCATCCAAAGTAGATTGCAATGGTCCTATTCTTCCCATTCTTCTGACTCTCCATACATGTCTAGCAGATGGCACATACAGCTGTGTAACCTAAGAGTAACAGTATTTTACAGTTAAACATTATCTAATTACATATTAAGTATATACATGAATTGTCACGTCCAAGAGTGTATCTGAATCCTTAAGTATCTTCAATTCTAATCCTTCCTCCTTATACACGTGCCTTAAAGCTGAGCTGTAAAATTAATGACAATCTAATGTAACATCCATGTATCATTTAAAAATACCATGAAATGTCACTTTAAATTCTGATAGTTAAGATACTACAGAAGCCAAGTTTCACATCTTGAGATGTGAAATAAATTCTCTTTACTTTAAACCAAGAACCAGAATAGCATTGCTGTTTCCTCAGCCTAAGACCTACAAAGAATTGTCACATAGAGAAATGGCAATCTTGAACACCAGGCAAGAAAATGAGCTGTCTTCAAAACAAAACAGAAGAGTCTACTGCTAACTGTTCCTGTGCAAAACTTCTAACAGTTAAGACATTTAATATTTCATGGAAGTTTACCTGATGTATAACTATCTTAAGATACAAGTTTTCAATGATTCAAAGCGGGTACTTGCACATTCACATAAGCATTTTCTTTCACATGCATATAAACACTTTTTTTTTTAAGCTCAAACAATGCCATTTTGTTCAAAAACTTTTAGGAAAATAAAGTAATTTCTATGTGAATTAAGTATAACAATGCTATTGAATTTTATTTTAGAAGACAATTTTAAGGTATGTTTTCCTCTAGAGAATAATTATTCTATTTCTACTTTGAGAAACGCTTAAAATAACTGGAAAATAAAATGAATCATAATTACATTATTTTCTATTCTCCTTTGTTATAAATGGAGATTAATTACAATGATGCACTGTAGAGCAGGTTCTATTTCATGGAATAACAGCATGATTTAATGTAGAAGTTTCTTAACAGATTTGAGACTTCTGCATTCCATACAAATGCAGCACTAGTCCGTGTTTGAAACCACATGAAATCTGTGCAACTTCAATGCCACTGATATTGTTAGGAATCAAGAACTTCACCATTTAAACTTCAGCACCAGTAAGGCTATGTGAAAAAGAATTTTAATACACTTACCTTATCTGCTTTAATGTTTTCTTGCTCTGAGAGCCAGTGATTTGGTGGACAGAAATTTCGCCTTGTATCTCTAGCTTTCAACATTTTCACCAAGTTTGTGATGACCTAGGTGTAAGAAACACATACATTCAATATACATTTAATACTGTGAATGAAATTCTATAAATCAGAAACTAACTGAAAATCTTTCAGTAATGTATGAAATCAATACTTATTATTCAATACATTATAAGAGCTTGCTTTTATACTTAAATACTTTAGAATACCTTAGAAAGAGTAAGTAAATGTGCTTCACTAGTAAGTCATCCAAAAAACTGGCTCATTAAAGTCTCATTACAAATTTTAAGAGCTAGGACTTGGTAATCCTAGGACTACCCTTCAAAATTATATGCCATTTTAGGGAAGTTTAACATATCATTATCAACGTTAAATTCCATCTTTAGACAAAGTAACACCAAACTGGGTCATTTAACATTTTTTTTTCTTTGCTTAAATAGATTTTCGTTTCGGAAACTTAAACATGTGAATAAATGTATGTTTAGAGGAGACAGACATGCACCTATTCTTTACTACATCTCATTCCAAAGCATATTCTGAAAAATACGGCCGATTTATAAGTTTTCTTTGTCCACAAGGAAAAGGATTCTTGTATTTCTGTGCAACATTTTTCAAGGAAAATGATCCACAGAATGGAACTTCTGCTTACCATCTCAATACAATGAAGATCATATACCACAAAACAACAAAGGTCACAAACCACACCACACTAGACAAGTCTTATGGATCAACTAACAAACAACAGTAGGTAACCTTTAGACATGTGAGGTATTTCTGCCTACAGTTATTAAACTTAAATAACGAGCCAGCAAAAGATTGCATAAAGTGCTCCTTAACGGCCAAACTACAAAAGTCAACATCAACTTCAGAAAGTACAGAAAGAGAGGGCAGAAGCATTAAACTGGCAGTACAGCCTTACAGCAACAAGTTACATCTCTAAAGTACAGGAAAGATTGACTACTTCTAGTTACTGCATTAACATACTAAAGCATTTCTAGCTAGACGTGCCTCAGAGAAGTCATAACCATCTGCTGATTATGTCACCTCACTAGACGCCAAGGTGACTATCCCTGTGGAAAAACAAACGCTGATGGGTTTAACGGCAAGGCTCTACACTGTTGGCTCCTTCGTATTGTCAGTTTTTTCAAAGCTAGGTAGAAGATCATCTCATCTTGAAGGAGCTACCAATTTATCAAGTGAAACATCCCTTCACAGATCGTCTCTATTAGAACAGCTCCTAGAGTGACTAGCTCAGCTGTTTATACCATACAGATCTGTATTCAGCTAAACTCTACCCTAAGATTCTTAAGGGATCCAATGTGGCAGATTCATACTTAAAGATGCTCCTGAGAAGCACCTAGCCCAAGCCTACTAGAGAAGAGATTACGAAACGACCACTTCCAGAAATAACACAGTGAATATTCTTCTAGTGGTCAGCATAAGAAGCCTAAAAAGCACCTACAGTGTTAAAAATACACAGTGTGGCTGCTTGTAATTTTCATTTAATATGTACGTATATACTGTGTTATGTTTTAAGTAAAGCCCTTTAGGGTGTTAAAGTCAGTGTAAGCCCCTTTCGAACAGGAAGTATAAGCATTTACCGAACAGCCATCTACTGAAGAGGTTTAACAAATTTTTGCTTATTAGCATAGTATATTTTTGCCTATCAGCATAGTACGTGATGTTTACACCCCTGTACCACCCAACCACAAACACATTAGCTATTAAATTAATACCAAATTTAAAGTTAATTTATATTTAATTTAATTAATTTTGATTTAAATTAACACTAGTAAACCACTACGTTTAAGTCATATTTTATTCACAAGGAGCTCTAATGATGAAAGGTAATTGTCATTATTATAATCACACAGTCAGAAAATGTGTATAAGCTAATTTTCTATTGTTTTCTCATCTCCATAACAAAATTAAGCTACTGGGAAAGCGCTTATCATGGTCACTGGGGTGACTTTGCAATTTTAGTATTTTTCTTGGCAACCACCTCCAATCCAGAAAAAAAAAAAAAAAACATAGAACTATCAAACTAACAACTACTCCATCACAAACACAACCGTCACACTTGGTTGCGTGCCTTCTCCCCAGAACTGGTTCAATACATATGCAAGACAGAATCAACTTAGTCCAACAGTAAATAAAACAAAATTAAGTGGGATCAATGTAACTTCAAGTCAACAGCCTTAAAGAAATTATCTCTGCTACGAAGAACAGCAATCTGTTTATCAACTTGGAACCAGAGCACTTGAAAACTGAAGAGAAGCAAAACCTACACAAAGCTCTTCTGAAGTAACCTTGCATAAAGACAGTCTTAATAGACAGGTGTCAAGAGTAACAGAGTTTAATGGCTTTCTGAAGGAATCTGTGTCTAGGTACTATACAAAAGACCTTTTAAGATCCAGTTAGTCTTGAATAAAAGAACACAGAAGAATGCTATTTAGAGAACTGTCTGATTACACAGGAATTTTCATCACCTTACCCTTATAAAATTCAGTGCAGGTGAGATGAGTCACTGAAACTCTGTGGTCCCATTACCACTATGCTTATGAAAAAAAAAGAGGGGGGAATATCCGCATGAAGAGCATGCTAGTAAAGTGTTTTACACGCAGAGAAAGAATCCTTAACGAAGCTGAATCAAATTAGGTGAGATTGCTAGTGTTCTGAATACCCGTTTCTTCTGCAGAAGGAACTCCAATATAAACTCAGGATTTGTTTGCAAAATTTTAAAAGTGTGTATTTTACTGGAAGGAAAAGAACACTTCAATAAGTAACATTACGATGGTAATTTCTTTCAAATTACCAAATTTCTTTCAAATTACCCCAAGTGCAGTTAGCCCTCAAAATTGTAATTCAGGAAAAAATGACAACTTAATTTAATAGGATTAATACAAGATTCTGATGTAAATCTTCTTTGACAAAACCTGTTTTCATGTCCTCAGAAATTGAGTCCTTCTGAAGAATTTGTGACAGTTGACTACAAGTCATATTACACCAGCCATTCTGCTGAACACTCTTCACATGTAAATCCTACCATTTCAAAGACAGCCAAGCTGCAAGCAAACAGCATGTTACTGTCAGCAGTCACTGTTCTCAGCTTTGCCCTTACCTTGCAGCAGGAATGCATTTCATTAGACTCAGTGGCATGGAAAACATGCAAAACAAGTGTGAGAAATTAAAGCACGGATGATAGGGAAGGAATGCGTCTTTTTCCTCCGTAGGCATCTTGCAAAAGCTTTGGAAAGGACATGTCTCATATACTTGATGTAGTGTAAGAAAAAATATTTTCTACTTCAACACTTGAAATTTACGATGAACTATTCCAGTTTTGTTTTTATTATTTTTATTATTTTTTAGAAGATATTGCTGCCTGCTCCCTGGCAAGAAGCTACTCGGAAGTTGCCCTCCAGAGCAGAAGTCTTCTTGATGAAATGAACTTTAGTTGTATTGAACTTCTATATGAAACGATATGTTTTTGAAGAAGTAAACAAGGGAAAATTTATTAACTACATTTCTGGGTAGAACCAGAGCCTTCAAGATACTCTCAAGATTTACATTTATATTTCAGCTAACGAAAGACAATCCTGCCTCCTGAAAACAGTAGGACTACACCAAGTTCAGACAAATTTAATACCTGCCTGCCAAAGTAGGACAGAATACCTTGGGATTTTACAGCTTGCTGAACTAAAGGGCAATATGATCAAATTCACTGGAAATGTAAGAAGCTAACAAAAGGATTAAATAAGACAAACTAAGGAGAATAAATAGAGGATGGCATGTTATAAATTGAATACATAGAAACACCCCTATTATGCTGTTCTTCCCACAGAAATAGACATATTGGGGTTTTCACTTGTGACCTTTAAATTGAAAGTTTATTTGGCAATTTAAAGACAAGTAATTAAATTAAATCGTGCAAACATATATTAGATCAATCTGTGCAAATTACACATTCAGTGGTGCATTAGGACTGTATTCAATGCAATCAAAACATTATCAGTTACTCTCACTGCTATTAATGCTTATGCTCATAAGTGAAATGTGTTGTAAAATCAGACAGAATAGGCTGGATAGAGGCTATCTTAGACTTGTAGAATGAATAAGCATTCCTTAATTAGCCCATCAGGTTAAGTGCAAGCCTTAATGGGCCTTTCCTAAAGTCTAGCATGACATCTTTCTCCAAACATGGCCAAGAAGAAAGTTCCATTAGCAATATTAATACAAGCTTAGTTGATCATTTTCATTCAATTAACTTCTTTCAATTAAATAGATAGCTTGACAAAAGCAGTGATAAAAGACCTGAAGGGACAGCTGATGACTCGAACTGAACATTAGTGTGCGAGAGGTCGCCAGTATTAAACGGACTGTAAATCTACCATTCAATTTGGAAAATGCATTTCTTCTGCTCCCACTTCTTTAATGAGCAATTTTAGCTGACTAGATATGTTTGCTGCAGAATTTTCATGACAAGTCAAGCACTCCTTTTTTTTCAGCAACAGTTATATTAGGTCTTTTTCCTGCCAACATTTTCAGCTTCTCTTAACTCATGTCTTAGGATGCCACGGACAAACTAGCAGAAATACATTGGTAGATATCCAGAAATGATGTACATTAAGTTTCAATTTGCTAAGCCAAATTCAGTGTCTCCGTAGTATTCCAGCAAGCCCAAAAGGAGTACCACCACCATATTCTACTAAAACACCAACAAAACTAGTGCAGGCTAGTAACAATTTCATGAAGCCTCTAACATTGAAATACCAGAGTCATCATATGATTCAATTAGAATTGCACACCTATGTAGTGTTTTATAAGCACATATTGAAGTATCTTGCTGAACAGGATTTGAAGTTTAAATGTATTCTACACAGTAACTTCTTTTTTAATAAACATATTGAACAGGAAAATTAAATTAAGACAAAAAATTAAGTAAAATTGTTACAGTTATCAGAATTACTCAAAGTTTAGCATATATGCTCAAGATCAACCTCCCCAAATCCACATTCCTGATAACAACTGTAATAATAGTATAATCAGGAAAACTAAACTGTACCCAGTCTCATATATGCAGTGTAAGTCTGAAAATTTTAATGTTTTGAAAAGTCAACACAACTTACCTTGAATAACTGAATCCACCTTTTTTGTTCTGTCTGTATACATTGCTGCATTTCTGTATTTTTTGTTACTCCAACACTTCTAAATGCTGCAATATATTCCTCGCGAACTTCTGGTTTTGTTTCTGGATAAGCCAACTTTATGATTCCTAAGCACGCATCTCGAAGGCAGCGTGATAATATTACAAGCTCTTCTAGTGTAAAAGGCATCATTGATGATTGTCTTTGACCTACAACTACATAAAGCACAAGTTTAAGTCTCTTTCAATAACCATTTCTTAATTTTGTTACCAAAAAAACACTGATTTCACTGGAACTCTAATATTCACACAAAATCTAAAGCAGAGAAAAAACATCACACAGAGAACAAGTACACATTTGTAAAGGCAATCAAGCCTTGTAACCGTTTACAGACAGTGATTTTTTTTACAATATTTTCATATTCTCTTCTGTGACGCCTGCTATGTTAAGCGTTGGAATTAGTCTACACATTCAGTCCACAAGATCTTCATTCTTCACTATCTCATTAAAAATTATCATGATTAAGAACTTCCATATCAGATCCTGTAAAGCTATGGTTCCCATGGTGCAGACCATTTTTTCACTGTTCTTCCCTAAATGCAATCATCATGAAAGAACCAGATGACAGCTGAGTGCTCAGGGGACTATCAGCAAGTCAGCCCAGAAAAGCCTTCCCCACAGATGTCAGCAAATCACTGCCCAGGGAACCCTAAAGCTGTAAATTCCAGATGCTAAGCAGTACCCAGCAAATTGATATGGCAGCAGCACATTTGTTCTAGAATTGCCACGTTACCAGTACATGGTGAATCTCCATCTTGTATGAAAAGCAGAAGGGGACTAACAGCCTCGCTTCTTAGCAGAGGATCACCCAGAACAAACTGAATTGCATGGATTTAGTTCTCCAAGTCTGATAGTTCCTCATTTTAAGTAGCTTTACACAAAAAAAAAAAACGTTTCACAAAGCATTGCTATATAGTATGCTTGAAACTCTTACCTTCTATAGGATCACCAAAGAATTCGTTATCGTGAATAGAAATAAGTGAATGACTAAATAAAGAACTAAAAAGGTAGAAGAGAGGGATAATTCGACTAGAGTCTTCTAAAGACATTGGAGAGCCTCTTGAAATCACTTGAAGGAGTGGCACCATAGACCTTAAAATATAAAATGCAGAATTAAGAGACTGTTAATTAAATACTCAAACATATATATTAGCTTCAGCATTCTAGTAAAAATACCCAGTAGCAGTTCCTAAAACAAAATAAGGGCTGCTGTCTCAGTTTAATAATTACTATGGACCATTTCTGCAAAATAAGGTTACTCCTTTTAAGTTCTTGTCACTACAGTATTTCAGTGTCTTGAAATACACCAAGTTCGGCGTTAACATAGACTGCAGATACTTTCTGGTTTAGAATAGAAACAAAGCAAAACCAGGTTAAGTAACCTGCATCTTCACACAGAACAAATCTGTAGGTTCAATGCCTCACCTCACGGGAACATGCTTCTGCCACCATCACTTTCTGGACTAGTTAAGTATATGTGATAAAACTGACATACTTGGGAAGAAGTACTTGGGAGTTAAGCATTTATTATACTGATGCTACTAAGCACTCCAAAATCTACAAAATATCTGTCTTATTTTATATCGAGATTTATTTACCTATAATTTTTTACAACGGTCCAATTCCTAAGATTTTGCTTAGTTTTACAAAATCATAGAACCACCGAGGTCAACGAAGTAGGAGCTAAGTAAACATTACAGCTTTGTTTTCCATCACTTTGCACGAGTGCCATCACACCACAAGTCGTTTCATTCTCTTTCTACTATATACTCTGTTTTAACAAACACTCAGTTTCAGAAGTGGTATCATACATACCCTGTAATCATTCGTGTAGTCATTGAAGATATCAAATACCAAAGATGCCTCAGGAATCTGGCATTAAAGGCTAAACTATAAAGAAGCCTGAAAGAGGAAGTTCAAATAAATCTTATCTGCCAAAATGTATTCACAAAACACAATACTTCTATATAAGAACTTTTCTGTCAAGCATTTCTCAAACATTAACAACTCAATTTTTTTTAAGATGGGGTTCTTACTCAAATCAAATCTGACGAAAGCCCCAAAGCTGAAAAACAAGCATATAATCCTTGTACCTAACACACAGTTTTCATTAACTCAGCAACAAACCACATGATACAGACCCAAATTTGCAGTGTACCACAGAATTAAACACGCATTAAATAAATGTGATATACCACTTATTTTTCTGGGAATTTTTGAAATTCTGCTATGGAAAACTACATTAACCAGTAAAGAGGTCAGTTCTGTGGTTCATCTGACATTAATATGCACAGAAAACTTGCTAAAAGTAGATTAAAACACCTTAAAATTGATACTAGAAGCAACTATACAATTAACTATGTAAAAATAAATGTACATGTTCACAAATCAGTTCATACAGGACTGACTTTAACCATCCTATTTCAGACATGATTTGGGATGAAAAAACTTTTTATAGAAATGGGAAATAAAGAGCTTCCTAGAATTAAAATATCTGCTTTATTCCCTGTCGATAACTGATAAACATCATTTAAAACATTTACTGTATTCTAGAAAACCAAACAGGACTTGACCTATTAAGCTATAATTTCCCTGATATTGAAGAACTATATTCAGTTATCTATCCTAAGTGCTACTTTCCAAGGTCTCCTAATCACTATTAGACTAAATAGATACTCAGGTCCACACTGTCTCTCAGAGGTCAATAGCTCTGTAATATCAAAATTTCTAGTGACCTGGCACACAGGAGGTAGAAGGCTGGGAAATGGGAGCAGGGAGGATGGACAAGAAGGGTTGTCTGAGAAAACATGATTTATTACAGACCACATGGATAAATTAACTATCACCAGATGGCAAAAGGGAAGGATTTTTCATTAAAATTCACATTTCATTATGGAAAAAGGTAAAATACTCAGCAAACACTTAAACATTTGAAAACTGTTTAAGCAACAATTCATTAAAGACATTAAAACAAAAAACCCTACACACCCACACACAAATATTGCATAGTGTCATATGCCTCTGGGTCCTCACTTACTGGCCATTTAAGCCCTGTGGGCTCTTTTTGCTGCCTTCTCTAAAGTACAGCCTCTCTCATGCATCCACACAGCTACTCCCTTCTTCAGGCTCTCATTCCATATGCATCCACCAAGCCAGTTGTGCTAGCATAAAGGAGCACTGGTAAAAGGCAGAACTCTTCACCCAAACGAAAGGTACAGGGAGTCTAACAGAACAGGAGCATGCAGAAGAAGGAAAAATGAAAGACAAGGAACAAGCTTTGCAGTGCATTTTTGCTGACATATCACTCCTCGTTTCAAAACTTTCTGATTTTTATTCCTTGCATGTAATACATAGAACAGTACCTTTAAAGGGAATTGGGAGCCTCACATGCTACAGAAGTTGCATGCCAATGAACGCCACTAAACTTGAGTCTAATTTTAAACAACTGCAGCTAACATTAATTTTACAATAAAACACTACCTTTAATTAAGTCATACTTTAAGTATGCGGAATTTAAAAAAAAAATCAACTGAATTTGACCAGTGAGAATTTAACTTCCTTCTAGATTCACATTATTTTGACATTTGGGTAGAAATTGTGCATTATCATGTACGGAAGGGCTGGTTATATCAAGATAATTTGGAAAAGAACAGATTTATATCCTAATGTTTAAATATCTGAATAGCAGCTTAGATATCTTGGTTTCTAAGATGAAAAATTTCTTCACTGACCTTCAGTTTTCAGCCTCATATTTGAAATAAAAAGTAATTTGGCACAGTGCCGTTAAGTCTCAGGGGGCTTCCAAGTAAAAACTTGTTAATTTTATAATCATCCCTGGAAATTATGTAATAGCTTTAGCAGAAATGAACAAACATTATGGACACTGAACCTATAATAATGTAATTCATTTTTTCATTCTAGCAATATTCAGCAATAATGAAGGGAAAAAAGGACAAACCTTAAGAGCTTATAATAATAACCTTTGACTAAGTTTTACCCATTTTTATTCTGTACTGGTGATTCAGGCAGCCAACTGTAGCAGCTGCTACATTTCATGGCACGATTCCAGAAATACTGACTGCATTCAACTTCCCTGTTTCCCTTCCCTGAATATCAGGTTAAATACACCATGCAAAGATGGTAGGTTGTATGAGAACATCTTCTATTTAGTCAGCACAAAATACCTAAGAAACATGAAGCAGATGAATTCATCAATTCTAAAGTTTCCATACTGTTACCAGAAAATAAACGTGAAACTGCAAACTATTAAAAAAAATCATTAAAAAAATCATAACAATCACCTGAAATATTATCCACTGTCAAAGGACTGACAGCAAGAGCAATCTCCTACCTTCCTGCCCCAAGCATAGAAATTGGCTTTCAAAGTCAAAGGTAACAATTGTATGAAACTAAATAAACAAACAGTGCAAGGATGGCCCTGAGAAGTCATATCTTTGCAAAGGTTGGAGAAATCCCAGCTGTGCTTTAGAAAGTTTCAATATTTTTTAAATCAGGTGAAAAAAATTAATCCACAAATTTTAGAGATCAACTGAACTTAAAGTAAAGCTTGAGTGTCCATGCAATCTTGATCACTTTTTTCTTTAAAAGAACAAAAAAAATACTATCACTAGAAATGAAAAAATATAAATTATTTCTCTTTTTATTTACATTTTTATACTCTTAACTCAGGGGTTCATTTTCACTAATTTGTGCTATCCTAAAAACAAACCAAGCAGCTAAAGTTTAAATCCTGAGTTTTTACTCCTCCCATCTTCTTGTTCTGCATTTTCTTGAAAATCCTGCTTATCACTGTAGTTTGGAAGAATAATAATTTTTCAACTGAAAAAAAAAAAGGATAAGTTCTTCTCATGGAAGTGGAGAAATGAACATTATCAGCTCAGGCTATGAGACAGTTAAATTCACTGCAGAGATTTCTGTTAGATATCTGCTTTGAACATACTAAATTAAATTACATGCTCCCAAAAGTATGAACGGCCATTTACTTAGAACCTTGTTTCTCTCCATAGGTATCTGTTCACAAAGGCCACATGATTTATGTGTACTTGCCAGAAAGGTATTTTGGGCACCTCTGGTTTTAAAAAAAAAATGTCAAATTCCTCCTGTGCAATGGGACAGATTAAATGACCCATTAAGCTTAATTTAGCTGAGACACCACTACAAGTTAATTAGTTAAAGGCAAGATTTCAGTGGAGGCCATAAATTGGGCCCAGTTTCCCACTGAGACCATTTAAGTTAATGAAGAGGATACAACAGATCGCGAGGAGCTCGGGGGGCTGATAAAGGTCACTGTTGCAGGGGCAGGGGCTTTTGACACCTCGGGCTGCAAGGTGTCGCAGGTGAGGGACTGCACGCACAGCCACCCTTCGGTGAGCTGCACCTACAACGCTCTGCAAGCTGTTTTATGCCTCTCTGTGTCAGGCCAAGAACACAGAAGAAAGCTTAGAAAATGTAAAAGCTTCATATGCAATGATTATAGTTTAAGAAAAATGCAAGTGTAAGAAAATTCCCTACAGAATTACTGCAATAGCCTTATAAACAGCCCAAGTATCTTCAGCACGCACACATGAAGACAGGCTGCTCGTGTTACACTAGAATGGCAGTTTGCTAAATAATTGTCAACCACAGGTTAGACCACAGGTTAAGATTAGCAGTGTTACGTAAATTAAACCGTGTTAATGTACAGTCACTATTAAACAGCTAAACTAAGATTAACGATCACCGTGGGCCACCAAGCAGATGGCCGATAACCACCAAGTGCCAATGAAGCACAGTTCACGTTGCTGTTTAATATTAAGCCCTACTGATGACCTGAAGTCTATGGGATTAAATTATCTTCCCTAAATATTTTGCAGAATCAGAATTTACTAGTTATTTAAAAGGATAGCTTTGATGAATGAAAGTCTTGCAAATCTCTTCAAAATGGTAATGAGAGCTGTACTCTAAAATTCAAGAGTTTTTAAGAAAATACTTTATTCAATAATATGTATCAGCTTTAAGCTTTATAGAGATGAAAGCCCTGCCCCTCTGAAGAAGAGTACAGTTCCCAGTGACTACATTACAAACAAAATTTTATCCTACACCTCCAATCTGGCTTCCTGAACAGCAGCTGCTGCTTGGTTTTTCTAGCTTTGTGGCCTTATTTTTTTATTGAGCTCGCTTGCTTCTTTCCAGAACACATTCAGAATTTACTGATAATCTCCTAAGGAGGAGTAACTCAAAGCAATGCTTTTCTCATAATCCACCTTTGTTGATGCATATCAACTTAAAAATGCTAAATTAAAAGTTTTTAGTAACACTATTTTAATACACCACTAGCTTATGGAAAAAAATAATAATTTCAGTCTAAAATAAATATTGTACTTATCATCAGTCCCACTGGAACAGGTATAAAGGTAGCAGGTTAAACACAAAACTTGCTAACTCTTGTAAGTTTGAACACACTCTTGCATCTACATAACATTCAGAAGGAAAACAAGAGCAATAAATACTATTTATTTTTGAGGTGGCTGTAGTATAAATTTCAGTTCAGTTTGGTGACACTTTTTCACAAAAAAAAAAAAAAGAGTAAAGCCACAGACAAAAATGCTTAGATGAGGCTCACGAGACACCTGCACAGAGAATACACTGAAAAAGACAAAAAAGCACTGTTTAAAGAAGTCTTAAACTACAGGGCACAGAGCACAGCACAGACGAAACACCACCAAAAAAAGAAAAACCAACAGACAGAAAAGCTTTATTTACCATTTCTACAAGATAAACCAAACAGAATGCTCAGAGTTACTGAAAAACCTAAGATCAAGGAACTATTTTGCCTTACCTAAAGCAACATAACTAACACAACCCACTACCATTTAGGCAAAGAATACCAAAAGAGCAGAGTAGATGTTCTCTGATAAACTCAAAACACAGGATAATTTCAGAGTGGGGATGAAGAAAGGACTACAGTCCGACACGAACACACACACCCACAGTCTCCAGAGTAAGGAACTTTAGAGACTTGCTCTTTCTATTCAAACTATACTGTACTCTTGGATATCTTGTGTCTGTCTTGGTGTCTGTTCTAAAACCCAAGAAACTACTGAGCTACTGCAGTGACACCGATGTTCCTGACAGCAATTAACATCAGCATCATCCCACAAATCGCCCAGATGTACTGAGGAGCCACAAAAAGAAAAAGCATTCAGCCTTAATGGGGAAACTCTGAGTTTCTCATCTTTTTTTCAAGGTAAAAATTCTCAAAACTACTAAAAAAAAGATTTGTTGGTTGTTTCTTCCCTTCCAAAGTCTGTCAACCTTAACACCATTTTCTTTTCAGTTACTGAGAAGTTATTTTCAGTGATTATTCTTTTTATTTAGCATTTCACTTCACAAATTTGCAGTCTTTATATTTTTTTAATTACCAGCTTTTTATTAAAGATGTAAATGCTGCTAAGGAAACAAAGCTTTTATAACAACCTTTTCTCTCTTTTAAATCATTTGACCCAGTATGTTTTAAAACAGAAAGTAAGAATTTGAATTTTTGAGCTCTTAGAATACTTAGAATACAGTAACTTTAAATAAATCATTTTGCTTAACTAAACATTCCTACATGGTTTTATTAGACTGATATACTTTATTCTGAATATTGTCATTTAAAAGTTAATCTCAAAAAAAGGTGAAGGATCTTTCAAAACACTATCACTAAATTGGACAAAATCATTTGGGCAATAAAAAATTAATCAGGAAAAAAAAGCGTGGAAATCAATGAAGAAAAGCCTTTTAATTGTCTTTTGAAATGGCAGTGTTTATTACCTTTACAAGAAGCATCATCAAATACCCTTTGAAAAACACTGAAAAAGAACATTTAGAATAGCTACTTGGAAAATTCCACCAGGTCTAAAAACGCACTGAACAGGACAAAAGATTGAAAGATTGACATCTACTGACATGGTTATGCCTGACAAAACCAACATCTGTGATTGGCTTGGAAGTCAGAACTATTAAATAAATGTCTACTTTAATTTACCAAATATTTGTATGGATTAATTTAATTTTTACCACGAAAATAATTCCATTGGTATTACTGATAAAAATTTCCATATTTCTTAGTTACTTGTAAAATTGGTAAATTCAACTATTTTGGAGCTACTCAAAAGCTATAATGGAAAGCAGTTTACATATTTTAAGATGTTGACTAGAGTTTCCATAATTTCTGAGTTTATCCAGCGTGTAACTAGCTTGTTATGTCAAATAATTGTAAAGACCTAATATGGCTTTTCAGAGGAAATAGATGCCATGCTCATACAAGTAAAGTTCTGGGTGACTTCTTTATTCATTGAGGATCCTTTCCACACAGTTCACCAGCAAACCTCGAGTCAAAGCAGCAATGCATTTAAACGCAGTAATTACTATCCAAGGCAATGTACTACTTGCAACAATAAAGCGGCCATACTAATTCAACTACTGCTATGATCTTCAGGTCTCACATCCTGCTCTAACGCAATTAGTCTACAAAGAACTAATTACCCTAATCGAGCAATCACAGTTTCACTGACATCTTACTTCCTCTAACAGCTATAAACACCACTGGGCGAAGATAGCACCAAATTAGTTTTCTGTATCACTGTTTACAATGCAGTTTGAATTGATTATGTTTACAACATTCCCTAAATACTTAGTTTACTACCAGCAACTACATACTTACTCAGAACTACTTGTACCACAATAGTTTTAATACTCATGGGTCTTTGATGATAAAAGGGTCAAAAATCTTCCACTGTTAGTGACAGCTGTGTTTTGTAGTCATTGTAAAAGAACAAGCTGTTTAGTTCCACTTCAGGTTCCAGAGTCCTTCCCAACAACAAGGATTTTCAATAGGTAGGAATTGTTTTAATTTGTAGCAAGGGACATGCTGGTTATATATTGAAGGGGGTAGAGAATAAAGCAGTTTTCATGCTCAGCTAGCTAGACTGGACTGTGTAATCCATATCACTGAAAGTTTTAAAACAAGCTAGACAAACTTCTGCTATACTGACACTTAACACTGCCTCTGCGCAAGAAGATGGAAAAACTACTGCTCAAGAATCTTTCCAATCCTATTTGAGTGTGATTTTCTGATCACAAACACTATCTATTCAGTAGTATTTTATCATCGTGTTGGGGACTAACTTATTTGCAACTCGGCAAGCAAACCAAGGGTTTACGTTTTTGGATTCAGTGATCAGTCCATAAGGAATACAATGAACAGGAAGAAAAATAAATCAAGAGTGATTCCAGGAATGAATTCACTCTTTGGTTTGTCTGGAATTCTTATCTAAATTCTGAAATTCTTCTTTATTTCAGCTGATCATGAAAGAACTCAGAAAAAAAATACAGTGATTTAAATGATACAGTCATTTAAATGAGTCAAGTTTATCCAGTACAAACAATTTTACATCTGTACTACAGTTCAACATCATTATTATTTATACTTGCCTGACTTTTGGCACCATCATTCGGTGTTGTACCATTAGCGTATGGCAGATTGATGCCATCAAGGTAAAGACCTCTTCACTAGCTGAATCTCTCCAAACCATATTCAACAGGGTGTTTGTCTGCTGCTTTGTGTCCAATTTCTTTAGACATTCCTCAGTTATGTACTGTATTGATATTCTCCCATCACCCTACAAACATATCAGAGAAAAATGTGAAGTATTTTTAAAGATAAAGTATCCCCCTTTAAAATATGTACTTCAGAAATTTGCTAGAACATGAAGATTTATTGTATGATAATACAACATGAGCATATCTGTATATCCTAGTAGCATTCTTGAAAGTATCACACCTAAGAGCCAATTTAAATCCCTAGGAGGCAAGTGTTGGATTGGAGTATTGATCTTTTCACTTAAACCAGTGCAAAGATTCCCTTTAATGTAAGCATGCTCTTCAACACTCAGATAGAATAAAGCAAGATCCTTTACTGGCATAAAATGTTCAAATAGTCATCTCTACTCCACTGACATCAGCCAGCATTGGACATGAAATACAGAAAAGGATGGCTACAGTAAGTTCCTTTACAAACAGTATTTTCACAAAATCCATGGGTTAACGAACAAACTTCTGGCTGACTAATACACACGTTAAGCTAGTATAAGAAGTGTATGAAGAGAAATCCTTTCTCCTTTTCTTTTTCTTTTTTGTGTGTTTGTTTTGTTTTTTAACTTCCTCTCTCTATCCAGTCCAACATAGCAAACCACACTCTGGCTCAATGAAGCATAAAAGTTATCCAAGTTCCTTTGTTGTTGTTTCTGGTTTTTGTTTGGTTCTTTGTTTGTTTTAAGTAAGATGGGCATGCGTGAAAATATGGCAAAAATTAAAAACCCGCAAGAGAAACACAGGAAAGAGAAAAATATACTACAAGAAATAATATTACATATTTAAGTCTCCTCAGAGCAGATCTTTTCTAATTTACAAAGTACTGTAAGTTAACAGCAAACAGAAATTTATGCTTTGTTTCTAACCTAATCACATCTTAAATGTCACCAGTATCTTTAAGGCACAAGTAGAGTCTGCCAGCATTTACAATACATACAGTGTGTGTGGGCAGTGAATTAAATATTGGAATACTGACATCTAGATTTTAGATAGAAAAGATTGAAAATGCTTTATAGTTCAGGCAATGCAGTATTTACTGGACAGTAAAAAAGAAAAAAAGCAGTTTATTAACCCTATCCTGATACAGATTTCCGGATAACAATAACACACTATATCTAAAAATGCAGAAATAAAATGCTGCACGTATCTACCAAGAGTATAGCACACTCAAATCTCCCTCTTAAAAACAGTGCATCTTTCAGAGGGAGTGAGAAATGTGGGTAGGCAGTAGGAACAGTATCTTTTAGAAGAGCTGGTATGCTTTTTGCTTTTGATTTCAACACTTAACCAACAAAATGACAAAAATGCTTGAATGCCTGAGAGAGAAATCCAGAAATCCCAGCTCAGCGTGGGGAAACAAAGTCATCCACACAGCTGTTTGTTCTTCCTTGTTTTGTTTTGATGAACCCCAAATATGGTGTATTTCACACACTCCACAAGAAAAGACTTCACACTGCATTCATCCTCTGAATGGCAATATATATTGAGAGATTGTATAAAGGCCATCAGCTGGTGAATTTAGCTCTCTCCAACTCTGATTGTTCAAAGCCTTGATCTGAGCATTAGGAAATCAGAGTTAGCGTGGGTTCGTTTTATTAATGAACATTTAACAATATTTTTAAACTACAGTGAAGAGTCATATTTATGCTACTCTCTAAACATTATTATAGAAACTAGGTGTTTGGCCTTTGAAAGAAGTGCATATATTTGAAAGCAGAGCTGATTCTACAGGGTAAAGACCATGGTTGAACATAATTTTCTCATTTCCGTAAGAAAAAAATGAGAATACAAAAGTTGAAAGGTCAGGTTGGCGTGTTTCATGATATCCCAGTGTCACCACTAGGATAAAGAATGAGGAGAGAAATAGTCTCTGTAAAACACAAAATTAAGACAGGGAAGCTGAAACTTCTATTTCAAAAAAAAGCACCACAAAAACCCTTATTAATTATTATTAATTTTATTTGATTACTAGGAGAAACCATCTACTTTTAAGAAATAAGCATGCTTTCTGCTACAGGTAACTAGAAGAATACTGGACTTACAGTGATCATGTTTTTGCCTATAGTTACTGCTACTATAAATCAATCTCATTCAAGGAAATTTGGTACTGCTTACCGGTGTAGTTGTCATTTTACTGATCTCTTCATCCTCATCTTCAGAATCACTGGTTGCATCCTGGCAATTTGTACCAGCACTAGACACAGGCAGCTGAGAGAGAAAAGTCTGGAGTACCCTCAAATATACGAGTAGTCCTTCCTCTGAAAGGGATCCTATACCAAATACATTGAAATAAAAGATAATTAGCCAGACCATAATTTATTATAATTTACTAGCAATATCTGACCAAAACCACATTATGCTAAAACCTCCCAATTAAGGGTATATTTTGCTGAGAAGGGTGAAAATGGCTAATAAATAAAACAGATGTCTCGAACACTTGTATCCACAAACTGTCTTTTTTTTTGCTAGGCAACCAACTATGTTATGGAAATACGTAACAAACTAACTCAAATATGAAAAAACAACGAATAGGTGATGTAGCTTTCTCACCCAAATACGTTTCTCCGACTGTTAACACAAAGTAAAAAAGCCATGGGGCTCGATCACTTTTTCTCAAGCATCCATTTTCTGCTAATAATAGTGCATTCAGAAAGAGTTCGTAAGGGAAAACGGTCTGCACATCAGCAAGCGCTGGAATGATGAAGTGGAATATCTGATCTGTAAAAGGTGCTGCCACAAACTCCTCTGTGAAGGCTGCAAAAATCTGTTGCCTAAAATGAAGAAAACATGTCTTTATAGAAAACACAGGCAATATGTCTTACAAGTACGTCCATGGGATGACTGATCAATTTTGCAAGTTTGAACACATTCATCAAGAAGACTGCAAAGAGACATTCCGTTAATTCTGTGCCAATAAACTGAATTTCTCAGATTTTTCAAAAAGGCACTTCCTATTACATCCGTTCCTGATGATCTTATATGTAATTCTAGCCTTTAAACTTTTGATGAACTCATGGAAAACTACTCTGAAGTTAAATTTGTTGCTTATAATCTTGAAATAAAAAAATAACTAAAATAATCCCAATTGGTCTTTTCCCCCTCCCAAAAAAATAAAAAAAAATAAAAAATACTGTAACAAAAAATATCACATGCAATACAGCCAGAGTTTCATTTTAGTTCTGTCTTTCAATATACCTGACTCTTTCTCCTTGTGAGCTATGACTTAGTTATCTCTCTTCACAAGACTTAGTTCTTTTGTCACAAAACTCTTGTTAATTCCAAAGGTTTTTTTTTTTCCCCATTTGCCCTTAGCTGTATCTTTATTCTCAAGTACGTTTTTCCACACTTATCTTCCTATATAAATCATTAGTAGTGCAAATAAATCAAATTGCACTCCAAAAATAGCTGGACACTTACCAATAATAAACCGTGAACCTCTGACAATAATAAGTATACAAATAGCTGGTATTATTCTTACTTACCTTGCACCTTCTGGACAGGAGCTGTATGTAAAGTGCAATGGTTTCAGAACATTCTCCAGAAGTATTTTTGCAATAGGGACTCGAGAAACATCCGAATACTCAATACTCGATGGAAGCTTATTGTTAATTAACAAATAAAGCGACCTGTAGTAGCCTGCAAAAAAAGCAGTATTTTTAAAATATCGTATTACTTTTCTTCTTTTCTTTATAAAATAACATATACTTAGCATTTGTTACTTTAAAAAAGTATAATTCATTGCATGAAGCTTTATTTAGGAAAACATTTTTCAACAGTCCAAGTCACATTAATGTAATTAACAGGAGATATCCGCAATATCTTTGGAAACATCTCAATAAAATCATAGATAACCACATTTAGAGTCAGTTCGACTTTCAAAAACCAACCAATTCTGCCAATAAAGTGAAGAATTCAATTTATTTTTTATTTTAAAACAATGACCAAACCATGGCATCTTACTGCTAAGAGTGCTGTTGCCAGAGTATCTCAATTCTACAAACACCTTGCTTTAGGAGACTGAAGGAAACAATTACTGTTCCAAAACAGGAATCTCTCAGACAGTAATAAAATGTATTACCATCCAAGCCATAAAGATTTATACAGAGGGTAGTCTGTCTCGCTGTCAGAAACCTGTTTTTGTCTCACTACAGTACAAATGGAATCACATGATTTCATTCTTCTTAATCCAACTTCCTCCTGTTCAATGAACTCCTAAATTAAGACAAGTTCCACTACTACAGAAACCACTGTAAATGCATAGATAACATTTCTCTTTCTCATTCAGAGGCTGAGTCCCTTTGTCAGGGACCGTCTACCTTGACATATAATGCAACAAATGGAAGTCACCGTGAGGAATGACTTAGCAATGCTGGCAAGATGCATATGGAAGACAAATTATATGCAAAACCATATAATCATAAAAGCTGACTACAGATTCTTTACAATTTAACCATCATAAATAATTACGAGACTGTACACTGGCAGTTGCACACAAATGTTTGTTTTTGTTTTAGTCGAGAACGATTAGAAAACTGATTTTTTTGGACTAAAATTTATGATTTAACATGTTGGTAAACCCTCGTATCAGTTTTAACAACTGAATATTATACTAAAAGAACAAATACAAAAGTACTTGGGAAGATACTATGTAGTAAACAATGAGATAAACACAAATACTTCACAGAATCGTAGGGGTTGGAAGGGACCTCGAGAGATCATCAGGTCCAACCCCAAAAACTACTTCTGCAGTTTTAATTATGCCTATGGAAGTAAAATAAAAATGCTACAGTAAAAGTCACTTTTTGTCCATAGTAACTTCAATATGTAATAGTTGCACACATCCTTAGTAACAGGATAAGATAGCCTTGTCCTACTGAATATATTTTTAAACCTACAAATACAGAATTATTACAAAAATTAACTAACAAATTGGAAAGTGCACTTTTTATATTTTATACCAATGAAGATGCTTATTTTATACTGGTTTTGTCATTTCTACCAGTCTTGCAAATGCAAACAACATCAGAAAAGCAAATAACTTTTTTCACACATCCCCAGAGTAATAAAGTTTTTTCAAGACAAAAAATAATTTAGGTGATAATGACACAATTCATTAACTTCCAGTATGTTTGCACAGGTGTAACTGATTGCCGCTCAGCAAACAGTTTTGCAGATGATGCCACAAAGGAAATAAAAGCTGGGTCATCACCTCTTTGCTAAAGTGTCTCTATCTAGTGTTAGCAGGATGAAAAATCAATGCCAGTGTACAATAATAATTATCATTAGCAGTTACAGAGAACACTACTGTAAAAGAATACACAAGGTTTACATAACTAAAACTCAGAACTGGTAGGAAGCATCTGCATGTGTGAAAGCCAAACACGCATGCGTGCAAGCAGCTACCAGAATAAACTTTTGTTAGGTAATATCCATCCTCAAACTCAAACAATAGAATATTGAATTTATAAACAAAATGTCCAAAGAAATCAGCCAGTAATTTCTCAAGCAGCGATCTCATTACAAGCAATATATCCACTTAATGTATGGGTTAGTGTATGCAGAGCTTAATTTATTGTTTAATTACATTTTGCCTTTACCACAACATGGTCTCCAGGTATTACACACTCTGTTTAATTTCGGATTATTTCTGAGAACTTCTAGTTCCTAGCTACTCACCTTTTTGAATCATGTAGTGCAAAATTTGTTCAATTAGTGATGTCACATAGCTGACATCTTGTAAAGCAGGCAAATACGTATTCTCAGATGAAAATACCTCAAGCATTCTCATAGGAAGTGCAACATTCAGACTGTCATCATTGCAATTTTGCAATAGCCTATAAATGAAATGAAATTGAAATTATTTACCAACAGATTTCTCTTATTTCACCACAGAGACATGCACACTGATTTACAAATGAAGCTACAGAAACTTTTCTAATTTATCTTATTTCGACTGGGTTTCCAAGTTTTTCAATAACTGCATTTTTTGCTTGCATCATTACAATAATAATTCCTGATTTTACAGTTTCTATGCATATTGCACTCTCTTTAAATCCAATAAAATTCTTTATTTCAGTGACTTGAAAGTTTGAAAGTCTGCTACACTGACTGGAAGCAAAGATGTTGGAACATATCCAACAAAACATGTTGGAAAAACATGTGTTACTACCCATATTAAAAATGAAGTCAGGAAAGCCCCAGAGCAGTATGGGCTGGGAAACAACACAAGGGAACATCATATGTTTAACTGAAGCAGCATGCCTTTGATTACAGACTTAAATATTAAAAAATACAACCATCCCCAGCCTTTTAGCAAATTGCTCATGGAACAACTACCAGTAACCACAGAAATGGTAACGATTCAGAGCCTGTTTAGAATTAAAACAATTTGTTACAATGAGGCATGTACAGGCACGATTGCCCTAACAATGCCCTTCCTTTCCTAGCCATCTACAAACACAGGACACAGCAGTAAAAATGATTTTGATACCACAGTCAAGACATTTCACTAAATGGAATAAAGATACTCTGACCAGAAGACCTTTTTGGCAGATGTAACTGCCATCAAGTTACTTTTTTTTTTTTTTGCTAAGGTGTTAAATACTTTCACTTTTTTTTCATTAACATATCATCAGAAGTTACAACTTCTCATGAATGTTAAAAATAAAATAAATATTTTTTAAAATAAAGGCATTCTAAAGATTACTAGCCTCAAAATAGAACATCCAAAGCATATCCTCAAACAATAATCTAACTTGTATGGTAACTTCTTAACACCATCAGTCCCCAAGAAAACCTTCTGGTCCCAACAAATACTTACAATGATATTGCTACACGCAACACTTAAGAACACACCTAAGTCTATCCATAGGCAGAGCATCACTTAAACAGGTCGCATATGAACTTGAGAGTCAATGGACTTCAAGAACATTGTTTTTAAACAGGAAAAAGTACCGTTTTCATGGCCTGAATGTATGGTTAACATAAACAGTCTTCTCATTAAACTAATATACACATAATAATTCACTTGCTGCAAAAAGAAACAAACAAGTGTTCAGTGTAATTCCTGAACACTTTTTAGACAGTAGCATACAGAAAAAAAGAATTTACCTGCAACACAGCCCCAACAGTCTTTTTATTTGGAATAAGCACGTAAGTCTGTCTGGACCATCCAATTGCTTAACAAACTGAGAACTCTGTTTAATTAAATTCTGACACATCCATATCTGGGAAAAGATACACACAAGTTTACTGTTTATTACAACTGTGTTTTTTATTGCAACATATACGTGTATTTCAGTCCTGTTGTATCAAGCATAGGAACAGTAGTTATATGTAGCACATATATATATATATATGCTACATATAAATCTACATTCTTTATAATTACAAAACTTCTATTAAATTGTTCATAAATGTCTGCAATAATGCCCTTGGAGAACTTACAAAACACAAAAGAAAACACCCATTTTCAGTTACAGAAAAAAATAGTGATTTGTTAAAGATCGTAAAACACACGACTTAATACTAAACTCCCAGGATTAACACTGAAATAAATTTACAAGTTTCTCTGTTAAGAAAAACACCTTAGAAATCACCAGAGAGCTGGAGGAAAATGTTGTTAAAAAGTGTAACAAATATATTGGATTGTGGATTACACAGAAAGGATTTTTCATGACTCAGACTGTGTGCGCGTGTGTACACATAAAATCTAATTTTAAGTTATTCTGTCTAAACAAAGATCAAAGGAGTACAGGCCAACAAAATACAGAACTTCTGAATGAATTTACTAAAGTGGTCAAAGCTGTTTCTGCATCCCTTCTAAACCTTCCAAGTGAAAGAATACTTTAAAAGTACACGAAAAAATCTACTTCCAATCAAAATCTTTAACAGTACTCACCAGACGCTTAGAATCCTCATTCTGTCTATAGAAAAAGAGTAGCTGACGAACTAAAAGGGTCAGATCAGCTCCATTAGCGGTGGAAAAGGTTCCTCCAGACTGGGCCAAGTTAGCACAGCGATCAAATTCACTTCTTTGGATAGAGTACTTAAAAATAAAATAAGCATTAATATATCAGTAATGGTTATGAAGTTATATAGGGATGCAAAACTTTAAAAAACTGATTTCAGTTTCCCATCCTGAGGTAGCAAAGTAATAAAATGCATGCAGCACATATTCATTAACAGATCAAAGCATCTACAGAGAAGCACAGTCAAAGCCATGTTTGCATTCTGTAATTCAAAGGTACACCTGGCAACAAATTTTTACTTTTCAAGTAAAGACCATTACATCAAATATTTTCAACTAGTTTACTCAATAAATATTAGCAAATTTAAACAGAATAATCAACCCAACAAAAAGAATCTTTTGACTCCGACTACCACCTTAGCCTCACACACATGCATACACACAAAGCTTCACTGGCATCTGAAAGCTGCAAGTGCGTGTTTTCATACACACTGTAAACACAAAAAAAATTATGTAATCCCACTAAAGTCAGCTGTCATAAAGGTGCCCTGCATTCATCTGCTAAAAAGATGAGGTTCAACTGAAGCTATGAAGAGAAAAACTTGTGTTCTGTTAGCACACAAAATACTCAAAAAACAAAGATTTCTCAATGGATTTTTTTTTACTAGAAAGTCTCTTTTACAGCAAAACTGTTTCACATCTTTCTCAATAAATAAATGAGTACTTACTTGATGTTTTCTGTCTCTGTACCCCCTTACAAATGACTGGATTATTATTGCATTTTTCAGCCTCCGCCTTTCTTCCTGAAAAAAAGGAAGAGAAAAAAATGAATAAATAAATCAAAAATCAACACTAGAACCAACTCCACTTTCTACAATTTTACCAGATATATTTGTATTCAAAATGAAATTTGTTTAATGAAAATTAAGCACTGAAGTTCAGCATCCAACACACAAACTGGGGAGAAAGTTTTGTCTGGCTTTAAGTTTGCCACTATGTCATGCAAAATAATTTTTAATATTCAGTAAGTACATAATACCATTGAAAAAACACATTTGAATTTTATTAGACAAGGTCTTTACACTACAATTTTGAAGCAGTGACCAAATTCAGTAACACTATTCATCTTTCTGCACAGAGCAGCTGACCTTGAAGTCCCACTTATTCATTTCCATTCAAGTAATATACCTGTATTAAGAGCCTGGTATAGTTTGGATGTAGGGAAAAAAAAAATAACAAAAGAAAAAAACAACAGTTATTTGGAAAGAATACTGCTGTCAAAAGGAAAATTAAGCTTAATGCTTCAAGCCTAGCAGCACTGTATGGTATGAATAAAAATTCCTGCTCACTCCTTCAAACAAGTCACATGAAGTGCGTAATTTTATGAAGTCTTCCTCATTAGCTAGAAAGAGTAGTTAAAATCCACCCTTTAAGATGACTCACTTTCTGAGGAACTGAAAGCCAGTTTGCTTCACGTACTATTGAAAGAGCACACCACGTATCTCCTGACAACACCCCCAGCGTATCCGATCACAATAAAAATCTAAGGGAAGTGGCTACTGTAATTAGGTTTCTAACAATGTCCATTTAGTTTCTTAGAAGATGAAAAGGGAAGTGAATAAAATAGTTGCTCATCAAACCTAACACTACAAAGCAGTTTGTGAACTTTCCAAAACACTTTAATTAAACTTATAAACTCAAAACCTTTGACTTCTTATTTTATTGTAAAGAAAAAAAAAAAAAGACGTCCAAATTTTATGGACAAGAACTTGCACAGAACCTGCCAGAGAAACAGCAAATCCACTTCTGAATTACCATTCAACGCCTATTTTGTTTTTCCTGGAAACCTCAGTTCCCCAATCAACTAATCTCAATAAGCTTGAAAGAGTCCATTACCTCCAGAGCCTGAACCAAAAATTAAAATTTGATATGCCAAAGATTTGATATTCTTCCTCTCTGAAGTATCTAACAAAGAAAGTACAAAGTACGGGGGCAACAGGAGAGAGTTTCAATTACAGACAGGCACTGTCTCTTCGTAATCATAATGACTAAAGGTAGATAATTGACTAAATAATAATAATTGACTAAAGGTAGATACCTTCTCATTTTCTCTAGACATAGGCTTTATCCTAGCACATATAACTGTCATTTAGCGACCCATAACTGGCAAATATTTTAAGGTCAATGCTAAGGTTCTGCTACAGGCGTTTCTTTAAAGCCACAACTGGTTTTATTCTCAGAAGTCATCCTTTAATAATAATAATAATAATAGTAATCTCTTCTCTGCAAGAACTCTTCATTCGTTTTGTGAGTGACTGATATATGCCACAGACGACTGTATGTCTACGTGCATGTGTGTACACATACAGATACATGGCACTGCATCACCTCTGCACCAGACAGAATGGAACGACTGAATGGGTTATTTTGATAGCTGGCAAAATGGTTTTGAAGCACAAGTCTTTTTGCACATGTTGATAAGGTCTCAGTGATCACAAATTTGATTCATAACACAGCATTCTCAAATAACTGGAGAAATCCTAGGAATTTCGTACTTAAACTTGGTCCGTATTTATACATCTAAGGTTGGAGAGAAAAAAGCACTGTCTGCAGAAAAGGATGAACCCCTGCAGAACCTGTCTTTAATCTAGCAAGGGTCAAACACATCTTGAAAGGGGTAAACATTCTGTTTTCCTGATTAGCATGAAAACTAGACAGTTAGATTTTAAAAATTTCTCAAGACCAGAAATGATTTCTCCTCATATCAGAAAAGGAAAGAAAGAAAATGAACGTATTCGCTTCCATGCAATACTACTAAATTGTTTTTAGATTGCCACTTGTCACTGAATCACAGAACAGCCCAGGTTGGAAGGGGCAAATTCACTAAGATGTTATATTTCAAAACTGGTATTTTTCCTTTCAGTGTGTATTTCCTCCTTTGCTTTGTTCCAGACTGAATTATCTATGGCAGTAACATACATCACAAGCCAGTATTAAGAATTCCTAGGCTTGCACATCAGCCTCACAATAGCTTCTCAATTATTAGGTGATTTCAAAGCACTTTACGATGCATTCGAGCATCACTGTTCTGACTGTACCTTTACAGATCTTAGACACAAACTGGGCATGTGGCTTGCGGAAGGTCATCCTGGAAATCACAACCAAAACAGGTGTAGAAGGCGGTCTGCCAAGACCAAGTCATACTAACAGATTATGGGCAAGGCAAAGAAAAACAATTTACTAACCAAATAGCTAGCTTTTCTCAACGAAGATTAGATAAAATGAGCCATCATCATAAAAGGAAAAATTCCCTTCGCACCCAATGCATACTTAATTACCTTCTTTTGAGATGAAAATCACTCCTGGGAAGAACCATAAAAGCAGCCAGTTTTGTCACTTCTAGTATACTGGAAGGCTACATAGTACTCACAAACTGAAACAAAGCATTCCTGAACTAAGTACAACTGCATTGGAATAAAGAACTTTGGGCTGCAAATGTTATCACATCAAAGAAAAATCCTGTGTGCATGCAAGTGCTTACAGTCTACCTTACCTCTCGTTTTCGCCTTTCTTCCTGAGTGCGATGCAGGAGAGAAGCCTTTTCCTCCTAGAAGGCAAAAATAAAGACACCATTACACCTTCATCCAAACACGATTTAAAAGCGTTCATAGTATTTAATCTAGACATTTTGGAGACTGTTCATAATACACAGAGCACTCAACAAAAGTTAAGTGCTCACCATTTTCTGCACTTAGAAATGTACGTAACACAGCCGTCCCAGAAGCCTAGTGACAGAGACTATGTAAAAAGAAAAGGGACAGGCAGACAACAGCCAAACGTACTGCTCCCTGTTCAGGTTTGCGTTCTCAGCATCCCAATAACCTAGGCAAACAAAATTCATTTACAAATGGGGAAACTGAAGCATCCTAGGGTCCCAATCCCACCAGGTACTTCCAAATGTTTAGCATTTTCCCTGCTCAGAGTGTAAGCTATTGGCCAGGGTATGCACAGCAAGTTGTGGCACGCTCAAGGCAATCCCGCACTGTTCCAAAGCTCCATGCTTTGTCTAACCTGCAAAAAGCATTGAACACGTATTTACTTCTCCTTTTCTCACAACTTGTCCAGAAAGGTTGTCAAAATAGACTTACATAATAAATGGATTTTTTTTTTCTTTAAAAATGTTTAACTCTAAACAAAGTTAGAGCTACAAGCTGAAACTTTCAGGAGAACGTTCTCTCCAACAAAGGAAAAGACTACTGAAGTATTCACGAGGCCTCTGAAGGACACCACCATTACAAGAGCAAACCTGTGCATTAGTTTTAAGCCACAACCTTAAATTTGTGCACATAAATTACAAATTATAAACAATGCTTTATTTGCAAGAATCTCTTATGGGATGGATCCATGTTGTTTCCCAGGAAATACACAAAATAATTCTTATTGGATGCAGGGTTTTCAGCTCCCACTATAGACAATAACAGTTGAAAGTACCCTGGCACCTTCCTAAATGCAGTCTAAGACCATATATTTTAGAAAACTACTTTCATTTTTTGCTTCTACTACACAAATAGTAACTTGCATTTTCTTCTTATGGCATTCTTGGTCTAGAGAAGTTAAGAAATAATATACACTCAAGCTGAAGATGTATTGCATCTAAATACATAAAGTTGAATTTGGCAAACAAGCACTTTAAAAATATTTAACCACTTCTAGAACAACTGCACTGCAATATTTCCTGTGTCTATAGGCAGACAGAAGAACCGAAGGCAAAGTTCTGCACTGCTTTTCTCAAGACACAAAGGAAGTAAGGAGGTCACAATTCTCCAAATTTCTTAGGACAGAAAATACTTTAGCACAGAGCACCAAGGAGAAGAAAAAACATAGATGCAACAAAAGAATTTCAAACTGGATTTGTATTTCACATCGTTTACTGGAGCAAGCACAAAGGAAAAAATCCCACAAGAAGGTTAACCATCTTTTCCTCTAAAAACAGTATTTTACAGCCAAAGAGACCACTAAACACAGCTACTGCCCTCTAAATACAGGTTTTTTTCCAGGCGTTAAACACAGTGAAAACAAATTGTACCAAAGTCCATATATAAGACAACACATCTCAAGCAACAGGAAAGGGGTTGGATCTGCCTGGAAACAAAAAAGATTCTGCCATCACATACACACAAAAAAAAGACTAAATAATGTTCTAAACTAAGAAATACCTAACAGACAACCTAAAATGTCAAGGTTTTTTTTATATAGATTACTTCTTTTCCAACAGATGATGCCCAGTACATTATACAAGTTAGTAAAACATTGCTAGAAATGTTTAGAAATTATCTCAGTGACACTTCAGCGTTCTTGAAGCCCTTCATCCTGCAGGCAGAGGCAGTTGAGAGCATTTCTGATTAGAAGCAATGATGCTAAATTTCTCTTCCCAATTCAGAGCTCATTAACAACAACAAAAAGCAACAAAACACAAAGAAAATAAAAGACAAATTACAACATGTGAGTGGAGAAGGGAATGATATGAAAACGAGACAAACACAATAAATGCAAGGGATTGGTAGATAAAGGTAAATAAATGGCCAGTGGGCTCACCACAATCAAATAACCTGATGGATTTGGGCACAGAGAGAGATATGAGAGGGCAGCTTCTCCCCACTTAGTGTATCACCAGCTGTGCACTGGGGCCTCACTGAAGTGAGCACTTCTTAAATTAATCCACTTTAAAAAAAACACTAGAATTTGTAGTCGATGTCGCAAACTTGCTTTGAGTATTTGAAAGATAAAACACCATCTTGTTAAATTAGTTATAACAGAGGAACTGCCTTAAGACAAAAAACAAAATATTCTAGTATCACCCAACGTAAAAGAAATGATTACAGGTCAAATAATTCTGATCTTCTCCAGGTGACACACACACAGATCACAAACAAAGAAATGGCATCATAAATATGGCCAAAGACTGTATTTAAATTAAATGCAAGAAATGCATTTTAAAAAATGGTATCTCCTTGAGAGTTACTTGTGTATTCAACACAACTTGAATACCTCATTTCAGAAACTGAGAAAAAACAGTATAAATATGCAATCGAGAAGAAACCTGCTGGGGGATAGAGATGACAAGAACTATGAAATTATCTTCTTCACCTACAAATGGGACTCCAGCAAACTCACTTCTTAAAGACAGCTTAGCGCAGAGTCATCTCCGAAATCCTCCCTGTCTAGACTCTCAATAAACAGACTGGTGAAAAAGAGCTGAACTCAGTAGCTCTGCATAACCCAAAAGACGCCCAGTCTCTGTGACTGGTTGTCAACACCACAGATATGCAGCGCCGCTACTGGAAGTGCTGCACATCTGACAGCTCCCACCTACACGGTGACACGACCGCTGCCAACCGTGGGACAGTGTTACACCACCTCTTGTCCTAGCCCCTGCCCCAGCTACCAACAGCATGAGACCATGTTAAAGTAGCTTCCACAGATTACACCCAGCTCGCTCCTACTCCCGCCCCTCCTTGCCTCACCTCTGTGCTGATCGAGCCATCCACTTTCCAGCTAGAGGGGCTGATGATCCTCCTTTTGGTTACAGAAGAAGGCAGGTGTCGAGCCTACCTATCAAGGTAGGCAGCACGTGAAAGAAGCATCAGCTTGTCTTCCTACCTTCAACCCTAGCTCAAAAGGAGGGGAAAGCCGTTCACCCGTAACTCCTGACACCACCTACTATTTGGTCTTCCTTCCTCCAGAAGCTTGGCCTCCAAAGTGCAGAACACGCTGTCTGCTTGTCTCACGCAACATTTTCTGTATTAACAGACCCTTTTCTGTCTGCTCCTTCCTCCTCTGGTCTTTCTGCAGTAAAGGCAACCAACCTCAGGCCCAAGGACACAACCTGCACTTTGAGCAGTTTTCTACAGCAGGTATGTGAGGCACGACACAAACAAGAAAGCAAAGAAACAGCAAAACGCACCGTGACATTATGGATGATGACTCAACGAGTACAAGAGAAAGGGAAAGAGGTGAAAAGAAGGAAGCAGATGGAGGACAGCAAACAGAAAGGAAAGTTTGTGACTGTCAGAGAAATATAAAGGAATACTTAAAATGTTAAATTATATATCAGGATAAAGCTGGTATGTAGTGCAAAGTTCAAAGCTGTACCACTGCTGTTGATGATGAGTTGAGGAGAAGAGCAGCATCCAACACTCTAACAACGTAGATATCAATACTTCAACTCAAAATAAATACATAAGAAAAATAAATTCAGAAATTAGGACTGCCTTCTTGCCCTTTATTTTTTTTTTTTTTGAAATATACTGTTTTCCTGCAAAAGCATGCTTACACAACTCCCAGTGTTTAAATACCTAGAAAAAGGTATTTTGGCCTACATTTTCACATCTCGCATTGCAAGTGTCTCTAAACTTTCAGCACTCTTAGCTCAAAAATCATGTCAGGAAAAAAAAAAAGGAAACTTCCCCTCCCTCCCCCAAACATTCCTAGGATTTCTCGAGTCTTAAAAACTGGAATTGAACACTCCTGGACAGCCATGTTAATCAAAGCATCTTAAATTCACACTAGTAAATTTAAAAAATTGTGAAGTGCAAACGTGAAACTGAGTAATTATTTTCAGGTTCTGTTTAATCATTGAGCCCATTATTTAAAAACAAAAACAACACATTGAAAGCAGAAAGAAAAATGTTAACAATTGAAATACTGTTAATAAACAGTTGAGATTTCTTTGTAAAATGTAGGTAGTTATTTATATAGTTAAAAATGCTATGCTATTTACCATTAAAATAGACCATACAAGGCAAGACTTTTAAGAAATTTTCATGGGGGAAAAAAAGCATTTCATCTTTTCATCTACAAAACACAGGCACTTTCTTCCTTTCTTTCCTTAAAATAAGGGTCATGACTTCTCAGTCAAATTTAGTTTGAACCACATAACCATCAACAGTTACTCCCGAAGTAAATAAGGTGACCTAAGCAATTTAGAGAAGAAAATTCCTTTCAACACAAGTGCTTGGTAAATTGATAAGTCCAGCTAATAAAAGGAAGATTTTGTAGCATCTATTTATAGAGAATAAATGTGGACACTGGGCAGACATCCCTCTCCAAAGTGGTTCTCAGCAGCTTTTCTAATTCCCAGTACTATTTTAGACAAGATAAACTCCACATCAATTGGCTTTTCTGAGCATTAAAAGAAGCTAGCATTTTAAAGACACGCGGTGTCTTGAACTGACCCTCGACAATTTGAATTCTATCAAAAATACTAGCAAACTACTGGCCTGAGTAAAACATGACCAGGAGCTTGAAAAAATTTGCTTTAAAACAGTTTGTGACTCTTTACATCTCTGAATATTTAAATCGTGATTAAGGAAGATGGTACAGAAAGCCCTCTTCCAGAAGGAGATACTTTAAAATGCTTAAAATATGCCCCTGAAGTGGCATTTGTCCAGGGAAAGCCTGGGCTCACTGAAATCAATGAGAGAGTGCTTACAAGAAAACATCTCTGTGTTTTGGCTCAAATTTTACCTTAGGACTCAGAGAGCACCTGGAACTACCTCCATCACAGCAGCCACAAAGCCACACACAGTGGAACCAGGATTGAGTGGAGGCTCGAGAGACCAAACGAAACGCAAATAGGTTGCTTTTTAAATTTACACCCACTTTGTCTGTAGGATGGTTGTTAAGATGTGTACTGTATATGACACTGCAGTTTTGAGTGACTTTTAAATCTTCTCAGAAACAAGCAGAAAAAAAAGAGGCCTGTAAATTCAAAACAAATTTCTGCTTTTGAGGTAACACTGCGTAACTGAAAAAAAAAGAGTAATCACTGCTGTCAACTAGCTACAACTCTATCATGTGTAGCTTCCTCTCAAATGAGGATGCTAAGTATTACTGAGAGGAAAAAAAAGGATCTAGAATGCATACATTATACAGTTTCCTACGGACACTTCAGCTGAAAGTGGGGGAAGGAACATTCAGGAATGTAATGCTTAATGTTATGCTATTAATTAAAGAAAGTGCATCAGTAACTACTGAAATCAAATACAAACACACTCTGTAAATTGAAGTTCTTTCATTACTGAAGACATCCACATTAAAGTAAATTAAGGGGACTTAATCTACAGAGTCATCATTACTTGCTCATCAGTAATTTTCCATGTGTTCCCACAAGATAAAACAAAAGAAACAAGGAGACACTCACTGATACTGGTTTCACTTTCTCTTTAATCAGTGTTAACTCATCTGTGTTAAAAAGTCTTCCTCTTCAGGAATTTCTAAAGCCATCTCATTTTGCACTGTAATTAAAAAATACTTGATTTTAAACTGCCTTGGGATTTATAAAAGCATGTTTTTACAGATTTCAGATGGCACAGTAAATTTGACTAAATATTATTTTAGCCATTTTTCCTGTTAAAGGCTTACAAGAAGTCATTAATTCATTTAATAACCTAAATGAATGCTGCAGCACTACAGAGGCCCTTGTACACCCCAGCACAGCCATGGAGATACCCGCTACACATTATGCACTAAAGGACTGGTGCCTCGTATTTTTCTTCGTCGGCAAAATTAACAAAGGACTAGGTCTGACCTGACCAAATCAGGCTGAAGGGCTAATGATATTTTGCACTATGTCACCAGGAGCCCACCTTCATGACAGAATGAGTAAGACCTGCAAGCTGCCACCAGAAGGGATGGGACGGTGACACGATGCCAGGGCTGCACCACGCTCACCCCTCCCCTGCCTCAGCCTGAAGGCTGAATCACATCAGCTCTCTGCTCCAACACAAAGCTCACCCTATACCACCCCAAAAAAGCCTAGCTTTGTATTAGATCAGTGAGCTAACATCAGTCACTGCTTGCAATACAGGCAACAAATGATGAGCTGGGAACTACCACCCAGGTGCAGGACCATCAGTTTCAGTCCGCTCTACAGTGAGAGAATTGGGCTAGCTCAGTCTGAACTACACCCAAACCAGCTCCTCAATTCCACTTTTTTCTTGCCCGACACACCGCAGGAATTCTGCGACCACAGCCCCTTGGCCAACAATAAATGTTCTGTACAAAACGTCCACCAATAATCAAGATGTTTGCATATGGAACCCCAATATGAGGCAAGTGTTTTGGAGGCTACCTTACCTAAAAAAAAGTTTTACCAGTTGTAATTAAAACTTAATCTGAAAATAACTTTCAAAAAGTCTCATAAAGCAAGGAATCGTGTTTTGAAGGTGACAATAGTCACTCCCCAAAGTTAAAAATAGTAACTTCAACAACAGCTTAACCACTTTGTAAATAAATAAAACACAGAAATGGTACCTATACCATCACACACACAACTAATGCAAATAATCCAAATGAATCAGCAGATTTGTGAAAGTACAGAGAGGAAGCAGTCCAAATGCTGACATTACCGTCTATCTTTAATACTTATTTAAAATGTAGTATTGAAATGCTACAATATTTTGGAAGGAATAGTCCACGGAACAGTCATTTTGATAAAATTTATTCTGAAATCCAGGACTTAGTAAGTTAGACAAAGACTTTTTTTTTTCTCCAAAAAGTTCAGCTGGATTTAAGTGCTACACCATCCACTATTCAGACCACCACAGTGAACATTAGATGCCCACAGTGTAAACACAAACCTGAAGCTGTCTGCTCTTATCATTTAAAGATACCATAAAACTTAGTGGTGAGAAAGTACGTCAGATTCAGTACCTTCGGTTAGGAAAGCTACTGGTAATTAAAATAAACATTTCATATTACATCTCATCATCCTTTTTTAAAGGCCTGCTTTTTTACACATTTGACATAGTCAAAGGGGTTCTCTTTTGAGTTTGAGTACCTAAACAAATTGATCTTTTCAAACTCATACATCTATCAACTCTAATCTGCCTTAAGTCCTCATAAATTTATAACCATGTCACTTTGGTTTGTAAGTTTTCTAACTGCAACAATTAATGCCACATCAAGTCCTGTTTTAGACACAACAGTATTTCTGTTGTTTCTATCCCGACAGGACTTACTAAAGTTAACTGTCAGAAGGCCCAAGGAAATCTAGGTACGTCTCCACTACAAACGTAAACAACGTCATTTGGGGTAGCAGTATGTGTGACCCATGACCGACAGGGTTCTTCTTTGTGGCTGTGGCCACACTGGCAAAACCACTCTTGTACTGGTCACGTTTGCAGAAGGCTTATGGTGTGGTCATAGCCACGTCAGGATGACCCAGCTAGCACGGTGTGCACGGACTGGCTGCTTAAATTGGAGTCCCCACTTTTACACCAGGAAGGTTTTGCTTACATAGCTATACAGGTGCAACAAAATTTGGGAAACTTCCCCACATCAGGCAGAAAACAATTCCTGGCATTAAGCAGCCTGCAAACAGATTCCAACGGTATTTCTGAGCTGTGTTTTATTCCACCAAAGGAATCAAAACAGGCAGTACTGAGCATCCAGCTAACTAATGGAGTGTCACAGAAGAGTGGAGCTTCAACCATGTAGCTTTGTAAAAAGATACTACCTTGAGAGGTGAGAGGTGAAGGGGGAGGTTTAAAAAATAATTCTCTTAATCCATGCATACAAAAACATGAAAAGGAACATTTTACAATTCAGCCCTCAGTAAAACTGAAGCCTAATAAGTACAAAACACAATCACAAGACACCTGTGACAGGAGATAGTGAGAAGTCCCAGAACCCACGCAAACACCTGCCACACCAATCTCTGAGGTAGCGAGTTTATTATATAGAAGCTGAGCTAAATTGCACTTTTAAATCACAAGTATTGCAGATTTTCTGAGAATTAGCAACTATTCCAAGGGCTTTCTATCATGTCCATAATCAGAATGGCCAAAACTGCGACTAACTTACTTGCATTGATACAGCACAAGCGCTTCAGTAGAGCAATGTCAAATCCTGAAATCTGTGGGCCAGTCAGTACAAATCTGGTTGTGAAATATTATCTTTGAATTGGATAGAATGAAGACCTGTACATCAGTTTCAACTTCGTTTACCTTACAATATTTGTGCTGCTAAATTTATACCTGTATAAGGTTAATAAATTTGTCCCGTATGATTAAAAATGTATAACAACAGAAAATTCTGCTGAATTTTCATTAAGAACTCAGAAAGCGTAACAGAAGATTTGTGTCAGTTGTTTATTTCTAGAGAAGGAAACATGTTCTGTAAGTCCCACTATTAGCAAGTTGATGCCAAAAGTTGCAAAGTACCTAAAGCATATTGTCAAGGACCAGGACGTGTTCTGCCAATTCCTACTTCAACTGCACAATATTTATATTTTTGATCCATGTAATGCCACTGTATGAAGTCTTATGAACAGAAGTGTCTTAGTATAAGCATATGATTCAGATGAAAAGCTATGTGGTTCAAATGCAGTCCTGTTACACCCTCTATTTAATAAAATATGTAAAAGAGGCCAAAAAGAAAAGTTTACTGTGATTTTAACATCAAACACTTAAGTATTTTGGCTACCTTCCAAACTTACTGCCAAACCTTAAAAGTTTCGGAGAACTGAACTTGCTTACAGTGTACAATAACAAAAACTTGAGATGTATTTTTACTCCTGTTAAGATTCAAAAATAAGAATGAAAACAGCAAATGGCTTTACACACAATAGTGTTCAATAACATGAGGAAGCAGTGTTTTAGCAGTGCATTAAAGCGTCCCTTACAAAACAGGCCACTTCTGAAAACACTCTGTCCTTTCTCTTGCTCCTCATGCTCTTCTGTGCTTGGCTAAGCATCTGACTACCCCGTCCAATCAGCAAGACCTAAATAAACCATTTCACTCCAGCAAGATCTAAATGAACCACTTCCATCAATAAACGCCAGGAGATTCAACAGCCTGCTAGAGCGAGCAATTAACCGCTGCTCCCAGCCTGCCTGAATGTAGACTTGGAGGAGGAAAACTAGAGCTGCGTGTGCCCTGCCAACCTCCCCTCGGGGATCTGAAGCCCCCCAACAACACGCGTTGCTGTAGGGCCGGGTAAGGCCGCTCCCCACCAGCTCCCTGGGGGTCGGCCCCGGGAAATTCCCCTCGCAGGGATGCTCCAGGGGTCTCTGGGTCCTTCCCCTGCTCACCTCAGGAGCCCTCCGGCGAGGGGAGCTGGAGGTGCCCCCCAGCCGCAGCGGGGGGTGGCTCGGAGACATTTCCTCGCCCCCCCAGGTTCCAGCCTGTGTGGGGCCTGATTTCGGCAAGAACGGTGACAGATAAATAGAGCCGAGACAGATCAACGCATCATGGGGAGAGGAGGATTTCTCCTCCCTGGGAAGCCTTAGTCATAGCTGCTCCCATTTTTTGAAGGCCCAGCGGTAGAAAAAAAAAAAAAATCCCGGTAACGCCGAAAGGGGGGCGAGAAAAAACGGAGGCACAGACATAAACACGGAGAGAGACAGGCGGCGTCTCTTACCTTCCTACTCGCTCCTCCGAGGGACACCTTGGGCCTTGTTTTGAAATCCCCTTCAAAGCTGAACATGTTTACAGCTTATCCCATCGAGAGCGCAGCCCGGCCCCCCCCCGAGCTGACACCGCCAAGGGGGCACCGGGGGCGAGCGGACGGGCTGCTGGCCCCGGGGAGGGACAAGTCCCCAAAAAGGGACAACCCCCCGGGCTGGCACAAGCCCCCAGGCAGGGGCAGGCCCCCCAAAAAGGGACGAGCCCCCGGGGCTGGCACCCCGCAGCCCGCCCGCCCCCCCCACACACGGCTCCCCGGTTCCCCCCCCTCCCTCCCTTCCCTTCCCCGCCCCGCGGCCTTCGTTTCCCCGCTCGCCCCCCTTTCTGACCGGCGGCTACGGCTGAGCGGAGTGGGAGGGAGGAGGAGGAGGAGGAGGGAGCGGAGGAGGAGAAGGAGGAGGGGGCTGGCGGGGCTGCTTCACTTGCACTGGGGGAGCAGCCGGCTGTGGAGACAAGATGGCGGCCGCCCGCAGCCTCCCAGGCGCGCTCCCGCCGCGGGGCCGCGCGCGCAGCTTCTCAGCCCCGCCGCGGCCGCGCCTCAGCCGGCTGCCCGAGGCCTGCGCCCTGGGTAAAGGCTGCCCTGGGGTGGGGTGGGAGCCGCGAGGTCGGTGTCTAGTTCGCAGCGTGAATGTTTATTTGTTTCTGTGGGGGTATGGTAGTCGTTACCCTGTGAGGTGGGACGGTGAACGGTGTACCGGCGCTCAAACGCACCTGAGGAGCAGCCCTGTGTGAGCGGGGCTGGGGTCACGCTGCAAGGAATGGGAAGAGAAAACGGCTATAAAGTGTTATCAGCAGACCTGAAGGGTGAAACAGCACCTGAGGCTCCGTAATCTTACATTTCTTAGCCCGATCGCTGTTTTTCAGCACTCCGACTGCGTCGTTTCAGCCACAGAGGTGACACGGATGAAAGCAGTAACAAAAAGCGTTTATTCACGCTGCGGCTATGAGGTGCTAAATAAATATATGTGCTCAAATAAATATATGTGCTCAAATCCAGCTTTCATTTCCTTTGGTGGAGATGTGGTTAGGGCCATACTCATGAGTTCTCGCACCACTGTATCACAACAAACGAGTGGCAAAAGACTGGGTGCAGCTGGGAGCTAGTTGGTGCCGAAAATGCAGTGCAGTATCTCTGTTCCCAAGCTGAGTGACAAGTGGAATGTTTGTTGAGATTCCTTTGAAGTTGGATGATTCAGAAGCATCTAGATTTTAATATTTCAGATTTTTTTTATAAGGGAAAAGTGCTTGGCAAGGCTGACTGTTAGCCCTGCATCTCCTGATATAACATAGTTTCAGTATGAGCAAGCCTGGCCTCCTATAAATACTGTTTATGGATGCAGCTGAGGTTCAGGACATTGTGAAATACCATGTCCAGTGTTGGTTCACAGTTTCAACACGTTGCATTTCTGATGTAATATCACACCATTGGTGTACAGTTTGGCTCCGAGAAAATGGAGTGCTCTACATTGGAGGGAGAGCAAGATTTTTTCCACGGCTGACAGCATTCTTTTTAAGTGCACTTCAGCCCCAGTAAACTTGGTAAGTCTCATACAGAAAACCAGAGAAATAATCTAGGTGTCTGTAGCAGTTAATTCATTGATTTTCATTAGTGCAGATGCAAACTGGAAAGTCATAAGTTCATGCCAAAGTATTATCCGTAGCAAAGCCAATTTAGGGATTACCTCCTTCTGTCAGAAGCCAAACAAATGTGAAACCGCGCACGCAAAGCAGGTTTTATATAAAGCACGTCTTCATACAGGACCAATACACATTTGGCAGGAGTCAGTCTCAGTGTCAGAAAGACACAAGATCCTCTCCTGACCTAGGCTGTTCCCTGCTAAAGAGGTGATTGGTGAATGACATGGGCCTGACTGATGAATCTTTGAGAAATCTTAGTGATTTGCATGTGCCCCTAGAGGCCACTGTAGGTATAATTTTATTAAACAACGATAACTTACATAACAGAATAAACTGAGCATTTGTATTTTGAATACAGTGAATTTATGTAAGCATTGAGGAAACTGTAAATGTGTTTTCTCTTTATTTTTAGTACAAAATATGCATTTGTATCATAGGGGAGAAGACATACAAGATTCAGAAAACTCACTGCCATGTAGTCAAAAAGTCAGAGTGGTGGCTGGTTTGATATTCTCAGGGAGCACCAAGAGCAGAGTTTCTCCATGAAGGAAGACAAGTGGGCACAGGGGGTGACCCAAGGATGGGCTATGCCCTCCCCAACCAGGACACAACTCCACAAGATTCAAACACGGTGGGCAGAGCCCAGCAATGGTTACAGAGCTCCAGACATGGTGAGGGATGAGCCCAGAGTGTCCAGCCACAAGCAGCAGGAGACAGGGGGTAGGTCCAAGGTTCATCCAAGAGACAGGAATGGAAACAGCTCTTCTGAGCTGTCCCTGAATTGAACGGTGAGTGGGGGTTCCTCCTGATGCTGGTCGGGACAATTAAGTCCAATTAGTGCATTCAGAGCCCTGACAGACATATGCCTAAGGATCAAGGAATACTGCTCTTGTATGGATGCCTGTGTTAACACCCACCTGCCTCCCCTGCTGCAATGAAGTTAGCTCCATATGCAGTTTCCCATCTTTCTCATCTCCTTTCATATTGCACATTCCACGAGGCTTTTTGTTTTCTCCTAATCACAGTTCTTTGCCCTTTGATGGTTCCTTTTTCCCTTTGCCATCATATACTCACATTGCTGCCTGGTACAACTGGACTGCAGAAATCCAGTTGTTCACCAGACTGCAAACTGTTAAAAAGATTCAGTTTTTAACTTCAACTTTTTAACTTTCAGTTCAACACTCAACATTTTCTTCACTCCCCTAAGCCAACATTGATCTTTTCTACCCTTTATTTGATATCAGGTATGTAAGGCCATTCTATCTGGATATGTGAGAATCACAGATGACAAGTGTTCAATTCCCAAGAAAATTCCTTTTTTTTTTCAGTGTTGTAGGACTTACCTTCCTCCCCATTCTCTAAGAAAACAATCAATATCTCTAAGTACATACGTACATACAAAATTTCTCTAAATACATATATGTCTGTATATTGCTCTAGAACACCTTTGACACATCTCTATTGAATATCATTTGGGTAAACCACTGCAACCTGGGAAGTTCAACAACATGCCTAGCTTCTTACAACAGTCATGTATTTTCTTTTAGCATCCAATTTATGTATGTGTTGCTGCCTGCTAAATGATTTTTTCTATCCTGCCTGCATTGAACACACGTAACATCTGATGCTGTTCATTTTTATGGCAGCTATATATACATATACATATTTATGCATATACATATGTATAGCATATATATTCATATATATATGAAGATTATTAGTTATTCCCCCACAGTCTTTTTTTTCTTGACTAAAAAAATCACTTTCCATTTTTTACCATTTGTCCATATTTCCAATATACCGACTAGTTTTGATACTGTTGCTACGATTCCATTCAGACTGATATTTTTCTTCAGGAGTAGTGCCCAAAACAGGACCCCTCTTTTCCCCATTGCTTTCTTTTTTCTTTTTTCTTTTTTCTACCAAAGAGTTTTACCAAAGCTATTAGTAAGTTTGCAACACATATGACAAAAATATAGTTTTGACAAGAAGCCATATGAATTGTGAATCCCACACTTGGACATCTAAGTACTACTTTTGATCTTACAGCTGTGTTGGAGCTGGAATGCCAAAGGACGATACCAAAAGTGAAACATTTTTGTTTGCTTTCACTATCAGCTTGAAGCAAAGTGTAGGTTAATAACAGCAAAAACATTCATTACCTTTATTTCCACAGAGGCATATAGCAGCACAGATAAGGACGCCGCTTATCGCACACAGTCCAGCTGATGAGGCTTTTAATTAAGGTTACCCAGCATTCTTGTGTGATGTCTGAACTGCATGGCATTTTTCTAAACTTGCGCCACTGAGCTTATTGCAGTGATAAAAACAGGATTGCGCCATGTGCTACCATCCTTGCTGTGGCTGAAGGTAGCCCTCACTAACAACTGAATGAACAGGAGCATTTCCATAGCACCCATATCCTGTATGTCCCTGGTGGGTGGATGTTCTCTGGACAGAAATCTTCTGTGGTTTTGCAATTAAAATCCAAATCATAATATTGTATTGCTTTTTGTTTGCAAATGGGGGATGGAGAGCGAGACATTGAAGGACTCTATGCCTGAGCAAAAGTAAGATTAGTTCTGTCATTGGCACGGAGTGAGGGTAAGTTTTCAGAGACTATGAAAATAATTTATTTTTCTTGTAAGTGCGTGGCATAGAAATGAAAACAGCAACACACACAAGATAGTCACATTTGTAGACAATAAGGGCAAAGTGTAATTGAGTCCACATCAGAGTGAAATTTGTCTATAGATTCTCCCATGGGCTGGAGAGAATCGTGGGCCTGCAAATAGCAAAGGACAGGAAAAGTTTCATGCTACATATCTAACTATTCTAAGATCATAGCCTCTTGTGCTCTCTGGTCTTCTTTTTCTTTCTTCACTGTGCATGACTTGGAGCAAAGCCATCTTTTAAAAGTAGTTTGTTGACACCTTGGTACTGAGCAGAAGAAAACCAGGAATTAAGATTTAATGGGCAGCAATAATGAAAAGAAAAGAGAACTCCTTCCCAACAGCTATGAAGATCTTCAGTTTATGGTGTGCTGGGTGCTAAGGATAGCATTACTGAGGTGACATGAACTTCTAAAATTACGGAGCTACTGGTAATTTACTGTAAGTAGAGGCACATTCTGTCTCTGTCAGGGAGAGATTTTATAGTTTTTATAAACTCTTCACTTATTAAAAAAAAAGTAGCATTAAAAACCAAATGTTACACACACTGTTTTTACCTTTTGAATGAGCACCATTTTTCATCTACAATATTTTTTTATGGTCAGACTAATCCCCAAACAATTTAACTTCTGATGCTTTGTCCTTCTGGCCCCATTCTGTGTACTTATTCCTGTTGGTATAATCCTTATTTAGACAGGGTAAGCAATCAAGAGTGTATTTGGCAGTTGCTCAGCATTGTGGGATATGATGGCCAAATTGTCACCATCTTACCATTACTTTCCATTCCCTGGGCAATTATAATAAAGTGTCCTAAACTTTTATGCTGACTTGCTGAACTCAGATGAAAATCTAAGATGCACTGACAGCACCTCATTATGTGCTATATTTCTTTCCAAGATGCAGAAACATTCCAAAATGCAGAAACATTTTTTACAAGAGTGCATAATAAATGAAGAGTAAATAAGTTAAAAATTCTTTAATTTACAGGAGATGAGTCTTGAGATTAGTCCAAATGTTGTGATAGGCCAATATCTGATTTCTAGAAATACTTTAATAAGGTTTGCTTCTTATAAGAACTGATGGTGGGATGTAATTTTATTTTTTTTTAATTTATTTACTCTGGGTAAAACACTGAAAATTAAATCTATTCTATCAGAGAAGATACTGGCAAGACTGTAAGGTAAAAAGCACTTCACTTAAGCACTTCCTTTAGTTAAACCTGAGTGCCAACAGACACTGCCAAGGAATGAAGACATTTTATTTAAAATTACACTGGCAAGAGACCATCAAATTATCCTTAACATTTTCATTAAATTGAGATACAGATATAGTTAGGGTAGTAAATCTTTTCGATACAAGGAGTTTATTCCTGAGCCAAGGCCAGATTCAGCAGTAATTGTAGGAACTATTAAGACCTAAAACCTCATCTACATTACCAAACAATTGTTCAAGGCTTTAGCCCAGTTTTGAAAAATGGACCGGATCCATCCTGTACTACAAAACTAATCAGACCAGTGAACTACAATGATACGTTTGGATTGCAGTCCGGGGTGAGCATTTCATGTCTTGTTGGCTTGAATCAAGATTTGGGGGTTTCCATTAGAAATCTCTGAATATCTCTAGGTTGTCTGCAGTTCATGCTCCCAAGGCTCTAAAACAATCAAAGCATTGGTATCTTTCGTAACACTGACACCTTATTCCTCTACAGGAATGTCTAGCTGAAGATACTAAGGAACCTTACATCCGTAGTTTCTAAAATGAAAAAAAGAAAAAAAGAAAAAAAAGTTATTACCCTATGGTCTCAGCTCTGTTACAAGATATACATAACAAGATTTCCCCCCAGAGCTTCCTACATTTGATTCACAGCCTTTGATTGAACAAGATAATTTATTTTAGGTATCCAGGCTTCTAAGGAGTGTAGGGATAAGGGCTTATTATAGTTTTATAGCTATAATTGAGAGCTGTTATTATGTTACTTGGCAAGTGTTAGTTAACCATAAATCCTAGTTTGTTTTCTGAATTTAAAAATTGTAAACATACTTAATTCCAATACTAGCACTGCAAAGATATTCAGCTAAATAATAAAGTAAAGATTAGGATGGTCTTTCCCAAGTCTACCTAAAAGCTTAAGTATCAATTTATTTTAATAGGAATGGAGTGTCTGTGATCCTTAAATGTCTTTGAAAGCCCAATTACCAAGAATAATTACCATCAAGTGAGCAGAAATATAACTTCATACTTACCTTTGTTATCTTTGGCTCACCTTTAATGTACCTGGAAGCTTTCCCTATATATAAGCATTATAAAAATTGCCATTCTAAGCAAATTCCAACACGCTGATTTTATGCTGACAGAAACATGTGTGCTATGGGCCAGTACATATCTAACTGTTGTTAAAACATGTTCCACTTCATTTCCTATTTAAATTGGTTGGAGTATTTTTACCCTCCCTTGGTGCCCATGTAAACAAGAGCCTTATCAAAGTCAAATCTTTCATGTGGTTTGAGGAAAACCAGACCAGATTATTTCTTTGGTTTAGGTTACCTGAACTTCTTTGTGATCCACATATATATGTGTACATATATATGGATATTTGTATGTATATGTATATATGGAAGCACTTTCTTGCAAAGTTTCCCAGAAGAATTTCAAGAGGTTCTTCATAACAAATAAACCATCAATGGTTTTTTTATGGTTTTGTGTGTCTGAAAAAGAAGATCTCAGTACATCCCAACCTATGTTCATTAAGTATGAACGAGCACTCGGGTTGTTCAGCGTGCAGGTTCTTGTAACAGTGAAAATAAGTAAGAAAACGTAAGCCAACATCATGCTAAGTCAGAAGATAATTATGAGATGGAAGTGAACTTCAAAACATACTAGAAACATGGAAATGGAAGGCAGCTGATAAGGTCATACTGTGAAGACTCATCCAAAAATTATTCAAAGGGCATAATTTAAAATCTTTTGGAAAATAATTAGGAGAAAACAAGGGAGAAAAAAAAAAAGAAAAAGGAAAAAAAAGAAACCAATTAAGATAACTAAGAGGAAACAGTAGTGTTCTGATATTTTAAATGATTCTGAACAATTTAGTACAGCTGCCCTCTGCAGTTCTAGAATATTCTTCTGACTTAGCTTTGTGCATCATTCAAGTTATTCAGATTAATTTTCTGCTTGGGTATATTAGCTCAGTCATAAACGAGGTGTATAGGTTCCTTTATAAACTTAGATTTTGCACCATTGAGATCCATAAATTTAGCTTACCAGAGGTTGAGTTTATGCTGCCTTAGAATGAAGTTCCTGGCTTTTACTCCTACCTACACGACTATTTCATTATGAGTGAGATCAGTGCGATCGATTTTTTTCTGTCTGAATATTAGGCTTCTAGTCTAACCTCTTCATCTCAACCTCTCAACAGAGAGAGGCACTCCTGTCCTCTTCTAACCTCCTTCCTTAGACTGGGTTCAGCTGATCCCTCGCTGGGTAGGAGCGGTCGTTGACTGCCCGGTCGAGATGGGAGTAGGTGCTTACCATGTGCGGGGTTGATGTTAGCCAGGATGAACTCACCCTCCTCGTGACTAAAGACACGCCACACAATACTCACCCAAGAAGGAGGAGCCATGACGCTTAGGCACTTCTAAGCAGACTTTGAGACCTAACTGACAAATGAGCAATAAAATTGTTTGGGATTATTCTCAGCTTCATGCAAGCATGTTGAGAAAAGAGCCAGAGGCTGCTGAGTAATTCCCGTTTTATTTAGGGCTCCTCAATGCAAGAAAGACATTGAAATACAGGAGCAAATGTGTCAGAGGAGCAACAAGATGATGAGGGGCTGGGCCATATGATACAATGAGAGATGGAAAGAATTGGGTTGGTTCAGACTTGAGCTGAAGGAAAGACCTAACTGCTAGTTATAACTAAATATATTAACTGTAACTCATGGCAGGGTATAGAGAAGGTGGATCCAGACTCCTCAGGGAGTCTTGAACAGCTTGAGAGGAAGAGGCATTGGTGTTGCAAGGAGAGAAATTCTCACTAGCTATTAGGAAGTAATTTTTCTGGTAGAGGTGGTCAAACACTGGAACGGGACACAGATACCTCGTGACCCCTCCCTCCTTGGTGACATCCAAACCTTCACTGCCCAAGGTGTTGAGCAATCCGTTGCCCCTGCTTTGAGGAGGGGGGTTGGACTAAGCCCACAGGTACCTTCCAACCTCATTTTTTTTCTGGGTCTGTGGTTCAGTTCACCTCACTAGATAGAGACAGCATGTCCATTGACATCTGAGCCGGTTGTCCCGGGTTCCCTTTGCCATCACTGTTGTGACTCATCCAATATTGACTTTAAGATGAGATGCACCAGTCCACGCTCAGTATTATTGCTCAAGTGCTGAGATCTTTTTGATGACAAAAGGAGTCTCTTCTAAGCCACAAGGACTTAGTCATATCAGTCCTTCACTCTTTGCCTCACTTTGCCATTTGTAAAGCAGAGATACTCCCACCTCAGTATTTTTTTTTTCTGTAGTAACACATTCATTAATATTTGAGTATTGCTCAGAGACCATGATGTTGGCTGCTATATATGGAAATAGAAAAAAGAAATAAAGTTTCCAGATGATGACAGTGCTGTGGCTGCCTCTTCCCCTAAGCAATGCCAACAATAATTTTAAAAAAGCCTTTTATCTTCAAATGTATTTCAGAGCCAGTCCGCAGTGAGAAGAGCTTCTTAACATATGAACTTTCAGATGGCTGGGTTGAAGAAAATATGGAGCTTTCCTTTAAACAATTAGAGCCCATTTTGCTAATCAATTTTTGTCAGGCTCCTGGAAACATTTTTCATGATCAGATTCCAAACTGTCTTGAACAGCATGAACTAGCGACCTTTTATCAGTCCAGTTTGGGGCACTCTGATACATCCCTGTTCAAATTAAATAAATCACAAACCTTAATTAACAAAGACTGGCATGACTGCAAAAGCAATGAATTTGTGCGCTATCTAAGAGATCACAAGCGTGCAGTAGTTACAATTAATGGATTTAATTTTAAACGCTGGGGCTCCTGCATGAAAGTGCCTGAGAAGTCCATCCTGGCATTCTTATTGCTCTTTAATTATAATTGATGTACCTGGGAAAGATGTCAGCAGTGTACATTTTAATACAGGTGATAGTCTCCCTTAAGAGCTCATAGTCCTTGCTTGAAACAGTCAATGATATGCAACAAGGTTTTGATGAAATCCAAATTTATTAGGGTTATTAAAAGTCATTAATTATTTGGCACTGTAGAGATGTAATCTGGTACTATTTTTTTAATGGACAGCTTTATATATTTAAGTTTGAGAAGTGAGGTTTATTTTTAGTTTAAAATATTTCTGTCCCTCTTGGCCCCCTTCTGCCATTCCTGTTTCTTGCAGATTTCTCTCTCCTTTTTATTTTTCCTCCTTAGGCTGAATTCTTATCTTTCAGATATTTCCAGCTATTTTCCATGCTTTTTCCAACATCAAGAAAGGTCTCCACTGCTCCACTATCACTGTTCTTGTAAGAAGCAGCTCCCAGGAGGTTCAACCAGCAATGAACAGTCAAGCCTAAAAATTCAAGCCAGCTAACATCAGCAAAAGATAAATCCGTCTTCTGTTAAATGGCATCGAGTCCACTGGCATCGTTTGAGGTGTCAAGCTTGATCTGGATGTCAGTGGCCTGAGAATTAAATATTTTCTTTGTCCCTCCATCCCAGAGGCAGCCCAGCAAGCAGGGCTGACAGCAGGGACAGGCAGTCATGAGCTGCCCAGGGCAGGACACCAGCTCTGCTCTTGCTGCCCACTTGCCTGTGCCATCTGGAGAGCGATGGCAGCAGCTCCTTCCTCTGCAGGAGGGCACGGGGCATAAAAAGTGGCAGCAACAAAGAAGGAGTTGGACAGCGCCCAAAGTAGACGGCATTTCCCCAACCTGTGTGGGGAAGAGGAGCGTGGCGAGGTCAGGTCTTCTGGGATCTGCAACCTTCTTCTCCTTCCCTTCTCAGAGCTGGCTGGACCATGCTGCCCTTATCCCGAGGGCATCAGATCTCCCTGCAGGACGAGATTAAAAGAGGTATTTGCACTCTAGCTGACTCTCATAATTACAGCACAAACCTAATGATGACTAGTGATTCTCTTAATGCCTCAACTTCTGCCGTTATTAAACTGGAGGAAAACTCCAGCAATCAGTTAAAGAGGAAAATTAATTTTCTAGTTATAGAGACTGGGAATGGGACATAGGTGAGTCCTGAAGGCTCATAAAAAACAAAAGGCAATTAAAAAGAATCTCATATGGATTTTGTCATTTACTTTATGAAAGGTTTGTCATTGACTTTAATGCAGTCAGAATTTTCTTGATTCCTTTTACAAAAGTGTATTTCTTAAGGATGCATCATGATTACTGGGGCCTGATTCATCATTTTTAAATATTTAGGGTTGGCAATGCAGTATTTTATGGAACTATGTAACTCACTGATATTACTATTTGGTAATTTTTGTTATTGTGCATCCCTGGAACACAAACCTATCTTTTAAAAATTAGACAATGAAAATTGAAGAACTGAAATAATGTACAAACTGTGTTTAGTATTAATTATACCTATCATCAGTTCCATTTTCTATGCTTACCAGCTACACCTACTGAAGCCAGTATCAATGGTTAATGGTGAAGAATCGACTACAAATAATTTTCAGCTGAGACATAGAAACTTGCCAACAAGTTTTACTTGCTTTGCATTATCTGGTACCATTGTCTTAAGCAAATAAATGTTGTGAGAGATAAGAACACTGGTTTGGCCTCTTGTGTAATGCAGGACATGGAATTTGATCCAGTTCTCCTGCAGTGATCCATACACTCTCAATGTATGACTTGAAGAGGCACCCTGTATCATGCACGCAAGTTCCCTGCTAGCACAGGCTCCATACGTATAATCCTTTGCACAAATTTATAGAGCCACAGCCTAACAAAACTTGGGCTTTGTGAAATAGAAACTGACGGGTTTATCCTTCAGGAATTTGGCCAATCCCTCTTTAAGTCCGTTTATCCCTTTGGCCTCTGCAACGTTGTCCAAGAGCAGAATCCTAGTGCTGCATGCCTGTAAAAAATGCTGCCTTCTGTTTGCTTTAAATTTTTTACTTCAGTATTTATTGGTTGTTCCTCAGCACTCAGGACTTTCCCGTTTTCCTGACTATTCCCTTTAGAAGCTGTTGCAGAATCTAACTGATACAGAGACTAAAACCCCTTTTTCTAATTTCTAGCCTAACTCACGGCCAGTTTATATCCATTTGCTCTTGCACCAGCGTTGGCCTCTTTCTTATCCGGTGGAGTGCATATATACAAACAAAATCTTCTTTCTGCCCAGTCCAGTTTCGCTAGGCTGAGCAAGCCTTGCTTTGCTGGGTTAGGTGATTTTTCCAGAAACCGGCTGAGTCAATTCAGCTGCCTCGTGCCATCGAAGGGGTGAGCCCTGATTTCTGTCTCCTCCTCCCTCTCCTGGCCACGTGTTTGTTTCCCGTGCAGCCTTGTCTTCTCTTCTTTGAAGGCATAATTTGCATTTTCTTTTCTCATATCTCCATAACGTTGTGGTCTCATAATAATGCCGATCTTCCTTTTCCTCAGACATTTTTAGTTGATGAGTTCCACTCACAGCAGAAGTTTCTCTTAGTTTTGGATCCCATTACTTTCAGTTATTGGATACTTTCTGAAGGATATTCAGGCTCATTTCCATATTGACAGTGCCTTTCAACTTCTTACTATCAGCAAATTACCATGTGTGTCCAAGTCATTAACAGAAATATTATACAGGACAGATCCGAGGCTGGACAAGCCCTAGAGAACGTCTCTGGTGACCCTTCAGCTTAGATGGTTTCTGCTTGACAGAAGTATCTCTTTATCAGCTAAACTAGGATTAAAGTCACTTTATGGAAAATGGGATGCAAAGCAGCCAGCTTATGCCAGACGGTTTGACTTGGATTTTTTTCCTCACCGTCCAAAGTAACTTAAACCTAAAAGAGAGGAAAACTGAAAAAGAGAAAAAAGTAAAAGATATACAAGCTAAATATTATCAATTTCTATGATCCTCTTGTTATTTTTGTTTGCTCGTGTTAAGATTTTTAAATGGGATTTCTTTCTAATGTGGATTATATTTGGAAGTCTTCCTGGAAACTGTATATTTTAAAGCTAACTTTAAGTGTTTCAGATATTGACTAATGCATCCAATGCCTTTAGTGTTTGCTGCTGGTGATAACGTTTTTCTGGTGACTATACCAGAGGATTTTAGGAAGTTTCTTATTATCCCTTCCCTCCACTTTAATTAGTTTTAAATTATGAAGTTGTGGCATGTTTAGCATGTCTGGGAGTCACCAGATAGTATACCACAGATTATCTTTGAATATTTATTTATCTGACTTTAGAGATAGAACAACAAGATCTTGAATATTTGCTTCTTGTTAGTTGCAGTGAAGGGTATTTTTAGAAACTGCAGTGATAAAGTTCAGTTTTTCGTCCTGACTGCACTGAGCTGACTTATTTCTTAGATAAAGCTCCTGTCCTAGGGAGCCACACAAGCAAACAAAACACCATCTTATGCAAAAAAATATACAGCCCACGAAATGTGTTTGTTGGCCTTGCACTGTCCGCTATCTGGGACACGAGACTGAAAGGAGAACTAAATTTTACAGATATGTTTAACTTTTGAACTCAAGAAAAACTGTTTTCTTAGTTTCAGTCTGTTGCTGCTAGAATGACAGTTTTACAGGGCAATCTCATGCTGTACTTAATAAGCTTGCAATATGTCACCACTGATCATTAATTTACTAAATAAAGTATCTCTGGTAACAATTTCCCAAGACATGACATCTTTTGTAGATTATATTTTGGTTTTAAGAATGTTAACCTCAAGAAGTCCAATAACAAGGCCTGATTTTCCGTAGCACAACCTTGGTATCTAGAAAATATATATATATATATATATATAGCTGAGTGAACACAGTGAAAATATAATTGTATTCAAAGAGCAATTATTGCTGTACTTGCATTAACCTTGCAAGTCTTATGCTTAAAATGTCTATGTAATGTATTTAACCTTGCATTTGTTAATGAAATATGATGAGAAAATCTCCGGACAAAGCGTGGGAGACAATCAGGGAATCTTCACCACCCAGTGCTCCTATAGCGCTTGTCATCAGGTGCTGCAACATGAAAACAAGAAAGATGGCTGCAAAAACATACAGGGTAGCAGGTAAGGAAAAACAAAGCCAAAGAGACAGGAAAATGTCAAGAACTGAAGTTATTTCTATCATGGTAGTTTATCCGGAGTCTTCCCAAAATTGGACCTACATTGTTTTTAAAGCAGTAATACCAAGTTAACCATTCTTTTCATAGTTTGGGTCTAATAGATAAAAGAGAGGATGACAACTTAAAGTATTTCTTACCTTGAAGAGATAAGGTAGAGAGACTGCATGGGTTGCCCAAGATCACACAGGAAAGCACTAGCAGAGATAGCAGACTTCAGTGTGAATCATTTTTAATGGTTGTACCTGATGACGTTGAAGGTCTTTTCCAACCTAAATGATTCTATGATTCTATGACTTTTGTCCTCTTTCCTATGAATGGGTTGGGATGCAAAGGTTTCCTTTTGCATGGACATTTGACCTGTATGACAGAAAATGCTATCGTCATTTTGTGGTAGGTTTATCATTATTTTGTGGTAGCTTTATCTTTTGTTCACATTCCAACATTCAGTAGCATGACTTACCGAATGCCACATTGATTCTATTTGTCAACATTTTCCTTTCATTGTTAACCCACGATCCCCCCAGATTGCTCAGATTACTGATGTTCAGGTGACCAGGTGACAAATAATTCTGGAATTAGAAGGAAATAGACAGTTGATGTTATCACTGAAATGTAATTTCTAGTCACGGTCCAGTCCACACAGAGAAACTTTTAACCTGATAATGCATTGAACTCAAGTTGAATAATTCACCCAGAGACAAAGATGCTGATTAAGCCTGGTCCATGCTCATTTCTTAACACAGCATCTAGGTAATATGAACCAAGACTAGCTCTATTCAAGGAGGGCCTTCTCACACTTTCTTTGTGAGCCCGAAAATAAATGTTCTCCCATGTTCACAAGGAATGAAGTTGCTGAGCAGGTCAACTTTTACCAGTGCTGTGAATTATAAACATTGGCCTTGAAAAGCTTTGTCAGACAAATTAATAAATGTGGAACAATAAGGACACAATTGGAATGTTATTTCATAGAGTAATTCAATTCAAGTGAAGCTAGCTCTACATAAGAAACATAAAGGAAGATAAATTGTGTTACCTCTGTAGTGATGACACTGCTAAAGCTAGATTAATTCATAGGAGTTAATGGACATCGACCTTTCCTAATATCAGACTGTAATTGGCAAAATGTGATATTTTCCAGCATCTAGAAAGTTCATGTTTAATATCTGAGCATTAAAACCACATGAGCTTATTTGGCTATTTAAATTTTGCATCATTGCTGGACAGTTAATAGCCATCCTGCACTGGAAAAAGAAAATCCAAGACTTGTCATGTGGATTTAGTTTCTATGACAAGAAGACAAACAGTTTTGGAGGCAGACTTTAACATGAAACCATCCAAATGTCTCCATTGAATATTTCATTGGGATATGCCCCTGAAGCAGGAATTTAGGTATTTTTGTACTACAAAAATGTTGACTACAGTAGGTTTTCTGAAAATTTACAAATGCGTTTTTTGAATAGCTTATACAATATAAGAAAATAAGTATGAATCTTTTGGGGGGGTTCACTTTTTTTTTTTTTTTTTGTTAGTAAAATGCGGGGTTCTTTTGTCACATTTGTCCCATACTGAAACCTCCATATAAAACGCAGTATTGAAAAATGTAAAAAATACAAAATTTTGGAAGCTTACTGATGTGAAATATGACTAGGAGACTGTAGCAAAACAAAGACAGAAAGTACATTCCAATTGTATGAATCTGCTATTGTAACATCTCTTATTCCTTGGATTTGTTGTTCATTTTTCTTTTAAATTATGTTTGTAGCAATAGCAGTATACTATTTTTATATCTTGGCAGTATAAAAATCTTTTAAATTTGGGAAAAAAATGAAGGTTGATTCAGTAATATATTTTTTTTGCTTCGCCGCTGCAGTCTTCAAGTCATCGTGAATGCTTTCACTTAATGTTCCACTGATGATTATTTTAAAAGAAACATTGTCTAATGTGACAAATGGATCCAATCACAAATGGACTTAAAATTTGGATGACTAGTGGATCTGATGACAAATACTTAAAAGGCAGCCCAGCACTTTGAGTTTCACTGACATTTGCATTTAAAATAGGAATGAAATTATTTTCTAATATTTGAATAATAAGATGTCTCTGTCCCAAACTCTTACTCATAGGAAACCAAATCCATTAGCTGAAAATGTTAGATAATGTCATTACATTATGTTCTAACCATTTTTAAAGCAGTTCCTTTGGAAAAATATATTGGCAAATAAAGTCCTTATTTGGATCTGTCTAACAACAGAGTTTCTAAAGTCTGTAGGTTGAAAAATGAGCCATTTGTAGATTATTCTAAAATCTAAGACATGGACTATTTTAAGGTTTACTAATGTGTAAATGTTGGCTTTAGTAGAGTCACCACAATTTTATATTGTGGAGCTTGCTATATAACACTCTTCCCAAAATATATCTGATGTAAATTACTTTTCAAATTAGTTTGTCATAAAGTGTTTTTCGCAGCAAATATTGCATCATATAATTGATTTTGTATTAATTACTTCTGATGAAGCATAAGCTATGCACTGTATTTCTCCAGGACAAGTCACGCAGAGATAACATTTTATCAGGGGAGTAACTTCAGCTTTGCCAGTTGAGTGATTCAGCATTTCTCAGACTGAGTTATAAACTTATCTCCTGCGGGGTGAGAGCCTCTTGGCTGAAGAAGCCTCTTGCTAAGGCTCCATCACCGCAGCCTGAGCCCCCACCACCACAGCCTGAGCCCCCACCTTGCCTTTTGTCCTCTCCCTCTGCCTTTCTGCTGGCAACTAGAGCAAATGTTTCTGTGGGAATCTCAGCCTTCAGTTACAGCTCAACCAGCTCTAGAGAAAAGCCTGAAATGTATATCAACAAGAACATCTGTAAGCTAGCAATCAGAAGCGCTCAATTACTTATGGATTTCGTTATCATTTTTAAGTCATACGAGGTCTTGCAAGAGATTTTGCAGGGTCATCCATCATCAGGGTAGGTGTCCCTGCCCATGGCAGGGGGTTGGAATTAGATGATCTTTAAGGTCCTTTCCAACCCAAACCATTCTGTGATTCTATGATTTCAATGTCTTTGTCCATTCCCATGCGCAGGCTATTTTCCTATGGCACTTAAGCCCCATCATTTCTGATTCAGTGCACTGACCTGGTAGAGCAGCGCTGGGGCCGTGGTAAAGACACTCAGCCCCAGGTATGAAGGTCAGAACACCAGGAGAAATGGATTTGACCCCACATAATGAAAGCCAAGGAAATCCATCAGCAATCCCACAGCAATTCCACACCTTCCTGTGAATGATCCCAGGCTCTATGGTACTGGGAGGCTGGTGCCAAAAGTTCACAAAGGCCTACCATGGCTGCTCCCATTTAAGCCATTTTAGATGTATGCAATTTCTTGCTATTGTATGAATCATTCTATGGATACAAGCGTTGCAAATATCATACGTGCATATACAGAATAAAGGAAGAAATATGAAAAGGCAGTCTGGTTACGGTCCAGGAATTACCCCTTTACAGAACAAAAATGACTTGAAAATTTTTCTTTTAAACTGGGCTTGTATCATTTTTAAAATTTTTTATGATATTCAAGAAAGGCCTAAAATCTGTTGTATTTATGCATTTTGGTCTTCATGACAATTTTCTTTTTTTTTAGAGTATGCTTTTATTTCTTTTTTTTAGACTTAGCTAGCTCCTGCCTGGACCAGAAATCCATGGTGCCTTGCAGGAAGTGAATGAAGACAACACAAGAGACAGGAGACTGACAGCTGTGAATTGGGATTATCAATCAGATGGCTTCCACGGGACTTCAGGGTGGTTTTAGTTCTGACAACCATTTCATTTCAGTCAATGACATTTGGGATGGTGGATGTCAGCTCTCTCCTTTGGAGGCACAGTACTCCCATCCCTACAGCTGCGATCAGAGAAATCACAGCACACACCTTCCAAGTAATCCAGCCCCATCTAGGAAAAATAAAAATGACCCAGGCACAAAATCTCTGTTAATTTTAAGGTAATAATTAAGTAGAAGAAGTCCTTTGTTTAAGAAACAAGACAAAGTCTTCAGGTGTTCCTTATAAAGGCCTGTAGTAAAAGACACAAGAGTCATTTCATGTTGCTTTTAGAGCACAAGATGGAGCACCTGAGTGTTCTGAAAGCAGAAGAAACCCCAACAAAATTACAGAGGTCAATTTAACAACCAAGTCAGTTGTGATTAATACTCCATACTGTTAGACTTTCTAATCCTCATAGAGGAAACTTCATGTGACACAAATGTCTGATGAAAGATGGCCATCAGATGGAGTTTCCTCCTCCTCACCTATAGGTTTTACATGGAGAAGATTAAATTGGCTAGCTTCACAGCCTTATTTCCTCTTAAGCTCATTGTTCCGATCACTCAGTCACTGCCCCCATTTGCTAGTATTATAGCGAGGAAATTCCCCACAAAAGCAAACAAGAATGACATGAGAAATCTCACAAAGCTCTTTCCTCCAAATCAAACAAACAAACAAATAAAAAAAACCTTAAGTAAAATATTTTTTTAAAGTATTCAATGTATTCCTCACCAATTCAAAGACACAGAAGAACAAGAGTGTAGTACCAATACTCATCCATTGCCTTCTGCCACCATAGTGCTCACCTGCAGGAGTAGGTTTACACCTTTCCAACGCACTTGCTTTCCAGTCAATGCCTGCACTTGTACACCACAAAGGAACAAAATGTGGGGCTTTTCCTAGCATGGGAAGGAGGCGTTCTGGCCCTCCAGCCCCTTGGGTGTCCATGGGATGAGAAACCCTCTGTCCTTCAAGGAGCATTTCTGTCCGCAACACTTGCATTCTCACTCCCCGGGATGGCAACACATATTGAAAAATACATACAGCTAAATCCACACCCACAGGCATTTTGCCTTGTATTTACTGAGAAAAGCCTGTGCTAAGAGCTGTGCCCTTCCGCTGATTTCCTTCTGCCTTGCCAGTGCTTCCCTCCAAAATCCTGAAGAACTCAACTGCTCCAAGTGTTGTCCCTGGGGCCATGGCAATATGCAAGGAGGCAAAAGGAGTGATGTTGCTCATGCTGTTTCCAATACTCCCGATGTCTTTCTAGATGTCTTGGATACCTTTACTCAATTTTTGTGTTAAAACACAAGCTTTTGGCTTTGCAAACTCTTACTTTCAGGCAATAGAACCACTTACTATGTAATACTGTCAAATGCAATAATGCTTACAGGTTAAGGTTTACGATATCTAAAATTGTGGCTTCAGTGACCTGGTGGTCTGGATTTATTTTTTTCTCAGTTTCTTCCAGATCACATCTGGTACAGTTTCAACATTTTTTCATCTGCAAACTACATGTGGAATGAGAATGATAATAAAGTTGCAGCTACAAAACTTGGGTTGATAATGAATAAAACAGAACAGAATCCAAGGATCCGGGATGGAAAGCATTGTGACTTTGTTAGCTGAGTTTTTATACTGACTTAGTTCCCAAAAGTTTAGAAGTTGGGCCTCAGCTTAATCCAGCAGGATTTAGGTCTTTTATTATTTTTACTTCATTTTTGTAGGATTTTACAACATGAAGCTGCCACTCAAGTTTCTCAGCAGTTTGGATAACTCACACAGGAAGGGTGAGCTGTATTTTGTCTGCCAGAAAACATCCCCAATTCCCCTGACTTCAAAGAAGGCAGGGCTGGCTCCTGATGGTCTGTTTTGCTTCTCTGTCAGAAAACTCTGTTTTTCACAAGGTTAAAATACTGCTTTACAAATTCTGTTTGCACATGATGATAGTATAAAAGGGTTGGGATCTCCAGTCAGGCTGAGCTGTGTTCAGCCTAGAGAAGACATGAGGACACTGCCATCCTAATCCTGGGACCATGAGGCTGTTCTTCATTAGTCCCATCTGCCTGTGGCCCCCAGGATTTATGGTTCACCATAAGGGTGCGATTTGGGCTATATCCCTTTCCTTACAAATGGGTACAAGGGTCAGGGAAAAGCTCAATTCCAGGATCCTTGCAATGCTGAATTACTAGAAAATAATTACATAAAGTATAAATTTAAATGTCCCCTCTCCTCAAAACTCCCATTTGTTTTGATGCCTTATGAAAAATTGTCAATAGTTCAAACTGCATTCCTGGAACTGATGACTATTGTGCTGTTTCCTTGGGGCTCTTTTTTTACTGTCCTTTCCAACCTGTCCCTATTCTCCTTCACCTCTCAGACTTAGAACTGCTTTGTCTTGGGTTTGTATAACTCCTAGCACATTGGGACCCAACACAGGCAATAAATAGTATTGCAACAATAACTAAAATTAGAGGCCAGTGTCCAGTACTGCCAGGGAAAAACAGCAGGTTTTTCCATTCAAGGCATTCCTGAGAGAAACCAAAATCAAGATGCCTTTCCTTTCTTGGCAATGAGTCAGTGATGTGACTATCAAACAGAGATTCTAGGAGCAACAAAGATTATGATATGAATGCAGTTTAATCAGTCATTTTACAACAGAAACAGTGGCAATTAGAAGTGTTTTAGTACTTTCAGGTCAAGCTTAAAAATGAAAGAATTTATTGCTGCTGATTTAGAGATTAACATTGTGCCAATTAATCAATTACTCAGTATAAAGAATTGACAATTCATTGACATTCTTCTTCCAGGCTGGCAAACTACTATTTAATAGTTGAGGATTTAAATAAATATGTATATGTGTATGTATATGTACATGTACTTGTATATGTATATATGAAACTAGAGCAACAACTGTTTCAGAAGAAAAGCAGCTGAGAGGGTATAGGGAAAACAAAAATTACATTGAGAACCCTGGCGGTTTTCATCAACCTCTATAGCGACAGGGTTATTTCAAAATGAAAAATTAGATAGAGCATTTGATTATTGCATAAAAAATACTCTGAAGCAAGCACCCTGGTCTGCTGTATAAAGGCAGCCTAGGAATCACATCATTTCAGTCCTGCTTCCGCTACTGCGTTTGTTAATGAGTTGTCTGTAGGCGTTTGGGGAGAGCGGAATGAATGAGTAAAATAACAGGGCAATTTACCTTTAACTTTCCCCTTGGGCTTGGCCATACTACATTTCTTGTCTCAAATAAAACCAACCTGCATGTTAAGTCTAGGCTCCAAAAATAGCCATTTGCACCTGATGCCCTATTTGGATGCTGGAGATCAAAATCATCTGGAGAACTCTTTCTAGCTTATATGAAAGCAGAGCCAAGCTTTGAAGAGTGCCTCCAGACCAGTGTTTGCACAACTTCTGGAAGAACTAGCACCAAAGGAGTTCCACAGCCATGAAACCTGTGTGAGCTGCGAATCTGTACTGAGCCTCTGGTGTGATTCCCACCTAACCCAGAAGGGAGAGAGATTATCGTTTCCAAGGTGCTGAGAAACCTTTGTGTTGCGGGCTGGTGGACTCACTCTGGCTTCTGTACTCAGAATATATTGGTTCAGGAGATAAATCATCTACATCAAAGTGATGTGGTTACTATGGCTGCTTAGTACTGTGCTACTCAACCAGAAGAGTATACATCAGATATATTTGCATCTGTGCATATTTGCAGGGAGGAAAAAATAAAAAGAAGAAAGTCAAAGGCTCAAATCCCCTTTGATATCAGTATTCACACACCCACTGGAATTGCATAAATGCAGTATACCCATTTTTTGTTATTTGAATCAAATCTACGAGTAGGAAATGGAAGCGCAAAAGAGGGCTTTTGCATTTAAATAACTTGTTAATGTCTGGAAACCAAAACAGTCACAGAACAGCAATAAAGTAGCTTTTCAAATGTTGCTGGAGGATGTCCATAAAGAGGATATAATGAAAAGGACTGTCCAAATGTGCACGGATAATATAGTTAATGTATTACTTCTTTTATTATTTTATCATCTTTCATTAATTGCTGGCAACTCTCCTACAGGAGTTGGTTCCATGAGAAGGGCTTTTAGTCAAATGTCCTAAATGAAACGACTACTTAGAAACCAAGAACAAGGTTGAAACAAGGTTCACCTGGCTTCTCTAAATCACACTGGAAGAGGGAGAGCAAAATACTACAGTGGTTTCATTTTGGGGCATCCTAATGTTAGGATTGAACCAGACTCCACTGAACGATGCCCCCCGAGTATAGCTGTGTCTGTATTGTGGACCAGGCCTGAGAGCGTTAAAAAGTATTTCTATTCAGCTTGCTGACTGTTAGTTCAGCTGGGCTTGGGCTTTGACCATCTTCACTTAATTCAGAAAAAAAAGAGCCTGCAATATATGCTGGCCAAGCAGACTGCAACATTTTTCACTCTTGCTAGCCAACAGCCTGGCCAACACTTAGGCACCAAGCAGGCTTGGACTTGCACCTCCAGGGAGTCCTGGGCTCCATTTTGAACAAGCAAGAACAAGGCCTGGCCAGTGCAAATATTTCTCCTCAGCATTGGCTAATGAATGTCAGATGGCTCTTGCAGACACCCTGTGAGCACTTTAGCAGGAGAGGAGAAGCACTACAGAGGCAACGTCTTAGTGTAGAGACTGCTGTAACAACAGGCCAAATGGGTCCCCAGGTGAAGCAATAAGCAACAAAGAGTGGGACCTACAACAGCAAATGTTCATCGAGGTCACTTTTCTTCATCTCCTGCTTGCACACCTAAGCCAGCAGAAGTCTTCTGTACAGAAATGCCCATTAGGAGCCAACTCCAAGGGGTGGGAGGGATGGATAGCATTTGGAAAGGCCTAGTAAAGGCCTAGTGCCGTGAAGTTCCCACATATGGGCACTTCAGAAATGTAATCCAAGGAAGGGGACATATCCCCCTGCTCTAAGCTCTGGTCCAAGTCCAGTGAAGTCTACAGAAATGCGCCTACTCCATCTCAAAGGGTGTTGAATCAAATCCGTCATGCAGAAGGGCCAGTAAAACTGGTTATGCTCTCCAGTCAGGGCCTCCTGAATGCTTCCTAATTTATGTTACATGTTCTGGGAGAGTAGGGCAACGTACACTTTTCCTTTCTGAAGCTGCAGTGACCACAGTTACATACCACCCTACCACCCACTTGAGAATATTTGTCTCTTCTCCTGTAACCTTTGATCCACAATTATGCTCCCAAGCCCAATAGTCACCCCATCTGCTTTGCTAGAGAAAAGTGATGAACTTGAACGTGTCAGGGATATGGAAGTCAATAATCACATGCAGATGTCATCACTTTTGATTGACTCATTTTTATTAAAACTCAGAGTCGGATATGATATTTCCCAGAATTCAACACAGCTACTTCCTTAATCGTGAGGTATCAATTTTATGTTCCCATTGCAATCCTTTGCCATTTTTCTGAAGCAAAAACTTGCAGTTGTCTCTCTTCCAGCTACCAAACATTCAGCTCACATTAAAAAAAAATAAAACAGAAAGGATATTCTGAAATTTATGGAGAAAACATCTAGAGAGAAACCCATTTGTTGATACTGAAGTAGGCACCACAGAGACAACTGAGCACATGAGAAGAAGCCAGAAACAAAAGCAGATTTTTTTTTTGCAAGAACAAATTTTCCAAAAATCCTGTGCTTTTGACCTTTAGACCGCAACAACTGATTTTAATGAAATTGCTCCCAGGTTGCTTAACTATAGTTGGGAGAAGAATGAACCCATATGTCTTCACTTTATATTAATTTCTAACACTGTGAGTGAGCCTAAAGGGCTGCTTTACTCCAGGCAGCGTGTACTGAAGGAAAGGGTAATCCCTGCCTCTAACACAGTGTATGTTGCTGCATCTGCTTAATCACCCTAATTAAACTATACTTAGTTAACAGGATTTAACTATACCTAGTTAAACTGATACAAACATATGGAAGACTTGATTATACTGGTTGGGTCTGCACCAGTTTGTAACCTTCTGTTTTGGGTCTGTTTGCATCCCACCATGCTTGGTGAGTTTGGTGAGAGGTTGGCATGCGCCAAAGCTGAGCAGAAGCTTTTCAACAATTTTTTTTTTTTTCAACTAACAAAGTATTTGCCAGAAATACATTGGTTTAAAAGAAAAATGTTTCAACTAGGAGTGAGTTTTAGATGGAATTTCTGGCCAGAGGAACAAAAAATATATCATTTCAGGACTCATCTGCCTCATGAGGAAAGGGACTAGGCATCTTACACCACACACAAATGTCCAAATTGTGTAGCACTCTGGTTTTGTGTCTGGACAAGTTTAAGTATGGAACTTTGTGCACATGGGTTCCTGTATGGGATTGTTTGTTTGCTTGGATCTCTTCTTCATCCTGCTTGAGAAGCGTCAAGTAACGATGAACAGAACTGTTAGTTTTGGCAAATGTTAACAGCTCCCAGCTTTGATATTGGGTCTGTGGGGAAGACTCAGTGCTTTCCCCTGCTCTCTTCTGTTTATGCTCACATGAGTACTTTCTGACAGTTCCTTAAGCCCTGCCCAGCCCTGGTACATTCATTCCCTGTCTTGTTTTGGGAAGGCTTTTGTGCCATGAACCTAGATCCCAAGGACCCAGACCTGTGAATGTAGGAAAGCATCATTACATGTGCCCTCAAACATCATTTTCCTACTTGTCCTGCCTCAAAACACACTTGGGCTTTCTGATGTCTTATGTCAGAGGCAATTGCTGCTCATAAATAGCTGCAAAGGCAATTGCAGAGTCACCTGAGGTAGAATTAGGACCATTAGGTGAGTTAATTTCATCAGATCCAACCCAAACCCATAGAAACATAAGAATATTTAACTGAAATACTTCAAAGCATGAAGTTACCATTAATCCACAGATAGGAAAAACAAGATATGGAGCAGCCATGACATTTGCCTGCTACAGAACCAGTCACAGATAGCTTTCACGTTGCTTACCTGCAGGCAGGAAATAAGAGTTTGAAGGCAGTTTCTTTCTAAACAAATGTAGCTCTTTTTTTTTTTTTTTTTTTAATTCTTGTGCAAGATCATTCACAAATGACCTGTATGAGCAGTAAGCGGTCACCAAGTAGTTGGGTGAGCAAGATCCAGAACATACTCAAATTATTTTTCAGGGAGTATTTGCCCTTCTCACCATGGTGATCTTCCTGCCGATTGACTGGCAGGCAGAAAGCTGAGCCTAAGGAACATGATGATTCCCAGTGAAGGTCTTTCCCAGGTACAAAAATGAGGTCTCCCATTGGCAAAGATTCACTGTCATGTGGCAACTCAGAACAAGGGCAGAGAACACACTCCACAGACACAAACCATACACTGACCTGGCCCGCAAATGAAAATTTAAGGAGACAGGGACACGCCTGGATCAAACAGCTTCTGGGAGTCTTCATGATGGTTCCCGTATATTGGGGTATTCCCATATATTGGGCACTGGATCACACATTCTCCTTTTAGTATCTGTCTTCTGTTAGGTGCTCATCAGGCACTTTGTTATGTGTTACTTGCTTAATCCATAACCTAGCTGCATGCTTGTGATCAATTTTATTTTTGTTTTCATCACAGATGCACTCCCGATCAGCTCCTCACGTCCATTGCACAAAGTTGCTGGCAGGTTGCTAGTGCAGCATTAGTGGCCTAGTAAACTCTCGGCCAGCTCTGGGTTGACTGCAGATTACAGAAAATAGGGTGGTTGAGAGGCTCCGATCTGAGCCCGGGACAGGCTGAACACACTTAAGCAATCTCTGGATGCTGTGTTTCTAGCCCTGACTGTTTTCAGACTTCCATAGCATTCATTTAACCTATATCCATTCTACAAAACTACTTTCCATTAAGAAAAACAGGAGTTTTTTGTTTGTTTACATGCCATTTGTTTGCTGGGAGATGAGTTAGGGATGTGGCTATGAAAAGAAAGGATTTTCTAAACACATAAGGAATAAAATTTTTCCATCCAGTGAAAAGAAGATTCCTTAGGTTATTGAGGTCAGCAACACACTCCAGTTCCCCTTCCTCATCCACAGCAGCACCTTCCACTATTAATCAGACAGAACTGGAGATTTTCCACTTCTTCCTTTCAACTTGATGAGTAGGGGTGTGCAAACATCCTTCTCTAGGGATTTGATTTCAAAGCTCTTGCAAATTTTTCTTTCATGCATACTTTCACTCATTGCCAACTATTTTCTCCTTTTCTCAGCCATTCCCAGTTCAAAGTTCCCACCTTCAGCTTCTGCCTTTTTCCAGTGATCCCTGTGGTCCCAGAGTCAGTTCAGCGATCCTCCTGCCACGGCTTTTCCCCAGTAAGAGAGGTTCCTTCCCACTGCAAATTTTTGCTGACTTTATTGCTTTCTTTCCGAGGAGTTTAATAGTTTTGGGGTTTGATGATTTTTTGCCCTTCTTGCCAAAATCAAAACCATTTAACTGCTTGCCTTGCCTCTCACAGTGGAAAGAAAGAACCTAGCATGTTAAAAAGTGGGTTTGGGAGTTCAAAACCCAGGCAGTAGGAAGTTGCCAAGGCTTTAAAGTCATTCATCTCCAAAACGGAGGGAAAAGCAATTCTGTCATGACCTGTATTTTATTATCCATCTCATATTTGCACGCCAGGAAGACAGAAGGGACGTTTTCTCTCTCTTGGATTGGCCAGAATAACTCACAGCACTTTTTAAAATCAATTATATTATTTAGCAGGTTTTCAGCAGTTCAGCCTGGAACTGCTGTCAGATCATAGGCAGCTGAGATTTCAGAGACCTTGAGAAGCCCTTGGGTCCAGCCCAAGTGCAATCAAAAATACCTGTTTAATCTCTGATTGATCTTTCGCTAGCCTAATCTACTAAAAATGATTTTGCTGTATTAGACTTCAGGCCCCTCCTGCTTCTGTAGGCATTCCTTCGTGCTTTGCAGGCTGCTCAGGCAGGAGCAATGACCTGCATTGGTAAAACCTAATCTGTGATCTGATTTCCATTCTGTTCACCACTTTCCAAAATTCTGACTTTACTGTAAACCTGGAGTAGGAGGTCTATTGTTAACACTTTGGTTTCCTTCTGCGAAAATAAAATACACAAATATATATATATATTTAATGCTACATAATCATGTTCCTCCTATGGTCGTGTTTCAGTACCGGAGGGTTCTGAATGGATAAGGACTAGGGCTACTCTTAATTTTTTTTTTTTTTAATCAGAGCAGACAATTTTGCAGAATCTGAAAGACTGCACAGGCGTGGAATTTATAAAATCTGAAAGACAAGCTTTCCGAACTGCTCAGAAATCCTCTGCATCACTGCAAAACCGCAGGTTGAACGTGGGGTTTGCTTTGCTCCTGCACAGGATGCCTCTGAGCAGATCCCCTTCATACGGGGCAGCTACAAAAGCTGACCACGGGTTTGAGAAAAGGGCTGACCTTAGCGATCTCTTGACCCCTTTTTCTTGTGAGTGGGAAGGAAGGAGATAGGTAACATACCGGAGAGTGAAGATACCTTACCTAGGAGGGCTGTCAGTCCCAGCTAAACGAGGGAATTGCATTAGAGTGAATGATTCAGCCCTAGAAAGTGAGCCTAAAAACACCTATTTATAAAGGAGGCAGCCTTTGTGACGGAGTGGGGCAGGTGAGCTGTAGTGGCGGCTAACTGCCAGCTCCCCTAAACAACGCTGCATCAGAGGCTTTGGATGGCCATTCATTTTTACTGCTCTTTGTGCCAGGTTTCAAAGTCCTGTGTTTAGTGCAATAGGTTGACCTAATTCCACTGCTGAATGGCAGCAAAGGTGAAAATCTCAGCAGTGCCATGAAGGGAAACTGTCCAGCTCCAGCACAGCCGTCCCCTTCAGCAGCCCCATCTCTCTCCATCCTACAGAGGTGGCTGCTGACGATGTGATGGGGCATTTAGCAGAAGGTGACTGTTCCACCTTACCCACCTGCACGATGGAGGATTTGCTTGGGAGTTGACTTAGTTAGCAAGGCCAAAATACCTCCAGATAGCCACCAGCGCCTATTTGTATACAAAATCGTCATTGTGTTAGAGCCAGCGGTTCTGATAAAGGTTAATTACTTAGATAAATTGAAAAATCTATGTTCATTTACAAATGGACATAAAATGAAGTCTCAATTATTATAATTTATTTACACTGTCAACTTAGATGAAAGCATATTCAAAAATATTGCTGAAAGCTGGGGCCCTGGGGCCTGATCCTTCAAAGCCTTAACTGTGACAGTAGCTCTTGCCCCCATGGGGCAGCATTTCGGTCAAACAAATAATGACAGATAACAACTTTTGTTTGGTGGAGAAACAAAACCAATGTTATTTAAGAATAGCGTGCGCAAAGAGTTCCTTCCTTGCCCAAAAGTCATGCATATTTGATTGGGAAAGTCAGGAGCATTTTTGTGCTACAGTAAATTCATAGCAAATATAAATAGACACTTCCATATATTTATTGCTCTACAGAGACTTGTAGATGGATTTCACCTCACTTACCATACCACAAGCAAATTATGTTGAAATCCTTCCAAGATCTGAGATGATATGTTTATAAATTCTCCTTGTTGAACTCTTGGCCCCAAGTAACTTTATTATAATAAAACATTTGGGTGTTTATTTTATTTTTTTAATGCATTCTGTTTACCATGAGAGAAATGGCAGCGGTTTGTAATTTCACATTCATCGGCTGAATTTTATGCTGCAAAACAAGCATAAAGCATAAATGCATCAAATAATAAAATAACACCCCAGTGTATCAGATATGTAATGAATTTCTGCATGTGCTGTTGTTTTCATTATGCTGATTTACAGCCGTTTTAATGTACACAGTCTTCTTAAACAACTTAGAGTTGATTGTTCTGGAACTAGACTGCGATTCAAGACAAAATACTGGACGTTTGCCATCTTTTAGGGAGGTTATCAAAAACCCTCCGGAGGCAAACAATCATGGATTAAAGAGCTTAGGTTATTCAGCATAACAATGATGCTCTGTCCACTGAACCTGATTGCAAAATATGCTGGAAGCAAAACCAACACCGCTGGAGCTGGAGACAGGCAAGCAGCGAGGGACTGCGATGTCCATGTGTGTATCACTGTTTTGCAAATCACACATCAACCCTGAAATCTTAATTCAAGAACTCCTGGTGTGTTCCAGGTTACTTTGCCTGAGCATATACTTCTAAGTTCATGGTGCAATTCTAGCGGTTCTGTACATTATTTATATTCACGTGAAATACTGGCAGAGTCTCTTCTGACAGCGGCAGTCCCATTGGTACGTGCAGGTGGAAGGACTCCCCACGGACTGCCATGGCACGTCTGTCTGAGAGTTGTGCCAGCTCTGTACTCCCAGACCTGCCCATGCTCAGCACCTCGGGAACATCTGTGTGCCAGTTTCCAAGAGGTGGGTGCCAGTTTCCGAGTCATGCTTCTTAACATGTTATTCAGGGATTCCTCTCCCTGATCTCAGCCAATTTGTCGTAACTGTGAATAAAGCAGATTTACCATCTTAGTGGCAATGCCTGGGAAGCCAGAAATAAAACAACTGGAAAACAGCCCGGGGCAAAGCCCACAAAAACTTGTGAACCTCACAACCACCACGGATCGCTCCAGGAAGGAGCTCTGCCTTCTCTTCCCTGCACCACTGTCACAGACACGCCGTCATGTAGTTCCTCTCCATCTCCTCCTGCTTTGTCAGGATGTCTCTGAACAACAGCCACCAAAACTGCCTGGAAAAGAGCAACGACACCTCTGGTTGATGCTTAGATCTGTCTGTTCCTGCTTAGCTCCCTCTACTGCTTTGTACCGCGGGGTGCTCGGCGTCCCCTGCGCTCACCAGAGCAGCCCCAGGAGCTGCGAAAGGATAAATGCCTGTGGTGACTGTACCAGGAGGTAAAGCAGTTCCTGCACCCGGCTTTGCTGCCAGAAATGTGACTGGAATTACTGCAGCTGTTATCTCCTTTAATCTTATCTCTCTTACAGGCTCTCTCACCAGCTTCCCAGTGAGTAGTAAGGACTGTAGTAACATCAATTACACATCCATTAGCATTACCAATATCACTTTTCATGCAGCATTATCGAGATACGGATGTAGAAAACGCCAATATTTTCTTTCCCCGCACTACGTTAATCAAGCTGCATGTCGCCACATGCCCGCTCGTGGCAGAGGCTGTGGTATTTGTGCTGATTTAACATTTACAAGCCGCCAGCCTGCCCAGGCTCTGTGCTCCTCACAAACACGTGTGAAAGGCTAATGGGCTCAACTGAAAAATGTGTCTGACTCCAGTAATCTTACAAACACTTGAAACACATTAGGATACTCACACCGCTTTGCGGACACGGGGCCTGATCCCATTCACCATAAAACCGGTGGTAAAATTCCCGCGGCCTTCCCTGAGGCCTGACTCTGCTGGGTGGGCTGAAGGCCTGCCTTGTTGAGGAGGTGTTTCCAGAACAGCAGCACTTGGAGCAGGGTTTATTCCACCCCTTCTTGTTGGGCAGGAGCTTGGGGTACACGCAAGCTGCCTCGTAGATACTTAAAATTGGGTAAGACTCATCCTTCTTTCCTTTTTTTTACATAGCATGATGCCCTTCTAGCCTCAAGCTGGACGCAATGGGCATCTGACAGTGCTACTCAGCCATGTTGCATGTACAGAGCTGGGCACGCAGGTGGACTGGGGGCACGGTCAAGAGCATTTTGTGAGCTTCACACTGCAAGGAGATACGAGGATGGGGCATATTGACTCAGACTCCTCAAGTAAATGCATTGCCTTCTTAAATAAGGGTTTGGTTGGGAGAGGTGTTGAGTGACTTCACCATCAGCTTCTCCTTCCCGCCAGCATCACCTTGCCCACTCCCACCCCCAGCTCTCCACTCACTACAAGCAACAGCCATCCCCTTCAGCTCCATGTCCCCACACTGTCCCCAGAGTGCCACCCTCTTCTTTCTTCACCTCTCCATGTCACACACAGACGGCTCAGAAAAGCAGAGGCTGCATGCTGTCCTTCTATCTCTTCATATGCTGCTGTGTCCCCTTTACAGACTTCTCCTCTTGCCCATCCTTGGCAGCTTTCAGGCCAGGACTATGGCGTAGGTACGTATTTGCTCAGCACCAAACGCTGCAGGGTCCTGATCCACGGCCCTGACCCATCGGCTACCCCAGTAGCTGCTACTGCTGCTGACAGAGGTTGTAACTGAGCTGTGCCATTAGCCTTTTGTTTTCCCTTAATGAGAGAGTAATTTCTGTTGACATTGCTTGGTTTAAGTGTTGGTATCCCAGTATCGTCCTCATTTCGCACTTATTTCACACAGTCCTGACACGATAACAATGTCCACTTAATCTTGCATGGAAATTCCCTTTCAGTGTCCACTGGTCTCCCCTGATTTATGCGGACACTGCTTTCTTGTGTCACTATGAACTGCTCTCCATAGATTTTCTGTGTCATTGATTTGCCATCACCTCCACAATCCAATACAATTTTCCTCCACTTGCATTTGATATTCTCATGTTGACACCGAAGACCTGCATCACTAATATTGTATTAACATCGTTCTGACATGGGAACAAATCCTCGCGCTAATAACATTTACTGATAATAACATCACCATAATGCAGTTACCAGTAATTTGTTTCCGTAGGATTCAGTCTTTGGACTTGACATCCAGACATCCTCTCCGAAGCATTTGTGTTGAGCACCCCCTGCAATGCAATGCTTTATCTGAACGAGTAGCAAAAACTGCAATACCAATAAATACCAATAATTCGATAGATTAGATCTTCAAAGACCTTTACAAGCAAATATTTCGTACTCTCAATAACCTACACAAAAAATAAACTTCCCATTCCATACCAGAATAGGCCTGGAGGGTTTCTCAAGACTGCTTTATGAAAAACTAGCAGAGGATCCTTGTAGTAAGCAATAGCCCAAGGGCTATGTCAGTTATATGAGAGACCCAAAGTCCGTCCTCTCCTCTACCTGACCCAGACAGGCTCCAGATGGCTGCCCTGACCTGCTGGTCATTCCCCATGAAAGGACCTCATTTTTGTTACAGCCAGAAATTCTGGCTCAGACCTTAGCAATCTCTCTCAACAAAATTTAATCAGTACTGATATGTTCCCATGAAAAGTTTCAGTTTCAATAAATCAGCATTTTCCAAGAAACAAAAAAAAAAAAAAAAAAAAAAAGCATCTAGCTGGAAAACTCCCAGCCCACTCAGATCTCTGCTATCAGCTACAGAAAGTCAATATTATTCTCCATCATCAGGACTGCCTCTACACTCCAATTTTTTAAGAAAGAGAAATTAAAATACCAATAAAGGGTACGCTTTTTTTTCCCAGTATTTCCTAAGTGATTAAAGACCCCGGGAATTTCGTAGGACCTGTGCTCCGAAGTCACTTGTAAGCTTTCAAAAATGCCGCCCCAAATCCATCATTCTGAGAACTGATTTTTAAAGCCTGAGGTTAAAAACACAGTAAAAGCTAAACAAAACCTGGTCGAGGACCACACAACAAGAACATACTGTCCAAACAATAATGAGAAAAGAAAGCTTTGAGCCCTTCTAGCCAAGGTGTGGGTCGGGAAGTAAATCCAGGCCCTTTTGCAAGCCACGCTGGCGGAGGCAGCTCTTTTTCACCAGCCATAGAGTATCTCATTTGCCAAACCCGTATGAACTGCCTGAAGCCACAGCTGGGACCAGCACCTGGTGCCACAGGTGCCTTGCAGCAAATTCTGCCCCGAGAAGGCTCCTTCAGGCTCTGCTGGTGGCAGCTAAGCATGAAACTGCTCCTCTGCGTATTTCCAATTAACAGAAGACCCAAAGTATCTTTTTTTTTTTTTTTTTTTGCTACTTCCAGTAGCAAACCTTACATATTTGTAGCCGACGCAGAAATCTGGGGGAAAACGAAAGGATTTACTGAGTTATCCACAGCCCCTGTTCTGCTCACAAAGGCAAACAAAGTATTCACCAGAGAGCTTCAGAAAAACTCAGTATTAAATTGTCATTTTGTCAATAAAATGTCATTTCATCAATAGAATATCCAGGTGGCCCAAATGTTTCTGCATAATTAATTCTCCTGGTGCATTAAGGAATGTTATACACAATATTAATCAAAAAGCACTGTCAATATAAGGACCATATATAAACCCAGCTAAATAAAAAACCACAAACTTGTTTGAAAGCTAAGCTCTTTTTTTTCTTTCTTTTTTTTTTTTTTCCCAAGATGACCCTTCAGTCTAAGGGAGATGTGGATGCTGCTATCAAAAATGCAATTAAGAAAATAGCACCCCTGGAACCAACCGGGCAACTGAAATTTTTGCAAGCATTTTGTTTAGTTCCCCAACCCTTTTCCTTATCAACAGGGCTTTGCTGGGACCTGGACTTAAACTGTAGCTTCTGATACATTAGAATCACTGAGAGCAGAGCCTTGGAGAAAGCAGAATTTGTGGTCCTTGGAAAATTCAATGATTTGGGCATTTGTGTTTGTTCTGAATAAAAGAATAAAAATAAAAAGCAAAACGTCACACAACTTTCTGAGAAACTCCGGATTTGAAAACATCTCACCAAGGCAAACAAAAGCGTTTTCTCTTGGTTTGGATTGAAATCTTTGACCAAGGTGATTTTTTTTTCTAAAGTCACTTGCAGTGAAAAGAGAGCATCGCAGCCCAGGGCTGTCAGAAATTCCCCTCCGAGCCCCGGTGGGCGCAGCCACCCTCGCAGGGCTCTGCCGCCGCTGCCCGCTCCCTGCTGAAAAAGCCCCTCGCCCCCGTGTCCCCTTCCCAACCTGCCCCCTGCCCTTCCTCACCCTCATCCTCCCCAGCCCTAGCCCCAGCCCCTGTGGCTGTAGCATCTCCCTGCTCTCCGCAGGGGAGGCACAAAGAGCAGCCGCAGGGAGGGAAGGAGCATCCTTGGATCCTGAGCAAAGGCGGCCGCAGGGAAACGGAGCCGGGGATGCCGCGGAGCTCACGGGGGAGCCGCTTTGGAAAGTTTTATGATTTGGCTAGAGGCTGGGTTTGTGGGATCGATGACAGGAGGTGTGCCCCCGTGCCAGGGGGACCTGATCCAGCCCCAGCTGCGGCTGTAAATCAGGCTCAGTGGGTGTGCGAACACCCTCCCTGGGAAGGCTTCGAGGCAGGCGAGACGGTGCCGCTGGTTAGCTCTTAACCTCTTGCTTGGAAGTGGCTCAGCCCTTTGGGGAAAAAAAATAAAATAAAAAGAATCAGGCAGATATTTTAGCTCAGGAATTTCAGCCCCCATTCACATTCGGTGGAATCCGAAGCAAGGAAAACCAGCAGGGATATTTTAGGCAGATTTGTTTGCAAGCAGAGGGGGCAGCCCTGCCAGCAGCGGGTATTCAGGCAGGGCGATGCAGCCTTCCTCTCCCTCCTCAGAGAGACGCCGTGGCACAAGGCTCAAGGGAACGACGCAGCAGGATCTACCGGAAATATTTTGATTTTTGTCCTAATGTACCAGAGGAACGTCACAAAACTTGCAATCGTTTCATTTGCTTGAATCGTTCTAGCAGTCGGCAGATCTGCACGACCAAAGCAAATCGGTTCTGAGCCTACGACGAAGCAATCAGTTCTGAAGTTAACAATATGAACTTCCAATGATTTTCTAGCCTTCTATAAACAAGATCGCATTCTACAAAATTTTCATCAGAGATGTTATTAAATTCCATTACCTTCTCGTAATTATCTCCTATCTTTAACAGGAAAATTGATGCTACAATGCTTTCTCTCCCCAGAAAATCAGAGGTGCCACAACAAGTTGCCAGATTCTGCACAAATAATCCAGTAAAGCAAAGAATCCACTCAGACTTATCTATTTTATTTGTATTTTATATTTTCAGTGTGTCTGCATTTTAAATGTATTTTAATGTAAAGGTTAATGGAGTTTTAATAAAGGGCAGATGGCTACTGTAATTGCAGAACACCCAGCATACTCTTTTAAAAACCTCTTTAGCTGGCTAGACAGATATTAATAATTCTGAATGCCATTAGAAAAAGCAGAGGTTTGAAACAAATGATTCTTCAAAGTTAAATTTATTATTAAACCAAAACTGCAATCGTTGCATGCATTTTGCAAAGAAAAATTGTATTATCAATATATTTCCCATCAAGTGATCCCGTGAACTCTTTATCTATTATCTATAGCTAAATTATATATACTAAAGCACCAAACGTTGAACTTCCCATTATATATTGTTTCGTACCCAGATGTCAACTTTCAGCCTGTTTTTATTTTAATTTCCTAAACACTTCACCAGTCGTGCAGCCTCCTCCCTGCTTGGATCTTCTTTCGCAAGAGCGCGGCTCCTGGCCCACATAGCATTATGCATGCACATCACAATCCCTGGTATGTGTCTTAAAAAAAAAAAAAGAAGAAAAAGGAAATAAAAAGCATGAGCTATTTTGCACTGGGCCCTGCGCCAAGCAGAGCCTCCTTGCCTCCAGAAAAATACAGTGAAAGCAAACCGTGTCCACGAATGCCTCCCGAGCAGCCAGCTCGCTGGGCGTGGAAGGTGGCCAAATGCTGGGTGGGGATGAAGAGCCCCAGGTACCAATCCCGCGGGCTTTATGACCAAAATAATAGGATTTTTTAAGCCTTCAGAGCCTGCTGTTTCAAAGTCCCTGGGTCAGGTTAAACCCTCAGTGAGGGGCAGAGTCCCCGTGCTGGAAGTGCAGGAGGCACAGAATCACTCCAGGATTGCTGCAGGGCCCCATGGGGCTCGCAGCCCCCTGCTCTGATGCTTTTGGTGATGCTTTTGGGGTTTCCTGCACCTCCGACAGCAGAGCTCGTCCCAGCACGCCTCTCCTCGCGGACAAAGAAAGGAAGGAGGGAGGCACGGACTAACCCCGTAACACCTGAAATAATTTAAACCGGACAGCAATTTTCTGCTTTGGAAATAATTTCTGTAACCTCTTCCTGCCCCCGCCGCAGACCCCTCCGCACAAACCCGTGTATGCCATAATCATCACCATCGCCCTCTGAAATTAGCAGTTACATTAACAAGGTTTTGAAATATGGGCTGGAATGCGGTTTGGGGCTCTGCAATGGAATAGAAGTAAGTTTTATATCATTTTATGGACGGACATTAATCAATGCTAAATCACAATGAGAGTCTTATGGAATCACATCGTGCAATCTCCTAAATCGCGAGCAGCTTGCCGTGATTGATGTCCCTCCGACGACATTTGATAGGATTAATAGTGGGAGCGGTCCACATTTAAGATTTTACCACGGTAGGTGCTTTCTCTGAGCCAGCCTTGGATGGGAGGGACCTTTGGAGCCCGGGCCAGGAAGCAGTAGTATTTGTCACATTATTAATCTGCCCTTATGATTCATCTTTTATCCTTCCTGACATTTATGTCGTTCCTCTGACACGCACGTTGGAGGCCCAAACGCTCCCAGAACTGAGTGACATGGAGGCAAGGGGAGTCTTCATCTGCCTCCTGAAGCGGTGGCAGGTATCGCACCCTCCAGCCACATGGACCTGTTGTTTCTCCAAAATTTCCCTTGAAAACCAAGAGCAAGAAGCCTTTGCTGGGGGTAGAGGAGGTTGCAGGGCTCCGTGGAGCCTCCACAGGGCTGGAGTCTGGGGCCACCTCAATCTCCAAGAGCTACAGCCCCAGCATCCCACTGGGATGCTCCTGTCAAGTGACATGGGGTGGGTTGGGGACGGCGAAGCACAAATGCACCCAGCTTTCCTTCAGCCATGGGGTAAGGTTCAGCATCACCCCAGCATCACCTGGCTGGGAGGTGACTTCTCCGCCCCAGGTGTTTAAGCACAAGCTGTGATGGGCCACCAGGACAGCCCAGTGGGACGAGGGACATCCCAGGTACCTGCCACAACCACGCAGGCCTCGGGGACGGGGCAAGCCCTGCTCACAGGACCCCAAAATTGGGACTGGCAGACCGTGAGGCTGCTCAGCACTGGGGGCCGGATGGCCCAGGTGTGTGGGGGGCAGCAAGGAGACCCCACGTCCTTTAGGGCAGCCCTCGGGGGCCTCCCCGTGGAGGGGACGCGTCCCCGGCCCCATCCACCTGGGGGGCGCACGGAGCACCCGCGGGTGCTGGCGCAGAGCGGGAGCGAGCTTTTCGCCGAGCGGCGCTGCTCCTCCTCAAAACCAGCCGGATTTGGTGTTTTATTTTATTTATTTTTCTGGCGGGGGCCGCGCGGAAATTCGGCGCGGCGCCGGCGCACGGGGCGGTGCGAGCCATTTTCAGACGGCGCCCCGGTGCGAGCCATTTTCAGAAGGGCTCCCGGCTTGCGCGGGCCGCGCAAACTCCCCGCGGTGCTCGGGGCTGAGGCTTAAGACGTATGGAGAGAGGAGTAGTTAAAACCCGCATTATACAGTTCCGCCGCGTCGAAAATCGCGTGCGCTGACCCATATATTTTAAGCCCGTAAACGGACTCCGGTCGTTTAAAATATTGCAACGTCGATAGGACTAATTAATAGGGAATAAGGAACGCGCGGGATACAATTAAACGAGGAGAGAATCATTTTCTAATTTAATAGCGGGGCATTTATAAAGAGCGCGAGCTCAGAAAGGCACCGAGCGATCCCATCGGCGCGGCGTTAAATCAGCGCGGGCCGGGGGGGGGGCGGGGGGGGGCCGTGCGCCCCCGCGCAGAGCCGCGGAGCTGCGGCTGCCCCCGTCCGCAAACACCGCGCGGTTTTATTAGCCCCCATTTCCCCCGGGGTAATTTATTGCGATAAAACAGACACCCGGGGTCCCCTTAAATTGTCTTTTCATAATGAATAAATTTAAGCCGGCTAATTAATATATAAACTAAGGCGATTTGTCAGGTTGATTTGTATTTTAGTTAATTGTGAAAGTAATTACCACACGGGCAAATTAACAGCTTTCTGGAAATGACCAAGGCTGGGGTTTTATTTCCTTCCTGGGTGAAGAAAATTCATTTTTCCCAGCTCTTGATGTGATGAATAAAAGCCATAAATCTGGGTGATTGGTGCAGGCAGAGTCTAAATGGCTTCATATTTCATTTTAGGTTTAATAGAAATATTCATGCTCTGTTTTAATGAAATTAAATTGGAGGGGGGTGGACTGCGAGGCTGGCGGTCGGGGCTTAAAGGGGCAGCGCAGATGCGGTGGGCTTTTTGTTGGCTTTTCGCGGATGGGGCGCTCACTGCTCCAGGCAAACCTGATGCGGGCAGCCCAAATAAATGTAAAATTGTCGCTCGAAGTTATCGGAAGAGAAGGTCCAACGAGAGCCGGGCAAAACTTTGGAATTCAGCTTGCAGAAATTAAATATATATATATATATATATATATATATATATAATTTTAAAAAGCGGCATAAAGAAAGCAGCCTGGCTGCTCAGTGCAGGGACGGCTTTTCCCCAAAAAAGTGAACGGGTGAGGTGCAAAGAGGATGGGAAAGGGGATTCTGGCAGGGTGCTGGCCGAGCATCCCTTCTTTTTAGGGTCGCCACCCCGGAGGATGCTCGGTGCCCTGCTGCCGCTCGGGGCCCTGCTGCCGGGGGGTGACACGGCCGAGCCCGAGCACGGGGGGCCCCCCCGGCCCTGCGAGCACCCCGGGGCTGTCCCGGGCTCCTTTCGTCCCTTTTGGGGCTGATGCCGAAGTTCGCGGGCATCCCGGCGGGGGCCCTATGCCGGGAAGGGGATCCTAATGGATCCGCCGCGCGACTTGTTGATTTCCCCCGAGCAAATACGGCTTTGATGCAGTCCCAGCGAGAGCGGTTAGCTGATGAATTGACAAAAACTAATCAGCTTTATTGGGAAACGGGTTAAGGGCAGCGGAGTGTCAATAATTCTCCGCCTGACCCCCTCATCCATTAAGGGAGGCAGGCTGATTAGAGCGAGGAGCCCCCGTGCTTTTTGCGCCGAAATTGCTTTCATAAACTCACCATTATTAGCAGTCAACGCGAGCAGCTAATTTAGAGGAAGACATCCCGAGGATGTCACATCTCGCAGGGAGGTTTATGTATCATTAGCTCATTTACACAATGTCGCGGCGTTAGATGGGCTTCTGGCAATAAGGCTGGCCCCGCGCCCGCGGGTCGCGTCGGCTTTGTAGGGACCGGCCGGGGGGGCACGGGGGGACGCAGCCCCGAGTCGACCCCCCCCCCGTGCAGCCGCCCGGCTGTTTCAAAAGGCGAGATAGGGATCTGTTTGCCGGGGGGGGCTGCTGAAAGGAGACCACCCGGAGGTGTCCGGGCAGCGCGCTATCTGCGCCGAGATAACCGCGCATTGTTGGGGCTGGATCAACACAGGTGCGGGAGAGCGGCCCTCCCCGGGCTGCGGGAGCGGCGGTGGGAGAGCACAGGGGAGAGGGGGAAAAGGGGGGAAAGGGGGGCAAAGGGGGAAGAAAGGGAAAAGGGGGGGAAAATAAGGAAGAAAGGAAAAAGGGAAAAGCAAGGAGAAAAAGGAAAAGAGGAAAAAAAAAGAAGGAAAAAAAAGAAGGAAAAAAGGAAAAAAAGGAAAAAAAGAAGGAAAAAAGGAAAAAGGGAAAAAAGGGAAAAGGAAAAATATAAAGGAAAAGGAAAAAAAGGAAAAGGGAAAAGGAAGAAGAAAAAGGAAAAAAGAAGAAAGGGAAAGAATAAAAGAAGAAAAAGAGAAAACGGGTAAAGGGAAAAAAAGAAAAAAGGAAAACGGAAAAAATGAAAAAAAGGAAAAAAAAGGAAAAATGAAAAAGAAGGGAAAAGGGGAAAAGTGAAAGAAGGAAAAAAGGAAAATGTAACAATGAAAGAAGGGAAAAAGAAAAAAGGAAAGGTGAAAAAGAAAAAAGGAAAGAGGGGAAAAAAAGGAGAAAAGGAAAATGTGAAAAGGAAAAACGGAAAAAGAAAAATGGAAGAAATGAAAAAAGGGAAAAAAGAAAAAAGGAAAATTGAAAAAGGGGGAAAAGGAGAAAAGGAAAAAAGGAAAAAGAGGAAAAGGGAAAAAAGAAGGATGAAAAGGAAAAAAGAAAAAGATGAAAAAAGGAAAGAAGGAAAAAAGGAAAAAGGAAAAAAGGGAAAAGATGAGAAAGGAAGAAATGAAAAAAAGAAAAAAAAACACGAAAAATTGGGAAAACAAAAGAAAAAACGAAAAGTGTTCGATTTGGAAAAAAAAAAAAAAAGGTGCAAATCGAAATTCCTCTCTGAGCACGAGATGTGCCCCCCCCGGGCGGGAGGGCAGGGGGGCAGCGGCCGGCAGGCCCCGGCGCGGGGAGAGCGGCCGAGGGGCGGCGGGGCCCGGCCGGGGCTGGGCCGGGGGCTGCGGGGGCCGGGGCCGCCCCCCCCGCCCGGGCACCGCAGCGCTGCCGGCCCTTGTCCTGCGGCTCCGTTCCCTGTTCCCCCCCGCAAACTGCACCCCTATTATTATTATTATTATTGTTATTATTATTCTTCATTATTATTACTACCACGCAGCCCCCCCGCACCCCCATGCGCGGCCCCCCCGCTGCCACCCGCCGCGGGGTCCCGGGAGGTGACGGGGGGGGTCCCAGCACCCCCTGGCTCGGGACCCCCCGGGCCTTCTGCCGACGGAGCGGTCTTGAGAAGGGGAGCAGGAAAAAAAAGCCGTGGGATATTTCGTTGCCGTTTTCGGGTTTTTTTCTCGCTTCCCCCTTTTTTTTCCCCTTTTTCCTTCCCGGTTTTTGTCGTCGTCCTCCCCCCCCCCAAAAAAAAAGGCAGGCGGGGGCCGGGGGTCGCTCCCTGCTGCCGGGGGCAGCCCCACCGCCCCTGGACGGTCCCGGGGGAGGGGGGTGACAGGGCTGGGGGTGTCGCATGGGGCCGGGGATGTCACACGGGCACTTCCCCGGGGCTCTCGAAGGTTTTCGGGGCGAGAGGGCGCCTGGTTTGTCACCTCCCCTGGCACCGGGGGTCCCCGCGGCCGCTCCCCCGGGGGAAACGGGACCCAGGCGGGATGGGGGGAGACCCCCTGGCCCCTCTCTTTCCCTTTTCCCGTGCCTGTTTGTGCTAGATAAGCGGCTCCCCCCCCGCACACACACTCTTTACCAAGGCGCATTCTGGTGGCAGGCATGACTCCCTGACCTACAGGTGTTTATTCTTTCCAAACTCCTCAAAAAGCGCTTGGCGGCGCGTTTAGGGCAAATATTTACCGTGTGCGAGAAGGGGGGGAATAAACTCCTCAACACCTCGCTGGGACCCCCGGTGAGGGCAAAAATCACGGGGCGAGCCCCCCCCCCCCCCCCCCGGAGCCTCCCCCGTCCCCTCGGACGGCGCTTTCCCGGGGACCGGGGGGGGGGGGGCTGCGGGGCCGTGCCGTCGGGGGGGGCTCGGGAAGGGGGGGGGGGGGGGGGGGGCTCCGTGACAGGTGCTCGGCGGGGCCAATAGCGGGCTCGGCCTCCCGCCGCCGCCAATGGAGGCTGCAGAGCCTCCGGCCCAATGGGAGCCTCCTGAAGGCCCTTGTAGGGTCGCACCGCCCAGCGCGGCCCCACAGCCGCCCGCTGCCCGCCGCCGCCGGGAGACGCGGGCCCGGCCCGGGGCCGCCCGCCCGCTGCCGTCCCAGTTTCCCCCCCGCCCCCCCCCCCCCCCCAACCCCCCCTTTAAAATTCCTCCCCCCCGGCCCCTCTCGCCGCCAGCTGCCGGTGCTCCCATGGAAAAATCCAAAAATTTCCGCATCGACGCGCTGCTGGCTGTCGACCCCCCCAAGGCGGCGGCGGTGGCGGCGCAGAGCGCTCCGCTCGCCCTCGTCGCCTCCTCGCTGGGTGGCAGCGCGGCGCGCGGCTCCAGCAGCTCCAGCAGCTCCAGCGGCAGCCCCCCGGCTTCCTCCTCGTCCTCCTCTTCCTCCTCCTCCTCCTCCTCCTCCTCTTCCTCCGAGCAGCAGCAGCAGCCCGCCGCCGGCCCCGCCGACCGCCTCCGCGCCGACAGCCCCTCGCCGCCGCCGCCGCCGCCGCGCATCCTGGCCGCCCACTGCGCCCTGGTGCCCAAGGGGGGGTTTTTGGCCTCCACCAGCGGCCACCCCCCGCACCACGCCGGGATGGCCCTGGGACTGCACCCCGCGGCCCCCGGGGGGCCCGGCATGCCCCCGCAGGCGGCCCTATACGGGCACCCCGTGTACGGGTACTCGGCGCTGGGCGGGCAGCACCCGGCTCTGTCCTACTCCTACTCGCAAGTGCAAGGGGCGCATCCTTCCCACCCCGCCGCCGACCCCATCAAGCTGAGCGCGGGCACCTTCCAGCTGGACCAGTGGCTGCGGGCATCCACGGCCGGCATGATCCTGCCCAAAATGCCCGATTTTAACTGTGAGTATCGCCTTCCGCAGCCCTAACCCCTCCGCAACCCTAATAGCCACCCCCACCCCCGCCAGCTCCCGGCTCCTAGGGTTTCAACCGCGTTATGTTGTTTTAATTTTTATTAAAAGGAAGAAACAGCCATCCGCAAGGGACGCCCGTGTCGCCCCCTTTATCCCCTGTCGCCCTCCGGCTCGGTTTTTTTAGGGCGGCTCAAACGTGACGGCTGCCAGCCCGTCCCCGTTGAGCAGCCCATCCCCGGGTTCCCCCAAAACTCAGGTCCTGGCCCCCAGCCGCTCTTTATTTTATTTTCCTTTTCCCGGCAGCGGGCTGAAAATAACTGCGGCGCTCTCCCCTTGGGCAAGCGGGCGTAGGGTTAGGGGTCAGCGGGAGCTTGGGGTCCCCGGGAGGACGAAGCGACGGGGAATAACGGGGTCGGAGCGGTTCGGGGCGGGGGGCTGGGGGCTCTGGAAATGCTGCACGAAATCCCCCCAGCCCCAAATCGCAGCCTCAGCAGCAGAACAGCTAGGCCTCACGGCGACGGGGACCTTTTCGTGCATCTGTTTCAGGCACAGATCATTTCCTTAGGTGTGAGCTCTCGGTGGGGACGGCCGGGTTAACAATACCGGAGGTGTAGTTTTACGAAAATCGTGCCAGGAAAAAAAAAAAAAAGAATTGGGATTTTTTTTAATTTTTTTTTTTCGTACTCTGCACACGTTCGCAGACAAAAAAGTCCATTGTTTTCTTTCGGATGGAGGTTGTTTGGGCTGGAACATTCAGGGAGAAAAAAAAATAATTAGGGGAGCTGTCAGAGCCCTGCCTCTCAAACAAGGCGAAAGGGGGAAGAAATAAGCGGGGAAAATCGCACGGCGGTGACAAAATCCCATCCTCGCTCCCGTCTGCGAGCCGGACACTGCCCTTTTCTCTTCGTGCCCTTTTCGGCAGCCTGGCCCCAAAAGCGGCCGGGAATCCAGAGCATTTTCTTCGGTCCCAAACCAAATCAAACGAAACCCCAAAACGCGCCGGGAAGCGCGGGCACGGCCGGGGCGCGCCGCCGGGTGTCGGAGCCCCTTGTCCATCCATCCACCCCCCTTTTTTTTTGGATAAAATCCCTTATTTGATTTTTTTAATGCGGAAAACACACCGATATATATATATGTGTGTGTATATATATGTATATATATGTATATATATAGTATGTATATATATAACGGATCTATATATTTTAATTTATATATTGTATAATAATTTATATATTATATATGTTAATTCATATACTATTTTTAATTATTTATATTTATTAAAAAACCCGCATTTTTCGTTCAAAGGCAGTTTCCCACCCCTCGCCGCTCCCTTACCCGCTGCAATCCCGTTAATTACAGCCGGGGGGGCCCGGGGGGGGGGCCGCGAGCGCGGCGGGTTTAAGCGGAGCTGAGCATCCCACGGGGCGAGCCGCCACCCCCGGCTCCCTTTTATTGCCTCGCACTTGGGCTCTGGGGAAATCAAGGGGCAGATTTTTATTTCTTTCTTTTTTCTTTCTGGCTTTTTATCTTTGATTTCATTCATTCCATTTCAGGGACCCCCCTGACACCCCCCGTGGCACGTCGGGTCCCCTCTCCCCTCTCCGTGCGCTCCCCCCTGGTGCCCCCCGGCATCCCCCCGACGGCTCCCCCATTTCTCTGCCCCCCCCCACCCCAGCTCTGTTCTCACCCCCGCGGTTCCCCCCGCAGCCCAGGCTCAGTCCAACCTGCTGGGGAAGTGCCGCCGGCCCCGCACGGCTTTCACCAGCCAGCAGCTGCTGGAGCTGGAGCACCAGTTCAAGCTGAACAAATACCTCTCCCGGCCCAAGCGCTTCGAGGTGGCCACGTCGCTGATGCTCACCGAGACGCAGGTGGGACCCCGGGGTGTGGGGAGGGGGGGGGGGGGCGGTGGGAAATAGGGGCGCCGTCGGGGCGCCGTCGAGGGGCCGGGGCTGAAGCCGTGCCCCAAATTTCTCTTCGCCCCCCCTCCCCCCCCCCCCCCCAGGTGAAGATTTGGTTCCAGAACCGGCGCATGAAGTGGAAGCGGAGCAAGAAGGCGAAGGAGCAGGCGGCGCAGGAAGCCGAGAAGCAGAAGGGGGGAGGCGAGGACAAGGCGGACGAGGAGCTGCTGCTGCCCGCCCCCGACAAGAGCGGCGGGCGGCGGCTGCGGGAGCTGCCCGACAGCGAGCCCGACGACGACGAGGAGGAAGAGGAGGAGGAAGAAGCCGGCAGGTGCTGCCCCTACCACTCCTCCGACTGCTCCGAGGCGGACGAGGAGGACTCGCAGCCCCGGGGCCGGCACGGAGCCCCCCCGCTGGCCCCCACCCAGCCCCAGTGAGCCCCCGGCCCCAGCTCCCCGCCCGCCCCGTCGGGGCCGCCCCCCCCCCAACTCCCCCCCTTTATTCCGTTTTCTCCCCGCTTGGAGGGGGATGGAGAAGAGGATCCCCCCGTGTGCCGGGAGGGGGACGGAAGATTTGCGGTGACCACAGTGTTATTACTGACTGAAAAGCAGACAAAACTTGACACCCCCCCCGCCCCCCCGTCCCAACCCTCCGTTCGCTGAGTCTTGGAAATGGTTTTGTTCCGACTATATAGCGGGAAAACTGGTTATGTCCTGAACGTTAAAACTGCTGGAAATCTCGATACCGTCTTTATTTTTGTATATCGTATTTATAAAAAATAATAATAAGAAGAATTGCCTCTACTTATGCATGCTAAATTATTACCCAGCTCCCCCACCCCACCCGTGTGGTGGGGTGGAAAATAAACGGCGTTTTGTACTTGAGACGTGTCAGGGGTCTTGGGGGGGGGCGGGAGGGGGGTAGGGAAGGAGCGGGGCCGCGGTTTCCCACCCGAGCTTTCCCCCCGAGTGGCATGGACGGGGGGGACCCGGCGCAATGTGCCCCCGCCGTTTCCCCCTGGGGTCGTGGCATCCTATAACGGGGGGGGGGGGCAGAGGGCTCAGTGCCGCCGGGGAAGGGGCTCCAGCTTCTTCCTTCGGCCGCCGTGACCTCCCCGTCCCTCCCGTCCGGATGGGGGGGGGCGAAGCGGCCGCGCCCCCCCCCCTTTTTGCACCCCTTTGCCCACCCCTCCCCGCCGTCCGGGCTCCTCTTTCCCCCTCCTGCAGCACCCGGAGACCCCAAACCGGGGCACCCCCCAGCGGGGAGCAGCTCCGCCTTGCAGGAACGGCCTTAATTAAGGTCTTACAAACGAGCTGCAGGGGGCGAGAACCAACCCCCCCCCCCCCCCCCCCCCCGTGCTCTCCCCGACGCCGAGGAAGGGGCCCCCCCGGACGGCCGCAGCCGCCGCCCCGGGCTTTAGCTCGCCAATAAATCGGCGGATCGATCCGTCCTCGTCACGGCGGCTCTCCCCCAAATCAATGACGGGGAATTTGACCATCATCACCGGCTCAGCCCCGCCGGCTCGGGGCCACGTCCCGCAATTCATCCCCGCTAACTGAAGGGCGGCGCAAGATGCGCGCAGCCAGGGCGCAGCCGCTTGTACGGGGGACTAAAAAGCTCCGAAACGAGGCCTGTTCCCGCCCCCCCGCTTTTTAAAATTACCGTTATTTAACTTTTATTATTTAATTATTATTACTTAATTATTCTTTTTTTAATTTCTTTTAAGGCAGCGCTTTGCAAACCCGCGCCAACCTTTCCAAGGAGAGCCGCGCGGCCCCAGCTTCTCTAAAAATCCCGCCTTGAAACCCAGCCTGGAGCACGCAGGGGGGCTTCGAGCTGGAGACAGCACGAAGGAAAGCACCTCCCCATCCCGGAGAGCTTCAGGTGCTGCCTCTCGGAGCTGGGCTTTAGGCACGACCCGGTTATTTATGGGTTTACCGGCCCGGCACACCCAGTGCGCCGCGGGACTACGCCGTAAATCACAGCCGCGCACAGGGGAACCGTAAATCTGGCCGGATCCCGTGTGTCGGAAACCTGATCGGGGTAAACCCGATTTAGGCTTGATCGATGCCCCCCCCCCCCCCCCCCCCCATCTTGCAGGGAAACAATCGTGTTGCGGGCTCGGGTTTAAATCGGTAACGCGGTGTCCTTTCGTTCACAGGCCGCGGGGTTTGGAGAACTTAAAGAGAGAAGGGAAAAAAAGAAGGGGAAAAAAGGATGGGAAGGGGGCTTGTGAACTTCCACGCTGGTGGCTGCGGCTGCATCTGCCCTGGGGGGGGGACGGCTGCGGCTCCCCCGCCCCTAAAGCCGCCGGCGCGTCCCGCTGTCACCTCTCTCTGCCCCTGAAAAGAGCCGAAACAAGGCAATCCCCGTCGTTATCCCCAAAATAATCCCCATAAGAATAATTAAGGGCGAGCTGAGGTCACCTTCCCAAAAAAAAAAAAAGCTCTCCTTAGCCATTAATTTCCGATTAAATCCCGCTAATTAAAGTGGCCGGCATGCGCCGTCGGGCCAGGATGCGCGGAGGTGTGTGTTCAGACGTGAGAAATCGCCTTGCAGGGCGCAGGCAGCCGGTCCTGGGCTCCGTATCAAAGCCCTACCGGTGTTTTGTGTCTGTCTCAATAAAATTAATCTCTTTAAAGCCCGGCCTCTCACAAGAATACCTTCAGTGTTCCAGACTACAAGGGCAAATATGTTTTTCAGATTCTGTTTTTATGGACGGATTAAAGTTTATTTTCCATAATAGGGCACCTAATAAAACTCATAAAGCTCTGTCAGTCTTACAGCTGGTGGCCTCATTTAACACTTTCACTTCGTAAATCATTTTACAGCTTACCAGGTGTTTCCAAAACCGAGAGGAGAGGGGGGGCCGGGAAGAGAGCAAGGAGGGGGGAAGGAGAAATTAAGCTCGCTGAAAATACAGCTCAGGTCCCTTCACGGTGGGTGCGTTTGTGCTGTCGTTTGGAAGGGCTTCAAAGAAGGTGTCGATCCCAACAGGGGAGAAAATCCCTTTAATCAGGCTTTCCCACGGTCTTTTGAAGTGTCGAGGTTCACGTGCGGCACGGGGAAGGTTCACAGCGATGGATAGAGCCCGGTAATGGGTGCTGTGCTCTGGCAACTGGACCCAATGTGTGCCCAGATGGGCTCGGCAGCATTGCTGCTGGTGGTGTTGGTGCTGGTGGTGCTGGTGCTGGTGGTGGTGGTGCTGGTGGTACTGGTAGTGATGATGGTAGTGGTAGTGCTGGTGGTGATGATGGTTGTGGTGGTGCTGGTAGTGGTGGTGGCAGTGATGATGGTGCTGCTGGTGGTGATGGTGGTAGTGCTGGTGCTAGTGGTGATGATGGTGGTGGTGGTGCTAGTGATGGTGGTGCTGGTGGTGGTGATGATGGTGGTGCTGGTGGTGGTGATGATGGTGGTGGTAGTGATGGTGGTGATGATGGTTGTGGTGGTGGTGGTAGTGATGGTGCTGCTGGTGCTGGTGGTGGCAGTGCTGATGCTGCTGATGGTGGTGGTGGTGGTAGCGATGGTGGTGGTAGTGCTGGTGCTGATGGTGCTGATGGTGGTGGTGGTGGTGCTGGTCCTGATGGTGGCAGCAGTGGTGGTGGTTGAGATGGTCATGGTAGTGGTGGTGGTGATGGTGATGTTGGTGCTGGTGTCCTCAGCACTGTCAGGGCCAGCGTGGCTTTAATCCATCCCCCGGCTGGAACTGCAGCAGGCAGTCTGTGCACAAGGAGGCCTTTGGCGTTTTGTTGCCACACTTGAGGAGAGGTAAGCACCACCTTGGGTGGACATTTTCCTTGGAAAAACAACGTGGTTTCAGCATGGATGTCATTAACCAGCAATTCCAAGAGCATTAAGTGGGAAAACAAAAGAACCAAAATCGGAGCCATATGCTTGAGGTAAACCTGTGAAAAGTCTTTCAAATGGGAACCCATAAAAATATAATCCCCCTCAAACTCTCCACGAAACTTTTGGGGATGAAATACTTCACTAGCAGAGAGCCTGTGGATTATTTCTGAAGTCCAAACTCTCACATGCACCCACAGCTAATGGATTAAGTCAAATTTTCCTCCAGGGCTCAGGAGGGCCCTGTCCCCCAGCCCGGCCTCCTGCCGAGCCCCTTCCCCTTTACGCCAGTAGGGCCACAATGAGGGGGCTGTGCCCCAGGTCAGAGGATCCCAGCCTGGAGCCTCTTCTTTTTTCATTTGGCTTTCCCTTCGTGTGCTGTGGGTGCCGGGATAGCTCCACAGTGCTTCAAATGTGAGAGCAGAAATATTAATTTTTAGATCCTGAGGTGTACCTCGCTCCTGTGCCATGTGAGGTGCTTTGTGGTCAGAGGTCTGGGTCCCCAACAGGGAACGGGTGGTGGAGGAGACAAGGCTGTGGTGTGGAATGACCAAATTACAGTCCTTCTGCCCCAAAATGCCAGGTTACAGTCCTCCAGCCCCCAAATGCCAAACTACAGGCCTTCTGCCCCAAAATGCCTGTTCAAGGCTGGCCACTGAACGTTGCTCTGAGAGCTCCTTGGTGCCCATGGTACAGCAGTCTGACTTTTGCTTATTTTTTTTTACCAGTGTTCAGGTGATCAGGATCAGAGCTAAGGTGTATTGGGGTTGTCCTGGACTCGATTGGGTGTTTTTGCCTTTTCTGGGACTTTTTGATTTCCCTTTTTTTCCAAGAGAAGCAGGGGGCTGTGTATGCATGGTGCTTCCAAAAGAGCTCAGGCCCAGGGGGTGTTCACTACCCCCTGCCCTGAGCACTGGAGAGCTTTTGGCTGAAGTCCCGGGGCCTCCTTGCATGGAAATGGAATCACCATTTAGGATTTAGGAGGCCAGAGTGGTCTTGTAGTGATTTTCCTCTGATCGCAAACTGTTATCAAGATTTGGCTTTCAGCTTCCTTTCGGAAAATAAACTGCTGGAACTGAACTAAAAAACAGGTTTTGCTGAACTAAATCTACCTGAGAGTGGTCTCTGAAATCAGCAGCTAACAGGAGCGATGACCCTTCTGCACTGCAAAGCCCAGCAGAGCCAGTGGCTTGCCACAAATTGTGTAGCTGGGAGGCTCAGCCTCATTTTACTGCTTGCAGGACATGTGCAAGCCAATCACATTTTCCTCTATCTAATTCATTATTTAAAATTATTGTCCTCAAGACCTGTGTTAATGTCCTTGGCCAGCTTTTGGCAGGGTGGAAGCCCCTGGTGGAGATGGAGAAGCCCCGTCCCTACCCAGCCCCGCGGCTGCCACTTCCCTAAATACAAATTAAGGCAGCCAGCACAGATTTTAATCTGGTGCTGGGGCACAGGGATGATCCCAATGTGGAACAACATCTCAGGGTATAGGGTGGGATGTCCATCTCTGGGTATCCCTGGCTGCCCTCTCTGGGGAAACCATCCCTGGGGACCCGTTTCCGCCGGGTGATCGCGGCTGGCGGAGCACGGAGGGCTGCACAGGCCATCTACTGACTCGTTCCGGACTTAAACATGATGAATCTATAAAGCACGCATTGCTCTAGCAGCTAGGTGCAATTTTAGAAATGTTAATGAGTAATTACATAAAGGTTGTCCACAGTCAGTGATGTTAATCACTGTTCTTTTGCCAGGGATAATTAAGATGGCAATCCAGCAGCGTAAGCCAGCGCTTCCTGCTGTCTCTGTTGCCTCTTTCTCTCTTCCCAGCTCCCTGCTCCTGCAGGGATTTTCTTGCCTTCCCTCCCTCCTCCCATGCTGTCAGCCCCCATCTTCTCCTAAGGGCCTGCTTGATGGAGGCCAGGGCATTTTTAAGGCACGTCTGAGCATCCCACATGTTCTTGTCAGGGTGAGCTGAGGGTGTGGGGAGAGGCCGATTTGGGTGATGGGAGGCATGGAGCTGCTGCCTCCATGGTCCTGCCCAGAGCATCACGGCACTGAGCTCCATTTATACGGTTTGTTATAATAAAACCTATGAATTTATCCACATTTTTTCACTCTTCAGCCCATGTTCAGGTGCTGTTCAGTGTACGGCAGGTTCTACGTGATGGAAAGCCCATGGCAGGGGGTTTTAGAGGAGGAGGGAGCGGGGATCACAGAGACATGTTAGATGGAAAGGCCAGCCTGGGTGTGCAGAGCTGGGGCTGGACCATGCAGCAGCTGCAGGCAGTGAGCTGGTAGCACCCTGAAAAAGGTTTTCTCTTCCGTTGACTTCTGAGCTGTCCAGAGAGAATATCTGTCATGCTACAGATCCTCATGGGTACAGTTTGCTTGGGATAGGAGGGAGGAAGCTCTTTTCTCAGCTAGAAAATGACAAACCGCTTGAAATAGCCACTTCTTGACTCTTCCAGAAATTCCTCTTTATACATCGAGAGCTTACGTCTGAGCATCAATTTTAGCAGCTGAGGAATAGGGGATAACATTGAAAAAGCTTGCTGTGCCTCAGAGGGCTCTCCATCAGCCTGCGGGCAATGCTTCACATTCACATCTGCTTTTTATGCCCTTGTGTGCTAATTTGTGCTGCACAGTACCTGTGTAGTCTTTGGTGTAACAAAAATTGGTGACAGACCAGCAGGTTTAGCTACATCTTCATCTGAACAAAGCATTTCTGTAGGGAAGTTTGAAAAGCGAACACCATCTAGTCAATGCTTTAAGGCTGAACTGAGCTACAGGTTAAGAAAAAAAAATCCATCCAGGGTCGAAGGCTTCGGCCAAGGAGGAGAGACAATTTTGTGCATAAAATGCAAGCCTAGAAAAGGAGAGCAGGATGACTTTCTCCCCTCAAGGTGTCATTGAGACTTCTCATCTCTTCTGCTATAAACACTCTGAGCTTCATCCCCTGGCCATACCTGAAAGGCTGCTACCACAGAGTAGCTCGCTGCCCCCTGAAATACCCCTGGTACTTCATGCCTGCACACCCCAGGGAGGTTTGAGGATACTTTTACCATCCTAACGCTAAAAGGTCCATAATGGATGTTTAATGACAACTGCCGTGCCTGGAAATCTGTCAGAGTTGGGACTGAAACAACCATTTCTTGCTACTGACAGAAAACCTTAAAAGAACTGCTTGTACAGGGTCTCTCCACAATTTTACTGTGTAGCTCTCCTTCTAGCGACATCAGGTTTGTCATTTTTGAATGCACTCACGTTAAAGTCGTCCATTCACATGCTGCTTTTGGTGCGTGAACTGCTTTGTCCAAGCCCACAAGTTTTAAGAACGGTTTGGTGCCAGCTGGCTCTTCCTAAATTTCTTCTTGATAGCTGCTCATTTCATTTCCTTAAAGTGCTGTTAGGGAAGCGATATCCGATTCTGCATTGTATGTGCATCTAAATCAGGGGAAGGCTCCTGTAATTCACAGACTTCTCAAGCAGGGCTGCAGCTTGTCCCGGCCCTGGTGATAGCGCAGCTGTTTTTTGGGGGCAGCTGCGATGTGCACGCCCGCGGGCCTCCCGGTGAAGTAAGCTTTACTGGAGGCAAGTTTCCTCCAGGAGATGAAATCACGAGAAGCGGCATCTGGTAAAAGAGTCACATCTCTACCTACAATTTCCTGACACGGGTCCAACCCCACAATGTCTTTAGGTAGATGCGCTCCGCCACGCCTTTGGAAAAGCGACCCTGCGGATCGGATTGTCTCATGGAAATAAAAACTTAAAACTGCCTCATCTGATTTAGGAAAAGGTCAAGAGCTGCTTCCCATGCACGGGGGACCTGACAAGGCACTGAGCTGCTGCTACGCTCACTGCAACGAGACACCCGAGCACGGGAGCTGAAACTTGTGTGTTTACGAAGCCGAAAGCACCGTCCTGCACGTTTGGCACCGCGCTGCTCCCAGCCTGGGCCCGCTGGCGTGCAGGGCTCACCCGCAGCACGACGCAAACCAAACGATGCCAGATGTGCTCTGAGCACGGCATCGAGTTGCACACCTTCACGGCGGGGCAGAGCCGCTCGCGTTTGCTCTTTCGGAGCGCCACCGATACCAGCTCCCAGCTCGTCCTCCCCGGTGCGAGGGACGGGGGAAAAAGGGGAAGTTAAAAAGCCCTGCAGAAACTTGGACCGTTCAGGTGCGGCGCTAAAACCCTGCCAAAAAGGACTCGCGTATGATTTATCAGCATCACACTCCGGCCAAAGCGAAAAACCAGACTTCACTGCCCCGTTAATTTTGATACAAAAACCAGAGAAAGTTAAAAACAGCATTGGTCAGCTTAAAGGAAAACAAAAATTGAAATGGCGATAATAGCTATGGGGGGACACTACTGCTTAGCTTAAATCTTCTGCTGTATGGCTAAAAAACTAAGTCAGGCATCCAGCTTGTTGTTAAACATATCTAAACAAATCCCCCTGTACTTCCCCCCAGCTTGTCACGTGTAAGGATCAGTGCTGTAACCGTAGCTGCTTGGTTTTCCAGGGTAGGGTGTTTTTATCAATTCAGAGCCCTTTTCTGCTCCTGAAGCACTAACCCCCCAGCCACATTATGGAAGGATTTTGGACACTTAAAGTAGCATCTTTCATATTAGATATATCCGGGAACGTTTCTTAGTTTTGACTTAGGCTCGCAGGAAGAGGTCTCTACAAGCCTGTGGATGAGCATGCACGTAAATAGTAAACTGTGCCCTGCCTCCCACTGCTGCCAGCAGAAGTTCAGCCAGTCGGACCACAGACAAAAAATGTCAAGAATGGCTGTGCCCAAGGGTCACGCGTCCACATTCATCCTGAAATCATCGCATTTCTATCTGACGCTTATTCCCTCCCTGAATCGCAGCGACATTGCGTGACTTACTCCACATCTCCCCCCAGTAATTGTCCTTGCGCCACGACTACGGCACCGTGGACTGGCAGCGCCTTTTGGCTGCTTTCCACAGAAAGTCAGTTTTTCAAAAAAAAAAATTTATGTTTATGCATAAATATGACAAATGCAAAAGCTGCAGGCAGGTAAAATCCGCTTCCTCCAGAAACAAAGCAATAACTGTAATAATTGACTGTAAGTTGGAACAAAACGTGCTGTTTGGAATAAATAATAATGCAAGGCAGTTTTTAAAAAAATAGCAATTGTAATTTTAGACTGTAAGGTTAAAACCGTCTCCTCTAATTGCACAGCAACACCTGCATTGCACCGCCTCAGGCAGCTGCAGCAAGTGAATGGACTCAGACCCATAAAACACTAGGCAGTATTTCCATGGGCAGAGCATGGTCAATTCTGATCAGCAAAGCACTCAAACCAGGCACTGACAAGCCTGCTGCACTGAATTTAAGGAAGATGTCTCAAGACTTGTCTTTAAAAACAAAGTTCTTCAACCTCCCGGTTGGAGCAACATGTTTCGGTTTATGTTATTAAACCACAAGCACATTGAAATGCTGGGTCTCCCTCAATCCCTGCAAAAAAGGTAATTATGTGGCTGCTGCAGTCCAGGGGGAGTGATTGTTACTCACCTAGATCCCACAGTTCCACAGCAGCCGGAATTTCTAGAGGCTTGTAGAGATTTTCTCCCAAATCCAGCCACCAAATCTAAGCCAGGACGTTTGGTGTGGTTTGTAAAGGCTCTGTTCATACACACTCTCCACATTGTGACTTTTGTGTCACAGTCCAACAAAATAGTGTTGCTTCTGCTGCCCCTGCTTCTGTTAATTCGTATGGAATTTAAAAAAATGTAATGCAGCATTTTTCTACTGCCATCTGTTGCATGCAAGATCCAACTGAGCAAAAATGTCCGGTTTTGTAGGCTTAAAGCTGCCAATGGTCTGAAAGAGGCAAACGAACGCATCTTGCTTTGTTCATTTGTTAGCAATCTCCGTGTGTTAGTTACGTGCAAGCATAACCTGGTTTTTGACACTGGGTCTCTCAGATCCCAGGATACGTTTGTTCCCTGCAACTTGCCCTCCCCAAAAGAGGAAAGGCCTGAGAAACAACTCCCTTGCTGATGGGAGAAACACTCCTCTTAGTGGAAGCGTTACTCATATCAAGTATTCTGTATTCAACTACGATTAAAATAAACCAACAAAGCCTCACACATCTTGGCCAGCTCTTTTGCTGCAGAACTCAAAATCTTCTGGTGGATGCTTTCTGGAAATCATTTTTCCCCAACAAGGCCAGATACAAAGATGGAGAATAGATCAGGTGATATCACATGCAATTAAGAGGCACCATAACTGATTGGATTACTGACCACCAGAGGTCAAGCCTGATTGTAGAAATAAGGCTGGTATCCCTAGTACAGACAGTTTATGTAGATGCAGTACATACTGCAAACTAGGATGTGCCCCCACACATTTGTGGTCACTCCCTTGCTGGCTACCCAGATAGAATAAAGACAACCCAAAGAGCAAAATCCTTTAGGAAATCCCACTTTAATATGTAGTTGTAAGGTGACAGAAGAAACTGAGTGTTATACAAAGAAATGTACACGATTTTTTAAGACAGCTGAATGGGAAATGAAAGCAAATCCTTAGAGAAGGTACTCTAAGTATTCTTACTAAAAGACTGATATTGATATTCTTTATGTCTAGAAAATCTAATTAGCGCAGACGGTAAGACTAATAATTCCAATTTTAAAGCTGAATAAAAAGTTAAAATAGCATAAAACTCTACTGTGATCTTTAAACCCAACATAACTGGGCAAAGTCAGATCTTCAAGTCTTTTTATTATAACAATTCACAGAATTAGCTGAGAAATTCAACACTTTAAGAAAAAAGTTGATCTCTTCCAAAACTGACTCACCAGTACTTACGCCATCTAGTGGCCCATTCCTTCAGGCAAGCGCACTGATGAGTTATTAAAAGCCTTTGGTTAAGGCTGATTCTTTAAAAGAAGTGGTCAGTTTTCTGCAATTATTTTAAATGAGAGGCTGGAATATACAATGCTGAACATTTCTACTGACTGGAGTATGATAGAAGAGAAATCCAACCTCTTCTCCAGATTCTAATCTGCATGAAGTAACCAACCTTAAAGGGACACGTCAAAAAACCAAACATTTTCCCTTTCGTCAGAAGGGCCTTGTATCACCTTTGATTAAACTTGTAACTAGTACACTAAGCAGAGTAACTGTTTCCATCAAAAAAAAAGGATCCTTTCCAGTAACAAGGCTCCCCTCATTCCCAATTATTTGGGTCTGAAAGACTTAACAACGTCTTGCATTTTCATGCAAACCTAGTTTTAACGTGTTTTATTTGAGAAACAGACTATAGTTTGAATTTGGATTCTTTTGCTTGCAAAGCCCTGCTTGCTAGTTCAACTCTTTCTTTTAATAGGCTAGCTTCTTCATCACTCTTTTGGACTTGTACATTTTTCAGTAGGAAGTGGGTAAGGAAAAGTTTCAAGCCTTCCCGCAGTGTTCCCAGTCTGGGGTTGTCAGATATCCTGTAAAAACAGTCAGAAAAACAGTATTAGACTTCTACTGTTTCAAAAGTTATGTTTTTTTTTTTCTTCAAATAGAGATGTTAAAAAAAAAATCAACTTACAAAAGGTGCTTTTCCAAAAAGGCTTTCAAATTAACAGCATGTTTACATTGATTTGGCAAACAGCCCATACATACTCAACATACAATTGGTCCTCAGCAATAAAATGAAATATTAGAATACTAAACTTGTTTTACAGAAACAATTGCATTACAGAAAAGAAAAACCAAGGCAAACACAATGTTTTAACTTCCTTGTGTTACAGCATAATGGCTGAAACAACATTCCCCCCCCCCCCCCCCCAGCTTTATGTGACATTGCAAGTACAGTATAACTTTCTTCCTGGAGTAAGTTGCAAATTACAGCTGTCTCCACGACAACTGGAACATTGGAACTCAATTTTACATGGGTCACAAGAAACCCAAACTGTATGGGTATGAATCCAATGAACTGTGTAATACTTCATAGATCAAGGATGTTTACAGACACATTTATCACTTGTAGGGGATTAAGCAAAACAGAAGTGTCAGAACAACATTTTAGCACCTTCAATGAAACTGATGTCTTTTGATCACTGTGAAGAAGTATTTAAAAAAACCAAGTTCCCCATCCATTGTATAAAACCAAGACTTTCCATACAGTATTGGCTTAAAAAAATGAAAACAAAACCCACAAACCTCTCTCACAGCAATGTAAAAAGAAAAAAGGAAAAAGTACTAAAGCAATCTACCAGCAAAGACTGCTTGGAGACCAAACCTCACTGCACACAGATGGTAAAGCAGTAAGGAATGCAGGTAATTACAGAGCTCTGCTCATGAAAATCCTAAATGATACACCAACTATCTGAAAGCCTTATGTTGTATATTATACTTTGCACAGCTGTATCTAGATCAGAACCTGTACTAACAAACAAATGCTACACGCCTGCTGGCCCCCCACCACCTTCCCCCAACAGAGCTTGCTTTTTAATGGATGGATGTCTAGTATTTGGAGAAGGCAGTGTGCAATTGCAAACAAATAAGCAGACTTCTTATCTTTATAAATTACTATAAATGAAGTATACTCTGGAGATCTCTCCTATCACTTACCTCCCAAAAATATCACCAACGTCTTCAGCATCTGTTTTGACTAACAGCATGCTTAATACTTGTCGCAAGAAACGGACTTTGGGTTTATCTAGTTCACTGAATTCAATTACCTGGTTTTAGAATAGACAGAATTAGATTGGACTCCCATATATACCAAGTCTGAAGTTATGCACAGAAAAATTAGTTGAGAACACTGCCTCCATAAAGCCAATCAATAAGGAAGCATTGAAGTTTCTAAGGAATAACCTGTCCAGTTGCACCAGAATACAAAGACATAATTATTCAACTAGATAAATACTTCAAAAGTACAATCTAAGACAATCCAGAATATTGCCTGTTTAACACACTTCAATTATTCTTTTAAGTAAGTTCTATGGACTTACTATTGTGAAATTTAAGCCCCCCAGGAATTTTTTTTTTCTGGTCTAATAAAAAAAACATCAACTAAAACACATGGTACCAAACTCACTAACAAAATCTGCTAATAAAAGGGACCTCAGTTCCAAACTGAGATGTTCTAAAGAAAACAGCAGTCATAAACTGTTCTTTATCTAGAATTGAACAGGGCATCCAAACCATTGAAATCCCTATAGATATAATGGGGTTTTTCACTAACGCTGCCTCTGGTAACACGAGAGATCCAAATCACCTGCTCCGAGGCAGTTTTTCTTTGTTTGGGAGCAACACTGCTACTGTACAAGGACGTTTCTACGCTGTGTTCTCCAGGATTTCTGTATGCTTGCATCACCCCAGGCCCCCTTTTCCCCAAAGGATAGCATTACTATAGTCGATGAGATTAATCTGGTAATTTTAGAACAAGTTTCATCTTTGTTCATGACAATGAACAGGTAAAGCACCAGATAAGTACATACCGCTAATAATACACGTTTTCCACAGAACTTGCACAAGTAAGAACACATTTTGAAAAGAAAACACACCAACCTTGAGAACTGAAAGCGGCAATGATTTTGTCCTTAGCAAGTGAACCAACAGTGAAACCAAATTGGTGATGGCAGATGCTGACAGATTTCCTAAGTCTTTGATTTTGTCCCAAATACTAAACTGAAATGTCACCTAGATGTCAAAGGAAAAAAAAAAAAACAAACTACAAGTCAAGGGATTGTTTAAGTAAGAAATTACAAAACCTTTTCACCTTCTATTCTTTGTGTGCCCCATTAATCAGGAGATGTTTGATCAGATGGTTCAAGTCCTTTTAAACGTGTGAAGCAGAAAAAAGCAACGTTCTGCAGAAGTTACTTAGCGTCAGATCTGAGCAGGAAACAGAGTATACCTTACTGAATGCACAGGTATACCAGGAGAATCTTTCCTCAGGACCATGAGATGTAAACACGCACACATCTACTCTCAGGTGTTTGGTAGTTGTCTTTCTAACCGTAATGGGACTAAAAGTAGAAATGTGTTTTTCTTTACCTGAAATCGTCTTTCATATTCACAAAACTTGCCAGCCAAAAATGCGTAGAAGGGGTTATACGTCTTCTCCTGTAAGCAGCAATAAAGGATAACATGAACAATTTCTCTCTCCTGCTGGTCTTTCAGTCCAAGCCTAGAATTTAGAGAAGAGAATAAAAATAGTAAGGAAAATTCGTCACTAAGTAAGAGCTAAAGCAGTCAATATTTTTAATGCCTTAAAAAAACCACATTCAATTCTGGTTGTCAGAAGTTCTTAAAGTCCTTAAAACACTGAATGGCATCAAACCCTTAAGACTGTAGGCTAAATCAGCATCCTGGTACAGCAATATGGAAATGCTACAGCATTATCAGTGTTAGAGAAGTGGCTGCGAAAATATGACCACAATAGATGGAGGCAAAACGACACAAGTATAATTACTGCCTGGAGAGGGAGAAATAGCCCACTCCATGTTTGCAGCTTTCCACAAAGTAAGACAGAGGAGACAAGCCTGTAATCACGGAGTCTTGTCATTATCTGTGCCTTTGAAAGCAGCACTACCGCAGCAAGCACTACAACTTGGAGTACTAACACAGAGGATGAACACTGAGACAAGAACTGCTTGGACAACAAAACAGACCACCACCACCTGAAGACAACAGTATCAATACGTACTTATGCTGGCTGTCTCCCAGCATAAAGGCCAAGGACTGAACAGCCTTCCCATTTGAACATTTGACCACTCAAAAATAGGGCCGAGGCACTTTGGCGAGGAACGGTAACTAACTCACAACGCACCTGTTCTGTGAATAATATGATTTAGCTTCCAGGGCTGTCAGATGCTTGGCAGCATTAAAACCAATTAAAATGAAGAATGCTTAATATTACAATCTGCAAAATGTCAAAATTATTTTCATTGCTTCAAGCTCAAGTTTCATACGGCATTGGTATAACTCAAATGTATTTTCTAACAAAGTTTGACCCCACTGGAACTTGCTCTACAGTCTTGAGAGTACAGCTTGTCATAGCTTGAGTCTAACGTCCGCTGATTGTACACCCTTCCAGACATCTGCCATTGCATTTGATCATAGACACGTACTAGAGAAAATACTGTCACTCAGCCAAGAAACAGAACGTAAGGTTTTACAATAGGAAAGTCTGGGATGATTTCTAGGTTGACTGCTAATGAATGGAGAAAACTTCAGTCTGGTTCCCCAAAAGAAAACAGCACTCTAAGTGCTCTGGTCTGCGATATCATTCAGTGCTCTCCCATCAGCCAAGGTCTATCTGAGTTTGTCACAGAGCAACAAAAGTTTGTTCAGAAAACATATGTAAGTTGTCAGCTACCTGGCATGTATCTAATAGATGACTTGTGAAGTTACATCGCAGTCACTAATTTGGTGCACGCCCTTTTTCTTTGCTCATCATCACTTGTAACGTAACTTATTTTGGAAATACTCACGTTGCCAGACAGTTGTAACCAAGTAAAGCAGCATTTGATGTTCAGTTTTTTTCTTACCTTCAATTCTTCACAGACCTAGCACTATTTTCTCTTTTCAGACCTGATATTCCTAAACAACTAAAATGTAAGTGTTGGGATTGTCTTTCGCTGCTGAACTTCACCATAATTCTGTACAGATTACATAAGCCTGGTAACTTTAGCTAAAGAAGCTGCAAGCACCTCACCTATTAAATCATTCCTGAGGTACAATACTCCCAGGGACTCGCATGTCTTGATCAAATTAAAAGTTTCCCTCCAAATACAGAGTAACTGCCTCTGAAGCAGGTTATTTCTCACCAGCAGAAGCCTGCCTCCAAGTAGGTTAGTTATCATCAGCTGGAGCCCAAGATTATCGCTGGCTTTAGACCAAAAAAAGCAACATTCAGTACCACCTATTAAAAGTCAATTCAAACGAGTATAGTAGGTGCAATCCCATACTCACTATCTGGAATTACACAACACACTACAACGGGATACCTAAGCCTTCTACCCGTTTCAATTTTTGTGAGATGTGAAGTTTCTCAAGTTCTTCATCTCCACGAAACTGCTTAAAAAATTGCTGGCCCAAACTGGCCAAAGGGATGTCCCACACCACACGGCACCGTGCTGAACAATAAATATGGGGAGTTGACCAGGGAGGGGAGTGGGGGACGACACTGCCACGGCTCAGGGTCTGGCTGGGCATCGGTCAGCAGGCAGTGACCAACTGCACTGTGTGTCAGGTTGCCCAGAGAAGCTGCGGATGCCCCATCCCTGGAGGCGTTCAAGACCAGGTTGGATGGGGCCCTGGACAACCTGATCTAGTGGGTGGCATCCCTGCCCATGGCTGGAGGTTGGAACTGGATGGTCTTTAAGGTCCCTTCCAACCTGAGCCATTCTTTGACTTACTTTTCCCAAAAGGAGGAGAATGACAAGCAAACTATAACAGGCTGGGTTTAAAATGGTTAAAATTACCATTTAACCACAACTCAACTCTGCCAGAGATGTAGCAGCAGATGAATCAACAAGCACAACTGAAGTACATCTTTATGCTCTTCCTCAAGAGTCTGACATCAAACATATGAATATAAACTCCCATACACTCTGGAAAGCATGTTTGCATTAAAGTTAATTCCTTCACTGACTAGTCTGTGTACTTTCCTTTATACTCTGCCAGATGTGGGCAGATTTTAGAGTCCTCTTCTCTCTGCATTTGCCGCATAAAAATCAGAATCAACACGCAGCAGGCAATCTGCAGACACAGTTTTTCTGCCAAGCCTGTATGTATATAGATTTGTATACTAGTTTAAATAGCACAGATGAGAGTCAAGGATCAATTTGCAAATTGAGCCACCAGCCCTTGGCAAGAACTGCAGCAGCAGCAGCTAATTTCTTTTAATTGAACAGGCCATATTAAGATATTGGAATGACTCCATCACAGTCTTAAATCCAAGCTGTGTTTTGCAGAAGTGGCATTTAATCAAACATTAGTTGACTTTATTACGGAGTCTGTTTTGGTTTGGTTAGCAAATTAAATAATTGCATGCCATCAGGGTAAAAACAATTCCTTTGAATTACAAGGCTGCAACAGGAAAGTTCAGACCTGATCTCTCTCCTCCCAATTACTAGAGACTTGCAATTAATATTCTGACAAACACAAAGAATAACTTTTGAGCTCTTCCCTGATCACATACTCTTCTAAAGAGAAGTTTGCCAAGTGTTGAGGAAACCGGTCTTAACATGATATGGGACCCTGGAGCAAGTCCAAAGCTAATAAATTCTGCAGGAGAGAAACCGAGGTGCTAGAACGCTACCAGGTCCTGCAAGAATGGACAGAGACACGCAAGGTGGCAAGAATTAAAAGAAGCAAGCCTGCAAGAGACTGGGAGACACATCTTCAATACAAAAACATACAGGCTCCTTAAATCAAAGGATGCTGTAAATAACAGTTCCAGGCTTAAATGACAATAACAGAGGCTGCTTTTTTCCTCTGGCTGCCAGTCAGTTCTGCCTGACCCCTAGTAGTCCTTACATCAGGGATTTGGTCCCCCTCATACCCTTACACTCCATCCTCACGTGGATCCTAGTTACACACTTGGATCCCATTTCAACTAAACGGTGAGACCAGCAATGTTATTCTTCCTTCCCAGCTATCACTATTTTTAGTTCTGGGCTTTCTTCTGACCTAGTCAGTACTTACTTCAGAAGCTTTTCAAAGGCATCCAGGAAATCTTCACTTGTCATCAATACACAAAAAATACTTCTCCTGATATCAGTGTTCATTCTCTGCTTACGAGCAAGCTCCATTATCTTTGAACTCACCTGAAAAAAAAATGAACACACTTGAAGAGAGCTATTTCTGTGCAGCCTCTAATACGACCATTAATAAAAACCACCAGTAAACTGTGAAGCATGAATCCAGAGGTCCTGAACTTTTGTCCAATAAAGGCACAGGCATCATCAGGAGCTTTTTCAATTAGGGAAACCTAGTTTAATTGTGCCAATTATCTTTAAGAAGTGCTTTCCTAATGCATGTGACCACAGCCATCTCAAACTACTTTACACTTGCATAGGATAAGAAAAAAAACTATATCATAATATTATGATAATAGCTCTTTTGAAGGGCATGAGTCCAATATTTTGAAAATTTTAATATCCGATCTTACAATGCGAAAGCTTCGTCTTACAGAAGCCCACCACGGTTTTTTTTGGTGGGCTCTTAAATGAGCTTATTCATCTACATCAACAACCTTCAAAAGATTGCGGACAACAATTAAACTTATTAGCTCTATTAGTCCCATTTGGATTTACCTTCCCAATGTGCAGTTTTTGCTGAGTCTTGCTGTTTGTATTATCAATCATTGGTGCTCCGCTCCAGGATGACCCGATGATCCACCAGCGACCAACCTTATCAGCATTGAGGAGCGATTCCAAGGAGACACGGAGCTGAGTTTCTTTTCCGGAACTACTGCTGTGAACCTTGAATAACAGCATAGTAAGTAGCAACAGATTTTTATTTTTTTTTTTTTAATATATTTAATTACTTAGAATTACTTTTAAACAATACTTTAAACAAATACAGGTAAGTTGATCTCTATAAAGATCTTCAAGTTTCTTTCCCACAACCATTTCTTTCAGGCAGTAACCTGAGAATAATTTACAGATTTTTCCATTTGCTCCAATTTCTCAAATAGATTAAGTTCATCAAATCTGTGCTTAGAAACTTGTATTACTTTTTTTTTTTTTTAAATCATCAATAAAAAGATAGCCATCTTCCACTCAAAATTCAATTACAATATAGATTTGATGACAACATTTTAAGATGCTCCAATTAGTTTCCAATCTGGTCATGATTTTCCAATTGCACATTTATGATCAAATGGAATGACAAACTGCCAGAAGTTCTGTACAATTCAAACTAAATGTATAAAACTCTTCAAACAAAATAAAAATTTTGAACTGAAGAGTCTAGAAGTGTACTAAGAGACTTGTGAAAAACTGAGAGGAAATTCTACAGAGCTAGGTTACCTATCATTGCTGATTTGCACATGCTGGACTTAAAAGTTTCTGAAAAATAACACGTTGCAGATGCATACAGTATAGAATTAGATTTAAATATTGTGAAAATTAATTAGCTCTCCAAAGAGACAAATATTTTCATGCATTTTATACTGGATTGTTCTAGACAGTACCGATAAAGCTCCCAAAAAAGAGAACAATAAAAAAACACAAAACACCTATGCATTTTAAGAAGTGCTGGACTTCCAAAATAGTTCTGGTGAACTTTCAAACAGGTGCCTGCATTTAAAATGTACGGAAAAAGTAAACTTGTCATGATGACTCATTCCATCTGCACAATCATTAAACATTCCACAATCTCTCTGTCAAATACAGGACTTTGCCTCAAACCCTTTGGCTACATATTACGTCCCTTCCCAGACTGTTCTGCAGAAGGTTGGTTGATGCCTGGCTAAATTTAAACATGTGAAATTATCAAGTACTACTATCTAAGAAGTAATTTTTGTCCACAAGAGCATCAGACTGTTAAATGAAAGTCTTTTTAAATATATATATATACATATATATGTATCTATCTATATATATAGATAAAATTTATGTATTATATTAGCATATAATATACCATCAAGCTGACATAAAGCAGAGTTGATTATTTGTAGTGTAAGAACAGCTATACTGCATATGTCAAGAAAATTCTCACCAGGGTTCTTTGCAATTTGCGGAGTTTTTCAACTGGTTCAGGATCATAACCGGGAATCTTACGCATGTCATTATTCCTCAGTGCCAACATAGTCTCTAGCATAAAACGAACCTATCAGGAAAAGAAATATTTATGTGGATTATATGCTGCAAGTTTAATACATAAAGTAGAAAGGGTAATTTCAAAGTACTAATCTGTGAGAATAATCAACTCATCTGGCAACGTACACTGAAAGTTAGAGTACATGAATACAAATACAGAGAAGGATGTTTACTCTAACTCCTATTGTATTCCTGTTCAAGCTTCAATTCAAAGCCTTATCTGCTAAACGCCAGCCCCCAGTGACCACTTTTTGAAGTGTAAAAAGTATGAAACAGAAGAATTATTCATTGCATAGTATACGTGACAGCTCTAGTTATCCCAGTTGCAAGCATTTTGGTGTCTGTGTCCCAAGAACTAATGGAGAAAGACAAGAAGAAAATAAGTAACTGAATGCAGCGACTGAACTCTAATGAACTCTAGAACCTAGAGTATAATGGAAAACATTTTGGTAAATATACACGTACGCAAGCAATGTTGATTCAGAAAAGAAAATCCGTAATATACACATACCCTAGTCTGATCCTTAAAATTCTTCTCTGCTGTGTGTGCTTTGCTCTGGGCTTCACTGATC